>NC_139037.1:27816763-28433606 GCF_964662115.1 Mustela nivalis | reverse complement strand
TAAACAATTAACAGTAATTACTATCGATATCATCACGTCACCAGGCAGGTGATCACCTTTAACCAGTTTGTATGAATCAGGATGCAAATGAGGCCCATTCCTTGTCATTTTCCGTGTCATGTCAGGATTTTCTTCCATCTCTCTCTCTTTTTCACTTGCAGTTTTTTTGCGGGGGAGGACATGGTTGTGTTAAAGAAGCTAGGCTGGGGACATCTGGGTGGCTCAGTTAGTTAAGCATATGACTTGGGCTCAGGACATGATCTCAGGATCCTGGAATCAAGCCGCTTATCAGGCTCTTTTCTCAGCAGGGAGTCTGCTTCTCCGTCTGCATCTCCTTCTGCTAGTTCTTTCTCTCTCTCTCAAATAAATAAATAAAATCTTTTTATTTATTTATTATTTATTTTAAGAAGCTAGGTCATTTGTTTTGTACAGTCTTCCATAATTTAGATTTGCTGATTATGTCCTCTGGGTCACTTGATAAGTCCCACTATCCCTTGTGTATCCTACAAATGGGTAGTTAGGTCTAGAAGCTTGATCAGATTCAAGTTCAGTATGTTTTTGCAAAGTCATTTCATTGATAGTGTTGTGTTCTTTCATTAAGAAGAACACAATATCTGTTGTTTCTCTTTCCATGACATTAGTACTCATTGATGTTCATTGCCTAGCTCCACTGATTCATTAAGTCTCACAAAATAGTGATGTTCCACTTTCAACATTCCTTTTTCATTTATTAGCTAGAAAACTTCTATAAGAAAAAACTTTTTCATCAACTATATGAATACCCCGAGATACAGGCCATATAGAAAAGGCAGGATAAATGTTTGATTTGTCAGTTTTTTCAAAGATTTAAGTGGTTCCCTAGAATCCCCCAAAGGGACCAATGCCTCAATGATTGATCTGTAACTATCTGTCTAGCATCTATCTGTCTATTTAGGACCGAAGTGACCTTATTTGTTAATAAATTTATTTAGGTGAACATATAAGTTTAGTTTGAAAATATATGAATTAAATTACAGGGGAAATGAGACAAAAGGTCCTAAAGATAGGTTCCAAATTGGGACAGTTGTAAATACGTGATGGAAGTTCGAAAATGATGCCTTGGAAAGCAGTTCTCACCAGGGTTGGGTAGGGAATAAGAAGAACAGGGTTTGATGCATATCAGTGGATGGTATGAGCCTATCTAACAAAAGAATTGGTTGATCAGAGGAGGGAGGTCAGCTTGGAACTTGGAAGCAGAATGGGGTGAGTTGAGAGGAGAAGATGGCCTGAACCATTAATTACAGAGTTCAGATGGCCTTGCTGATCCAGCCTGCAAAGGGGACACAGTTTCTTTATCCATTCATCTGGCGATGGACACTTAGGTTGTTTTTATGTCTTGGCTGTTGGTACGAATGCCGCAATGAGCATGGAATGGAGCTATTTCTATAAAACAGTGATTTCGTTTCCTTAGATAAATACCCAGAAGTAGAATTATTCGATCATATGGCAATTTTATTTATATTTATTTTTTATTTTTTAATTTTTTAAAAAGATTTTATTTTTCTATTTATTTGACAGAGAAAGAGAGATCACAAGTAGGCAGAGAGAGAAGGGGAAGCAGGCTTCCTGCTGAGCAGAGAGCCCGATGCGGGGCTCAGTCCCAGTACCCGAGATCATGACCTGAGCTGACAGCAGAGGCTTAACCCACTGAGCCACTCAGGTGCCCCATAGCAATTTTATTTTTAATTCTGGGGAGGGATGTCCGTACTGTTTTCCATAGGGGTTGCACCAATTACATTCCCAGTGAAAGCACACCAGGATTCTCTCTTCCCTACATACTCATGAATGCTTCTTATTTCTTGTCTTTTTGATAATGGCCATTCTAACAAATGTGAAGCGATATCTCATTGTGATTTTGATTTGCATGTCCCTGACTCTGAGTGGAGTTGGACATCTTTTCATGTACTGGTTGGTCATTTATATGTCTTTCTGGGGAAAAAAAAGTCTCTTCAGTTCCTTTGTCCATTTTTTAATCAGATCTTTTTTTTTTTTTTTTTTTTTTTTTTTTTTTTTTTTGCTATTGAGTTGTAGGAGTTTCTTTCTTTATTATTTTTTTTTGAAGATTTTATTTATTTATTTGAGATAAAAAAGCAGACCCTACCCTCCTGACCACCTCTGAGCAGGGATCCTGATGCCAGGCTCAATCCCAGGACCCTGAGGTCATGACCCAAGCTGAAGGCAGACACCCAACCTACTGAGTCTCCCCCAAGGTATGTGAGTTCCTTATATATTTTAGTTACAAACCTCTTCTCAGAGATATGGTTTGCAAATGTCTTCTACCATCCTATGGGCTACCTTTTCATTTTCTTGATGGTTTTCTTTGCCATGCAGCCTTTTAGTTGGATGTAGTCCCACTTGTTTATTTTTGCCTGTATGGCTTATGCTTTTGATGTCACATCCAAAAAATCATTGCAAAGACCAATGTCAAGGGCTTTTTCCCTATGTTTCCTTCCCTCGCCCTCTTTGAGGTTAGTCATGGTCATGTGGTTTGCATTGGCCAACAAAATGTGGGCAAAATTGACCCCAAGGAGCAATTTGTCATATGCTCTCCCCATGCCACTGCAATCTGCCACATTCCAAGGTGCCTGTTCACTTAGCCCAGGTCCAAGAGCAAGGATGATATGGATTAGAGTCCCCTACCTAGCCTGGTAGGCATGGAGCATTAGTAAGGAACTAAGCCATTACAATATGAGAGTGTGTTATTGCCCTATAACCGAGTCTATCCTGACTGATACAAGTGGACACTGGTGGGTGTATGGCTGGTAAGAAGTCGTCTCTGGAAAGATACAATCTAGCCTAGAGTGTCTCAGCCCTGGCACCATTGACCTTGGCCTCCATGATTCTTTGTTGTGGAGGGACTGCCTTATGTCTTATAGGATGTTTAGCAGCATCTCTGGCTGTTACCCAGTAGGTGTCAGTGCCACTCCCTCCCTGAATCGTGACAATCAAAAATGTTTCTAGACATTTATTACATGTCCCTCAGTTGGGGGCACCACATGCACCCCCATTTGACAAGTGCTGCTCCAGACAGAACACGGTGAATTAAGCAAATGCAGGGTGGGTCAGGGTGGGCCTGGGAGAGCAGAGAATGAAGGAAAATGAGGCAGGAAAAGAAAAGGGAACAACTCATGACAAGTGATTAAGGCTGGGGACAGACGTCATCAAATATGTGCTTTGGAAAGATCATCCTGGCTGCCCTGGATCCAACTGAAGTTTCCAGGCCTCTTGCCAATGAGCCCGATCCTTGTGATGTGATGTGTGTGGATGGTTGCCTGATGCACACGTCCTAGTTAGTGTGAATTAGTGGTCCTGGTTTGCAGGAGCCTGGCCCAAACAAGGTCTGTCACCACAGGGTTCAAGATGACCTTCCAGCAGCTATGCAACCTTGGAGTGACTGCACCCATTTAATAGATGAGGAATCATAAGCCTTGGACCATAGAAGTAACTTTCCAAGGCAGCCAGACTAGGAAATCCGCCTTGATGATCACAGGCGCAAGACTGAGAACTTCCCAAATGCTGGGCCCTTGCTTGACTCCAGAGAAGGATGAATATGGATTTGAGATGAGTAGGAGAGGGAACTTTCTGACACTGAGAAAGCCAACGGCTTGGACCAGCACCCGCAGCACAGGAACGGGAGCGGTTCACAGGGCATAGCACCTGCCACAAGCCCTGCCCCCTTCTGAGCACCTGGCCTGGCAGTAACTCATTCGATCCTCCAAAAACCTGGATTCAGGTACTGTTACCACTTGGGGTTTATAGATGAGGAGGCAGAAGCTACAGGAGATCAAGGGACTTGCCCATGACTTTCCTGGAGGAACTGAGATGAGACTCTGTTTTTTCAATACAATGATGCTGAAGTCACAGACTCAAAACCTGGTCCTGAAGCCACCACCTAGGTAGAAACTGAAATGAAATGAGTCCAGACGGGAGAGGTTCAAGAAAAAGCAACTCCTGAGGTGCCTGGGTGGGTTAAAGCCTTTGCCTTCGGCTCAGGTCATGATCTCAAGGTCCTGGGATTGAGCCCAACATCGGGCTCTCTGCTCAGCAGAGAGTCTGCTTCCTCCTCTCTCTCTGCCTGCCTCTCTGCCTACTTGTGATCTTTCTCTCTGTCAATTAAATAAATACGATATTTAAATTAAAAAAAAAAAGTGACTCCTGTTGGAGAAGAAGGTTAGAGACCTTTAAGAAAGGGATGTTCATCACGCGGGGATAAAGCTAGGGGCCATCCCGGGGCCCAGCCCTGAGCCAGGGTTGTGAGGACCGCAGCAGTGACGGGGCCCCGTGCTTGGTTTTTCAGGAGCTCAGAATCCAGGCAGAGAGACAGAAAGCGCGACAAAGTCTCTTGGAAAAAAGAGAGGGCGCGGCTGGTGCCCTCATAGAACGCAGGCCCGTCCCTCCACCTTTCAGCAACTTGCTGCACGCCACACCTGTGCTCCTTTTAACTCTATCAGCAGCAAGGAACAAAGCCACCCTTGCAAGTGGAGTTCCAAGTGGCCCCAATAATTCAGAGGCCGTGATAGCCTGGAGAACAAGGAATGCCCCATTTATTAACTCTATCTCGTGCAAACGCACACACACACCCGTGTGCTCACGCGCACAGGCTGTCAGTAAACACTGCCATGGCCTCAAGGACTCTTGAATCCTGACGATCAGGTGGGAGAAGCAGAGGCCCGAGTCTGGACCCTTCCGCTATCCCCCTGCTTGAGCACCTGCTGTGTGCCCTGCCCTGGGGTTAGTTTTGAAGTCAGAGGTTTCAACCAAAGCTGTGTCTGAGGTGCCCGGGGCAGCCCAGGGAGAAATGACAGCACGTGCCTCCAAGTAGCCTGGTGGGTGGAGGCAGGACTTGTCCTCTTTACCCTTCGGATTTCGAGGGTCTGTGTCCCCCACACGCATCGGCCAACAACACGTGTCTCTTGAGCAAATGAATGAAGAGGCATGTGACCTTGGCCAAGGTCAGCTTCTTCCTTGCTAGCATGAGGACCCTGCCACCACGTGGAGGGATGCCTTGCGGAAGGATCTAGTGATCCACATGCCCTGGAGAGGGTGCCAGGAAGGCAGGGCAGGTGGCCCATTTCCTAGGGAAAGGATCTACTTTCTGAAAACGTGCATATTCACCAGCTCTCCTGCAGTCAAGAGAGACCAAGCTTCACAGTGCTGCTCTGAGTTCTTACTTAGGCTTTCTGGCTGGCTCTCCAGGACACTTTCCTTTCCTCTGCTGGCCTCTTCAGCACGTGCAATAAAAACCTTTCACAAGTCGGCAACGAAAAGGCAGCGCTGCCTCAACTGCTGGGTGATTCAGGAAGCTTCTTTCTCATTTTAATTGGTTTCCTAATTGGACTGTTTATGGGGTGTGCAATAGCCCAGGATGAAAAGGCTAGGCAAGCAATTATATGCCTGGCGTTCCTATCTGGCAGGACTTAATAGTTTAATAACAAGAAGGAAAAAACCCCGAAGTTCACCGGCATACCATGGTTTTGTTCTCAAGGAATACTTAGATTTGAAACAATCCCCCGAGTCAGAAAGGATGTCAAGCTGTGATTGCCCGGTAGCAAGTGGACGCTTCGTGGGTCTTTGGGTTCCCTTTTGATTTAGTGGAACGTCCGGAACACGAGGGGCTTTCTGGGGCCTGGGAGGTTTATGACAGCCCACTCCCTCCCTGGCAGCAGATAAGGGGGTAAGCGGGGCCCTTGATGGGCCTGATTGATTCTCTGGAACGAAGGTTTGTCTTCCCTGGCGGGATGGATGACTTCATTCTGGTAGATGAGGTCACCTGAGTCAAGGCAATAAAGCGTCTGATATTCCCATGAAAGCCGGTTTTCAAAGCAGCCTCTGAAGGCAAGCCTCCCCGTGCCTCCATGTGCCTAGATTCCATCAGTAAGCCGTGTCTGCACTAAGACCCTTCTTTCCTCCGAACAATTTATTCCAGAATGAAATTCCCCTCCCCACCACCAAGCAAACTCTGAAGCCACATTGGATGGTTCTAATTTATAAAAATTGGGGGAGGCGTGCCTTGTGCAGAAAAATTGTCCAAAACGACTTGGACATCTGGCTGAAAGCGGCTGAGAGTCGTTTTCCCAAAGGAAAGTCTAGTCTAATTGTGGCCTCATCATTTCAGCTGGGTCCTTGGTTGTTTTGAACGAGCTCAAATGGTCTTTTGCAGCTCTGGAAGTCCCTGGTATCAATTTTCTGGTTGAGAGACAGCAGACTGGGAACATAGCTTTGGTCTAATCCTGTAGATTACAAGTAACTTTTTCATAATGCTGCCGCACTAACATGGCATTATCTGAAATGGCAACACTTAGGGGGAAGGTTTGGATTCGGGGAAGGACAGAAAAGAATGTGTTTTTCGAGAAAGGAATAAGAAAAGGTGATCTCTGCCAGTGCCTGCAAATTTGAAATCTTCACCCAAAGAGCCGTGTCTGTTTACGATTTAGGTTTTGAACTCATCTTGTTTGACCCGGTTTTCTGTGCTCTCCATACACTGATTCAGCCCTTGGTGCTTGTTGGTGGATCTGAGCTATTAGCCAACTTCCCCAAGCGTTGGTCTATTACCTGTTAAATAGTACTGCCTGAATGCAAATAAGGAAATCCGGGATTTTGGAAATGGAGATGCTCTCTGCTCTGAGATGTAACATTGCTTTATGTGTCTCTGAGAAAGGAAGACGCACTGGCATTTAAACCAGATCCCAAAGCTTTCTTATCATTTGGAATTTCTGTTGAAGAAGTTTTGGGGAGTTTTGTTTAGATGTAGATTTTCACCATAGAGCGCCCTTGGCAGTCATAAAAATTAGAAGTGAGATATATCGGTTAAGCTAGTGACAGCGGGTCCTGACCAATGCTTCGCTGGAAGCAATTTCAAGAAGCCATTAATTGAAAGATGCGTGATGACTTCAGAGTTGTTCAAATGGGACAGGGTATGAGTTACAGTGGAGGAAACATGGGAGCTTGGTACATAATAAATGCTCAATAAAGTACAATCATTATAGTATTATTATTCCCTGAGAGGACTTGTGATGTGTGTAATTGCAAATTTTTTCTTTCTCCACTTTTTATCACAAGGGAGGTGTCAACAGGTTTAACATCTGAGCTTCCCTGGACAAAGTCACCGCTTGCTACCTGCCGGGCGCAGTGCCCTAGGGTCTGACTAGCCACAATCTCCTCCAGTAATTCCACCGGGGCGGGGAGGGGGCGCTCTTTGGCCCTGAGCAGGACACATGTCCATGGTGAAGTCCAGGAATGGGGTGCTCTGATTGGCCAGACTTGGGTCATGTGCCCATCTTTGCAGCCAGGGTGGAGTTGGTGGTAGCCTTCAGGAGAGTGGGAAGGAGTGGTTTCTCGGAGGAAAATCAAGGTGATGCATTACCAGAAACAGGAGCAGTGGAAGCAACTTCCTTGGTTTCAACTCGGGACTCAGATGTCCACCTTGATGACCACCTGGAACCCAGTGCTCCCCAGGAATTCAGGAAGCTCCCCCATGAGGACATGACAAACTCACAAGTACACTGGCAAGCAGTAGAAAAGGCACACGGTTGCCAGACACGGGAGCCCCAGCTCCCCATACAAGACAGACAGGGAGCATTGCATCTCTTCCTAAACACACATATAAGGATGGCATGGGCAGGCACTGAGCATTTCTTTTTTCTTTTTCTTTCTTTCATTTTTTTTTTTTTTTTTTTTGGCACTGAGCATTTCTGAAAAGGGCATCCAAATATGACCAACAAGATCACCGCCCACTATGCTCATGCCCTTTTACCATGCTGGCTATTGAAAAAATGTAGTCAAACACATCTGAAACACTTCATCCAGGTTAAAGTTCCTATAAAGATAGAAGCCATCAGTTAAAGAGCTTGGATGAGAAAAATGTGTTGGCTGCTCTTTGGTGATCATGAATTCTACCTTCATCCCTTAAACAACTCTTCAAGAATTATGTTAGCTTTATTTGTCTAGCTGTAAAGCATCATATAACTTGCAGAGATGAATTTCCAATATTCTCAAATCTACTGCCATTATTTCCCAAAATGTGGATGTAAATTAGTAAATGCAATATGAAAAAATTACTGTCAACTAAGTTGGGGAAATACTATGATCATTTGTTGCAGGACTTGTCAGAGCGTTTGATGATACTAATGTTACTCAATAGTTTACTATATTCCTACCACATCCAAGTGTCTTTCATGAATGACTTTAATTTTCTCAACAGTATCCTTATAAGGTAGGGAATAATAATACCATTCCCATTCTGTAGTCAGAGGACATGAGTAAGGCACAAGCGTTTAGTGTGGCCAGAATTCAAAGCCAGACTGACCCCAGAACTCACATTTTTTAAGCTCTAAAACCGCACTCCTCACCATTTGAGTGTTGATATGTTTTATGAGCTTCCAAGGAGAACATGAGAAAAAGTCAGTTTTTTCAAGATCATTTGATACAAATCCCTTCTTTTATAGATCACATCCCGTGTTGGAAACTGCTAGCAGATAATAGCCCATTTTTTTCTTAACTCCTCTGAGCCCACTTTTATGGGCCATAAACACCTCGAATATTCCAGGTCCCATGTCTATGGCTGGGAAGGGGACAAAATTCCCACCCTAGGGGAACCCATCATCTAGAACACAAGAGGACAGACTTTTGATGTCATGTTGGACATAAGAATAACAGATTGTGGGCAAACAGATTGTGGGCAAACAGTGGGAATCAACCCCACTGGGGACAAGGTAAATAAAACCCACCAAGCACAGAAAAAAGGGCAGGATCATTGAAAGTGAGGAAGGAGCCCAGTTACCTCTTCTTACCCCCTGTAGTCACATTCCAGAAAGAATTAGATGGCATTTAGACAGCTAGAGGAGGCCTCAGACTTGCTTGTGAACTTGTCTTCAGGCTCGTCTAACCCAGAAGATGGCACTGTAGGAGATGCTGGGTCCCTGCCCATATGGGAAGGTGTCTTGCCAGATTCTACCGCCCTTGGTTGCCCCCAAAAGGTGCCAACTCAGCTTTGTGTGGTCTCTGGCATCCTCCAAAAGCAGATCTCACCACCAATGGAGCAAGGCTATGCCCCACAATAACCTTATGGGGTGGTTTTAAAATCGGTCTGCACATTTTTTGACGCTCTCCCTTCAAAAGGTAGAGGCTTATTTCTCTCCCCTTGAATGTAGGTTGGATTTAGTGACTTGATTTTAATGAATACATGTGACCACAGGGATTCTCTGTGGCTTCTGGGACTAGGTCATAGAAAGGATACAACTGCTGCCTAGTTCTCAATGCCTCTCTTTGCCTCTGTGTGTGTCTCTCTCTGTTCCTCTGTCTCTCTTTCTTTCTGTGTCTCCCTCTCTGTTCTGTGTGCGAGTCTCTCTGTCTCTTGCTATCTCTCTTCCCCACTTGGGGCACTCATATTTGGAAGGCAGCCAGCATGTTGTGAGGTAGCACAGACCACCTAGAGAAGCCACATGGCAGAATCCCCTGGCTGGTCCCAGCTCGGTTTTCAGCCAGTGCGGTCACATGGGGAATCACGTGAGAGGGCACTTACACTAGCCGAATTTAGTTCTATAGCTTGTTAGTCCTGGTGGTTGGCGATGGGGAGTGCCCAGAAAATCCCCCCTTTTCTAAAAAGCCTTCATATGTGTTTCTCTTATTCACTAGGCTCCATGGGAAGAGGACCACAGGAAAGATGCAGAGAAGGACGGCACATTTATTGGGGGCTTTGGGACCTAAGAGGGCTCAGGTCCAGGAAGTTAGAAGATTTTGCCTTAGACAGAGGCTTTGAAACCTTGCTAGCAGGTACCATGGAATTTCCACCTATCCTCAAAACACAGTAGTGCTGAAAAGTATTTCAGAAGGAGTTGGAGACCTCCATGAGTCTCACTCATCGGCCTATTCAGTCTGCTTGGCTGAGTCTTGCCAACTGGCAGAGTTTCTCTTGACTCAAGAGCAGCCCCTCCCCTGGAGGGTCAATGACAAAGAAGCTCTAGAGTGAGCTGCGGCAATCCTGACCCTGGCCTCTGATAGTTCCTGAACCCCCCCCCCCCCCAGTGGCAGGTGCTGGGCAAGGTCAGTGCAGAGCAAGGAGGAAGCCATCAGGCTAACCCTCATGAGCTTCTACCCCAAGCCGTCCTTCCACCCCTGGTTGGGTGAACGCTCCCAGAGGCCCCTGTCCAGCGGAGACAATCCAAAGCCATCAGTTTGCAATTACGGGTTAGAAGGATCTTTCCCGATCTACCTCCTTGGAGGAAGGTAATTGCGTGTAACTTTTCTTAAATGTTTTAACAGCCAGGATTGAAATTAAAAGAGACCGTTAAAGGGAGAACTGAATTACCCAGAAAAGGTGATGGTCTAAAGTATCCTGGGTAATATGGGGTTGTGTCTTCATTAGTGAGGACCTCCTGCTTGCCAGGCTCTGTGGAGAGACAGCTGTGAGCCAGGAGATGTGGACCATGGGTGGAGATGCCAGTGAATAAGCAGTGGCTGAAATGGTTAATTCCTAACTACGGCAGGAAGTGGTACAGAGAAATTCAGGGGACTCTGAGGGTGGCTAATGATAGTCAAATGCCCCTGGGGAGTCAGAATTCTGTGCTCCCCTCCATGGCGATTTCAGCCTTGTCCAGGCTGGTGTAAAAAGTCCCTCCCTGAGCTTTGTGGCAGCCTTGGGAGACCGTTCAGAGGAAGGCAGGTTGCAGCCAGCTCTCCGCTTTCTTTATAACCAGCATCCATATCCTTCCCCACGGGGCGCCATCAGCAGGTGCACAAATCCATTCTCCCACCCCCGCTTCCATCCACGCAAATAAAATCTTAAGAATGGCCAATATATTCTGAGCCAAGTCACAATAGCCCGCGAGAAGAAATGCATAAACTCATAACTTCAAACCTAGGCTATTTAGCATCCCATTAAAAATATTCAAAATATAAATCAAAATTCATAGGAATAAGTAATATTCAATTTAGAATTTATGGCATTTTAAAATAGGATGATTTCCTCAAATGTGCAATAAATTTGGTTTTGTGGAATTGCGCTTGCCCCCTTATCATGACAGTTGCTTTATCTACACAGCCCACCAAAGCCGAGTCACTTTATAGAATCTAAATTCACAAATCAACTGTCGTCTTCACTTCACTGATTCATTGCTGATGGGCCTTTCACAGGGTAAAAAAAAAAAAAAAAAAAAAATCCCTTCCGAGTTGACAAGAGTAATAAATGGGAGGTGAGCACGGCCCTTCCGCCCGCTGGCCCGCTGACCCGCCAATAGTGATACATGGCGGAATGAACTCATAAACCAGCAGCATCTTTTGACCTCTCGGGGTAAATGGAAACAGAAGAGCATTTATGATGATCACTCTGAGGATTGGGCTCTGACCAGAAGATGGGACAATCTCAAGGAGCACCTTGAGAACAAGAACCCATGCCGGCCCGTTGAGAGTCAAAAATGTTGAAATTTTGGAGAGGTTTTCCCCTGCATCCGTTTTCCTTGTCCCCTCTGTTCTGTTGTTGATTTCCGGTGAGAGGGTGCTGGTGCAGGACACACAGCAGGGAAGGGGCACCTTAGAGCCTGCAGAGGAAGCATAGCCGAAACACTAGGAAGAAGGAAGGAAAAAGGAAGGAAACTGACTAGTAAAGCACACACGTTTGTGCTGTGGATAATTTCAGGGACGCCTGTGTGTAGTTTCTTTAAACAGCGAGTCCTAGACCCAAATGAGGTAAGGAAAACCCCTATTTTGTTAATGCAAGAAATTATTTTTTTGGTAAGATTTTATTTATTTATTTGACAGAGAGAGAGATCGAGAGCATGAGCAGGGGGAGCAGTAGGCAGAGCGAGAAGGAGACTTCCTGTGGCTCAGGGAGCCCAATGCGGGGCTCCATCCCAGGCCCCGGGGATCATGACCTGAGCTGAAGGCAGACATTTAACGACTGAGCCATCCTGGCTCCCCAGTGCAAGAAATTATTATGATTAACACATACACGGCCATTAAATTCTTTACTTAAAAAATGCAAAATTGTGGGTGCCTGGGTAGCTCAGTCATTACGCGTCTGCCTTCGGCTGGGGTCATGATCCCAGGGTCCTGGGATAGAGCCCTGTGTTGGGCTCCCTGCTTGGTGGAAGCCTGCTTCTCCTTCTCCCACTCCTCCTGCTTGTGTCCCCTCTCTCCCTGTGTCCTTCTCTGTCAAATAAAATCTTAAAAAAAAATAATATTGTCTTTTATTTAACAGAACTTGAAAAAAATGCCCTTAGTTAATTTAAGTGTGGCCCCAGCTTTATAACCTAGTTTTTAAAACAAACAAATAGCACAATTTGTAGAGTGGAAAAGCATTTTTCCGTCCCCAACTGACAATATTTAAAGCCAAGCTCTTAATTATGTTTGACAGAAACGTAAGAAACAAGTCCAGTGACATCTAAGTCGTGACACAAGCACATGGATTTTGATTTTCTGAACTCAACTCTGGGACAGAAATTAGCACATATAGATTCAAATGACTAACAAGATTTTGAGTATCAGCTATCATCCAGAAGTGGATTTGCACTTGTAAGAAATACTCAACAGTAGGTCTATAAGCAAGTGTGAATTCTGACCTCATATTTAGACTCTGCCCATATGCTCTTAGACTCTGCCCAGAAGCTCTATTGGCAAGGGGTGTGTGTGTGTTTCAAAGTAAAGGTGTTTTAAAGAACTATTTTTAATGGCAAAGATAGCACAATATCATTATAGAATGGTTGGAAGAGGGAAAAGTTTATGGGCAATGAAATCACCCTACTACAACTAAAGCATTATTATTTTGTGTATTCACATTTACTTTTGTATATGTTCATGGAATAGCATATGCATTCTATATTATTTACTTTAATAAGCTTTTCTTTTACTGTTTGCTTCCAGCTTTTTGTTATTGCAGTTTTAATGGCTGAGTAATTATCAAATAGCTGTACCATAATTCAGGTTACCATCACATAATTTATGATTGTAGGCAGGTTCTAAAATTTTAAATTATAAATAAGGCTCTGATTAATAACTTCATATTTGTGAAGAATATACTCATTAATGTTCACATTTCAAAGGACTTGCTAAATAGTAATTTAAATATTGCAGAGGAGAGTATCAGGGAACCACACAATAGATCTGAGAAACTTACTCAGATAGATCAGTGAAAGAGAGATTAGGGGACATTCAGGATGGAATCAGAAGATCCAAATACATCTCCGAGGAGTTCTGGGAGATGAATAGAGGAAGAATGGGAGGGAATATCGTGTGTAAATTGTAGATGAAAGGTGAGAGCTTCCCAGAATTTAATTGTCAAGAGACTGCCAAAGAAACTTATTAAATATTGGAGAAAATAAATGAAAGAAATCCCTACTCCCATGTATGGTAATGCAAGTGCAGAATACCAAAGACAAAGGGAATATCCTTAAAAGCAAATCAAGGGGAAAGGACTGGGTTAGGAATGACAATAGTCTTATTAAAAACAATCAAGGCTAGTAAATAATAAACAATAGAATAATTATGTTATTGAAGGAGAATACTTTTCAAAGTACATATAGTTAATTACTTGACAGTGAGAATCAGAGAAAAATGTTCAGCGAAAGACTGATAAAGCTCAACACTCAAAGATCCTTGCTACTGCAGGATGATGTAGTGAAGGAAGGAACTGAATGTAGAAAGAGGAAGTGGAATTCCAGAAGCATAAGGAGAAAATCGGTAAACTTTCTGTAGACTACGTTCTATGACCATAAAACAATTAAGTTATAAAGAAAGCACCATTCTTAGCATGTATTTGGAAATGAAAGCAAATAAAACCTCCATAGGGATGGGTCATGAAAGGAGCTATAATGAACAGTAAAATATGTAGGAACCAATGAAAATAGATTGGTTATCAAAACTCATGCTACAAAAGACAAAGCTGTACTAAGTGACATAACTGTAGCCTCAAAGTCACAGATTGTAAAAGAATTAATGAGATAAATAACCAACTCAAGACTTAGAAAATATGCAAGTCTAAAGATAGTAAGGAAAAAGAAATAGTAAAGAACAAAAATTAATAAGATGAAAAGTAAAATAGGTTGATTAGCAAAGTTAAAAGCTGCTTCTTTGAACAAACAAATAGACAAAACTCTGGCAATATTTGTTCAGAAAATCAAGGGAGAAGGCCTGATGAACAATCGCAACAAAAAAGGGAACATAACCATAAATACATTGGATTTTCAAAATCACGAGAATGCCATGAACAGCTTTATGTGAATAAATTTTAAAACTCAGAGGGAATGGGAAAGTGCTAGAAAGAGATGGAAATAAAAATTGACTGAAGAAGAAATAGAAAACCCAAATAGCATGTTAAATCCACACGATCAGGGGTCATAAAACCACTTTTCACACACATCAGGCTCAAATAGCTTTTTAGATGAGTTTTATCAAATCATCAAAGAATTAATAACCTCTGTTTTATATAATTTATGCCACAAGACAAAAAAAGGTAGAAAAATTTCCATTTTATGAAACTAGTTAATCTTGACATCAAAACAAGGACACAACAGGAAAGTAAAACTGCTGGTTTACTTATGAATATAGATAAATATTTTGTTTTAAAAAAGATTTTATTTATTTATTTGACAGACAGAGATCACAAGTAGTCAGAGAGACAGGCAGAAAGAGAGAAGGAAGCAGGATTCCTGCTGAGCAGAGAGCCCTTTGTGGGGCTCGATCCCAGGACCCTGGGATCATGACCTGAGCCGAAGGCAGAGGCTTAACCCACTGAGCCACCCAGGCACCCCATGAAAATACTTAAAAAAAAAAAAAAAATCTAGCAAGGAAAAAAAAAAAAATCATAAACAAGTAGGATTAATCCTATCAAGGGCAGTTTAAGCTTAGAAGATATGTTAATGCAAATCATCTTATTAATAGATTTTAGGATATAACATCATCATAGCAGTAAATGCAGAAGGAAAATTCCAATTCAACTAAAATCTTATTCATGATAAAAGTCCTGGCAAACTGGAAATGGAAGGTAATGTCTTTACCTTGATAAACAGCATCTATCAGAAACTTATAGCCAATATTCTATATGGTGGTAAAACTTGAGAAGCATTACATTTAAAGTCTGTAATAAGGCAAAAATGGTCTTAATAGAGACAATTTTTATTTGACATTATTCTGGAGGTCTTATAACATATAATGAAATACAAAAAATAAAGTCATAAAAGAATTTGAAAGGCATAAGTAAAAAATTACATTATTCCTATGTATTGTTAACATCATTGTCTCCATAGGAAATCCAAAAGAACTTATAAACTATAAGATAGTGCATTAAAGTTCCTGGGTACAAGATCAATATGCCAAAAGCAGTTGAGTACCAATATGCTGGTTGGAAAAAAAAAATCTAATTTATAATAGCAGTAAGAGTTATGAAGTGTCTGGGATTAAGTATATCCCAAAATGTGGAAGACTTTTTACAATGAACATTATAAAACTTAATGAGAGATTATAAAGTAATGTCAAAATAATTTCAAAATATTTGTGGAAGGAAAGTTCAATGTTACTGATGTAACAATAAACCTTGAGTAAATCTGAGAAAATTCAGGGCACCTGGGTGGCTCAGTCAGCTGAGCATCTGATTCTTGATTTTAACTCAGGTCCTGATCTCAGAGTCCCGGGATCAAGTTCTGCTCCCATCAGAGCGCCGTGCTCAGTAGGGAGTCTGCTTGAGATTCTCTCCCTCTCCCTTACCCTCTACCTCGCTGCCTCCTCATGGCATGTACTCTTTCTGTCTCTCTTTCTAAAATAAATAAATCAAATCAAATTTTAAAAATATTTTATTTATTTATTTGACAGAGAGAAATCACAAGTAGGGAGAGAGACAGGCAGAGAGAGGGGGGACGCAGGCTCCCTGCTGAGCAGAGAGCCTGATGTGGGGCTCGAGCCTAAGACCCCGAGATCATGACCTGAGGCAAAGACAGAGGCTTAACCTACTGAGCCACCAAGGTGCCCCTAAATCAGTCTTTTTAAAAAATCTCTAATTCAAGACAATTCCAGTCGAAAGTTCAACATGTCTTTCAGAAAGTGACCGGTTGATCCTGAAATTCCAATGGTATCATAAGGGTTGTTCAATCGGCACCCAGTAACTCTTTGCTATTTTCACCATCCCCATCATCTCTATGTACCCAATGGCCACAAAGCAAGGCCTTCAGGTCTCTCTACTGATAATCAATTTCTGTTGTGATTTTCTTCCAAGAAAATGCATCTTGTGGATGGCAATTGCCATTTCATTGACTACTGGAAAGACAAATCCCATGACATTGCTTTTGCCAGCACAAAGACATTTGTTTACTGGAACAATCAAGGAGTTGTTGACATCCAGGCCCCCGTGAGGCCATTACAAATGACAGTTTCTTACACACTAAGGATGCCTTACCTGACAGTATAATGCCAGGACACAAAAAGACAACATTTAGGATGAATAGAAAAGTGAGTTCTCTTTAGAATGTGAAGCAAGACTTGTAGAACAAACATGACCTTAACTGTCTTCTCGGGAACCAAGAAAACTTCCCACCAGTTCTTGAGTTATAATATTTGGTACTTCACATGTCTTTCTGGAAATCTAATCCCTAAGAGGATGATGGCAGGACTATCCCACTCAGTGCCTAAACTTCTCATTTTTCTACATTCATTCGTATAACAAGTATTTATTGAGTATTTGCTACATGTCCGGTAGAGTTCTAAAAACTGGAGATACCGCTATAAACAAAATTGTCAGAAATCTCTTGCCTTCAAGATGCTTATGTTCTAGGTAGGGGAAGGAGATGTAAAGGAGGTCATGAAGTAGAAATATACAATATGTTAGCTGGTAGTGAATGCTTGGAAGAAAAACAAAGCAGGAAACGGGACAGGTGGTGTATGTGAGTATATGGTAATAGCTTGGGGCAGAGGGGGATGTCTGAAAGAGAGGAGTTAGGAGGCCTCCGTGAGAAGGTGGCATTTGTGTAAAGACCTGTAGAAGATGAGGGAGTGAGGAACAGTGTTATGAAAAGAAGGAAGAGCAAAGTGTTTGAGGAAAGAGTGTTCTCGCTCACTCAGGAGATATCAAGAAGGCCATTATGACTAGAATAAAGCAAGCACAGTGCAGAGCAATTGACAAAGTTGGAGAAGTAACGGGGAAGAACCTAGTTGATGTTGGGCCTTATACCCTTGTGAGGAACTGGCTTTTACTTGGAGAGGCATGGGGAACTATGGAAGGGTTTTGAGCAGAGGAGTGATGAGACCTCTTAAATGTTGTTAAAGCATTCCTCTGGCCACTGCATTGTTTGCAGACCATAGGGGGCTTGTTGGAAGCTCGAAGTCTGGATAAGAGGCTGCTGAAGTACCTTTACTGATCAATGGTGGTACATGGGCCAGTGAGGCAGCAAAGAAGAGTGACCCCAAGCTTCCACAGCATCATCTTTCCCCAAAGCCCAGAGACTACAGGAATTCAAGCCTCTTAAATGCCCTGTGGCCCCTGAGAGCACTCTAGTGAGAAATCACATTATTTCTGCTTTATTCCAAGCAGATGGGGATGTTATTCACATGAGGTAGTCACATCTGGTGGAGAAGGGGAATGGATTTTCTTTTATCCAACCCTGGCTGAAGACACGATCTTCTAGAAGACTCCCTCCCCCAGGCAAGACCAGAAGGCCAGGCGATCATGAATCCTTTGCAGAACCCACTGGAAAGAAGAATTTTCTGATGCGGTTGACAGCCCCTCTAGATGTTCTCAGTTGTCACCAACACTTTGAAACAATAGATTAGTGACCCTGATGTCCTCTACTTGATAATAAATATATGAATGCAGATAGATATAGACAAAAAGATATACAATGATAAAC
Organism: Mustela nivalis; assembly: GCF_964662115.1. NCBI lineage: Eukaryota > Metazoa > Chordata > Mammalia > Carnivora > Mustelidae > Mustela > Mustela nivalis. The sequence continues at coordinate 28,415,742 of NC_139037.1, read as the reverse complement.
TCCTGTGTTTTTCATTACTGTTTATTGATCTTTTACTATGTGCCAGGCAGTACTTTAAGACTTCAACATCATATATCTTATATTTAATCCCCTAAAACAACTCAGCATGGGGGAGGTATAAATAGCCCAGTTTTACAGGTGGAAAATCAGGACTCAGAGATGACTCAAGTCTGTACATCCATTAACTGATGGAGTTCATATTAGAGCTGGTGGGACCTCAAAGACTCATGCTCTGTCCACCACCCCACACTGCCTGGAATTGGTTGACACTATTTTTTGTTTAATAGAAGTGTAGTTGACACACAATATTCATATCAGTTTCAGGTGTCTTGCATGGTGATTGGTTATTTATCTACATCATGAAATATCTACCACTGTAAGTGTAGTTACCACCTGTCACCCCAGAAAGTTATTATGATGATATTGACCACACGCTCTATTTATGGCCTATGGTGTAGCTACCATCATTCCTGCAACTTATGTATTTTGTTACCAGCAGTTTGTATCTCTTGGTCCTTCTTCACTGACTCTGCTCATTGCCATACCTTGCTTGTCCCTGTCAACCAGTTTGTCCTGTAGTTTGTCCTCTGTGTTTATGAGTCTGTTTCTATTTTATTTGTTTGCTTGTTTTGTTTTAGGTTCCACATATAAGTGAAATCATATGGTATTTTCCTTTTTCTGTCTGACTTATTTCATTAGCAGAATACTGGCTGCGTCCATCCACGTTGTTGCAAATGGCAAGATCTCATCCGTTACTATGGCTGATGAATGTTTCATGGCATATATATACCACTTGTCCCTTACCCAATCAGCTACCGATGGGTGCTTCAGATATTTCCATGTCTTGACTATTGTAAATAATGCTGCAATGAACAGAGAGCTACATGAATCTTTTAAAATTGTGTTTTTGTTTTTTTCTGCTAAATACCCAGAAGAGGAATTGCTGGATTTATCTGGTAGGTTTTTTTTTTACCACTTTTTGAGGAACTTCCTACTGTTTTCCATAGCAGCTGCCCCACTTTACGTTCCCTTGAGGGTCCCCTTTTTTTTCTACCTCCTCCCCAACACTTGTTATTTCTTGTCTTTCTGATACTTGCCATACTGACTGATTTGAGGTGATATCTCACTTGGGTTTTGAGTTGTATTTCCCTAAAGATGAGTAATGTTGGTCATCTTTTCCTGTATCCTGACCATCTTTAACCTTCTTTGGAAAAATGTCTATTCAGATCCTCTGCCCAGCTTTTAATTTGATTTTTTTTTTTTTTTTTTTTTTTGGGTGTTGTGTTGTAAGAGTTCTTTATGTATTTGGGATAGTAACCCTCTTACTGGATATATTCCCATTCAATTCGGTGCCTTTTTGTTTTGTGGATGCATTCTTTCACTGTTCCAATGCTTTTTAGTTTGCTGTAGTCCCAGTTCAGAAACTGTGATTTCTGACAGTGGATTCTGGCTGATGTGGATGGGAGGTTTTGTGGACATGAACTTGATCTGAGTTGTCACTTGGACTCTTCTTTACTCTTTTTTTAAAGATTTTATTTATTTATTTGACAGACAGAGATCACAAGTAGGCAGAGTGGCAGGCAGAGAGAGAGGAAAGGAAGCAGGCTCCCTGCTGGGCAGAGAGCCCGATGTGGGGCTCGATCCCAGGACCCTGGGATCATGACCTGAGCTGAAGGCAGAGGCTTTAACCCACTGAGCCACCCAGGTGTCCCAAGACTCTTCTTTACTCTTAAACAGATGGTGTAAGAACAGAGGTTAGCATCCTTTTTCCTGAAGGGTCAGACAGAACTTTAGGCTTTGTCGCTGCCAGGTCTCCATTCTAATTGATCACTTCTGGTGTAGCGGGTATATGGCCACAGATAACATGCATACTCTTGTGTGGGGCTGTGTTCCAATAAATCTGTCTTTATAAAAACAGGTGAGGGTCACCTGGGTGGCTAAGTGGGTTGGGCCTCTGTCTTCAGCTCGGGCCAAGGTCCTGGGGTCCTGGGATCGAGCCCCACATTGGGCTCTCTGCTCAGCGGGGAGCCTGCTTCCTTCTCTCTCTCTGCCTGTCTCTCTGCCTACTTGTGATCTCTGCTGTCAATTAATCAATTAATTAATTAATTAAAAATAAAAGAAAAAAGAAAAAAGAAAAAATAAATTAAAACACATGACCTCAGCCCCTGGGCCATAATGTGTGGCGCCCCTAATGCCAAGGCTGAGAGAGTTGTTCCCGGATCTGGGCTGACTGGTTTAAACCTAGGTTACCATCTACTGGATGTGTGACCTTCAAGAATTTATTTCCTCTCACTACACAAAATGGAGACAAGGTTGCCGTGAGGATTGAATAACTAAATATGTATGCTACTTAGCATTTCTCAAAATGAAATTATTATTATACACCTCCCTACAAGATTTTTCCATTGAAACCCACATTGATGTCAGCATAACGAGCTCAAGTTCAGGCAAGCCTGCAGACCTTCAGTTCGCCAAGGAAAGAGCACAGGGTTTTGAGTGAGATCCTACTGATTTTTTCTGAACACTGTATATTCACTGAGTACCCCTCGTGTGCCAGACATGAGGCATGGATGAAAGGTTCTAATGCCCTGAGGAGTTCTGTGATAATTTTGGAGTTGGAGGGCATACCTGTGTTGGTAATCAATGAAAAAAAAAAAAACAACTTTCAGACAAAACAATTATTTTAATTTAGTGCTTTTGTGTTTTGAAACCAATCCACTAAGAGGTGACTCTCTTAGTGGATTAGTGACTCTGAGGTCCTTAAGTACAATTCACATCTGAATTTGACTCTAGTTGAGTTTGGTCATTATAGTTTAACCACAAGGGTATTAATTGAAGCCCTAGGAAATACCTCTGGTCAGTTTCATTATCTAATGGCACTTGGGCTTTCTAATGCATCTTAATGAGAGCTGCTGCATATGCATAGACTAGTCTAGATTTTACAAGGAACAGTTTCCCCTGATTAAAAAAATAACAATAAATACTGGCCACATTCTCCTTGGGCTTCAAGTATTTATTTTCTCTCTGAATTTTTCCAGATTCGATTGTACTTTAAAACAATGGCTGGATTTCATTTAACACTAGTAGAATTCGCTGTTGTTGTTGTTGTAATTGTTGTTGTTTGTCTATAAAATTTAACATCCTCTGCTGGTTCAATTGATCTATCTGAATTGAGTTCCCTAATATTACTGAGTGCCAAGATGTATTCCCTCAAGTGTTAGTAATTTCCCCCCAAAATGGTAGCTTTGTGCTAGACATAACATTTTGTTTTCCTTGACTTCCTTTAAGAATTAACTGTACCATTTGCTAATGAAATTACTCACTATCGACTCTAAAACTTTCCGTTTAAAACCTGATTCGATAAAAAGCCATGTGAAATGTTGGTGCACATTGTTCTTTCGGGGTGTGGAAGCACTGATGCCCCAAGCTTGATACATGATCTGGGTTCTAGAGGATTTTATTTTTGTCTTAAAACATATTGAAAGCACATCCTAAAATAAAAATATTTGAAGCTGTAATCATATTTATTTATTCAGTACTGACTGAGTTCAATTCAGATCTATGAGGGGAAAAAAAAAAGGAAATAAGAAATAACAAAGTCCTAACCTAATAGAAAGAAATTATGAAAAGAATCCCCCCCCCTTTTTCAGTGTTGGCCTTTGTTCAAGCTACATATGGTCACATAATCTTTTAAAAAGCACAACTCAACTCTCAATTTAATTATGTAATAGCATAAATGGAATTACACTGCTGATGAAGTTCAGTACTTAGACTTACACGCACCAGGCTGGCTGAGTGACCCTGACTCTGCTCTTGGCCATGGAGGCAACCCAGGGTGCCTCTACTTCTTGCCTCCCTGGAACTAAATCACAGTCACTGGGCTGGATGGATTCTTCATATTCATGGCAACCCAGTCACCTTGTAAACGTGGTCATAATGCAAGGTTAATAACTGCTTTACAGGAATGCCTTCTGTATTCTCCTTTTTGTATTTTTTGGGGCGCCAGGGATTAGCTAACGGGAAAGCTTTGGCTTTCATAGAAGAAACCTAGCTTGAGTTCTGGATGGAGACTGGGTAAATGTTTTTTCATGCATGTCTGCCTGAGCTCTGTACCTTGTTCATGGTCTGCCCTGGAGGCCAGCCTCCGTATGGCTAATAATCTGCAAGGAACATGAAGGACCTGCAGATCAGCCTTTCTCCTTTTATAGGCAAGGCAACTAAAATATGAGTGAGTACCTTTAGCTACGGGTCATACCCTTTGTGGCTTAAACTGGAGCCTGGCTCCTCTGATGACAGCCCCGGCCATTGGGTCAACACCACCCTTTCGTGTACAAATCAGCAAGATAGACTCCTTCTTGTCATGGCACTGTCAACACATGCTTCCTTTGTGGCACACATCACAGTGTCTTGGTGTTTTCTGGTAGAGTCAGAATTCTTCAAGGGATTGCATCTTATTCTCTGTATTATCCACATCTAAAGCAGAGCCTGTAACATATTTATAAATGGCACTGTGACCTGAGGACGATGTCTTCACAATGACAGATCTTGATACTTTAAATTATTAACTCATGGAGCTGGGGCTTCTCAGATAAGAAAACAGACCCGATAAAGTTAGATAATCCACCCAGGTTCTCAATACATGGCAAGGGGCAAATAGGATTTGGACCCAAATCTGTCCCCCAAACCCAACCTCTTTGTATCATACCCAGAAATAATGGAGTGTGAAGGAGAAAATGACAAGTTCCTACAGGAACCGTATTTAAAACACCGTGAGACTTGGGGGAAGGAATTGCCATTGGCCAGGAAAATGCCTTGGCATAGCTGCCCTCCAGGATTCTTAAATGACATCCAAGTGAGTCCAAGAGCTTTCTCCCCTGCTCATTTTCCAGTGGGAGCCAGTCCATGGCCATGTGCTATACCTTTGTGCCTTGAACCTGAGACCCCTTGGAGATTAGACTCGGGAATTTCAGTGGAGGAGAAGGAGAGCACTGTGGCCTGGTGAATCAGAAAGCATGCCAAGGTACTTCCAGTAAGCCCCAAATAACTGTGCTAATGCTGGGCAGGCAGCAGCCCGTGAGCCACTTAGCAACTGAGCCTTAGCCTCTTAGTGGTGGGTAAATCCAACTATGGCTCATGCAGGCAGCCACCTGCCAGAAAACCACTTGGTCACAGCACCATCCCCTGCCTACCACCATGTGTCATTCTGTCTCATCAAAATCACCCAGCTGCTCCTTAAAATTTGTGAAGCTAATCCTTGACCATTCAACCCATTCTTGCCAAGCACATGCTTACTGGTCATCAGCCACAACACCAACTTACATCATCTATGAAAAACTAGATTTGTGGTGATATTTCTGGCCTTGGAAACTAGCGTATGAGGGAGGGATGCCTTCTGACAACTCGCTAACTTGCTCCCATTAGATGGAAGCCTTCTGGTTCAAATGAACCAGGGTAACCTACAAAGTAATTATTTCTGTGCTTCTTGTTCTATGATCTTGCTTTTTTTTTTTTAAAGATTTTTATTTATTTATTTGACACAGAGAGAGAGAGAGCGAGCAATGAGTGGGATGAAGTGTAGAGGGAGAAGGAGTGTATCTGCAGAGCAGGGAGCCAGGTGTGGGACTCGATCCCAGAACTCCGCAATCATGACCTGAGCTGAAGACAGTCGCTCAATCTACTAAGCCACTCAACTGCCCCATGACCTTGTCTTTTCTAAGAAACACCTATGCCTGTATTCACTTTCTTACTTATGCAAAAACAAAAAAATGAAAAACAAAACAAAAAAATCCCACAAACCACTTAGAAATAAAAAGTCGTCTCTTATTCATTTTAACTAAGATAGTAGGAGGTACTGGGGTGCCTGGGTGGCTCTGTCATTAAGTGTCTGCCTTCAGCTCAGGTCATGATCCTGGGGTCCTGGGATTGAACCCCACCATATCAGACTCCCTGCTCGGCGGGAAGCCCATTTCTCCCTCTCCTGCTCCCCCTGCTTGTGTTCTTTCTCTCACTCTGTCAAATAAATAAATAAAATCTTAAAAAAAAAAAGATAGTAGGAGGTACTAACTCACCAGGTTTCCCTTTTTGCTTGGATTGCCAGGAAGCTCCAAACCAAAATTGGTTATTCATTGCACAGATTTTCCCTTAGCTTTGATTGAGTCACCATAATCAAAACCCCCCTCCAACTACTCAGCATTGTTCTTTTCCTGTCCTTTTACTGTTTCTGTCCTATTGTGGGGGAAAGATGCCTAATTCCATTTTGAAAGGCAGAGAAGTATAAATAATTGAATCATTCTTAATCCCAATACACACTGCCGATAAATGTAGCCTTTCAAAAACGATTCTTCCCTTCCCCTGCCATTCTAAAATTCCCGATGGCCCAGCTTTCATATGAGCAAAGCATCCCTTCTTCTATACCTTGCACTTGGCCTCCAGCCTAGACCTCAGACACAGAAGCTGAGCTAAGGCCCCCCTTTGAGTACTCAGGCCGACCAATGTTATTGCCACTGGCAGCTCCCCGGCCCCTCCCACAGCCTCCTTCCAACAGGTTACAGGATCAAGATATTCTGATGCTTGTTATCACTTATTATGGTTGACACACAACCATCCGAGAATAACATCTATTTTAATGTCTGAATTATTTTTTTTCTAAAATTAATGGCCAAGATCCTAAAACTCTCCATATTACAAAAGACAATTTGATTAATCACAAATAAAACCCCTCTGAGCATAAACGAATAAGGTTTGAGCCACTTCGAGTTATTTTTCCTGTCTGATAAAACCATTATCACATTTACAGCTTTTACAATGCTGAACCACATTCCTTTGATCATCTTATAAAATTAATTGATCTTGCTTATCTATTGTTCTATTTTAAATCATTTAATTGAGGGTATTAAGAGAAGTAATGGTAACAACTGAAGCATTTATTAGGCGCTGATGTTCCAACTTGCCACGTGATTTTCATAATCTGAATTTCTCTATCATCAAATTCTATTCTTGTGGGAATTTACATATAGAACACCTCCAGCCACTAATAATTTGCTATTGCTTAACGTTCTGAAGGACAGACATACGCTGTGGCAAATCACTGCAGCTATACTTAATTTTAATTATTCTTTTAAATCAGATAGATACCCTGCAGTGAAATTCTTATAATTAAATAGAAATTAAAAGTTTCTAAAAGCCTTAATTTCAACTTCAAATTTAAATGCAAATGAATGCAGGGAAGAGGCTCCCTCCCTCCCCCATCCTCGCTCTCCAAAAATATGAGGCTAATCTCTAAAAGCTTGGGCTGATTGCAAAAACCTTACTTTGGCTCCAAAGAGACTCTTCAGCTCCAAAGCCATCCCATCTTGGCCAGTGTTGCCTACTAGATGGTCCGGAAGATCCAGTTTCCCCAAATGACAGGTGCCCAAGAGAACTCTTTTAGTTTGGGTTCCCCCGGAAGTAGACCTAGGACAAGGATGCACGTGCAGGCTGCAGGGGAGTGGTCCCAGGAAACTGGGCAGTAGAATGGAAGAGTGGGACAGGAAAGGAAGGCGGCCAATAAAATGTCTGTTAACAAATGGATCGAATTGGGACTTGAGCCTGCTGGAGAACACTGAAAGTCAGTGTAGAACGCAGTGGGTCTCTCAGTTATCCCAACAGACGGGTGAGGGAGTTGGGGTATTTAACCTCCACTCCCATCTGTCCTTCAATGTTGTCCACTCTCTGGCACTAGTTCCAAACTAGCAGCAGTTCCCTGGCTGGATGCAGCCAGCCTCTGTTTGCTGCTGTTGTTTTTTTAAACATTGAAAAGTTTCACCCAAGAATTGGGTTGTCTGCATTTTCTAAAAAATAAATAAGTAAATAAATAAAATTTTAAAAATCTAATCGATTTAGGATAGGATTGGAAATTTTGGAGCAAATAGACCAGCCAAAATTTAGGGATTAAGTCGTGTGTGCCAAGTATGGACCCTGTGGCATACATTTACTCTAGATAGAAAAAACCCTGCAATTGGACCTTTCTCTTCTAGAAAGTGACAGACCCTCCCCTACAGCAAGGCTATGCCAAGTGGCCTTATCTGAAGCTCAGAGGAAGATGCAGCCTCAGAAGGAGCAGCTCTCAGAGCCCTAGACAAGTGCACCAAACTTTGTTCTCCAGCTGTTCCCTGGGACAAAGGTGCCCTGCAGTGACCCCCACCCACCCACCCATCATGGTGCAGCCATGATGAGCTTATACAGCACTAAGGGTGCACCAGGCCCTCTTTCAAGTGCAGTGCTTGCATTTAAACTCAATGGAGTCTCACAGCATCCTATGGGGTAGGGACTACTATAAGGTAGGAAACGTCATTCCCATAGGGAAGTCGATGGTCAGCAAAGTTAAGTAACTTTCCCAAAGCAACACAGTAAGAAGCAATGCAGGCTGAATGCACTCTGACTCCAGAGTTTGGGCTCTTCACCTGTAGACTTCATTGCCTCCAAATGGCTGCTAGATCCAGTACCAACGTCCACCTCCCTCCTCTCTTCTGTTCCTCTTCCTCCTCCCGGCTAGTGCACTCCTGTGTCATCCCGGCGATGCCAGATCCAACTCCCTGGTTCCCCTGAAGCTCCTCCTAGACTCTGGGCCACTCCAATCTCAAGCCTTCACCCCTGCACCACCTTGAGTCTGACCTCTGCAACCTGACACTGAACCCCATGGGGTCGCCGCCTGGCTGTGACAGGGGTTACAGTTCTGAGGGTAGGAGAAAGCATAGGGCAGGCAAAATCACAACTGGCTAGATCAAATTCTCATCCCAAAATAAGAAAAGTGGCACTAAGCTTATTTTTAAAAATACATTGAAGTCAAAGTTTCAGGGGGCATCTGTTTCTGAAAAAAATCAGATTCTTTGCCTTCAAAAATGGCTCTGGGGGGTGACATTGGCTTATGCCCTCAAGGTGCTCCAAGAAAGATGTGCCCTCAACGTTTATACTGTAGATCCCTACTGAAGTTTTCAAAGTCACTCTTACAGATTTGAAGTTGTCATTTGCACCTGAAGTCATGTCCCTGTTTACCTCAACAAAATGTTTGTGTCTTCTCAAATAACCAAGGTCCTTAGGGATACATTTTTCTGGACTGTCTCCCACTCAAAATTCACACAAAATTCTCTCTGCAAGATACCTCAGATCTCCCTGAAGTAAAGTCCAAAGTTTTCAGGGGCAGGCAGATTATGAGAGTTGACCCAGATAAGGACTAACACAGATTGAAGGTCATAGGAAGGTAGGTACCATCTATTATTGAGGGAAACCCAAAACTTCATATTGTAAAAATCTCCCCGATGCTAAGCATTGCCAACTAATTTAATTATATTCTCAATATAATGCAGGCCAAATTTCATACCTGTGTGTAGGCTGTGGGGACCCAGCCCAGGGACCACCAGAACACAGAGTGTGGTTAGCAGGCCATCATTGTCATGTGGTTTAAGCACATGAACTTGTCACATATCCGTGGTGACAGAGGTTAAAGTTTTGAAATCTACAATAAGACCAATGTTGTCATTGCATAGGGTTTCTCTACTACTGAGGCTTTCCATTTTTCTTTCCCAAAACAGTGAGCCCCCCAAAGAGACTTGCACCTGTCAACTGAGTGGGTCTTTCAAAAGACAAACATTTATGGGCACCCGCCACATGCAAGGTACTCTCTGGAGTTAGTAAGAAGACCCAACTTCTCTGCTTCATGGAACTTACTTCTTAATCGGAAGACGGCATCCACCACACCTGGGAAAACAGGAGTCAGGCAGGTGCTGCACAAGACCCACGGAAAGGACTGATGTCCTTTGGTGCACGGAGCTCAGTGCACCCAGCTCTGCCAGCTGCCCAGCCCACTACCCACTTCCGCTCAAAACTGGCAATCTCACAGTCATTGTGGAGCCTCATTTTTTTTTTTTTTTTTTGCCTACAAGTAGTTGTAACCCAAACCAGATTGAACAGAAGCCCCAGCACTTTCTCCGCTTCATCGTCTGCCCGCGCTTTGGAGCTGTACATAGCAGCTTTGATTGTTTCACTGAAAACCATTTAGCAGACGAAATATCTCCCCGCAAAGAGGGATCGTCCCTTGACCTGTCCTTTCAGGCTGAAGTCAGCAGGAGATGCTAAAAAGGCACGTGTGTTATTTGACAAGTGTGACATCTGCTACAACAGCGGAGACACAACCTTAAAGCTCATTGTGTGGTGCCATTTTGAACCTAGTGTGCTGGCGGGATGGCACTAGGGGGTAATAGGAAAGCTGATAGCTCACAGCTGAAACATGAGGATATACCGACAGCAAATAGCAGAGTGGTTATTTGCTGTGATTATGATCATAACCCTAACACGGGACTCAGACACTCGTTTTGCTCCAGAGATGTGTACATTCGGTGCAAGAGTTCTTGGGCGGCTCTGTGGCTGGAAGAGCAGAGACATCTCAGTGACACATTGCAAATGAAAGTGAGACCCTCTCCCACCCCCATTCCCATCCTTGCAGAAATAACACAGACTCACGGACACATGCAATAGAAACAGCCAAAGAGTAGTGTTCTTACTGGAAGGAACTAGATGATTCCTTTCCTCATGGAAAATATTGAATGTAGACATAGCACTGAAGGAACCCCATGCTATCTGGGTTCAAGTTTAAGCTGCATCTAACTAAGCTGCAGAAACAGAAAGTACTTTTCTTTGTTTTGTGATGTTGGTGTCTTCTCCAGTTGCCATAGGACTGCCCATGGGTCATTCCCACTGTCAAATACGGAGCCTTAGTAAACAGCTCCATTGGAGGTCCATATTACAGACCAGGAGGCAGAGGCTTAAGGAAGTTAAGTGCTTCTCTGAAGTCAGACATCAGGCGTCACCTCTGGGCTAAGCAGAGAACTAAGATGGGCCTCGTGAAGAAGCATGAAGTATTACTACAGCACGGAGTAGAGACTGAGCAAGGTGAGAAGAGGCCACAGATGAGTGAAATGAACTTCAGGATGCTGATAAGCTGATTGAGCCCTCTGTCTGCACCCAAACCCCATTCTCCTTGAAAATAATTACCTATCTTGACTTATAGAGCCATTTAGATTCAGCGATCTATCATGGGCACCAGAAAGAACAGAATACGTATGTTCCTGGGATTTAGGACCTATCAGTTCAAAGCTTTTCAGTTGTGAGTGACAAGAAATACAACTCAAACTGCTTAACAAACAGTAATTTTTATTTTATTTTAATTTTTTCATTAGTAATTTTTAAATGGGTTCTTAGAATTAAAAAATTAAGATTTCCCCCTTCAGGAATGGCTGGATCCAGCAGCTCAAACAATATCATCAAGACCCAGTTTCTCACCACCTCTTAATTAGTGTTCCCTCCACGTTGGCTTCTTCCTCAGGCAAGTTTTCTCCATGTGGATCCCCAGCAGCTCCAGGTTCACTCTTCATAGCTCCAAGTCTGACAGAAAGAAAAAAGTTTCTTTTCCCCAAACAGCTTAAAAGAAATTCCCAGGCCTGACTCTCATTGGCCCTAATTCTATAGCACACCTATCTCTGAACCAATCACTGTGGCCAGAGGAATGGGACTGTCTAATGGGCCAAATCAAAACACACGCTGGTGGTTGACTCCATCAAATTATAGTGGCTGAGGACATGAGAGGGGCAGTTAGCCTGGAGGAAAACTGAGCTGGTTGTCAGGGCTGATCCGAGCAAGAAACAAAGATGCCCCTCAAAGTAGTCTGGCCTTTGAAGAGAAAAGTAAGACTATGAGGAACCCAAGCATGGGTGGTGGGGCTGGAGAAAGGTGGGGTGGACATTTCCCTGAGTTGCTTGGATTTCATTCGGGGAAAATATGTGTGTAATTTTATCTCCAAAGAAATAACCCAAATAAGCAGTTTCTTCTATTGGCATTCTGAAAAACAAAACAAAAAACAAAACAAAAACACAAAAAATGACACCAGCCAAACACCAAGCAGCTCTGAATTCGGTTCCTATTGCTAGTGTGCTGACAAATCGCCAACCCATCTGCGGCGGGTGTGGGTAAATACCTTCCATATTCATGCTGACTTCACGGGAGCCGTAGATTCTGTGACAGAGACACTCTTGCAGCATATTTATTGGAAAAGTGCTCTGCTTGCCATGCTGTGTGTTGGCTTGCGGACCCTTCATCTCTAGTTCCACGCTTTGAAGTATTGATTTGAATAAAATCATAATTGCCACAGAAGCCTTTGTAGCTCAAATGGAAGTAATCCACTCTGCGGTGTAAGACGTCCCATTTTATGTCATTCTAGGCTGTTCTGGACTCATCTCCCAGTGAGTTAGAGAATTCTGGATTGCTTTAGCTTTCTCCCCCTTGCAGATGCCAGATGGAATTGTACAGATGAAGAGGTCGAGAATAGTTGGTGTTCGCAGCCAAAGAGTGGGCGCTGCCCCATGCTGCGTGGGGCAGCGCCTTGGGAGACTCTAAGCCCCTCAAATAGCTCCTGTATTCTATTCAGTGAGAACTACTTGGGAAAGATTCTTGGCCTCAGTTTCTCTTGTGGGAGAGAAAGGGGAGGAGGAGAAAATGCAGGAGAAAGACGAGAGACCAGCTGTGTTAAAACTTGTTTGAGTTTCACGGTTTCCCACCAAGTCTGAAATAAACAGTATTTGGGCACGAGTCACCATGCCAGCGGCCCCAGACATGGGTCTTCTGATGGACCCATCCTGCACCACACAAAGACACACACTGTTCTACGGTTCTAAAGGCAATGGGCCGTTCTCAGGCACGAGTCTTGAGTGTGCACCCCCAGGCTTGGAAACTCTGCTTCCTGGGACTGCGGCTCCCTCATGACCAGCCTCAAACGTCTGGGAGAGAAGTTTGGCCCAGGGCTGGCCGATAGGGAAGTTGAATGTGAGGGTAACTAGCTTCTGGAAGGACAGGACTGGAGGGATTGGGAATCTGGGATCTTTCAGTGTTCCCTGTGTGCGGGTGTGGACGACAGGGAGCCGGAGACAGAGGCCAGGAGTGACAAGCGGGAAAACAAAAAAAGAAAAGAGGCTTGTTTGCCAATGTGTGTGGTTTTGTAGATTGTTCAAACCCCTTCCCCCCAAAAAAGCTGGACTTACTCATCTCTATGTGTATAAGCTTCCCAGGGATTCAATAGCAACAAAAAGGTTTGCCCCTGGGGGTGTCCACTTATCCGAGCATTTCTGCTCTTCCATGGGCTGTGGACTCCTAAGTTCACCAGCAAATTGGGGGTTCCCGAGTCCGGGTATGAATGCTGCTTGAATTTGTACCTCCCTTGCACTATCCCCTGCCACCAGTTTTAAATCCTGACGCTTAAACTGGGATTCTGTGTTAACACGCACTCCAGGAATCACGAGGGCTCCTTGGACTTGGTTTTTAACAAAAGGCATCATCAGTAGATATTGACTCAGCCTGTTGATGGGGGCGTGTGGCACCCTCCTTGCCAGGAGCTGGGCCTGGGGAAGAGCTATTCAGTTTTGATGTCCTTGAGGGGACTCTTGACCAACAGCTAGGAGAACCTCATACCTCTGTACCAATGGCACAGATAGTGGCAGTGGGGGTCCAAGGTGGGAGGTGCCAAGTTGTAGGGGATGATAAAGCAGCAGAAAGGGCTTGAGCTGGGTACTGAATCTTGAGAAAATGAAGACATGAGCTCAAACAGCATTTATCTGCTGCCAGGAACCAGTCCAAGTACTTTGCATCCATGAAATCATTTCATCTTTATGAGTCTATGACTCGGGTAGAGTTGTTATCTCAGATAAGGAAACTGAGGCACGGACACAAGACCAGGACAAGAGGGAGGCCCCAGAGTGAGTGTCTCCCTACATTTTACACCCTACTGACTTCCCTCACTCTCCTCCTACCTAGCCCTGCACTTAGAGGTCAAGTGACTCACTGAAGGTCACAGGCTAGTAAGTGGCAAACTCAGGATCTGGAGCAGGGTGGTCTGGCCACAGTGTCTGAGCATGTAGCCAAGCCATCCTGCGCCTCCACAAATGCTTACTGAGCCCCCCCTAGGAGCCATGCACTGCTGTAAGCACCGGCTGTAAAGACGGGAAAACAGACACCGTCCCTGCCTACAATCTAGTATGTGTGGCAGATTATCAAGTAAGCAAACATAAAATGACAGCTCTGGTACACACTGCAGACGGGAGGTCCATCGTGCTATGAAGGTAATAACGGAGAGATCTGAATCAGTTCAGATGAAGGCCAGGATTGGGGGTAAGAGTGAGCTTCCCAGATTGAAAACTGAACCAAGATCAGAAGCTTGAGTAGGAGTTCATTAAACAAAGGAGTAAAGTGTGACAATCAAAAGGAAAACCACATGCAAAGTCCCTGTGGCAGGAGACAGCAAAGCCCCTTCTGCCGCTGGAGTGAAGAGAGTGGCCAAATATATGCCTACCTGGAGAGGCAGGTGGGGCAGGGTCTTGGAGACTGTGATGAAGAGTTCAGTGTTCATCATGAGGGTGCTGGGAATGGGTTGGTGGGGTAGGGGGGAGCTCCAGGAAAAGCAGGCAATCAAGTAAAAAGTAAGGAAGCTGCTGCAAGAGTAGAAGGAAGAATTGCAGACAGACTGTTCTAAGATAGCAGCTAAGGTTGTGAAGCAAAGGAAAGAGTCACGGGAGACATAAGGGGAAACATCAGTCAGGACATGGCCACCAGCTGGAGGTGGAAGATGAGGAAGACCATGGTGGCTCACAAATACTTCCTACGTTGAGCCACTCTGCTGAGTGTTAGTGATAGCCCATTGGTTTGAATTTGTATTGCTCTATAAACTATAATATTGAAGACCTTTTCATATTCTTCTTTGTCATTCATGTATTTTCCCTTCGGAAGTTTCAGCTCATGTCTTTGGGTCTTTTTTTTTTTTTTTTAAAGATTTTATTTATTTATTTGACAGAGATCACAAGTAAGCGAAGAGGCAGGCAGAGAGAGGAGGAAGCTGAGCAGAGAGCCTGATGTGGGGCTTGATCCCAGGACCCTGAGATCATGACCTGAGCGGAAGGCAGAGGCTTTAACCCACTGAGCCACCCAGGCACCACTTTGGGTCACTTTTTAGTCTTTTTGTTTTGTTGTGCTCATTTTAAAATTGGTTTGTCTTCTTGTTAATGATTCATAGGAGTATTTTTTTTTTTCACACATAATGTGGCTATGAATATATACTTTGTGAATATCATCTCCCAGTCTGTGGTTAGCTTTTTAATATTCACAGCAGCTTCTTTCAAAGAGAGGAGTTCTAAATGCTGTTCGATTTTTCAATATCTTCTCTTTCGTGGTTAGTTCTTTTTGCATCCTACCAAATCTGGCCTGTTCCCAACGTTATAAAGATTTTCTTTACATTTTCTTTAAGAAGCCTTATGGTTTCAACTTTCACAAGGAGAGTATGTCCATACTGGTGTCCTGGGGGTGCTGGCAGGGTAAGCAACATCAAAGATTTGGGGTGTCTTCTTCCTGTGAAATGCCAGCTTCTGTCCTGGTTCCACTCACCATGTAGCTAAGGACTTGGTTACCACTTGTCTTCTAACTCCTACCTCAGTATCCCACTATGGAGCCTCCAGTGCTGACTTCCAGAGGGAAGAAACAGACATCCTGCTCCCCAGGGAGAAACCGCGCATGCATTTTTGGTTTGGTTTTAATGACTGCTGGCACAGAGTGTGGTGCTGGTAAAATCTTACTTGCCCCATCTTTATAAAATATTTCGTCTTTTAATTATATGAACTGCCGAGACCTGGGGTGCCTGCTTTAGTCATTTCCCCACTGAGCTCTCAGCACTATCCCTCCGTGGCCTCTTCCGAGCATCTATCACGTGTTTGCAATCGCTCCAAACCCATGAATCATATTTAAATGCTTTCCGTATCCCATAATTCTACTTTTACTGCTCTATTCAGTTAATTATACTCGCTCCCTATTCATCGGAGACAAACAGTTTGGGGCTGGGATTTGGAGAGAGAGAGAGAGGAAAAATGAAAACAAACTTTATAATGAAAGTTCCTTCATATTCGTGAGGTTTAATCCAGGTTTGTGTTTCAGCTTGCACTTTGAATTCTTTCTCTAACTGCTCCTAAGTAACTCCATCTGCCTCTGGGTTGGTTCCCATCCTTAGACTCATTGGTGGAAATCCCTTTGTACAAGGATTGCCTTCATATTTAATATATTTCTAACATATCATCAGCATCTCACCCACTCATGTCAACCACAGTGCTCCACTTCTCCAAAGAACTGAGGACTTAAAAATGTGCACAGCACAGCCAGCTGGTGGGTAACAACGCTACTTTTTTAAAACAGTAAAATAGAAAATGTTTGTTAATATGTAAGTGTGTGTGTGCACGTGTGTGAGCGTGTGTACCTGTGCGTGTATGCGTGTGTGTGCATATAACTGGGGGAGAATAGGTGATCAAGTCTAAAGCAGAGGAGTTAGGAACAGGGTTGTTTACCCGACACTGGCAATCAGCCCACAAACCTGGTACTTCATTAAACAAGAGTGAAATAAAATAACGTTAAAGCTTTATCAATTTACACAAACTCCAACTGGGGAGGGCGCCTGAGTAGCTCAGTTAAGCAGCCCACTGATTCTGTCTCCTTTTCCCTCTCCATCCTCTTCTGCTGCTGCTTCCCTTACTCCCAACCCCCATCTCTGTTTCAGCGCATGCATGCGCACATGCTCTCTCTCTTGCGCGCTCTTTCTCTAATAAATACATACATACATACATACATACATACATACATACAATCTTTAAAGGAAATTCCAACTGGAGACACAAGGTGAAAAACAAAAGCTGACATCTAGCTTATGGACTCCACGGTCTGCAGGATCGTTCCCAGCTCTTACTCTGACCCATTCCTCACTCACTTCTCCCCTGAACCTTGCTTTAAGCACACTGCCCTCCTTTCTGTTCTTCAGACACACCAAGACGTTCCCACCACAGGGACTTTGCACTTGCAGCTCCCTCTTCCTGGAATCCTTTCTGGAGAAAGCTTCCTCACTTCCTTATGCCTGTGTTCCAAAATGCGCCATCTCAGTGAGGTCTTCTTTGGTCCTCTCATCTAACACTTCAACAAACACCACTCCAACACTTCCCTCACGTCCCACTGCCCTGCTTTCTTGGTTTTGCCTTAGTATTTGTGACCATGGGGCACACTATTTCTTTAAGTTATATGTTTTTCTTCTCTCTCGTCTTCTCCCCTACTGAAATGAAGCTTTGGGAGAGGGAGCTCTTTGCTTCCTTTTTTTCAGTGCCGTACCTCCAGGTGCTGGTACAAAGACAATACTCCATAAAAACATTGGTGAGATGAATACACAAAGTCACAAGAATGACTAGTAATGTTGAGCATCTTCCCATGTATTTATTGGCCATATGCATATTTCCTCTGGAGAAATGCATAACAGGTCATTTGCCTATCTTTTAAGTTGGCTCGCTTGTCTTCTTGTTGTTTTAAGATTTTGTTGTTATTGTTGTAAGTGTTCTTTATGCACTGCAGGTACTAAACCTATCAGATAGATGATCTGTAAATAGTTTCTCACATCCCATAGGTTTCTGAACTCATTCTTGACAACGTCCTTTGAAGCATAAATTTTGTACTTTGATGAAGTCCAAATTATCCATTTTTTTGTTATTGTTGTTGTCTGTGCTTTTGGGGACCTACGGTGTGTTGCCAGATTAAAACTCATGAAAATTTACCCCTATGCTTTCTTCTAAGATTTCTATGATTTTGGCTTTTTTATTTAGGTGGATCCATTTTGAGTTAGTTTTCCCATATTGTATGAAGTAATACTTCAACTTCATTCTTTTGTAGCTACGTATCCAATTGTCATTTATTGAAGACACTATATTTTCTCTGTTGAATGGTCTTGACACCCTTGTCAAAAATCAATTGGTCATAGACATAATTGAGATACTTTCATGCCTCAGCTTTGGTGACTTAACACTTACTGTGTCCTCTTTCTACCTCCTTTGCAGACTCCACACCTTCTTCCCAGCCATTAAAGCTCAGTTCTGTGCATATTATTTTTTTTTTATGACTCCATGCTTGCTCTTTAGACAATATCTAGTTTTAATTACCATTCATTTGCAAATAATACATAAACGTGGATTTCTTGCTAACTCCTTTCTTCAGAGCTTCAAATGTACACATCCAAATGTTAACTTGCACAGGTGTACTAGAATGGCAGGAAGTCTTCCCAAAATTCACATGTCTGAAACCAAACTATGGATTTTCCCCCCATTACCTGGTTCTCTTCTGATGTTCCCTATCTTAGTGAATAGCATCATCAGTTCTCCTACCCAAGCCCAGAATCTAGGAGCTGCTCTTCCCTAACCCCCCATGACTGATCTCCCAGCAAAGCTTGTGAATTATATATCTTACCAATGCCTCCAATCCACCCATTTCTTTCCTTCTTTACATGTACCACACAGTATGTGAGGTCTATGTAAAAAAAAAAAAAAAATCTGTAAACGTTATTGAGGAACATAGCATTTTTTAAAAAACAAATGAAGAGACATACCATATCCATGGATGGGAAAGTTAATATTGCAAAGATGTCAATACTTTCCATTTATACACTTAATTCAATTATAATCAAAGTCATTATTTTTTTTAAAGATTTTATTTATTTATTTGACAGAGAGAGATCACAAGTAGGCAGAGAAGCAGGAAGAGAGAGAGAGAGGAGGAAGCAGACTCCCCACAGAGCAGAGAGCCTGATGCGGGACTCGATCCCAGAGCCCTGAGATCATGACCTGAGCCGAAGGCAGCGGCTTAACCCACTGAGCCACCCAGGCGCCCTCAAAGTCATTATTAATTTGCACAATAAAAAAATCATATCGGTTAAGTACTAAATGTTGATTGGTATGTATAAAATGACAAGGAAATTTGAAGACTCTTCTATAAATTAAATGGGCAAGACTATTGAAGATGGTGTGAAAAAGAATAATGAATAATAAACTGACAAAAACATAGTATAAAACTAAATTATTAAGCCAGCACATTCTGACACAAGAACTGACAAAGAAATCAATGGAATAGAACACAGATTTCTGGAATTTCAAATTCTTGAGAAAATAATTGCAATCAGCAGTTTTAGAAAAACGAGTTAGCTATTTAGAAAAAAGAAAATTTGCTTCGTATCTTATACTAGATAAAAATAGCGTCCAAATCAATACAAAACTGTGTAAAAAGTGAAAGGCTAAGTATCTGAGTAGACTATTAAGTTGATATGTGTTTTTAGGGGGAAAAGACGTTTCTAAGCCTAAAGGCAAATATTAATACCATCATGGGCATGAGTGGTGGGTTTGAATGCATAAAAATGGAAGAAACATAATGATATTTTACACATAATTAAAATCAAAAGATAGATATCAAATTAAGTTATATCTTATATACAGTTATAAGTTACATCTTATATACAGAGGGTTAGTATCTTTAAACTCTAAAAAGTGTTTACAAATCAGTAAGCAAAAATGAGCACCCTGGTAAGCAAATAGTTATAGAATCCAAACAGCTGTATATGTGTATACAGACCTATATACACACACATATATACATATATAATGCATATACACTTATATACATATATGCACACATTTATATATGTGTACATATATATACATATGTTTATTAAAATGTTTCATTTAATATAGCCACAAATTGCAGACAATAAGAAAGCTTGAAAATGTCTTAATACAGTAGGTGTACATGGGGCACCTGGGTGGCTCAATCATTAAGTGTCTGCCTTCAGCTCAGGTCATGATCCCAGGGTCCTGAGATCAAGCCCTGCATCAAGCCCCACATCGGGCTCCTGCTCAGCAGGAGGTCTGCTTCTCCCTCTCCCACTCCCTCTGCTTCTGTTCCCTCTCTCACTGTGTCTCTCTCTGTCAAATAAATAAAATCTTAAAAAATACATTAGGTAGACACAATATGATGGAATACTGTACAGGTATTGAATGCACTATTTTTAAAAGAATGTTTAATAAAATGAAATGCTCACAATATAATACAGTGGAAGGAAAAGAGGGTAGAGAAATATATAGGATGAAAGTGTAGGAAGAAAAGAAGTGTCATCAGTAATTTTTCCTGGAAGGTTAAGTATATAGATGACTTCTATTTATCTGCCATTCTTTCTATCATGTTCTTAATCTCTTATCAAAAGAAAGGTATTTTTGTTACTTTAAAAATATTTTAACTTAAGTGCATTATTACTGTAAAACTTTCAAGTCATAGGTTAAAATATGGAGTCCCTCTTTTCCTCTTGCCCCCTACCTCTTCAAGAGTAATTCCTATTAAATTTAATATATGTCCTTCCAGACATTTCTCTACATGTTTACAACATAGGAACCTACATGGTAACTGCTTTCAAAAGAACTATGGTTATTTAATACAAAACAAAACAAAACAATTACGGGGATATAGAGAGGGTGGGCTAGGTATTCCAGCCAATTATCCAAAAACCAAAATTCAAGAAATGATGACTTTGCCTTTGTTTCAGGGTTAAATCACTCACTCACTTCGATTTCTGAATGAGCAGAAAAGATGAAAGCTGTGGTGGTGGGCAGGGTACGTTACGTTAGGAGAAAGCTCAAGTAAACTATAAGCAAAAGATCTTCCGTCCTTTATTTATATTAGAAAATGTTAAACATAGCCTGATTGGTGCTCCTTCATTGACATTTTTAAAGAAGTGTGCTTAGGAGAGTGAAAGTAATGTTTGAAATACCAATAAATAAATACAAGGGACAAGACTGCCCGTACAATCGGAGCACAGAGCAATCGGCGTGGGGGTGTCCCTGTCCCGGAGCCCTTCTCCTGTCGCCTCCCTCCTAGGGGTGCGGGGTGGTGGGCAGCAAGGTGAGGCTGAGGATTTCAGGCTGCTCTAATCCCATTCTACTGTATGACTAGCTGGAGAAATGACCTCTAGCGAGATCTGGCCCTTGTTCTATCCAGCAACTAGATTTTTCTTACAGAAAATAAATTAAAAAGGTGTGACCTTGCTGAAGGCTTGCCGAGAAAATGAGGTACATCTTGTCACAGGCAGAGGAGCCTATTTGTTCAATTTGAAAGGCTGCCGCTTTGCTCTGATTAGAAGTTAAGATAAAGGCTGGGGATGAAAAGAGGGGAAACATTTCTAAGCAAGGAAATTAAAGGGCTACATTGGAGACCCTTTTAGCACTACAGTGGGCTTTTTGTGTGGGGTTTATCAGGCCCCATCAGCCACACCTTGTCCCTGTGCATGGGGCTCCCTCTCCTCATGCACACAAAAGCCTGCCATGTAGGGAGCTAGCAGAAGCCCCCCTGCTGATAGCCATCAGCAGCACCCCCTCCCCCTCCCCCCACTGCAGGTCGCAGCTGGGAAAGTGACCCACCCAAATTTGATTCACTGGGTAAAAGACTCAAAGTCATATCATCCATTTCACCGAAGGGACTCAGTCAAGCAGCTTTCTCTCTTCCCAGGCCAATAAACGTATTACATCTTGGAGAATTCCTCCCAAATTCACTCAAATCAAGGGACACCAACATGCCTTTGTGTCCATAAAAGTTTCAAGTCAGCCAAACTTGCCACCCAAAGCCCCCGAAGCAAAAAAACCTTTTTTCAACTTCTCTCTTCCTTTTATAGACATCTTTTATGTCCCAGAATGTCTTTCAACTTCTGAAGTAATAGCTCGTTCAGGAAGAGAGGAGGCAAAGAAAAATGCTGGACTTTTCCACAGTTTTTAAATTTATAGCCAACATGCTGTTCCCTGGTACTCTTTGCCGACAGAGGTTCCAAAGGCCAGCTAGATGGCCCAGGCTTCTCGACCTAGAATTCAACGTCCTTGATCACAGGAGACAAACTCACCTTTCCAGTTTTCTCCCTCCTTATTCCCTCCCACATTCCAGTCTTGAACATATTTTTCACATTTACCTCCATGCCCTCTGCTTGAGATGCTCATGCTCCTGGAATTCCTTTCCTTGCATATCTACACTGTCCCGTATCTTCATTGGCTGAGACCACCTACAGGGGGAGTGTTTGTGAGGGCCGCCATTAACGCAGTAGTTGCACAGACTAATTTATTTTCCGGAAGTGTATTTACTGTTGCCCCCATGAGGGCAGGGACTACATTTACCTGGTCTCCATTATCTTCCTTGAGCCTATGTTCCACACTCAGCGCCCCTCCCCACATGGTCTCCCCCCCAAAGAGCCCAGTGTGGCTTCTCACTCTTAGCAGGCCCTCCAAGAAGGTTCATTGCCATTGGAAGGTTGCAGCAACATTCTGGGAGCACAGCAAGATGTTGAAGTGTCTTCTATATATTTAACTTATATATATAATGTATATATATATTAACTTAGCTTCATTCACTAGGGTTTTAGTGCTGAGTGCGAAACATTGAATGATTTGAGAACTGGTGGTAATTAGTGCCTTTGGATCCATCTGTGGAAGTACCTGTGTCAATAAGGGGCTCAGAAATAAGGTCCTATATCACCAGCCTGGCTGTATATTGGGGTCCTGGCTCTGGCATTTACCTGTACAAATCATTTCACTGCCCTAAGCCCTGTTTACCAAATTGAAATACACCTTGAAGGATGAAATGCTTCACTCCATCCTCAAGATTGAGAGGAGAAATGGGGCCTCATCTGAGCCTATGTGGTAAATTTCGTAGTGGTCTAGTCCAATTTCCTTTTCCTCTGTGTGGAAACAATGAGGGAATTAAAGGGGGGACAGATTCCAGAGCAAGGACAGGGAGAGTCACCAAGTCCTGTGGCAAATGCCATTAGGGAATACCTACGGTCTCACCTGAAGGTGACTTCTCTTCTGTGATGTAAATATCACCTCTCTCTTTTCTCAAAACTTAGCCAAATCTGCTGGGGACATGAAGAGCTTATATGGGTTGGTTTTAAGGTAGAAACCAAGATGACTATGTCTCACAGCTGAGCTGAAGGATTTGGGGTGATGGGTAGCATGGAAGTATGGAAGGAGTCTACAGAATGACACAAAGAAACAAAAAACAGAGTCATGTGGGATGGAAAAATGTGCCCCCAAACCAAGTCAAAGAGTTAGCCAGTCCCTACTCTCCGAAATCTCCCGAGAGGTTAGGAAGGTCATGGGACTTTCCTCATGCTTAGAACGGGATTAGGCCAATTGCTTTTGGTTGTCAGGAGACAGGATACCTCTGCCAACATCTGAATGAGGCTAAGAAGTCATAGTTGGAAGAGTCAATCCTTATGGTCTTATCCAATATTAACACTCCCATCAAATTTTTTTTTTTTCCAGAAACAGTTAAGTAATAATTGGCTACCATTTTCTAGTTTTGAGATCATCATTTCAAGAAAAGAACTGAGTTTCTTAGAATACTTCCCCTGTCCTGAAATGCTCCCTTTAGATGAACGTACTGTATAGCATGGCTTGTCTAGCAAAACAATTTGTCTACTGAATGAAGCCCAAAAGTCTTAGTAACAGTAAGATGATCCCTGGGCTTACCCTATGTTGGTATTATTTAGCATTCTAAGAGTGTTGGATGCCTGGTGGCCTGCAAGAACAAGGAGGAAATGCCACAAACTTGCAGGAAACCCAACCATCAGAAATGCCCACTCCTTTCAAAAGCTGGTGATAAGGAGGAGAATTCCGGCACCCTCGCAATATTCCGGAATGTTGTCAAGGACAAATTACAGTGTCCAACCTTAATGATTGTAGGTGGAGACTACAGGCTCAGGCTGCTTTGTGAATCTTTGCTCAGACATAGTTCTTTCGAGTCCTTCAAGTTCACCTTCTATGATGGACTTGTTTGTAAGACACTCGGTACGCCATGCCCACTTAATAGAAACGCTCATTGGTGTCACTCTGTTCTAATCTGTTCGCTGTATCTGTCTCTAAAGTTTATGTGTGACTAAGGAAGGAGCTCTATTACCTTTTGCTTCTCCCTATTGACAATACTAATCATAATAATAACCGCCATTCTGAGGGCTTATTAAGTGTTCAACTGTATTCTAAGCACTTTATACACTTTATCTTTTAAGCCTTATCTGTAAGGATCCCATGAATTTAGCAGTTATTTCTCCAGCCTTAGACATGAAGACAGTGAAGCTTAGAGAGATTTAAGTGTCTCCCCCATGGTCCAGGTCCTGTAGTGAGCCAAAGAGACAGACGGGATTCAGATCCAGAGCTTGGGGTTCTTCCCATAGCCCCTGCTTTTATCTATAATCCATCCCACTCCCAACACTGCTGATGTAGGTAAAGGCCAGTGTGGCTAAACAAGTCTGTGGTTAATGCCTCTCAACTTCTTCTCAAACATGTTTCCACCTGTCAAAGACAACAGAAGCAAAAAGCAGAGCGGGGGAGGTGGTGGTTTTCCTGACTCGCCTTTATTCTCCCAGCCCATGCTTAATTCCCTCTCTCATACCACAGTAAGATCAATGGTAAAGAGATAAGTTAAACTACCAGTAACTCAAAACTACAAGTATTAATTCAAAGAGTGTTTCGGTACACATGGGTAGCAGGTAGGTCACAAATCCGACTATTATAATGGGTTATACCTAATGCATATTCTCAATTTCATTTCAGTTCCTGTACTTGGATTCGTCCTTAGATCCTACCTCATAGAAGTGAGATTTTTGCTTTTTGATTTGGGTTGGACCTTTCAGTGCCTAGGTTTTTGGATACTGCCCCCCAAAATGAGAGGTTCAAAAAGTGCTTCCAACAATCTCCTGTCCTCCACCTCCAAACACCTCACCTATGATCCACTTCTCCATTCGAGGGCCCATCTCTAAGGTGACAGTGGAGCCCACTGAGACCTGCCCAGAGCTGAGGTTCATCAAGTACCTGTCTGGAGCTTACACAGAATATAGGAATACATTTAGTGTTAGCCAAATTCATTCCTCTAGATCATGGAGTCACACTCCCATGGGGAACTTCCCTGAGCAAAGGAGGGAGATTTCTTTGCACTAATCTAAACACTGATTCAAAAGCAGCTGGGTTCTGGTTTCTATCTTCTGTATTACTTGCTGAAATAATGTTGTAAATGAACAAGAAGCTTGTAGAAGGAAACAGTACGAAGTCAAAGAGGGGAAAAGCAAGGGCGAGAATAGCAAGAAGTTCCTTCTCTTTGAGGACTTACTATGTACCAGACAGGAAGAAAACTAATCCCTAGAATGACAGAAGCTCCTGAAAGTGTGCCGATTGCCTTTGTCCCTTTAAGTTTTTAATTAAGTGGTTTTCCAGTTTTCTAACTTTGATTTGCTCTAACAGGGCTTTTGTAACACTTTCTGTCATGCTTCTTCTTTCTTAAGCTTTTCAGACCCAATTTTGTATATTCTAATTGCAAACTCTAGTTCAAGTTCCTAAAACACTCTCTTGTAATTATCACCAAACAAATGCAATGATTCCACAAAGCTCAAACATGTGTCGCATTAATTCTCGCAACCAGAATACTTTCATTTTTCTTGGACTCTAAGCAGAATGGACCATAAGCGCAGCGTTTGATAAAATGACAGGTGGAATTCCATCCAATTAAGACATAAATATTTTTCCAGAGGCTAAGCTCACTGCAAAATAATCATCTTCACTCAACACATCTTTACATGTCTTCGGCAAAACACCTGTCTAAAACTGTTAACACTAAATATTTGGGGAGCTCTGTACTTCAAAGACATCCCTGAAAACGTCAGGCATTGTTAAAATGTTGAAGTAATTTTGGTTAAATGCTTCTGTGACAACTGTCGGACTTGATTTGTTTTAGCTGAATACATTCTGAATATTGCTTGGAATCTGTGAATTGGTCACTTGCCAAAAGGTGAGAATTGGGCTGGAGTCAAAAGAATTATATGCATCAAAGAAATGAAAAAAAAAAATGGGGGGCATTTTTGAGTATTTTAAAAATGCAATTTATCTCCTAGGTTGGAAGCTTCAAAAGAATTTTCTTACCAAAAGATAGCACTTGCTGTAAAACCATAAAGCACACGTAGAAGTCATTTTGATTCCCGGCCAGATTCATACCTGCAGAGTCACACCCACAGTTCCTCATGCAGAGAGAAAAGTATATATTAAAATACCCTTGACAAAATTAGAGATTAAGCAACACAGACTTGACATGTTTTCCTAGGATCTTCCAGTTAGTTGGTTACTAAGTGCTTAGAGTTCTTGAAACCACAGAAGAAATATTGGAAGTAGCCAAACTATTCATAACATTTAGTCCAACAATGCTGTTTCTTCTGCTGCTCCCTCTCCCCCCTTTTTCAGATAGGCAAATTGAGGCCCTAAAACCTAGAGCCAATGACAGTTAGTGAACATAAGTGCCTAATGCAAAAAGCTTAAAGTTTAGGCTGAAGGGTGGGTGGTAGGGGAGCTATTTATGAAACATATCAACATAGGGAAAAGGAGAAGGAATCTAAATGTCCAAGAGGTAGAGAGAGATCCATAATGAGAGAACCTGAGGTTAACTGTTGATTACTATGGACCAGACATTGCACTAAGCTAACTGTTGATTACTATGGACCAGACATTGCACTAAGCACTATATATGCATTATCTCATTTAATTCTTGAAGTTATCTCTACACAACAGTGCCGTTATTATCCTCTTTTATAGATAAAATCTCTGTCCAGATCAGGCAGATAGCAACTGATACAGTCAAGATGTGGAGTCCAGTGGAGTCCATTATGACTTCAAAATCCTTGTTTTTAACTATCTATTGAACCTGTACTCTATGTTCATGATTCCAGGGCGTGTTTCCCCCCCCCCCCCCCACAAATTCAAGTAGGTGTCATTATAAATTGAGCAATCTGCCATGATAATTTTGAAGGGCTGGACAAGCTCTAGAGGTCACACTTACGCTATGGGGTCTGCAGAGAGTATGCTGATGAAAGTATAGTGACCACGGTCTAGCATCTTCCACAAGACACCAGTGCACTCTGTCTCAGTGTCCCCTTAAGGACTCATTCTTGACAGAGCGCATGCTCAGAAAGATGTCACAGAATATCTCAAGTCTTGACTTAGCCTGAGTAACCTTGGAGTCAACCCAAGAGTCACCCATAATACCCTCAGGGGCTTCCAGACCCCCAAATCTAACTTGTTTTTGTTGATTACCACTAGGTCTGAGGACTAACCCACACCAAACCCCCGAGTTTAGTCCAAACCCGACCAATGCTGATGGTGAAAGCAATCAGTTGTTCATTTCCTTTCCCTATTTGGCTTCTTTCTGGGGAAAATGTCAAAAACCTAGTCAGACTTGGAAGGAACAGAAGAGGGGATCTACCCGCTGAGGCAGGTCTGCCTGCAAGTACGTCTGAACCCAGGGTCTCAAGTAGGGTCAGTCGCATGTGGTCCTCCCACTGCGTTGCTAAGCTCTCTGTCCCTATCACTGGCGACACTCTCAGGCAGAACCTGTCCCCACGGAAGCAAGAGCCCCTGCCTCCTCCCCAGCAGTTCCAGGCTTACATTCCTCTTGGCGCCAGCAGTCCCAGCAAAGAGAAAGCTTCTCTTCCTCAATTCTCCCAGCAGAAGCCCAGCGAGTCTCCCAAGATTCGTTCAGTCACGTGTCCACCAGTCAACCAATCCCTGGGGCCTGCGGGACGGAATGTGCTGATTGGTTAGGCCTGGATCACATGACCACCCCTCCCCCCCGGAGGCGTGACGATGCTGGATTTTGTCTGATCCCATGAATTAAGGGCAGGGAAGGGGTGGTTCTTCCAGAGGAAGATCTGAGACCTATTACCAGAAGTGTTATGGAAAGTCAATGCCAAAACAGGCAAAATCAACAGATGTTTAGACCACGCCCCGCCAATCCCCTGCCTCCTCGAGACACCGCCATCCCAGAGATTAAGAGGGACCTGAGAGAGGTACCTAGACTGGGTACCCAGGAGAGAAAACAGTCCGGGATGGGTCGGGAAGCTGGACCTGTGGTTCTTAAGCTTCAGTGACAGCAGAACCACGAGGGGAGCTTGTTAGAAATGCACATCCCTCTTCTCTACTCCCAGGGATTCTAATTCAGCAGGTCTGGGGCCCGAGAATTTAGCAGCTCCGCTAAATGACTGTGATGCGGTTGGAGGCCTGTGAACTGTATTCAGGAGACATTGGTTCAGATCCTGGCGAGGGAGAGCAGCTCCTGAGTATTCAATAAATGACTTTCACTAAATCCCCAATAATAGCCAGAGGGAGGTGTTTTGTTTTGTTTTTAAACAAACAAATCTTGACAGTAGCTTTGTGTGAATTTCTCTCTCAGTATCAGCACCTCTCACTACCTCTTGGGCCATGCTAGGTGCTTAATACATGCTCTGGGAAATGAGGGATCTTTATCAAGACGATTTGCTGAGGGCTGGTTTGTTGATCAGTAACATGGAGACATATGGGATTTACAAACAGCTTTGAATGCCAGATCAGAAACACTGCAGTTTATTATTAAATGCAGAAGACTGATAATGGGAATACAGTCTTTTAATAAAATAAGTGGACTTCTAAAATCTTTTTTTAAAGAGAGAGAGAGAAAAAGGAAAAGAAAGAAAAAAACGGCCTCCTTAATTAGAAAATTAATTATCTGTAAAGGGTAGAAATGTAGAAACAATGCATTGTAATTTGAATTCAGCTGTCCTCTCTTGTCTTCTTGCTGGACACACCCCTCTCTTTTCTTTTCTGCTCTTTTCTTTAAAGGCACCATTGGTAGATACCCAAGCACAGAGCAATAGGGGGAGCACATGTCTTTTTAAAATGCTCCCCACAAGGCTGATAGGACAGGAATCTCAGAGAAACTACCCCCCAGCCAGGTCCTAGGAGAGAGCCTGGCTCCTTGAAACTTGAAACTTCCCAAGTGTTATCACTTCAAGGCACACAAACCTAAGAGGATTAAGGTAAGTATCCCTTCTGAAAGCCTGAAAAAACAAAGATTAGTTTTTAGCATCACAAAGAAACATATATTTATATAAGTTCTGAAGGAGAAGAAATATGTGAAGACTTTTGGAGAGAGGGTGGAGGCAAGGGGAGACACTGGAGCAGAAAAAGCAAATCATCCCTAAGCAAGGAGAGAACATTCCTGCAAGATTATCCACTGTTTACAAGGAAACAGATTGGAATTAAAATTCACGCAAAAGTAAAAAAGAAGACTCGTGTACCAAAACCTTACCTGGCTTAATTTATTAAGTGAGAGCGTTTGCGACTGGACCAAATAACAAACTTTTTCTTCTTTTTTTCTGCTGTATACAAAGTGTGTTAAGGATTATGAGGATAATAAAGTTAAATCAACAGCCCCAAAGGAACTTGTTCTTCTTTAAGGAAAAAATACACTTTAAAAATATAACCTCGGGCGCCTGGGTGGCTCAGTGGGTTAAAGCCTCTGCCTTCGGCTCAGGTCATAATCCCAGGGTCCTGGGATCGAGCCCCGCATGGGGGGGGGGGGTCTCTGTTCAGCGGGGAGCCTGCTTCCCCTTCTCTCTCTGCCTACTTGTGATCTATCTGTCAAATAAATAAATAAAATCTTAAAAAAATAAAATAAAAAATAAAAAAAAAACCTCAAAAGTAGCTCTCTTTATATCCATAGTGGAATAAATCATTTAAACTTCTGTAAGCCTTAGGGGCACCTGGGTAGCTCAGTTGTTAAGCATAGTTCAGAAATTCACACAAAGCTACTGTCAACTATGCCTTCAGTTCAGGTCATGGTCCTAGCTGGGGTACTGGGATGAGCCCCGTATTGGGTTCCCTGATCAGCGGGAAGCCTGCTTCTCTCTCTCCCACTCCTCCTGCTTATGTTCCCTCTCTCACTGTCTCTCTCTCTGTGTCAAATAAACAAACAAACAAATTAATTAATTAATTATCTTCTACAAGCCTTAGTTTCCAAAGAAAATCAGTAATGAATAATCCAAAATATATATATATATACATATATATATATATATATATATATGAGGCTGCAATCCCACTGAAAAGTCGAAAGGAATCTATGAACTTCTGGAAAAAGCACATCCATGCGAAAGTGTGCATATAACTCATTTATAGCACAGGAAATATACACCTCTCATAGAGTCATCAATCAAATCAATCTCCATACAGTTTTGTCTTTCAGTCTTTTTTTTTTTTTCCAGATAAAAATGAATGGCTACTTCCTCCTCCCTCAAAAGGAAATAGATACAAATTTCCCAAAGCCAGCAAAAAAAATAAACATTCATTCTGCTCAAAAGTAAATTTCTACCAGAAGGTTCTTTGGTCTGGATTGACTGAGACGGCGAATGTGTGGATCCAATGTGGTCATCAGTGACATGCGACCTATTTCATTTCTTCTTCATTCCGAGAGCAGTAAGAGCTGCAAGGCTGCTGCATGAACATGAACAGTGACAAAAGGTGTCAGAATTCCCGTGGCTCCTGCGGCCAGGTGGACCCGAGGCTAGTCAGAGAAACGCCAGAATTCACCAAGATGGTGGAATGTGTTTTACATCACTTCCTTTGTTGAGTCACAGGAGTCATCTGTGTCAGCTTCTTTCTCATTGACACCATTGGAGGCAGCCTGAAGGTTATACATTTCAGACTTAAGGATGACTGAGCTTAAGAAAACTTCAAAACCCGGGCGCCTGGGTGGCTCAGTGGGTTAAACCGCTGCCTTCGCTCAGGTCGTGATCCCAGGGTCCTGGGGTCGAGTCCCACATCAGGCTCCCTGCTCAGTGGGGAGCCTGCTTTCGCCCCTCTCTCTCTGCCTACCTCTCTACCTACTAGTGCTCTCTTGTCTGTCAAATTAAAAAAAAAAAATCTTTAAAAAGAAAACGTCAGGGCACCTGGGTGGCTCAGTGGGTTAAGCCGCTGCCTTCGGCTCAGGTCATGATCTCAGAGTCCTGGGATCGAGTCCCGCATCGGGCTCTCTGCTCAGCGGAGAGCCTGCTTCCCTCTCTCTCTCTCTCTCTGCCTGCCTCTCCATCTACTTGTGATTTCTCTCTGTCAAATAAATAAATAAAATCTTTAAAAAAAAAAAAAAGAAAAAAAAAGAAAACGTCAAAACCCACTGTAACCTCTCCAGGTGTCCATCACTTCTACCTGCCCCCAAACTAACAAGGATTGGCCACCATCAGGTGTATCTGTGAAGTCATTCCTCGAACACTGATCAGACTCCATCCCCTAATTCCTTCATTCTCAGATGTACATGTTAAAATTTTTGCGCAAGGTTTTGTCCTCTTAGAGCCAAGGAACTCAAATGATGTAGACTGTGTCTCCTCCTTCCCTCAAACTGCTACTAAAGTAATGAAACATCTTACAGTAGATTACAGATTAAAATCAAGGCAATACGTAAACTCTCCACCACCAGTACCCTCATCTAGCAGAGAAGTCTGAAGTCTGAGGGGCTCAGAGCTTATTTCCAACAGTTTCCATATCAAGGATGGTACAATACTGAATGGAAAGATGTATCCTGTTTATTTGGTTTAAAAAAGAAAAAAAAAGAAAGTCTGCCAAAGATGCTGAAACATAAAGATATTCTTCCTAATCGCTTTGAGAATAAGCACTTCTCTTCCATCTAAAAGTCCATCAAACATCTTAAAACTTGTCCTTGGACACCAGGCAACTTCAGGATGCTGGAGCAAGGCTTCTCAGTCTGTTCCCACTTTCTGACAAGCCCCCTGGAAAGGTGGGGAATCAGGACCTGGCTCTGATCTCATAGAGACGCTTCTGTGCGGTTGACCAGATGCCTGTCAGCATTGTTGGCAGACTCTTAACACCCGCAGAATCTTCTGAAAAAAGCAGACAGTTAGGATAATGAACAGAGCCTTTTTTATTCACCAAGTAGCAAAACCAGATGAAATGTCAAGCTTTGCAGGTGTACAGTGTGTTAGGCTGGGTTTCCCCCCAACAGCTCCTGACATGGGGATTTGAGTGCAAATAGTTTACTTTGGAGGTGATCCCAGGAAGCACCTGTAGTGGAGTGGGGAAGTGAGTCAGGGAATGGAAAGAAGACAATACAGAGTGCATTATAGAGCAGGTTATTGCTGTGGGCCACTCGGGCTCTGTTCTACCTGCAAATGCTGGGAAAGAGTGGAAGATGTGATTCAGAATTGTCCCAAACAAGGGGGCAGGAAGTTCGGGTGCTTAAACATCAATGCCCAGCCATCACTGATTGAGGCTGCTCCTCTGGAGACACTCACTTTTCCAGCATTTGGGGCCTGCCTGGTGCATGGGCCAAGCCTACTCCAGCAGCCAGAAAATATGCTCAGGCAGAGAGTGGCAGGTGTTTACTGCAAGAAGTCATCAGAATGCAGGGACAGTGAGTGCTAAGGAGACACCGGCAGGGCACAGACGGTGTCTGCTACACACAGATACTGTAGAATTTCTTTCAGGCAATGTTTCACCATTTCCAGGGATGTGGAAATTTCCAAAAACAAGTTCACAAGCAGTGGGTTTTCTTTGTTGACATCATGTAATGGTCAAAACAGAGCCGTGCAAGAAACCATCTCTCATCTTCTCCAGTTACCTGATGGAGAAACACAGATTGGCTTGGAATTCCTCCATGATCTGCATCAAAATCACAAGCAGTGATTCTGAAATGGGTGATGTCACTTGGCCAAGAAGGTTCTACAATATTATTCCTCCTTCCAAACCATACCCTAGCTCAACAATATCCAAGGTGTCTGACTTCAACAAGGCTGCCAGAGCTCTGGGAATTCTTAATTTCATCAGTCCTGGGATAAACTGTCTCATAGGATACCTTGAAAGAAGAGACTCTGCATGAATAATAATGCAAGTTTAGGCAAAGCTCTAGCGTTTTCAAAGCAAGTCTACTTTTCACATCACACATTTGGCCTAGAGGATTTTCGAGATGGACAGAAGGAAAATATTCCTTTAACCCTTTCAGCTTCAGGTTTCCATTGTCCCAGACCTCACTGCACAAGATGTATGGCTTTTTACTATGTCTTGTTACCTTTAGTGCTGCAAGTAAAATGGGCTCATCAGATTTCCTTTTCTTGAACACTTTCAATTAATCATGGCCTGATATAGAAGATGGGTGTGTATATATATCAATAAATGTGGGCTGATCTTATTTTTTGTCAGTGGGGGATATAATATCAACCATGATGATTGACATGTGATACTATGATCATCTAACTGATTGTTCACATATCGTGCTATGGGCAGAGCACACTTTCCTACTCATTGATCTTGGGCGGTGCCATGGGACTTGTTTTGGCAAATGGAAATTTACCACTAACCTAGCAGAAACTTGTGTCCTCATGCATTTTGGGTTGGCTCTTCCACTTCTGCTCTTCTCTGTGAGACGACCATGTTATAGGCAGCCATCGGTCCCAAGAGGATAGATGAAGCAGACCTAAGCCCAACCTACGGCTTGGATCCTGGAGTCCAAGCCTTGTCCAGCCATGCTGTGGCCAATTCGCAGACCTATGGGTGCCAGATAAATGCTTGTTATTTTCAGGCATGGAGTTTTGGGCTGTTTTGTTACACAGTGTTATTGCAGCAAGAGCTGACTGATATTGTATAACTTAGCACCTTTTATCACCTCTCACGAGCTTAGAGTGAAGAAGATACCTTGGAACACTTGGATTTGCAACCTTCTCTTTTTCCTCAAAAAGCTATGTTTTCAAAAATAAAAGGAAGGACACTGAAAAAATAATATTCTTTTTAGTGTTTGACTCTCACTTCTCCCCCAGATTGTATGATCTGTGAGAACTGGCCTGTCATTCTACTTATCTTTATTTTTGTGGTTGGCACTAATTAGCAGTCCATTACAATGCCTGTCTCCCAGCTGATGCCTTTTGATGTGAACTTTTTTAAGTTCCACCTCATTGTAGTTATAACCTTACAACTTCTCACTCTGCCACAGTTTAATTTGTAATCAAAATTATGAACTAATGAAATAACACAAGGCCTGTTTTAATAGGGTGGTTTGCTTGTTTGTTTTCAAAATTATATCAATTTGCCACTTTGCGATATTCACACTTTTTTTTTTTATGAAAGCTACATCTTCACTATCACCATTTGAAATGAGATGCCTCCTAGACTTGTTGCATACAATTAAACCACAACAAAAGGAAGCCGAAGTCATTTCACTTTTCATAAGGCTGTAATTATTCTTTAACTATTGGAATACGACATCCCTTAGGAGCTAATTATTGAAAAGCTCTCATCACACATAGGAAACACACAAACAAATCCTTCAAGCACAAAGTAAATGTTCAACATTAAAGAGCCACATCCAGGAAGTCATACCAATCAGTTGGTCCAGCTAATTACTAATCTGATTTTTGGAGTAGTTGCATTAGATAATTATGATGCCTATTTATAACATGAAAAGCACAGCCTTTCATTGACTTTAATAAAGATCTAGCTGCAAGAAAAAAATGTACGAAGAACCATAATACAAAATTTGCATTGCCGCAGAACCTGGGAGAAGTGTGGTAGACATTTTTTTAATAGAAAACATTTCCTCTATCACATGACAGATCTATTCAATATATCTTTTTATGTATGTCATGGTAAGAGGCAAAATGAGCTAGTTTATCAATATGGTTTCATATGAGTCATGCAGTCCTGTGTAAGGCCCAATTCAAATTTTTAAATGTCTTATAAAATGCTTCTTTGATTCAAGTAAGATTCACATTAGATACATACAGAATATTAAAGATTATACTATGGATCCTATTCTAAAGGAATCAAAGTCAAACTCATATACATAATGTGGTGACTGCTCTACTCAATCTGAAATATATTACTATATAATCATATTCAGATCCTTCTTAATTT
This sequence comes from Mustela nivalis, assembly GCF_964662115.1. Lineage (NCBI taxonomy): Eukaryota > Metazoa > Chordata > Mammalia > Carnivora > Mustelidae > Mustela > Mustela nivalis. Next base: position 28,381,090 of record NC_139037.1, on the reverse strand, counting down.
TAAATGGTTTTAAAACTAACAAACCCTCTCATACACTGTTAATGGGAAGGCATATTAGCACAGCTTTTTCAGAAGGCAAATAGTAAATATGAAAATTAAAATTGTATATACCCTTCGACCTTGCCATTTACCTTTCAATATCTTTATCTTGCAGCTAGACTTGTATTAGTGCTCAAAAAAAAAAAAAAAAAAAAAAAAAAAGTATAGCCATGTTCATGACAGCATGGGGGGGTGTGGAGAAAAAAAAAAAATAAATAATCAAATTGCCAGTTAATGGAGGACTGCTTTATGGCAAATCCATAAAACAGGATACTTGGCAGCGACTAAAGACAGAGAGAGAAAGACAGAAGGGACCTATATACACTGTCATGCAAAAAATGTTCAAGATACATTAAATGCAAAAAAATCCAAGTTATAAAACAATGTGTATAGTGCAACCATTTTAAGTAATCTAAAAAGGTATGCATATATGTCCCAGATAAATATATACACAAATATTTTTCATCCCTTTGTATGTTGATGCATGTATTTGTACGATAGTGGCTAAAAAGATATATGGATGACAGGTGACAGATAGACCTAGGTAAACCTTCTAGAAGGACACACAAAAAAAGAATTCCCACTCTTTTTTCTTGGTAATGGTGCCCTTGTAGTGTGAAAACAGCCAAAGACATACGAGAAACAATGAGCACAGGTGTGTCTCCCCACAACTTCAATGGATCAAGATGGCTATCCTTCAACCTGTAGTTTGTGGCCCCTTGCCCTAAGGATTGAATCCATTCTCCCTGGCTTTATTTGCCATTTATCACGGACATGCCACTGACCCTCAGAAGTGTATCTCTTCGACTCTCGTCCTGCCCCTGACTGGGGTGCCTGCATCCTACCAGGCACTCAGTATCGTCACTTGGTTGTTACAGAAGAGGTGAGTAAAGGTCCACTATCCATGTGTCTCCTTCCCTAGCATAGTTGCATGCAGCTAGGAAGCAGCTACCTGGCTAAAGCCTTCCTCTCCCATCCTTCACCCTCCCTGCATCTAGGTGTGGCCATGTTACTAGTTAGGTGTCTCATTTGTCAGTAGAGGTCAGCCCAAGGGGAAGGTAGAGCCACAGAAGGAAGGAGCCAGATCATTGAGTCACCACACTGATGGTCTCAGCAAACAAGACTATCCGCATTAGCTTAATGGGTGAGAAACAAATCTGTGTTGGCCACTGAAATATGGGGGTTTAGCTTACGGTAGGCAATACCAACCACCTAAAATCAGCCATCTAAAATTTAACATGTCTGAGCCAGAAACTTGATTTTTTTTTCTTCTATGCTCCTTTCCCAATATCCCAATCTCAGAATGGCACCTCTGTTCATCTATTTATCAAGCCAAGCCCTTTAATGTCCTTACTGATTCTTCTCTTCCTCACATACCTGACATCTAACCCATCAGTAAACACCTTGAAAATATATCTAAAATTCGTTCATTTTGTAATGGTTCCGCATCTGACACCCTGACGAAAGTCACCACCCTAGGCCAGCTGGGCTATTCTAGTGGCTTTCTTGATCGGGTTCCCCACCTCCAGTGGACCCTTCCCCTCTCCTTGTCTAATTTTCCACATCAACTCCCGTGTGATCTTTTCAATACATAAGTCAGGTCATATTACTCCCCTAGACAAAATCCGCACAAAATCCGCACAATGGTTTCCATTGTGTCTGAAATGAAATCCAGACTTTGAAATCCCAGTGTCAAGGCCCCACTTGATCTACCCCATGACTTTCTCTCCAAATTCATCTCTTACATCTCTTATCCTCCAGCTCTGCTCAACTATCCTGGCCTCATTAATTCTCCCCCAAGCATGGTGAGCAAGTTTCCCTCTCTTGGTCTTTCATGTGCCATTTCCATGACTTTGGTTTGCACTTTTACTTACTCTCTAGCCTGTCCTTCTCAGACAAGTCCTCTAATGGCCACACTATTAAAATACCAATCCTTGTCATTCTTTATCACCTTTTCCCACTTTCTTTATCTTCACAGCATTATCTACTGGATAGTATGCCATGTATCTGTTTATTTGCATATTTCCATTGTTACTGTTACAATGTAAGTGTCATGATGGCAGGAACTTCATCTGCCTCAATTGTCATTGTAAACCCCAGTTCCTTGAAGTGTGCCAGGCATATAAAAAATGTTCAATAAATATTAGGTAAATGTGCATTTCTTTTCTTTGAGTTCTGTTGGAGCTTTTGCATACATGCATACTGGGGTCTGTCCCAAAAGCTTCGTATATGCAAATCCACCCGCTAAACATGTGCAATATCATTTTCGAGGCTTTCCTTGCAAATTCCATAGATGTTGTTCCATTGTCATCTGACATTTGGGTTTGTCCAGAAGATCTTAGGTGACCTGATTTGCATTCTATTTTAAAACATTTGGTTTTTCTTTACAGATGTTTATAATTTTTTTAAAATCAGTATGCAGGCCAATTTGAGTACTTCTTCTCCGTAGTTTTGCTTAAAATGTGATGAACTATTCAGATCTATAAACTCAGACCTTTTTCAGCCTGCACTGCCACACTATCTCATCGTTTTATTCTCTTCGTCCTGGTAGCGTGGCTCAGGTTTGTTCTTTCTGACGCTCACTCAGTTTTCTTTTGTCAGTTTTGCTTTCTCTTGCCTCTGATGAAGATTTTAGTTTGGTTTTGGTATTCTTTTTTATTTTAAAGATTTTATTTATTTATTTGAGAGAGAGAGAGAGAGCACAGAGGGAGAGAAAGTGGCAGAAGCACACGTCCCGCTGAGCAGAGAGCCTGATGCAGGACTCGATCCCAGGATGCTGAAATCAGGACCTGGGCTGAAGGCAGATGCCCAAATGATTGAGCCACCCAGGACCCTTCTTTGGGCATTTTTATTTTGCTCACAATTCTCCTCTCTCTCTCTCTCTCTCTCTCTCTCACTGTATGATATTCTCTTGTCAGTTTGTATCTGCTTTATGGCTTTCATCTGCTTCTTCAAAAAATAATGGTCTCCTTCAGTATTCTATGGAGGATGCTAAATAGCTTTTTAATTTCCTCTTCTGTTTCCAGCAGTAAATCATTTTCAGAGGACTACTCATTCTCTGGGTCTTCAGGATGAATGTTCTATGGTAGTTTCTCATGTATTATGTTTTTCCCTCTGCTTATTCATCAAATAACGCTGCCTCAAAGAGCAGCACTCATGCAGTAGGGGGTCAGATGCACACGTTTCTCGGTGGCAGGGAACCTGAATTTGAGACCAGAGGGTGAGGTGGGAAAGGGATGAATGAACATCTGATTGCCACCCGGGCACCCCAAATTCATAAAGAACCTAACTTTTGTCTTCCACCACGCTCTCCCTCAAATATTTCTTCTGTAGTTTCTCATAACCCCAAATTCATTTCTTTCTGGCCTTGATTTCAGTGATTGATGGCAGCCATGTATTTATTTTCCCTAGTACTGTCGATGATGGACCTTATGAAAGGGCTTCATTATTGTTAACTACCAAGTGGTAAACATTAATGTAAATTAGAAGCCTTGTGGAAATGGACTTCAACTTCAATCAACAGCCCTTTTCACCTGTTTCCAAAGGCTTAAAATGTGTGTCGACAAGTGTGGGGAGTTAGGTAGGAATGGATCACAAGGATGAGGTAGACACGGAGCCTCCCCAAGGAAGCCTGTAGTCTGACAGGAGCTAAAAACAAGTGCTTGGGGCATTTGACGATACAAGGCCCAAGCAAAGAAAAATAACTGTGGCATTACAAAAATGACCAGGCAACATATGTCTAGGTCTACTAAGATGAGGCTTCAGAGGGGAGGTGATATTTGGGTACGGTTCAGGCACAGAGATGAGAAAAGACTCCCGGCATGAAAAAAGGCTCTGATCAAAGTTTCCCCAAAGGTAGAAAAACTTGCCTGGGTATGGATAATAATAAGGGTTTGCATGTGGGTTGAGGAGAGGGAAGTGTTTCCTACTGCTATATTAAAAAATCACCACGAACTTAACAGCTTGAAATAACAAACATGTATCATCTCACAGCTTCTGTGGGTCAGAAGTCTGGGCTCAGCTTAGCTGGATTCTCCCCACAGGGCTGAAATCAAAGTCTTCCTCTCTCGGGCTCCTCTCACAAGGTCATGTGGTTGTTGGCAGGGCTCTGTGCCTTGCTGTTGTATGACTCAGGTGCCGATTTTCTTGTTGGCTATCAGCCAGGGGCCACTCTTGGCTCCTAGAGGCCACTCTCAGGGTCTTGTCTCCGTCGCATCCTCCTTTGTAGACCCTCACACAGCATGGGAGCTTACTTCTTCAAGGCTAACAGGAGAATCTCTCTGACTTCTGGAAGGTTCTAGTCTCTCCGTTTAAAAGTTCACCTAATTAGGACAGGCCCACCCAGACAGGATAACTCTGCTGATTGAACTCCAAGTCAACTGATTAGTAATCTAACCTAGTCAAAGATTTCTCCCACACTCAAGGGGAGAGGATGACATGGAGCATATATACCACGGAGGCAGGAATCTTGGGAGCCTGATTAGAATTTTGCGTATCACAAGGGTTGATAAAGGTTTACAAGGACATTACTCCTGGTGAGTGAGAGTGTCAAGTACTGGAGGACCCTGATGGCAAGTGAAGGAGTTTGGAGACTGATGATTTTTGAGTTGCATAGCAGCATAATAAGAGTTAGAACAGAAGATGGCAGCATCTTTATCGGAATTCTGCAATGATTCGGATAAAGTTACTTTACTGGCATGTTAAATATTAAAAAGTTTTAGAGTAAGGATGGCAATTAGGTTGTATTAACTCTGATCAAAAAGTGGCAGATCTCTGGAGGACTGTGCGGGGAGGATCTGGGGCCATCTCTGGGCTTAGCGGGCGACAGTGCTGGGATCTATTCGCAATGTCTGCTGGGGTGAGGGTGGTGACAAGTGGTAGCACAGGAGCTGAGGACCAGCCACCTTGGCATTGGGGAAAATAGTTCCAGAACTGGCGCCTGTGAAAAGGAAAATAACAAGTCTATTTTCCAGGACTCTGTGGTTTAGTCTAGCATCTTCCAAAGCAAATCAAAAATAGCAAACATTAATAAGATCTTCAAGCCTTTTCTAAATGCCAGGAGTTAGAGCAAAATACAAATAAATTAATCCACTGGGAGCTTCTTCTACTCGTTCCTCCTGCCTGGTAAAAATACAGCTCCAAAATTTAGGAATTTCTAACAATCTCTTTAAACACAAGAAAACAGGTCTGCTGCCAGGCAAAGAATTCAAATGCACTTGCTCTGGACTTTGATGATGCCTTCCAAGACTGCATGGAGAGGGATGAGGAAGTTCAATGTCTAATGATGGGTCCGAGTCCCAGCCAGAAGCACAAAGGCAAGGTCATGTGCATGTGTGTGTTGGGGGTGGAGGGGCGGATGTCAGCCGGGCAGAGCACACTCTTACCTGAGCCTTCCACTGCTCACGCTACTCCACCTCCTCTCAAGCACCTCAGTCTTCAGACTCAAGGGCAGTAACCCATAGCCTGCATGGGCATTGTTTCCTAGGACAAGATCTTCCTTGGCTACTCATTACTACATAAGACAATGCTTATGAGGGTCTGACTCCAGTGCTTGTCACTAGAGTAATTTCTGGCTCTACCTTCCAGTGGGGTGGTAGATTAGGCTTACCACTTAATAGATGGTTTCTCTGCATCCCATTCCCCACGTGTCCTCAGAAGGAGTACACTTCCCTCCTCCATAGATGTAGGACGTGTCCACGCTACCCACCACTGCCTCACACTGGGTGAGGTGTACTTCCAATGTAGCTGATGTTGGGCTTGGCCACATGACTTGCATTGGTCAATGGGATGTTAGTGGTTCTGATAGGCTTGGAGGTTGCTCTTCTTGTATTTTAGCCAGGACTGGAGATAAATGTGCACAGACAGATCCCTGGTCCGAGGAGGATGAGAGAGAGATATTTGGAGCAGACCTTGAGACCCTTGGACTCAAGCCTGCCAGAGCCCAGATGAAGTCAAGAAAGCTATCCCATCCAACCCAGGTGAAAGCAAGAATTAATGGCTTATCTTTAACCACTGAGTTTTGGAGGGATTTGCTACACAGTTACCCCGGCAACACTTGACTGGTACAGTAAGTATGAGGCCTTGGGCCAGTTACCTTTCTTGGCTTTAAAGGGCACAGTGATGGGACCTCCTTATAGGGCTGTTTAGAGGGTCAACAGAGACATGGTGTCTAAGTCGTTGACCACAGTGACCCATGCAGAATGGGCAGTTAATGAATAGTCATCCTCTTCATTAAGAGCATGGTCTCTTCCTCCATTTATTGTTTTGTTCTGGCACAGACTGCTGGGGGTAGGAGAGGAGACTCAGGTGTGAGAGTGATTTCAAAAGCAAGGCTATGTCTATATTAGCAAAGGAACTTAGAGGTGGCCCGCTTCCTTCAGTTAAGTATTCTTGCTCCCCAACATCACAAACGGCTACACTCAGTGTCCTGGGATCATTAACGCTCAGGGCACAGACTAACATGGTCTTCAATCTTAGAAAGGCTTCAAGACAGTGGAGAGGCAGGGGTGAGGCTCTGGGGGCTGGAAGGAGGAGCCTGGGAGAGGGGACTACAGGTAGGGGGGCCAGAGGAAGATGTTCAACAACCAGGGCCAGGCTGCAAGAGGCAAGTTGCTCCATCTGAGGCTGTGGTGTGGGGGAGTTGTAGATCACTAAAGTTTGCAAGAAACTTCTGGAAGTTTCACCCCAAACCCAGCACCAGTGCAATGACCCAGAGCAAGATGATGGCTTGGGATCTCAGAGCTGAGAATTCAGAGTTGGAAGGAGAAAGGGTCTCCAAGAAGATACTCAGGGACAAGCCAGAAGATCAGTCTGGGTTGAGTGTTTTGAACAACCCCAAGGCAGGCACTCATACTTAGAAGCTCAGTGAAACAAGAAAGAGCTGGGACTCTGCCAGACTGTCTGAGGTTCAAACCCTGGCTCTGCCATTTATTAGCTGTGTGACCTGAGGCAAGTTACATAACATCTTTGAACCTTACTTTCGTAAGGTATATTAGTTACTAGAATTCTCTTGTCAGGTCCTTGTAAGGATTAAAATTATATATATATCTCAAAATAGACTATAGTAGCATCCATTATTATTGTTGTTTGTTATAGGCTCACAAACCCATATGTGATTCTCTTGAGCCAGATATACATGTTTCATAATTTGGAATTGTTCAGATTTTAGCAAAGAAATCTGGTGCTCATATAAACATTTTAGAAAAGAAACATAAAGCTCATGTAATATTGCAGCAGGGTCTGGGGCTGCATTCTGTAACCAAACAACATGAATATTTAAGCAGTAAAATGTATGAATATTTAGATCAAATAAAAACTATAAATAGTTTCAAGTCAGTTCGGGTCAGGGTTTCCTACTATGTAAGATTTTTTTTAAAAGCAAAGTAAACAAATGAAAATAAAAACAAAATCCTTTGAGTTTCCGGAGTTTTGGGGGCTTGGGAAATGCATAGAGAGATTGCAGCTTTTCTGGGCAGAAGTTACTGGAGGTTACCTAAGAGTGTTGGGTTGGGAGCAAGGTGCAGAGAAATGTTGTGGGAAAAGACTGTAGGAGGCAGGCTTGGAGGTGAGACCCTCAAAGACTGGAAGAGCCTTGAAGGTGGGACTCAGGCAGCAAGGCAGGTATCAGTGTGGGCAGGAATAGGAGCCCAAGATGGATTGCTAAGAACTTGTCAAGGGGTCACCAAAGGCTGGATTATGAAGAGCCTTAAATGCCAGGAAAGCATAGATAGATAGATAGATAGATAGATAGGTAGATAGATGAAATGTATATAATGAGTTTTGCTAGGATGAAACTGAGCACTCTCTACCTCTGGAACAGAACCTGGTAGGTCATTCAGAAAGGATGGTCTGCAGCTATGCCTTCATGTAGGTGTGAGCTTTGTTCTAGAATGTTCTTTCCTTCACCTTCCAAGTCTTGCAAAGCCACACCACCCACTCTGAGAAACTGCCTTTCAACACAGTGGTAGATACTGTCAGCATTCCACCTGCATCACCATGGCACTCACCTGCTGATATGGGAGGATTCTGCCAAGAGCTTTTTCTGGCAGACCCTGGGCTCCTGCACAGAGTGGAAGGGAAATGCAAAGAGTTAATACTCTCAGAAACAGCCTGGAACACGTGACGGTCAGGATGCTAGGATAACACCCATTCCTTCACCCTTCAGGAGGGGGCCAGGTTAACACTGTTCTCCACTGTGTCCCAGAGTTCCCCAGGGGGCATGGCCCCAGATCCCCTGGCAGTAACCTTCAATGCATTCTTTTTGGGCCTCCTGCCTTTTTTGTTTTGGTCTCATTCCGTATCTTGTTTTCAGGTTTGGGGATCACCTCCAAAATAAACTGGTTGCATTTAAATCTTTGTCTCAGGATTTGCTTATGGAGGAGCCCAAACTGGGTCAGCAGTCAGAGGATTGCCCTTGATAATGCACTGACCTATTCATGCCTTGGTTCATGCTTTCTGTCAAGAGAGGCTAAGCTCCTTGAAGACAGGCATTTTTAATTCACTTTTGAATCCTCATGGTGCCTAGCAGAGGGTAAACATGAAATGATGTGTATTGGCTTGGAAAATTGAGATTACTTAGAAGTAGCAAAAAGTCACCAATGACTTCAAGGGTCAAAACTTAGATTCTAAGTTTTAATCATTTGCTGTCACACTGACCGGCTTGATGATCTTGAGCAAGGAACTCCTTAATACGAGGAAAGGTCATACTAACTATGAAACTTACTATGAAGGTCATAAACATGGAGCAGGAAACCATGTTTGAATGATGGTTACATGGTCAAGCAATGTATTGCATCCACGTGCTGTGCCTGTGTGCGCGCACACACATATGGAGACCTGTGCTTTTGCAGGCATAGATCCTACCTGTCTTGCTCTTCTCATTCTCCTCCTGCAAGCAAATGTGGAGACAGAAGACATTTTGATAACGTAGCAAGGGTCAGAAGTCTGGTTTCTAAGTCCTAAAAAGAAGAGAGAATTGGGATACTCTGAATGTCTCAGTTGCCTCTCGGGGCCTCAGTTGCTCTATCTGTAAGAAGGAGAAAGGGGAAATGTTTTTTAAGGAGCTATTTATAATGATCTTGGTTTTAGAAAGTTAAATTAGGGGAAAATCTGAATGCAGAAAGAATGCACCATGTTGGTTTCACATTGTTCCTTTTTAGAACACCAACTGGAAACTGATGTGTTTAAAGAAAAAAGTCTGTGCTATTATACTCACCATGCTTTCTTTATGAACTGGGCTAAAGAGGAGAGATTTATTTGAAAGTCAATAGACTACAGTATTTACAGGTCTACTGTATATGCTAGTTTAAATTCAACATTTTGAATGGGGTAGAAACAAACACATCGGAATTTGACCAAGGATACATTCGTATGTCAGTTTAATGCTCCAGCTGTTTAATCAAAATATGAATAAAAGGTCTAAAGCCCAACAAGCAAAAATATCATAGTTGTGGGATTCAGTGATTGCTTCCCCATTGTCATCCAATTACTGTGTAATTTTTCCCTGTGACTGAATAACTAACTGTTAGCAAATAATGAAAAGGCAATTACAGCCACGCTTTGTTCCTATTACTCCCTTCGTTTTATTCCGGCTGTAATTATTGTCAGAGCTGGAGGTTTACTGTAGCATGGAAGCAGCACCAGGAAGGAAAATGGAATGGGCCTGGTGCATGGAAAATTGGAAATGTCACAGCTACCTTCGTCGGCACTGTTGGACTTCTGAGATTAAAAAATCAGAGGAGAAAGCTCTCCATGTGGGTTTTACAAATTCTCTACCTCAAGCTGTTGTGGCAACTGGGGGGAGTGGGGACAGGGGTGAGGGTGGGGGATGGGCAGGGAATCAGGTACCATGTCTGTCCTGTGTGCCTGTGTGCATCAGTCCCATAGGACCGTGCCTTTCACCGCAGTCTGCCTGAAAGCAACTCTTGAAACTCTTCTTTTAGCCTTTGCTTCTCATTAATGGTCTCCATGCTGCTTCATAATGGGGAGTGGCATATAAATGATGCATTTTATGGGGTTTGATCTTTCTTCAGAGAGGAAATATGCCGCATATGGACAGATGTCGGAAATGAAAATGATGATCATGCCCTTTTTGTGTAGTTACTGGCACCTATTTTTAGAGGCTTTCACTGACCGTGTATAATTTATCTTCCTTTTTTATTTTATTTTTATTAAGAAGAATCTGTTAAAAAATTAAGAATTTTAAAAAACTAAATAAAAGAATAGAAGTACGTTTCTGATATTATTTACTTGATAAGCACATCTTATTTGCTTGATAAACACATCCTGAATACCTATGATATTCAACATTCTGGACTAGGTACTGAGGAATCAAACAAAGATGGGTGTGACATGATCCTTGACCAAGAAGGCTCCATCTTCACACTCAAATAAATGTCTATCTGCATGAAAAGCAACTGATCATAGAAGAACAATATGTTTGAAGACCTGGATTCTAATTCCAGCTCTAGAACTTACTCACTGGTTTATCTAATGTATCAGTTAGCTACTGCTGTGTAACAAACTATCTCCCAAACTCTGTAGCTTAAATCAACACTCATCTATAACTAAAGCTTGTTAATCTGCAGGTCAGTGAGAGGCTCTGCTCCAGGTTGGGGTTGGTTGGTGTATCTTTGCTGGGGAAGCTTTGTCCATGTGTCTCATGTCTTCCTTTCTGGGAGAGCTGGCCAGCCTGCCTTGTTCTTCTCATGGTACTGTCTGAAGAGCAAGAAAGAAACCAGAGAAATGCAAACACACACACACACCCAGCAATTTCAAGTCTCTGCTTTAGTTATGTATGCTAACATCCTATTGATCCAAGCAAATTACATGGTTAAAGACAGAATCAAGGGTCAGAGAAATGTATTCTACCTGTCAATGAGAAGAACTTCAAAGATAGATGACAAAGGGAATGAATACATTTTAAAGTGAAGAGGTAGGGGAATTAATGCAATCAACTTCACTTGGGTACATACAATTCCATGCCTCAGTTTCCTTGTCTGCAAAAATGGGGGTTTGTTTTACCTGTTTTAAAATACTATTGGAAGTATCAAAAGAGAGGAAGAGCATTAGTACAATTTGACAATTGAAGAACTATAACCATGTAAATAATTATTGCTCTTATTGCTTTCTACTTACTTGTAATACCATAAAACTGTTATTCCTTTTTTCCTAGAACAAAATGGGAGACTACCTATAAACTTCAAATTTCTTCAAGTTCAACCATCAGCTATTCTTTCATTCATCAGAGGTATTAAAATGGGAAATGGAAATTTCTTACTTATAGATTTATTCTTTCTTGTTGTATTTGTAAAACAGGTCACTTCTCCAAGACCCTGATCTGATTTGAGGGCAGACAGAATCTCAAAAGCTATTGTTCTTGGTTCCTGTGGCAGCCAGCCCTGAGCGTCCCCTGGGTTTAAGGTGGAAGAAGAAAACATTTATAGGCTAATGCAAGCTGTTTTGGCAACTACTGCCCTTGGGTTATTTCCATAGCAAAAGGAAAGAAGGTTATAAGGGGTTGATTGGTCATAAATAAATAAGCAAGGATATACATTCACAAGGACAGGAGAAAGGCGAGAAAGGCGGATTAGTAATACCAGAGATAAAAGTGTAATTAAAAAAACTCAGAGACTCAGACAGATTTGGATTTGAATCCTTGCTGTACTACTTAATAGCCAGTTTATTTAGCTCCTTGGAGTTTCTGTTTCCTTTATTTGTAAATGAGGGTTGCAGCACCTCATTCGCTGTGCTCCTATGAGGACTAAATGAGATAGAATATAGGACATTCCCAGCATTGCCTCTGGTACAAACGATGTACACAAGAAATTAGTTCCCTTTTCCCATCCAGATGTTTTGAAGTTTATTTTCCTAAGAATATGTCAGGTCACAGTTATTGAGTTCTATGACCAAGACCGTGAAATACTTTATTTTCTCCATTTAGCATATCTCAGGCTAGCATGGATCACAGCGGTGGCAGAGTCTCCAAGAATAACTCCAACAAAACAAGCAGACTGGCCACAATGGGTTCTGCCTGAGAATATTGCAATCACTTCAGAAGTCAAAGAACCCCAAGAACTTGTCCTCTTTCTGTTTGTCGTAGCACATCTAGTTTCATTTTCATTTGGCAAAATTCTATTCATGTATAGATTAACCATATTGTTCCTCCAGGCCAGGACAGCTGTGTCTCTGTCTGTTTCTCTCTCTCACATACATGTCATACACAGCTTGTCTTAAATATGGTCAGGGTCTCTTGGAGGCCAGGATTGTAGCAATTGGAAAGCCAAAGTCTCTTATTGGGCAGAGAGAGCCATGTAAGAACAACACAGAAGAGAAAGAAGAAAGAAGTTTTTTTACATGAAAAATAGAGATGTGAATATCATAAGAAACATAGTTTGCTAAATTCAACATATGTATTTTAAAAAAATAATTGAACAGATAGCATGTATTGCAGGAATATAATATTTAATATCAGAATAAATTCAGTATTATTGACCCCATGAAGGAAGTTAAGGACCATAAGTCCATGACAATTGTTGTAGAAAGTAGAAAAAATGTCTTACAGCAGTGATATATCTAAAGTTTCTTTGTATTTATTTTTTTTAAATATAAGACTAATAGAGAACAGCCATCACCTGATAAAAAGACTATGGCAAAAGACGTACTCAGTGAAGATGCATTGAATGTGCTCCTTTTAAGAGAGTTAAGTGAGGGGGCACGTGGGTGGCTCAGTAGGTTAAGCGTCTGCCTTTGGCACAGGTCATGATTCCAGGGTCCTGGGATCGAGCCCCACATCGGGCTCCCTGCTCAGCAAGGAGCCTGTTTTACTCTCTCTTCCACACTTGTGTGCTCTCTCTCATTATCCTTGTCTCTCTCTCAAATAAATAAATAAAAATATTTTTAAAAAAGAGAGAGAGCTAATGACTTTACTCTAATAATAACCAACTAGAATGTGGTAATAAAAGATAAGATACTACCTAGAACAACAAGTAACATTAGAAAGCACCAAGTGTGCAAAAGTCCTCTAAGCAGAAAATAAAAAATGGAAACACTTTTCAAGGGTATAAAAGAAAACTCAAATTAATAAACAGATTAATAAACAGAGTTGGCTGGACATCCAACTCTTGATTTCAGCTCAGGTCATGATCTCGGGGTCATGGGATCAAGCCTGGTGTTGGGCTCTGTGCTCAGCAGGGAATCTGCTTTTTCTTCTCCTTCCACTCCCCGCTTTCTCTCTCTTTCTCAAATAAATAAATATAATCTTAAAAAAATAAATAAAGAGACAAAACATCCTGCTGGATGGAATGACCTGGCAAAACAAAGATGTTAAATCTCCCTAAATAAAAATACATACAATTCTAATTAGTGTCCTAAGAGGATTTTGTATTTCATTGGTATCTAAGAGAGATATTATCACCAATGAATGGGCAAGTACAGATTATTTAGTGAAAGGAGAAATGAACTCGAAGCATGGAGAAGCTGGATCACAACCCCACAGTGTGAACAAAACCGTAAGCATTGGATGAATGAGATGAATTAAAGACTGAAATATGAATAGTAAATCTTAATAAATAGAGTAAAAAAATTATATAAATAATTTAGTGACCTTGGAGCAGATGTTGATTATTTATTTATTTATTTTTTTTTTTTGTCAGAACCCAAAAGAACAAATGATAGAGTTGGGGGAAAAGGGTAAGGTGTACAAAAAGATACAAATATGTGTTTCCCAGAAAGAAAAACAGAAAGAGCTACCATGTATACAAAGCTCATGCTCACAGATAGTCAGAAATATGCAAAGGAGAACAAACCGGGTTGGCATTTTATACCATTTAAACTGGGGGAAAAGTCAGATCATTGGATAATATTCAATGATGATGAGGATGTTAAGAAACAGGGCCTCTCCTGCATGGATTGCTGGTGGGAGTGTAATCCACGAGGTATTTTGGAGAGGAATTTGGCAGTGATTAGAAAAATTAAGTATACGTAAATCCTGGGAACCTAGGGTCCCTACTTCTGGGTGTCTACCCTGGAGACAGTCTCCCAAAGGTTCACAGGAAGACATGGATGGGGTTGGGGTCTGCTTGTGAAGCATTGCTTGAACTGACAGAGTTGGAGATGCAAAGGTGTCTATCAGAGGCAGAACAGAGAAGTTAAATGTGCTTCTGGTACACAGTGTCTTACCTGCAATTTTTTTGGTAAAGATTTCATGTGTGTATATATTCATTATGTATGTATTTAAGAGAGAAAGAAAGAATAAGCAAGAAGGGGGAGGAGCAGAGGAAGACGGACTAGCACACTCCACACTGTCATGGAGCCTCATGCAGGGCTCGATCTCACGACCCCGAGATCATGACCTAAGCCGAAATCAACAGTCCGAAGCTCAACCGACTGAGTCACTCAGGAGCCCCTCTTAACCTGCAATTTTTAAAAGCAAAAACCTCTGAAAATGTGAAGGTTTCCTTTTTTTTTTTTTTTCCATAAATTTGGAACAAACTTACTTGGAGGCAAAACTTTGCCTGAACTGACATGAAGCTAGTTAGATTCTTAATTTCATTTAATGTGACGACTCACATGTCTTGATGCAGAAATATATTAGTGGGCTTGACGACAAGATGCTGCCTAGGGCTTGCAGAATGAGATGTGTCGTCCAATGCCACCTAATTATAGCACAGAAAACAATACAAAATGTATTCAAGGAGATGCACCTATACGTGTATAATGAGGCAGATTGGAAGAGCCCCAGTTAAACTCACCAGCAAGGATGCACTTGCAGGGAGTCAGAGATTTGGTTTTAGGATAGAATATTTGGAATGAAGGGAAAAACATTTTTAAAGTGGACTATAGAAGATAAAAAATGAAATGAGGTACACTTAAAATAAAATAAGATAAAATAAAATAAAACCAGGCTAATAGGTAATCACTGACCGGCAGTTCAGCTGTGAAGGGGAACTTCTATAGCAGGTTTGTACATACACGTTGTTTCGTTTTTACAGACGTTTCATTCTCCAACACAATAGCTTAAGACTTTTTTAAACCTCCTCCCCATAGGTTGGGCACTCAGAATTTAGAACTTGAAAATATGTGTTGACTGGAAACCTGCTGTGGCCAAATAAGGTCACATGGGGAGAATCATGATATGAGGGCTGTGTGTTCTCAGTGTGGTCAGCCCAGAGAAACTATTATCCGGCCAAAAGAGCACCGGGTTTGTGAGTAGACCTGGCTTCAACTCCCAGCTCTGTCTGCTGTGTGACCTTGGGCAAGTCACTTTGCCTTTCTGAGCTTCAGTATTCTCTGCCCGCTCTTAGCCCTGTTCTCCTACACGCCCTGCCCCCCACCGCAATGATCTTTCTGATGGAGCTGTTCTGGATTTCTTGCAGGTGAAAACAAACATACCCTCTCCATAATTTTGGATATCTAGTCTTCTCCACTAACCTACATGCTGATCACATTTCATTGGCTAGGGAAATCCCCAATCTACCTTTCAAATCAGTACAATCCTCATTTCGACTGTGAAGACTGTCCCTTCTCTGTTCCCACTGCGTCTGAGATCGACTACCCTTTGGACATTTTCCAAATATTCTTTGGATGATTTGAATGCATGACTATTCTGCACAAAGATATAAACACCTGGAGGATAGGAGCTATTATATCTCATTCATCTTTATCATCCTGAGACCTACCACAGTGCCTAGCACATAGTAGGTGCTCAATAACTGTTGGCCTTCACTTGGGGCTTTACTGTTTTCCAACTGTGCGATGACAGTCAACTGAATTCCCAGAAATTGCTTCCTCAAATTGTAAAACAGGGCAAATGATATTTCACAGGGCTGATGCAAAATAAAAACATGAAAACACAGAATCTCCAGAGTGGGAAGGAATCCTAAGGCTCATTTGTCCAACCACCCAAGAGAAGCAGACATTTCACAGTGGCACTTGGTACCTCCCAAGGTAGCCCAATTCTGTATTTGGGCAAGTCTGGATTATAGGAATGAGTTGAAATCTACTCTTCTACTGCATCAGGGGATGCAGAACACATAGCCTTAACTCTCATCCCATGTCACACTGTTAGTGTGTAGTCAAGACATTTACGACAATGTTCCATTCATCTAGCACTTGGAGGAATCGGCTGATCTCTGAAATGTTCAAATGTTTTCCTTGTGTTTGGCAGTTTGTTATTTAATTTGGTTGATTCCCATCAGAAATATTTCAAAGTATGTAATATATTTCCCTGCCTATATACTCAAGGGGTATAGATCATCTGTTAACCAAGCTGGAGATACCAATGACTACCTTGGTGATGTAGTCTTTAAAATGGTGATGTTCTCAGGATTGCTGGAAGTGAATGGGAGATTTGTTCCTATACTGACTGGTCCTAGGCTGCTCTGCCTCCCATGTGTTTTGTGTTTTCTGTTAATTTTCATTTCTCTTTCAACACAAAGCTGGAGACATCTACTTGTTGCTTCTGTCATTGTGTCGGCTTCTAATAAGCCCTTCCTGCCCACCTCTGAATGGTTTGCTTGGGAAGTACCATCTCCAAATCTATTAGTAATGTGTGTAATGTAAGAGTAAATAGCATCACTCTCAGTGAGGCCATTCTATGAACAAAAGGGGCTTGGTGCTATCTATTTCGATTTCAGTTCTTCTTTACTTCCTTCCAGTTACCTGTGTGCTGGAAAGAATAGTTTACCTAATATTTCATTGTGCTGATGTGTCCCATTCCAGGTCTGTCTTGGTCCTTTTTCACCATATTTGTATCTCTAAAGGCTGATGCCTAAGATCACCCAGCTTCCTCTAACAGCTGGTTTTCAGGTGAGTTTGGTCAATGGGAGGAGCCAGGGGGAGACTGGAAAAAAAGAGAAGAGAGAAGTTAAGGGTATAATCTCCATTCCTTTTCTTTTCTGGGCCACGTTCCCCTGTTAAGAGCTGCCACCCTCTATGACCACAGTTCTTGGCAGGTGACCTCTCCTCCAAGGCTGCAGGTCTCAACAGCTCTGGTGACACTGTTCTTTCAAGCTCTGGTATGGTAATAACCTCTCACTGTTGCTGGTTCCTGGGTGATTCATCATCCCTTGTTCATTCCCTTACCTCTACCCACACCTCTGAAGTTGTCCCTCTATTACAGACACTTGAACCGTCTGAGTGGATTGTTTCCTGCTAGCCTTGAGTGAACCACTCACTCATTCAACAAGTATTTATTGAGCATTTACTATATGTTCAATACTGGGGATACACTGGTGACTAAGAGAGACATGTTCTTTCCTTTAGGCAACCTAAGTCAAAGAGGGGAAGACAGACAGTTTTGAATGTGATGAGCATTTCAAAAGGGGAATGCAGGTTGCTTTTGGGGCCCATAAGTATGGTAAAGTGGTCCCCAGGTAGAACAACACAGCTATCCATATACATGGCTAAAATAAACCTTTGTTCCCCAATATTCTCCTACCTCAGTTCACAATAAATGATTGATAAATAAAAAAATAAATCAATTATTTAAAAATAAATAAATCTTCCAGGTCAAACAGTGATGCCTAAGGATGATTGCCCCAACTTTCTGAGCTATAGAGACTTTGAGATGAGAAGCAAATGCCCTGAAGGGAGGAAGGGAGCCTCAATCTGTGCTCAAACGAGAAATGCCCTGCACTTTCCCTACCCAAAATTGGATGTCATTAGGTTTTCTCCCAAATACTTCCTATAATTCCCTCCTGCTTCCAGGAGACCACTCCACGTAACATAAAATAATGACACTAAATCTAAAGGTAAAAGGAAAGACGTCATTACCAGATTAATACATCGTGAAAAAAATTCACATTTCTGATAGATACTTAACTGTGCATTGGTGATTAAATTAATTGCACGTGGCGAACAGAAAGATAGCTCTTTAATGCATGTTAAATATTAACAATTTGAGATAATAGGAGCCTACATGTCTCCTCTTTACAGCTTTCTTTGTCAACGAAATGTACTTTCATTGGAAGAAAGAGATGGCTTGGAATGTGACAGTCTTCCCCAATGAAGGCCAGCACCGCGCCTCGCAACACCAGGGCCACCGGCAATCAGCTTAATCATAAATGACCGGAACCAAATGGATTCAGGCAGCCAGGCTGACTACTGAGTTTAAAAGTTTAATATATCAAGAGTCTGAATGCCAACTAAATCAAAACCTTTCAAGGCAAATCAAAGGGCCAGCAGACTTCTCCCTGCTTCTGCCAAAAGCTTTGTTTCACCGTTTCCTCCCAGGGCCGTCAGGAGGCAGCGGCGGCGGGGGTAAGGTTCAGCCACATCTAGGGACATCCGTACCTGCTCCATCATCCCCAGAAAGCCAACCATCACCCCTACATTGAGAGCATCAGAGGATGGGTTGCTGGATAAGTAGGTGGAGGGAGGGGGAGCAAAGAGAAGCAAAACAAACTGATTGATTGCAAGCCCAGTTATGATGTCAGCATGAATTAATGTTTCCCACAGGCATGCTAATCAGCTCCATGACATAATAACGGCTTCTATTACACCGGTGGGACATCAAAGTTATTCCAAAGATAACATAACACAACACTTGAAGCCCCAGGAAACTTCCACCACGCTTTCAGATGTTTTATAAGGTTACCAATCTTTTCATTGCTGGGGAAACAAAAAAAGCTGAAAGGAAACCGAATATTGAATTTGGGATGAATCAGGGTTGGAAAGTGATTTCATTACAAATTCCAAATGTTCAAAGAGATAGTAGCAATTAAAAAGCTGCAAGGGGTCGCCATTTAGAAGCAGCTCTGCAGACTTTCCTTGGGCAGGCAGATGGGCGCAATTCCCAATTTGGGGGGAAAAAAATCTAAGTCTGTATGAAAGGTATTGGTTCAAAGGAGCAAATGAACCCAAGAAAAGTGTGGAAGGTAGGAGAGCGCAGAGCTCAAGATTTGCTTCTCTCCCCTGACCTCTTCCTGATATTTATCTTTGGGCCAACTATTCATATCTCTGAGACTACGTCTTCCTCTAGAAACTGGAAATCATGATTGTGGCTCTGAGCAGGGTTGGAAAGCTAAATCAGAGAATATCTTCAAAGCACAGCATCAGAGTGAGTACCTGGTCAATTCTCCTATTATTACTACTGTCATTATTACTACACTTGACAGTACTCAACACTGATACTCTGTTACTACTAGTAATAAGGCTTGTTTCCAGCGTGTGCTAAGGATCTACACTTGTCACCCTGGTAAGTGCTCACAATCCTACGAGCTGGATACTGTTAGCCTCATTTACAGAGGATAAAACTGGGGGGCAGAGTGGTTGAAATTATCTGTCTGAGACACAGACAAGACATGACAGCTGGAGTTCCGACCCATGCTATCAGGCTCCAGTCTGTGTTTTTTACCGCTAATTTGTCCATACTTGGCATACATCAGGGCACCATGGTTTTTCTGGTGTTTCTGCCATCATGAGAGTCTGACAGGGACAGTGATGTTAGGAGGAGAGTGGCATGGGAGCCATTGCTGGTCCTTGGGGGAGTCCCTGTCAAAGCCTTGCTCTGGGCCCCCAGGGAACCTCCTCTGAGGACCCATCAGCAGGTCAGAGAGCCTCAACCTGAAAAGGAGAGGAGGGTTAAGAAGGAAAGGAGAGCAGAAGATGCCAAGGAGTGAGCACATAGAATAAAGGAAGAGACAACCAAGAGGAACATGGAAATGATCAGCAGTGCTTGGGGAAAAAAATGCTGTAAGTATCTCTAACCATGGCCTTGGCTGTTACCCATTTAACTTTGTTTGAGGCTAATGAAGAATGAATGAATGAAACAAAAAATCAGTTATGATTGTGCCTTGGAGTATGCTGGTTCCTGACTAACCCGGTTAGTTTTATATGGAAGTTTTATAATGTGTGTGTGAGGTATCTCCCTTGATTTATTTACTTTCTTCCAACTTTTTAGAATGGACAGAATTGGGGAGGAAAATGTCTAAATTAAAGAAGTTGGCTTTTAGGACTTTCCTAAGCTCAGTGGCCACCTGCTTTCCGGGAGCTGAACTAAATGGGGTATCTGATGCTTTCCTTCTACATGGTATCTAACTGAGGAACCAATGGTCACATGGTCACACATCCCTCATCCTTAAGTTGCTTATGGTCTAGAGAAGGAAAGAACTAGAATACGAAGTGGTCAGTGCAGTGGCCAGCTCACACCTGCTTGGCCTTACCTCCAATTTCAGCCAGGGCTCAGTGGATAGTGCCCAGCAGGGTGCACCCCCATTGGAAGCCAACACCCTGAGTATCACACACCTTTATTTGCTGAATGTCCCTTGACATCTTAGAAGCCGTGGTGAGCTTGCTCAACCCATGCTCCTTCACAGCTAGAACGTGCAAAGAAATTAGCAAGGCCTGGGGCAACAGTTGGCCAGTGGGGACTGAACCAGCAGAGAGATGACCCAGCTTCCTGTCCTTCAGGTGGACACGCTGGCACCACGCCAGACACTCCCCAGCCACAATCTCAATAATGGACTGAAACACTGCCCTTCGTCCTTCCTGGTTTCAGTCTCCCTGCACCGTGGGGTCACCATCCAAATGGGCTACCTCCACCCACATCCTGATCTCAAGGGTTGCTTTTGGGGGACCCACATCAAACAAAGTGATCTAGTTCATTCTAGAAGTATTAAACCTACTCTCAGTGGCATGGAGTCAGGCATTCTGATAAAATGTCAACGGACCATTGAATGGTGAATGGAAGGGGGGCAAATCGAGATGCATGGTGAGGGAGAGGTAGAAATGGGGCTCATGCAGAAAGCACAAGGAGGAGCTAGAAAAACACGGCATGTTTGCATGACTGCAACTAGTCAGAAAGTTAGAAAAATATGTCAATGGAACCAGATGGAAGAATTCTTCCAGGTCCTTGATGGCAGACTCAAGAGCTACCTCTTTGCCATCACAAGCGATCATATGGTGATGCAAATGATTTTTTTTTTTTTTTTTTTTAGCAAATATATTTGCATTTTGTGAAAGACCTACAGGAAAGCCTTTTGTATGGCTGGTGGAGGCCTTGGGATTTCTGGCCCAGAAAAAGCAAGCAAAGATCATAGCAGACCAGGTAGAACCTCTAGGACTCTCAGTCTCTTCATCTGTAAAATAGGCCTTTGTGTTTCAGGCAAAACTGAGTCACTGGAACACATTGTGTCGCAATGCAGATAGTCAGTACAACCAACCCAGTCTGGGAAAATAAATACAGTTGGCCAAAACTCCTTCTGACCAAAATGACAGACCACATCCATCCAGCCACCCTTTGGAAAACCATGCATAAAGAGCTTCCAACAAGTTAGAATACTCCAATTTAACACCAGGGCCAGGGAAGGGCACCAGGGTAAAAGGCAGAAGGGCTGGAAGCGTAATTGTACATTTTGACATTAAATGAATTACATGGAAATTATATGCAAATCATTATGTAAATGCGGCATATGTTGTTTTCGAGTTAACAGCTTGGACACTTTTAATAATTGCAGCATTTTTCAGGGTGAATTAAGAGCCCCAATAAACTATATTTAGGATCCACTTCAGATGAACAGGATTTAATGGCCTTTGTGCTTCATTTTAAGTGGCTCAGGTTAAGAGAGGAACTTGAAATTCTCTCGCTTAGACCTCAGAAGGCCATCACATACTATACCAGATTCTTCCAATGACAATGATGATCTAGGACAATTAATAAGCATATTAATGCCCAAAGCCTTTGAAAATATGAAGTTCTCAAGAGAACCCCACTTTATCTTATTTTATCCCTTTATACCTTGTGAACAGATGTCAAAGATTAAAATGAAATATCCCACTCTCTGTTGTCTTATTCCTCCCTAATTTAAGAAAAAGAAACCCCAACATCGCATGAACAGACGTAGCGCCATTGTTCCTTCAGAGTACAGATGCCCAGAACACCACTGATCTCTTCATCTAAAAAGGAGGAGATAGCACATTCTCGGTTCTTTCTTCCTCCCTCTTGCAAAACATCCTCAAAATGTTTATTTTCTGAGAAAACTCAGCCACTGCCACAGCACAGTAGGTACAGTGACTGAAGAAGGAGCTTTCCGATTTCCTTTGTCGACCTTCATTTCTGGGACTTTTTAGACCAGATAACCTGAAGACTCTCGGATTACAGAAACCTCTAAAACTAGTGGATGACATACAATGAACATCCTTTTAAAGGCCACAAAGCTGAGCTTGAAAAAAAGGAAAAAAAAGAAAAAAGAAAAAAAATCAGGGAAATCCCCAGAGGCTTAAAACAAAGAAGCATTTGAAGTCTGCGGAGTTACACGTGAAATGATACTGTGGCTGTCCCAAGGTGGGCTCATGGCAGCCAGTCCAGGCAAAATGGGGGCTGAGGTTCTCACCACCATGCAGAGATAGGAATTAAGGCTTTATGTTGACTCAAAGTCAGGACACTCAAAGAGTTACTCCTTTGAGAGGATGGACCAGGCACTCTTCTCTCCAGCAAAGAGAGATAAAGAACCAACTTATCTAGACCTGTGCCTGGGTGGGAAAAAAATGTCACCATTTCCCGTGAGGATTCACAATGACAAGCCTGGCTTGGGATTCATCTAGAACCCACCAGTTGAGGGGTATCTACTGGGAATGTCCCCATGGTCAGGGAGCAGATATAAATGAGCACACTGGACCAGCTCCTACAGGTTTCCCTCACATAAAGTCCCAATGACAATGAGGTCACAATGCAAAATTACAAAACACAGGAAAGAAAAACCAGCTTCCTGGCTACCCAAAATGCAGGGCCTCAAGGCTTCTCTTCTGGCACTCAGGGATTAACAGCCTGATGGTCTAAAAAAGAGATTCATCTGCACCATCTCTCTGACCCCACAAAACCTGCTGATGTTTCTACTTTCCCTTGAATGTGGTTTCTGGTAGAGGATACCTTCTGTGATCTCTGCAGGAAGAGTCAGGCAAACAGAGAAAAGGGGAAATGATCAAGTTTGTGTGGATGGAAAGATAGCCGTGAACTTCAAATCCTGGAGCCCTCCAGTCCTCGCTATCTGCTCACATGGAAGCAAGACTCCCTTGCCCCAGGGTAACATTCAAGAACTAAAAATGCTGCCCCTCCTGGAGTGTTCAACCTGAACCACCAGATCCCAAGCGATGGATTAATACTGATGGAATTTTAAGCAGCATGATAGAGATTTTGGATAGGACTTCTAGGCAAGCAAATGAGACCTCAGAGACAGCTCTCCTCATACTCATGGAGAAGACACATTTAGGGAAATGCAGGTTCGGGGGGCAACTGAGTTCTATGAGGGACTGATCCTAACAATTCCTACTTCCTGTTAAGGGCCCTTGAGTGCATGTCTGCTCCATTCTAAGAGAAGCCCCATCTTCTTCGCCTCTTTTCAAGGACATGATGATTTTCCTCCAATCTGCACTTCCAGCCACATCTCCCAGGGCTCCAGGCAAACTGCATAGCAACTGTTTCCCAACTCAGCTTCCACTTCTCCACTCTCTGTTGGGGATAGCTGTCTCTCTGCCCCACCCCCTGGTCCCCATTCCCATATCCACAGTCAATGGTTATTCATACCTTGAAGCCTGACTCAAATGCCTATTCCTTCAGGAAGCCTTCTTGATCCCCACTTATAGAAGACCCCACATGCCTAGATATGCTACCACACATTCTGTCCACACCTTACTTCCAGCCCTTATCTTGTTACACCTTCTGTTATAGATCCTAGTGACCTCCATCCTGGAGCTCATGAAAGATGAGCCTTGGGAAAATGCCTACTGAATAATTTGAAGAACTGTTTGAATTAACACTGAGAAAGGATTAAAATATCAGAAAACAGTGCCCGTGTCACAAAAACCTAAGCACCCATGTGTCCTCATGTCCTTCTGTGCTTAACATGGAATTGGCTTCCTGCAAGCTATAGGTAAATGAAATACTGAGGTCATGTTTCCAGCATTTATTTGAATGCCCATGGTACATAATTTCTCTATCTGCATATGATCTACAATATTATTTATTTAACATTTTTCTTTAAACTATTTTTTAAAAGATTTTATTTATTTACTTATTTATTTGACAGAAAGAGAGAAAAAGAGAGCATGAGAGCATGAGTAGGGGGAGGGGCAGAGATTGAGGAAGAGGAAGAAGCTGACTTCCCGCTGGGCTTGATCCCAGGACATAGAGATCATGACCCAAGCAGAAGTCACTTAACCAAATGAGTCACCCATGTGCCCCTAAATTGACTCACTTTTTAAAAAATCTAGGTTGATTTTAAAAAATCTAGATTGATATATTTTATTTTACTATTTATTTATTTTTAGAGAGAGCTCATGTGTGAGCAGGGGTGACGGAGGGGCAGAGGGAGAGGAAGAGAGAGAATCCTCATCTGACTCCCTGCTGAGTATAGAGCCCACTGTAGGGCTAATCTGACGACCCTCTGTTCAGGACCTGAATGAAAATCAGGATTTGGAAGCTTAACCAACTGAGCCACCCAGGTACTCCTAGATGGACCTATTTTAAAAGGAAACTTTTCTTCACTACCATAAATCAGAAATTAGTATCACTTGGGATAAGAAGAAATTTCCATACAAAATAAATACAAGTATAAAGACAACAATACCATGAAACTCTCATTGGACATAATTGCTTGCCCAGAGCTCAGTGCTTCAAGCTTCTGTGTTTTTATTAAAAGGGGAGGTTAGATGGGTGTCAAAGGTTCAATCAGCAAACTGAGACTTCCGTTTTTGGGTAATTGGTGCTACAAAAGGAGTGCATGAAAGGGAATTTCCCAGTTACCACTGATTTAAGGTGATTCACTGCGCTGCCTTGGGAGGTCCTAAGATCATCTTGCTTGTTTCCAGAACTGGGTGTTCAACAATGGTGGGGGGTACTTGTATAGCACAAGGGATGCTTGTTATAGAACAAGTGAGACTCAAATTTGAACTCCAGTGTTGTCACTGAATGAATGAAATCTTAGAAAGTCATGACATCTCTGAGTCTCAGTTGTCCATCAGTGAAATAAAGATAATAAACCTGCTTTTCAAGGGCTGTCCATAGCTTGGACATAATAGCTACAAAAGGACCCAGGGAAGTACCTGGCACATGGTAGGGTGCTCCCTACACCCTGATAGTGCTATTCATTATTGCTGACAGCCTTATTATTGGATGTACCATCAAAGAGCATCTGCGAAGGAAGAAAAACAGATGGAACCAAAGCAGGTGTTATTAGGAACCAAAGATAAACACAAAGGCTGTGCCCAAGCCCAAGAACTAGCACTGTTCCACTTCTCACTTTGCCCAGTGATGGCCAGACCTCAATCCCAAACAAGGAAGTTGATGGGAGACTGGCTTGACATGGTCCCCAGACACGTGGGGTACCCTTTACCATGACTGACAAGTGTCTGTTGGTAACAGGATGACGAGAACCCAAGGGCTCACCCATGACCCCCCCCCCCCCACAGAGCAGCATAGTCCCTAAGAGCAGATACAAGGGTAGCGTAGGTAGGGAGGGGGAAGGGCATCACTCCACGGGTTGGGGAGCCACCTGCAGAAGCAGGGGAATAGGGAGAGGTAGGTAAAAAATGGGACCAGATGGGACGAACCATCCCTTACAGACCATCCCCAACCCCAAAGTCCCAGAAATTACACAGAAAAAATATATACTATGAGTATTCTGTATATACAAACCACAGAGACACAGAGTCCCAATCTCTCCCTCCCTCTCTCTTTAACATCATTAGTCTTCTCATCTTCAGAGGGAAAGATCAGAAGTGACCAGACAAAAGGAAGACTTGTAAGCTGTGTCATGCTCAACAGAAAGAGCATAAGATAAATGAAAAAGTCTCCAGTATTTGGCCCACATGACATTTAAATAATGCATTTGGCTTTCCACTTTCCATCCGTATGCGTAATCCTGCGTGTTTACTCAGATACTTGCCATGTACAAAGAAAGAACTCAGGAATGAGGCTCACAGCTTTCATTGGTAGAATCCACTGTTAGGAAGAGCACAGGAAGAAATGTAGAGAAAAAAAATGGAGCAGGGTGGGTGCTGGGGATCTGCCAATTCTCTGGTCGTATTATCTACACAAGACCATACAAACTAATTTAAATATTTTATTTCCAAGTTGTCTAAACTAACCAGATCTTTGAGTATCACACAAGCCCTGGAACAAAGTATTTTTTTAAATAGCCTGTGTTCTCACACCTGAGTCTTGAAATATTAGTGATGGAGTGGGTGGAGTATAGTCTCCTTACCTTTCAAAGGTTGGTACTCCTCTCTTAGTACCCCTATTCAAGCTCAAGTTAAGAGCCAGGAGACCTGAGTTCAAATCCCTGCACCACTAATTCCAACCAAATGTCCTTGGAGCAGTCTTTTTAAACTCTCTAGGTCACAATATCCTTATTTATAATATAGACAAACAAAACAGTTCATTTTGAGTGAACATTTCTAACGTGCTAGATACCATACTTGGAGCTTTAAATTGGTTTCTCTTTTATTTACAGTACTTTCACTATTTTTAGAGGTTATTTCATTCATCCTTACAACTCTGTGATGAAAGGATTACCATTCCATGTTACAGATAAAAATCAGGGTCAACGAGAGTTAATGCACTCATTTCTTCATTCATCAAACATTGATCAAAGGTCTTCTGTGTTCAGAGATAAGCATTATTCAAAAGTTTATCCAATAGGGGCTCCTGGGTGGCTCAGTTGGTTGAGCACCCAACTCTTGACATAGACTTAGGTCATGGTTTCAAGGTCATGAGATTGAACTCCATGCTCAACAGGGGGTCTGCTTGAGAGTCTCTCTCTCTCCCTTTCCCTCTGTCCTTCCCCCTCCCCAAAATACATACATGCCTATATACATACATACATACATAAATCTTTTTTTTAAAACCTACCCAGAAATGTTGTGACTATCACTAAGCTAACAGGTGTTTTTGTAAGCAGTTAAGTGAATGAATGAAGGTATGCTGTACGTCTTTTACTTCACAGTAGTAGGTAACTGCTGGGGAGAACGTTCTAGATGCCAAGATCTGGAGACGTCCCCCAACAGGTGGCAGAGCGAGTATCCCAGCTGCTCAAGTCCCCTAGAACCACCACTTTAAGGCCTCTCTGTGATGCCCGGGTCCTGAGACCTCACTATAATCTTCTCCCTCCTCTACTCCTGAATCAGTGCAAGGAAGAGCCCAAATCTTAGAAAGACCTTCCACTTAGAACCAGTCTTCTCCAGGAGAAATACTGAAATACTCCGGAAACAGTGACTCTCTTATCTAAACAGATGATAACAAATTCTTCTTCCTCCCTGACAGAGGAGGCAGAGATGATGGATGAGCCCGGCTTCATGACCAGCTGTCCCTGCTTGAGAGCCCACTTGGATAGATTCTTGGGCCTCTCCACCAGTGATGCTGGAAATCCCTGGAAGATATGTTCCATCCTCATCTGAGCATGGGCTCCCTCACCTCAAGGCCCCTTTGCTCACATCATACAAACACACTACAAAGCACACGGCCCTGAAGAGGGAAGGGATGCCCTGTGTGTCAAGGGGCTCACCATTGATTTTTCTTTAATACTTGGGCCTCTTTAAGACAACTTGGCATCTAAAGTTCTAAGGTCAGAAGTTAACCTCTTGACTATTTCATAAGGAAACATCCATTCCTTTGAAATAGAGAAGCACCAAATTTTTTGTTTAAACAAAAGCTTTAAAAGCCATGATAACTTGGGGCACTTGGGTGGTTCAGTTGTTTGAATGTCTGACTCTTGATTTTGGCTCAGGTCTTGATCTCAGGGTCCTGGGATTGAACCCTGTGATATAGCCCTATGGAGGGCTGTGCACTCAGCGGGGAGTCCGCTTGAAGATTCTCTCCCTCTCCCTCTGCCCCTCCCCCAACTTGCACACACACTCTCTCAAATAAATAAATAAATCTTTTTAAAAATGCATGATAACTTGATAGCAAGCACCTATTTGTTAAAAACAAACTTACTCCATGATTTCCAATCCTTATGAGATTTTGCTGATCACATGACATTTGACTCTTGAGTCAGAAATAAGAAAGAAAGACTCAGACCAGCAAATGCAATGATGGGTAGCAGTGTCTTTTAAGTGGAGAGGGAGAAGTTAAAGGAATTTATTGTTTTTATCAATTAGTTGTACCCAGTAAATGAATAAATACACAGGACAAAGGATTTGTAAGGAAGAGAAAAAACACCGTTACACAATAACTAAAGACAGAAAAACACTATTATACAAGAACTAAAAAATATAATTGACATTGGGTGATACTGCCATCCTCTGTGATGCTGAGATGGTCCACTTCGACACAAGTCAATTTGGCTTTTATTGTCAGCTTCAGTCAATTCCCTTTGAGAAGAAAAATCAAACTCACATAAGACCCACAAAATCTCAAGGGCCTGGATCCAGGCTCCCTTGGGGAGCATCAGAAACTATTAAAATAGTTTTGTTGCTAGTGGTGAAATGGATAGTCAGTAGCCTTTTCTTAAAGACTGTCTTAAAGGACAAGATTCTACATGTTACAAAAGGAAAAATCACAGGACAGGAGCCATCCAGACCCTTGAGCCTGACCTTGACGCTATCCCTTACTTCTTTTGTGACCTTGGATGAATCCTGTAAACTATTTGAGCTTCTACTTCATCCCCTGTAAACAGATATTGGACTTGTTTAAGAGGGATCCCTTATCTTCCCTTTTCACTCCAAAATTATGTAAAATTTATTTTCCTTGTATTTTTGTGGAGGAGCTCATGATATGTCAAGTTGAAGAACCATCATTGAAGAGGGATCCTAGTTGAAGAACCACTCCTAGGGAACCAAAGCAGAATTTGAGAGGTGAAGGCTGAGCTACATTATGTAGTTGGACTTGACTCTGGGTTTCTTTCCCTTTGGTCAGACATCTGACAATGTTTTCCTTAAACATTTCTGCCTGGTCCTAGGTGCTGGAATGAAGAGAGGGAGACAGTGTTCGTACATGTCCAGGACCTAGGGAGGGGTGGCTTTTTGATGCCAGTATGGTGGAGGTTACCTGGTCAGCAGGTGGCACCAAGAACAGGAGACTCCAAAGGCCAGCATGGATGGCCTGAACAGATCCCCTTTCTCTGTCATTGGCAGCCAGCTGTAGAGAGTAGGATTTGGTCTTAGTTAGAGTGGGTGTGTTGCTTTATCTAAGCTTTTCTCTATGGTTATGTTCATGGTGTAGTGTTAGTATAATTCTGAAACTCTTGTTTAATTTGGGGTAAAGTAAATGAGTAATAGGAGATATTCTGATTGTTTATCATTCCCTGTGTCCTTGGAAACCAGGATTCTCAATGTAGGAAAAGGAGATGCAGATGTATTGCAGAAGCAGCTAAGTTAATCCTTTTTCCTTTTCTTTTTTTCTCTTTTTTTCAGCAGCAACTATGGTCTGAAGTTGGAATTAGAATCAGCAGTATAAATTCATGGCGTCCAATGAAACGTTCTAAAAATAGCCGTCCATCGCACAAGGACTGGAATCTTGAAATACTATTTCCTACTCACGGAAGAGACTGAGGCTTCTTAAAAAAGGGGCTGATGTTTATGTCTAGGGCAGGAGTGTAAAAGATGAGCCTGAAATATCTTGTCACATCAGACATCCAGGGACCTTTCAAAAATTTGGGTCATGTGAAAAGGTCTCAAGAGCCAACTTTGAACAGGCCAACGATGGGACCACTGAAGCTTCAAAAACAAAACATGATGATTGATTGCGTCCCATCAAACATGTTTAAATTCACGAGTTTATAATGACATTTTGTAAATAAACACTTTATTTTAGAACAGTTTTAGTTTACAGAAAAACCTGGAGATGGCCCAGAGAGTTCCCCTATGCCCCATACCCACTTTCTCCTATGGTTCCCATATTGCATTAGTACCATACGTTTGCTACAATTAGTGGACTGATACTGAGACCTTATTTTTAACTAAAGTCCACTAACCTGAAACATCTCTCCTCCGTTTATTTAGATCTGCTCTGGTTTCTTTCATTAGCATCTTGTAATTTTTCACATACAGATCCTGCACATGTTTTGTTAGATTTATACCAAATTATTTCTTTTTTCTTTTTTTCCCCTTACCTTCTGTTTCTCTCTCCCTCCCTCCCTTCTTTCCTTTCCATCCCTTTCTTCCTTCATTACTCCTTTCCAGTGATCAATGTTTTCTTTTTTTTTTCTTCTTTTGATGACCATTTATAATGATATACTTTTGACAGAGAGAGAGAGAGAAAGATCACAAGTAGGCAGAGAGGCAGGCAGAGAGAGAGGGGGAAGCAGGCTCCCCACTGAGCAGAGAGCCCGATGTGGGGCTCGATCCCAGGATCCTGAGATCATGACCTGAGTCAACGGCAGAGGTTTATCCCACTGAGCCACCCAGGCTCCCCTGTAATGATATTTTTAAAGATACTTATTGGTCACCTTTGGCCTGGTAGGGATCCCATTCATTATCTTGAAAATTAATAAATATAAGGGAAGAACTGAACCTTTATCCAAACTTTCATATACAAACTGTGCCAGTGGGTGATCAAATATAAATGAAAGCAAGCCTCTCTCTGTGCTCATATTTCTATTAAATAAAAAAAAAATAATTGGGGCGCCTGGGTGGCTCAGTGGGTTAAAGCCTCTGCCTTCGGCTCAGGTCATGATCCCAGGGTCCTGGGATTGAGCCCCACATTGGGCTCTCTGCTCAGCAGGGAGCCTGCTTCCCCCTCTCTCTTTGCTTGCCTCTCTGCCTATTGGTGATTTCTGTCTGTCAAATAAATAAATAAAATCTTTAAAAAAAAAAAAGTTAAAATATTACCATTTTGCAAATTCAGATGAAGTAAAGGAACTGAGCATTGAATGTCTATGGCTGCTAATATCACAAAAGAGCCCCACTTGTGGGCTCCTCATGAAAGAACACACCGCCAACTATATTCTTCCCAAACAGATCAGACAAGAGGCTGTCCAGCCTCTGGGTCCCCTTGAGGAATGTGCCAAACGTCACCCTGAATTTGCAACTGGCAAATCCTTCAGATCAAAAGTCCTAAGTTCTTCAAGAGAAGTAGTTAAGGCATAGAGAAATGTATAGGTGAAAAGAAACTTTAAGAACATATGACTTTAAAAGGGGTACCCACTTCATCACAAAGAAAGGCAAGAGAGTGACATAAAAGTCAGGCTTGTGGGGAGAAGGAATGCTGCCATGGAAATGGGGGCACATAAAAGATCTGGGGTGACTGGCGAAGTCCTCTTTCTTGGTCTGAGTAGTGATTGTAAGGATATTTGTCTTGGGGGAAATATTCAAGTTACACATTTGGAGGGTGTGTTCTTTTTTTCCCTCTCTTCTTTTACTTTAAAACATCAAAAAATATCAAAAATATAGGAAGAAGAAAGAAAATGGAGTATTCTAGCCTTCAAGTATAAGGTCAAGGAAGTGATAAGCAAGTTACATACACTTACGAGTCATGAGTAATAAGTTAAACATTTTCACTTTACCTAGGAGCCAACACTGTTGGATTAGGCTTATATAGTAAAATACACACCTGCCGTCGCTGCTCTGAAATCCTGAATGGATCCTTTGTTACACCTCATCATAACAATTATTCAAAGAAATTAGCAAGTGGAGGAGAAAAAGAGAGAGAAAGAAATTAATGCAGAAAAAGACCCCAAATTCAACAGCCTATCCTTCTGTTTTTGCAAAGATCACTCGGAGAGATTTTTCCAAAATCCCAGGAAATTGAAAACATCTCCAGTGCAGATGATCAAAGCCCTTCCTATGGGATACTACTTCATAATTGAATCATGCAAACTGCTGAGAAGTTTATACCCAACCTACATTTTCTGTGATGTTAACCTATTATTCCTGGCCCCCTTGTGTACTTCCATTATTCTCAAAGATATCGGTAAATAGTCCCTTACCTTCCATCTTACCAGTCAAACAAACATGTATGTTTGTTGAATGCATAAATAGTCTCCACTCATATATTTGCAGTTCAAAAGATTGGCCCGCAAAGGGAAAAACTAGAGTCGAATTTTCTTTTTAGAAGCCTTTCGATATTCACAGGCACAGAGACAAAAACATTCATTGCAGAGGGAGGACACAAGAGCTTTATACATGCCATGGGCAATGTTTTTCCAGACGGCCATGTCACATCTTACAGACACGTAACACTGGGAATCTTGCCCAAGGTGGAAAAATCCATATTTTAAATTTAGGTATAAGATAATATTCTCTTCAGATGGATTGGTCTATCAGGTTTGGATTTAATCTAGACTTCAGGCAATGCTTTCCATTTTATAGATGGGGAAAACTTAAGGTGCCGAGAAATGAATGCCCTCTCCCAGACAGCAAGATATTCAGAACTATTTGAAAGCAGAATTCTGGAACGGACTGCTGTCCATGGCTTCTAAACAAAGGTGAACTCAGAGATCTTTGTCAAGTATCCTGGAACTGGGGTCGGGGTAGGGGAGCAGGTAAGACTTTCGCTAGTAATGGCTGCTTTTAAGACATATGACCCCTGGGTATCAGCGAATGCAGAGGCAGCCTCCTTGGGCTCTCAGAAGAGGTACGTAAGCCTAGAAATCACACATTTAGAAAGGATCCGAGGGTCTACTTTTGAACAGTTGAGTCCCCTGGACATCAGGGACCAGGACAGCGCTGGGAAATACAGACTTGGTACAACCACAACACGGAGCAGATAGTAGAATGAAGATAGAAGAAGGAGAAGGTCTGTTGCAGGTAAGATATAGCACCGGTGAAGAAATGGTGTCATAGTCAGTTCTGTCCCAGGACCAACTGGGAAGAATTCCGAATCCCCAAAGATCTCAGGTGGATGTTGACAGAGCTTGGGGTCAGCCTGCTGCCAATGGAATTATCTGGATGACTAGAGGTGACTATTTTACCAGTCTCCTCTGGTTGCTGAAGTCGTTTTTGGAAACATGTACTACATAATTATGACAGATTTCTGAGACCACAAACTAAAAAAACTAATTTCACCTCTGTCAATACAGTATAATCTTCCTTCCACTCCAGGGTGTCCAGAAAGTAAAATGTTATCGGTGGGAAAATTGCACGTATTAAAATCTTTCCAACTTTAATGTTGTTCCAAAGGAAACGACATCATTTATTTCCCTGTGCTTTGGAAGCAGCCAAAATCCCTCTAGGTCAGAACTGAAAAGCTGCAATTAGCCAACTAATTTAGACAAATGAGGGAGGGTCTGTATACCCAAATTACCCAATCATTGGAACTTTGTAGACCTGGTCTCCCCAAATAACATCAGCCTAAGTCTGAATCTTTGTGGTTATCTTACTAAAGCAAACAATGTATCACACTCCGTGATTTGGGGGGTTGGTCTCTTTGCTCAATTTTTGACATTAGATCTACTGGAAACCCACTGCTAAGAGAATCCCATATGGGTAAAGAGGGAAAAAGATCCAATTAAGTAGGAAACGCTAACAAGCTGCTTGAGCAAGCACTGAGGCATGCCGGGATATTACATGTCCACAAAGAAAATATTAATTTTAAGCTCAAAGAAAAAATAAAAAAGAGAATTTAAAGGAAGGGGGAGGATAAGAAAAAAGTGTCAGGATATTTATATAAACTGTCATTCCTGTGTTTTCATGAAGGCTCATGCCCTCTAAACAGTCCATCAACACTCTCTCTGATCACAGACTTTGCTCTGATTGAGTGGGGAGATGTCAGCCAAGGAGAAAAACATGTGGAAAATCTGTTAACCATGTGTGTCATTCCTGATGTCAACAGGTAAGGAAATATGGGAGCGGTCTCACATTTGTGCATTTCAACTCGGGCTCCCAGAATGGAAAAGGGCATCGCTGGCTTTGGAAATAGATATTTATGATTCCCGTTGTGGTTGTGGTGGTAACGACGATGATGAAAACACACAGGATTCAGGACGAGCCCAACAGAAACACAAGACCACCTGGCGCCCAGGGACGAATGTCACAACAGCGACGTGTGTGTAAATAACAGGTCTGGGAGTTTAACATTGCTTGTCTTCCCAATGGAGGGCTGGATAAGCTCTTTTTTGGAAACACTGGGATTTTTTCCCCCCCATTCTGGTCTTACCTAAAAACCTCTTTCCTGACAGGGTGCAGGATTGAAATCTGCTTCCGTGGAAGAAGTCAGGGAGAAGCTAGAGCTCCCGTAGCATTTCCCTGCCGGGGGTGTGGTGGGGGGCGCCTGTGTTGGCCCGAGTTCTGGGCCTCTAGGGAAAACAGTGGGTGGTGTTCAGAACTCAGTTCTAACGTGGCAGTCTTAGCGGTTAACTTGGTGACGTTGGAAAAGTCATGGAACCTTCTGAGCGTGGTTTCCTGTGGAGTGACAAGTTTGGCCTAAGGCAGCATTTCTAATGCCATAACAGGCATCAGATCACCTGGGGGAACTCGTCAAAATGCAGATTTTATTTCAAGAGATCAGGAAAGGGACCTGTGACTCTGCCTTTCTAATATGCTCCTGGGAGGGGCGGGGAGGTGGGGGGACGGACGCTGGCCCACGGACCACCCTTTGAGGGCTCAGATGATGTTTACAGTTGACATCCGCTGCTGATGATCACCCAGCATCCAAGGATTAGAACATCTTCATTTTCCAATAAGTCACCCTTTTTTCTTTTGGAGAACCCCACCTCCTCCCTCTCATTTAGGGCATTCAGGTAGGGCTGAGGCTCACCCTAACCCCCAGGTCCAAGAATGGGCTTAGGTCCTACCCCTAGCCAATCAGGGCCCTCCATCTCTGTGATTGGCTCCTACATGGGCACATGACCCATGGCGGGTTAACCCAATGCAGGACTTTGGCTGCCCCAACTATGGTGAAAGTGACATTGTCTTAGCTAGGCTTACAAACTGTAGCGAGGATATTAGCCATGTGAAGAAGCCATTTCATCGTAGGTAGGTAAATGCTGCCTGAAAATAAAGTTAATAGAGAAAAAAAAGCAAAGCTGAGCGATCCAATGACATTTCAATGGCATCATTTGAACTCCTAGATACAGCCATGCCTGAAGCTGAAGATCCCTGGCTACTTTAGCAACACAAGTTAATCCAAAAATTCAACGGTTACAGGAATGATACACTTGAAAACTGCAGCTGCATTATCCATATTTTCTCCATTACTGTCTAGCTATAGACTAGAGGTCAGCAATTTTTCTGTAAAAGGCCAGATAATAAATATTTTGGGCTGGTGGAACATAGGCCTCTGTAGAAACTCCGTGTTAGAACACAAGCAGCCATAGATAATATGCAAACAAGCAGCTGAGGCTGTATTCCAATCAACTTTATTTACTAAAATAGGCATCCAGGGATGCCTGGGTGGCTCAGTCCCTTAAGTGTCGGACTGCCACTCAGGTCATGATCTTGGGGTCCTGGGATCCAGCCCGGGAGAAGGCCCTGTTCAGCAGGGCATCTGCTTGTCCTCCTCCCTTTGCCTCCTCCCCCTACCACTCATTTTTTACTCTCTCTCTCTCAAATGAATAAATAAAATCTGTAAAATAAGCATCCAACCCTCAGGCTATAGTTTGCCAACCCTGGTCTAGACAATCAACAAAGCCTTGATTTGTAGTATTTGCTGTTTTCCATAGTGTAAACACCCCCACTGACGTCAGGCTACCCACATAATGTCACTGAATGTAAAGCTGGGGAAAGATGAGTACAAGGTCCCCTCTATATGGTCTTTCCACCATACAGATACAATCACCCTAATAACATAGATCATAGTAAAATGTAATAAAATAATGAGGAAGGGCTGGGTTTTAGGTATGTATCAAGTTTGTCTTGATCTCATTTTTTTAAATTGTAAGTTTATATGAAGTTTACTTTTGAATAATAGCTTTAACCCAAGAGTTCAAACGTGAAACAGAGAAACTGGGATCCAAAGATATCACAACGGTAGATCAAAGTTTGGAAAGGGATTAATGACATCTTCAGGAATTGTAGTTTAAAATTCCAATGTATTAGACAAGTCCTTTTTGAAATGGTAATGCCTTGTACCTGAGTAGAAAAGACAATTAAGATAATGTGTTAATTTCCCCCCTTGAATCTGACAGTAATATTTTGATCCTGTTAATTATCCGGAGAACAGAAAATGTATATAATGTGATAGCTCCGTGCAGAGCTGACATGCTTGCTGCCTGGTTAAGTAGGCACACTTATCCTATAATTAGCTGCTCAGAATGCAATCGCCATCCCTTCCTAAATACACCCACTAAAAAATAAACTAAAGTGGTGTGGCAGAGCAGCTCCAATACGGTTTTACCCCCTAGGAAAGCAGCCAATGATTATTTACTAAAAGTTATCCTCCTTTCAAAACTATCAGAAAATAGCAATCATTCGCTAATGATTTCTGGCAGGTGAGGGTCAATCAATGCCTTAAGAACACCGAAAGACCATGTCATTAGAGCCCCAGCATGCTTGCCTTCTCAGAGGGATAAACTTATCGATGTTGCTAACGGAGCATTTTAATGAGAGTTCATCACAAAAGGGCAACCTTTTAAGTGGGCAAGTCAATCCATAGGGGGGAGAAATGTGGACCCCAAATCACTCTCATCAACTGGTGAAGAGGGATTTCTAGATCATGTTTTGATTTTTAGGGCAATACTCGCTTCTGAACAGAAATTGTGGCCCAGTTAGTTGTGCATTTCGAAAGAGATTTTATTTTGTTTTTTAAAGATCAATTTTTTTTTTTTTTTTGACAGAGAGAGAGAGAGAGAGCATGAGCTGGATGGGCAGGGGGAGAGGGAGAGAGGATATGAAGCAGACCCCACACTGAGCATGGAGCCCGACATGGGGCTCCATCTCATGACCCTGAGATCATGACCTGGGCCAAAACCAAGAGTCGCACGCTTAACCGACTGAGCTACCCAGGTGCTCCTTGAAAGATATTTTATATTTACTCTTTTAAAACAACCTCCACCAACCCCTCTCTGGAAGAGCTAGTGAAGGAGGTGCTTCCTTCTATCAGGATGGTGGCATTTCATCCACGACATCACGGCAATCTCTACCTGTGATTTTTAATATATTCCATAAAAGCATAAATCATTCCTCCTGCTTTCATTCCTATCACAGCTCTGTTCATCTGATCTCTTCTGGTATTTTATTTTATTTTTAAAGATTTTATTTATTTAAGAGAGAGAGAGAGAGTGAGAGAGAGAGAGCATGAGCAGGGGGGAGATGGAGAAGCAGGCTCCCCACTGAGCTGGGAGCCCAACTCGGGGCTCAATCCCGGGACCCTGAGATCATGACCCAAGCGGAAGGCAGACACTTAACGGACTGAGCTGCCCAGGCAGTACAAGGAAATATACCTTCTAAAACACCATACAAAGGTAAGGGATTGCTATTATTGCCTTTGGATCCCCACACAGAGGGCCTTGCTCATAACAGGTGCTCACAGAATGCAGGCATGTATTTCTTCATTTAATCATCTTCTGTGTAAAATACAGAGCTTGGGAAAAAAAAAAAAAATACAGAGGTTGAAATAAATGCACCGGGGAGCCTGGCAGCATGGGTTCAAATACCAGCTCTGCTATTCACTCATGGCCATGTGATCTTGGGGGAAATTACTTAATCTCTCACTGCCTCAGTTCCTCATCTGTGAAACGAGCCGGTGATCATGGTTCTCCATGGGGTTGTTAGGAAGGTAAAAGGAGTTCATAGGAGTAAGTTTCTCAGCACAGTTCATCCTACACAAGTTGTCCCCTTCCCCTGACCATGCTCACATGCTTTCCCTCTTACAAATAAATGAATAAAATATATATATATATTTTAATGTAGTTTTTCTTTTTCATTTTGCCTGGATCTCCAAGTGGTACTTGGTGCAGGGTGGGTCCAAAATCAAGGTCCTGGTTGCCCAGGAGTTCACCCTGCTACTCTTCAACTCCACTCTCAGGGAAATGACATCGAAGGATGCTTTTTCTTTAGCAGTATTTCCTACTGTAAAATTAAAGAACTTATCTCATGAGAGAAGAGACAGACAAGGATCTAGTTTTAGGACAGAGGGACCTCACAGTTACCCCTAAAATCACAACACGGTAACCCTTCCTTTTTCTGGCTATCTTCATGCGTTGAGCAGTTAATTTATGCCTACAGTGTGCCAGGCACTGTGCCAGGAATTTAGTGGTGAAGAAGCAAGACAAAACCTCTGTTCTCACGGAGCTGGGAGTCCTGTGGATCACAGGAAGCCTGACCTGGCCTGGGGGCTCAGGAAAGCTTTCCTCACCAAAAACAACTCTCAGGCTGAGATCTGAACGCTTCTGAGAAGGCTTTAGCCTGGAAAAGGGCAGAGCCTAAACAGGGAGTAGTATGGGCAAAGGCCCAGTGGTAGGATAAAAGGTAGAATGTTTGAGAACTGGATGGAAATAGAAAAGACAAGGGGTTTGTGGGAGATGGGGCTGGAGGGGGTACAAAGCAGGCAGGTCTTCTTGGGCCCCTGGGGGTATATCTAAATTTAGAGCATTGAGAAGCTTTAAAAGGGTGTGAGTAGGCCTGAGGAACATAACAGGCACACTCTGGCTGCAATGATTTCGAAGGTCTGGACAGGCCCAGAGTAACGCTCGTGGGCCAGTCAGGGGCTTCTGCGGTGGTCCCGGCAAGGGCTGATGAAGCTGAGGCTAGAGACTATGAGTAGAATCATGAATGGACCAGAGGAGCAGCTGTTCTGGCTCTCAGGCCATCCCCGGGCTGTACCCACCCTCACCGTCCTGGCTCCTCCCTTTGAAGGCAGGGGCTTCCCCAGAGTCTAGTCCAGTGTCTGGCTTGACCCTAGGGAGTTCCCATCCAGATCTTGAGACAAACACAGAAATGAAACCTTTGGAGAAACTGCAAAGCAATGCAAGAAAATGTCAGCAAGGTTAGTACATATTAGATGTACGAGTGCCGAAAAGGCGTAGAATTATGGCGTGTTTAAGAGGGGCTGACTTATTCACTGGGAACACGCAGGGACTCTTATACCAGGCTGTCCCATTCCTAGCAAGCAAACGGGTGGTGTCACATTAAGCTAGATATGGCTGCTAGGCCTCCGTGGTTAGGCCTGCACTGTGCCTAGCAATGTAGCATTAAAAAAAAAAAAAAATCAAGTAAAACTAAATGCCAATTTTTAAATAAAATAAAACACTTTGCAGGGGGGGTGCCTGGGTGGCTTGGTCATTAAGCATCTACCCCGGCTCAGGTCATGATCTCAGAGTCCTGGGATTGAGCCTTGCATCAGGCTTCCTGCTCAGCGGGAAGCCTGCTTCTCCCTCTCCCACTCTCCCTGCTTATGTTCCCTCTCTCGCTGTGTCTCTCTCTGTCAACTAGATAAATAAAATAATAAAACATTGGGAAGCTTTGTATTAAAAAATCTGAATTGGGGCGCCTGGGTGGTTCAGTCAATTAAGCATCTACCTTTGGCTCAGATCATGATCCCAGGGTGATGGGATAGAGCCCTAAGACTCTGTTTCTGGGGGAAGTTGACAATGCCTAGAGTTTAGGTCTAGGTCCCTATCCCAGAGATAGCCTTAGTCTATATGCATAAGGAGACATCAACTCTTCCCCCTACCTCCATGATGTCCATTATAACCCTGTTTCTAATAGTGAAAAAGTAGACTACCTAAATGTCTTTGAGTAGAAAGACAGTGATGTCCTGGCTGCCAGAGAGTCCCAGAAGATCCAGTGCAGCCTCATCTAGTCAGAATGTGGACAACGGTCCCACAGGGGTTGTGGCAGAGATAATGGCAATAGCACAGGTCAACGGAGGTGTCTTGTCCCTTTAGGGAATAGCCACTGAGAAGAGTCACGCCTTTTATAGAGAACATGGGCCAGACTACCCATGGTTCACCAACTCACAGCTTGTGTTCATATCACTGACAGCCAGCCGCACTATCAGAAGGCAAGCAGGCATCTGTATTCAACCTATGGCATCATCGTCAAGTGACGTCATTCCGTTTATATATTAAGATCTAAAGGTGTCAAGTGATTTAGGGGACATGATTACCAAGTAGCATTTGTTAGGAGTCCCAGGTCCCAAAAGAACGATTTCCCAGAGATTCCCACCAGGGCACATAATATATTAGCCCAACTGTAATCATAGCTTAGGGTTATCACAAAATTGTTTTTTTTTAAAAAAAAGAAAACAGAAAAAAAAGGAAAAAGAAAAAAAGAATGTGTAACCACCAAAAACCACTGAAAAAAATTTTTTTTCAACTTTTAAAGTTCTAAGGCTTAGTTTCTTGAGATTTTACTTATGTGAAACATCTTATTCCCATTGATACCAGATTAAGGAGGCCTCTATGCATTTTCTCAAATGAATCAAGCATTGTTTCATTGTTTCTCAAAGCATTTTTAAGAGCCTGGTGACAGAGGAAATGTCTGAATTCAAAAGGAAGTCTTAAGGGGTTGTGAAGTCTCAGGAAAGTTCTTAAATGACCTAACCAGATGTTTTGAAGTCTGATACACCCTTAACCCAAACTGAAATTCATAACAAAGTCAAAAGCAATAGAGCCAAATTGATTCCAAAATGCCTTTTCTAACAAACCTGACTGTTTACACCCATTGACTTTAATGGGGCCTACTTCTTACTGGGAGAGATTATATGGCCATGGAAACAATGAGATGCATAATAAAGTTTGAAGATGAAATAAAACCTAAAACTCAGGTAAGTCTTTAGGGCTGGCTAAATTGAGAGTCCATGTTTCTGAGGCTAGGCAGAACCGTGGTTCAGAACATGAATCCCAGCTGTGCCACGTGCTTGTGGTGACCTTGGGAAAGTGGCTGGACCCCTCCGTCCTTCAGCTTCCTTCTCTGTCAAATGGGCATAAGGATGGTACCCACCTCACTGGGATGTTGTATGGGTTAAATGGGACAGTGCAGTGAAGGGCTTAGAACACAGTAAATGATCAGTGAAGCTTACCTATTAGAATTATTTTATTTTTTTAAAACGTTAGTTATATAAGGAGACACCGAAGTCATGGACAAACCGGGAATTTTCTTTTTTATATTTAAACGTAAGACGTGTTAAATTTTAGCAGTATTATTGAAGGAAAAAGAGGTTCTCTAGATCTCTTCGCCCAAGAAATAAAACTCCTGGAGGAAACGGAGTTCCTTTCCTTAGTTTGTTTATTTTGTGGATGGGACGTATTTTAATTTGAAAGGGCTTGGTTTGGCATAAAGCATTTGGGACATTAACGGAACAGTAGAGACAGAGTCCAAATAAGATGGTCCTGAGTTGCGCTTGGTGCATAGGACCCTTAAAGGACTCAGCAAGAGGAGCGAGGGCAGTCTCTGGCGGCCTTCCTGCTAACTTAACAGGGGACCGTGAACGAGCAAGTCACTTCACTTCGGCTCTCTGGCCCTCCACTTGGTCACCCACAAAAAGAGGGGGTTGAACTAAATGGCCAGTTAGGTTTCTCTGGACTCTAACTGCTTGTACGAAGCTGTTCTCTGTTCCCTGGGAGATCTGAGTCTGGACTTGACCACTCTCAGCTCTGTGCTGGTGTCCAGAGCCCGGCCAGGCAGCCCCTCCTCACCGGTGACTTTCTCACTTCCTGCCATTGGGCTCAGAGGACCCTGGGTATGAGGACGACCACGATGACGATGACGATGACGACGACGACGACAATGACGATGAGGCCGGCGACGACGACAACAAGGACGGGTCAGTCCGACTCTCCAGGCACCCTGGGAGAAACAGCACAGCCGACTCCAATTCAAACTGTGTCCCCGTCTCGCACAAAGCCCTGTTTATCCCACTGGAGAGGAGGGTGGAAACCACTTTACTTAAAGCCGAGCTAGAGAAATAAATATTCGAGAAGCAATAGCTCATTATTTTTGAGGACTCTGGAATGAAAGTCCAAGGTAGAAAAACAGCATGACAACCACCAGCATTTCCATTCCGAGTATAGAGCTCTGAGATAAAGATAGTGCGGTTTGTTTATTATGCCTTCTCTTTAAAACCTGCATTAAT
The DNA here is from genome assembly GCF_964662115.1 of Mustela nivalis. Lineage (NCBI taxonomy): Eukaryota > Metazoa > Chordata > Mammalia > Carnivora > Mustelidae > Mustela > Mustela nivalis. The sequence goes on along the minus strand of NC_139037.1, from coordinate 28,339,167 downwards.
TCTGATTTCTATTTAAATAAGAATGATTAAATTTTATCAGCTGAGATGGAAATATTGTGATAAACACTGGCTCGTGGCCAAACTAATCTCCCAAGCCCACAGCTTACGGCCATTGTCTTGTATAGATATTTGAATGGCAATGGGCTTTTATCAGTATTTCTAAAGGCACTCATTTAATTATGTGGTTGTAAGGATTTTCAAAACCCAAAAGAATACCATCAATACATATTCATTTCTTGGATTAATTCGACATTAACATCAGAAAATATTGTTATTTAAAAGATGCTCATACTTGTTTTTGCTCTTGCAAAAAAAAAAAAAAAAAAGAATGTATCCAATTCTGGTTGCAATGGCGTCTTTGAGATGTTCTGTTTAACTCAAACTAGGAAAATGCAAGGCAGGGAGTTAAGGCTGGAATTTAGAATTACAGGGATTACAAGGAGGAATCAGGAAGGAAGTTCATAAGTCTTTAATAAAGAGATCTACTTCCCAGAGGTTGGACCATGACAAGGAAACAGAATCTCTGACATAGGAATTTTGGACACATGTGTGGATCTCGTCAATCAAATAGAATGTATCTGAAAGCCTCAGGAAAAAAGGTTCAAGTGCTGGGGCAGTTTACCTGCTCAAAATGTTCATACTTAGAAATCCGAGTGATCTAGATTTCATTCCTACGGGGGATACTAGATTTCTTCAAGAACTGATTAAAGATACAATAATTTGTACATTTGACACCTTTAACATTAATAATGTTTCCTCCAAAGCAGATCTTTATATTTCAGTGATGATAAATCTGCTTTTGTGAAGCAGAGTCACAGTCTACCTTAACCTTGGAATATCTTTTTGTGGCAGGGTAGCTGAATGGGAAGATCTCTTCATTGGAACTGAAGCCCGTGTGATCCGTGTCTGGAAAGTCAACCATCTCTCTCTCTCTCTTTTTTGCTTTGCTTTTAATCTGACCAAACTACCAGGAAATTCTTCCTGTGTTAATCATTTGAGGGAAGGCGTAGGGATGGGAACTGGCTAGGGAAAGAAGGAGAGAGAAAAGAAATAGGTGAGAGCTTTGCCAGTCTTGTTAAGACTGATCTGTTTTTACGTTGTTCAGCTGTCCTGGTTGGCGCAGGACTAGCAGGTTTCCAGGGATGAGGAATTTCCAGTCCTAAAACCAGGAAAGTCCTGGGCAAAAAGCAGGAAGGTTGTTCATTCTATACTAGTCTTCTTTTGATCTAGGCTTCCAGATCAACCCTTTTAAAGGCTCAAGCCTTTTAAAGGCTGAAACAAGGGATGCCTGTGTGGCTCAGTCGGTTAAGCATCTGCCTTTGGCTCGGGTCATGATCCTGGGATCCTAGGATCAAGCCCCGCATCAGACTTCCTGCTCAGTGGGGAATCTGCCCCTCTCTCTCTCTCTCTCTACTCCTCCCGTGGTTGTGCTCTCTCTCTTTCTCTCAAATAAATAAAATATTTAAAAATATAAAGTCTCAAACAAGCTAAGAAGAGTGACGTTTAGATTCGGTTGAGGATTACTGAGAGGTACAATCTGTCACAACACAAATGCTAAGGGAAGTGATGGAGGAAGTTTGTTGTATAAGATGAAAGAGGTAAGAGCGACTTTAGAAAACATTTCCTGCAGAGCATGCTCAGTGGAACACAAATTCCGTGGGATGATATTCAATTTAATGTGAAAAATGGTTCAGCGACCACATCAATGTATGCCACTTAAAAAGGTCCCTTTATTGCAGGACTTCTCTGAGACTTTAATAAGCTAGTATGAATTGTTAGGTAATCGTAACCTGTTACACATGTTTAGCCACAGAAACATTTCTGCCAGGAAGCATCTTATGATATTAGTGTATGGGAGCTCCTACTTTAGAAAGCAACTGCTCTAGGTCAAAGTCCTCACTTTTTTTTTTCAAGATTTTATTTTTTTGGGGACGCCTGGGTGGCTCAGTTGGTTACGCAGCTGCCTTCGGCTCAGGTCATGATCCCAGCGTCCTGGGATCGAGTCCCACATCGGGCTCCTTGCTCCGCAGGGAGCCTGCTTCTTCCTCTGACTCTGCCTTCCACTCTGTCTGCCTGTGCTCGCTCTCGCTTGCTCTCTCTCTGACAAATAAATAAATAAAATCTTTAAAAATATATATATAAGCTGAATATTTATATTATACTATAATATTTATAAAAAAAAAAGATTTTATTTTTTTTAAGTGATCTCTACACTCAGTGTGGAACTCGAACTCACAACTACGAGATCAAGAGTCGTACATTCTGCAGACAGAGCCAGCCAGGTGTCCCAAATCGTCATGTTAAATATGGGAAATACTCTGATCAGTGTGGCTGTTCCAGGCAAGGCTGGTGTGACCTCAGTGTCTCAGAATTAATATGCATAAGAACCACCCGGGCCTCCTGCTCCCAGGCACATTCTGCGTCCAAAAGTCTAGGGAGATGCCTGAGATTCTGCCTTTCTAACCAGCCCCCAGGGGATGTGGATGCTGCTGGTCCACAGACCGCCCTTTGAATAAAGAAGCAAGAAAGTAGGCTGCTGGCGTCCCGACTTTATGCGAGTCCCCGAGCCCCGTGCCTTAGAGTCTCTTCGGAAGTGGAACGAGCTGGCCCAGCAGTCACAGCAGCCCACGCGCCTTATTCCGGTTTCACTGGCTGAGTCGCTGCCTCCAGTTCTTCAAAGCTACTCGTGCTGGTGATAGAAGCACGTCAAGATGAAAGAAGCATTTCCCGGCCTCTAAAATAAATTTCCTCTTTGCTGTATCAGAAATTAGAAACAGATAAAGTTTTTGGCCAGGGGTCCTGGATAGAAATTCAAATTTTAAAAACGGCTCAAATAGCAGTTTAAATTAGTCCAACCAATTAAAAACAACACCACCAAAAACCCCTTCTGCGGCCATTTCCATGTTTTTTTCAGTTCCACTGGAAAAAAGTAGAATGCGTCTAACTAAAATGGGACCGATATTTGTGCAACTCTCTGGCTATCGCCACAACATGCATATATAGTGTTAGCCCCAGATGTTTACTGGGCATGAAGGTTCTAGACTACAAGAAAAACATGCTTGTTCTGATGTTTCAAGAGCTTTTGTACCTGCATGATTATGATACCTGGAGTCTCTCCTTTGGGGTCGTTGCTGGGGAAAATCGGTTTATTGAAAACGTTTTGGTGTAATAGCCACAGAGTTGGTTAATTCAGAGGCGGGGTAGGAGACCGTTAAGAAGTGATCCCAAACAAAAAACACGAACTTGCTACTTGATTAAGCTTTTTGCTTTTCGACATACGGCTGTGGCATGATTCAAGACATAGTCTCTGTCCCTGTGTCCGTGACATTGAGACACAGATGGGCAGAGTGGCACCTGAATGAGGTGGGTCACCCGTGGCTAACATATTACTCTTGCTCGTGGGCCAGGCTCTCCCCCTCAAAAGGCTGAACTCAGACATTTCAGCCAACCTGGACGCATCAGGTGTGTGACAGTCACCTCACAGGTCTCAGCAGAAGGGGATGAACTTCTCAGTGTCTAAAAGGCTAAAGGGAGAAAGGAAAGCAGATTCTGCTGCCTGGAGACTCTGCCATGGACACTAGAAGTGGAATCTAATTGCAGGCTGAAGGCCTGGGGAATCTTCGCCTGACTCTGGGATCTCACACTGAGCAGGACTGCAAATTCCCAATATTCAAGGCATGCACTGAAGGTCTAGCTCTGCTGCCCACAGGGCAGTGCATCGTTTTTGGTCTGCTCCTTGGAAAATGGGAAAGAGTTCTGTCTCATGGGGTAGGAGGGGCCAATGAGAAAATTTGCATATATTACATGCATATGTTAAATGAGGAAATTGGGTATTCCTTTGCATACATTACAGGGCAGATGTTGACAGGGCTAAGCTATAGTTTGGGTTTGGATTTTTTAATTACTGTAAGAACACTTGAGACCTCCCCCTCATAAGGTTTTAACTGCACAATACAGTGTTGTTAACTGACTTTATGGTTTCACAATCAAGCCCGCATCCTATTTTGCTGGTTTCATACATTCTCACCATACATGTGTTCCAAAATTAAATGAGTTCTTCTAACCACCAGCCTCATGAAGCACTAGGCAAGCAACAGTGGGTTAAGATGTTATCCCTGCCCTCAAGGGTCCCTCACGGGCTCCTAGGGAGATGAATACTGCAAGAAGTTGATTATAAGCCTTCACAACAAGGAAGGAGGGGAAGCTCACCAGCCTCTGGGGGAGAGTGGGAAGAAGGTCCAGGGAAGCATGAAGGAGGCTTTCCAGAGGATGAAGGTCTCAGATCCCCTCCTCAGTCCCATCAACTGGCTCTTCTTCCAGGGGCTGAAGTGACACCAGATCCCATACTTGATCCCTTCTCTTCTCAACCGCATGCTCGGGAACGCTAACATCTCCTGATCCACAGCTATGTTCCTGACATTCACATGTGCACTCCCAGCCTGAGTCTTCTCCCAAACACCAGAGTTGATGACATATGGGTTGGCTGGGTCTTCCAGAAAGCAGAGACTAACACAGAGTCTGGAGTTAGGACATTTATTAGGACTCATGCCTATGAAAGATAAAAGAGGTTGTATCGTTCAGCCATTGCTATGTAACAAATTGGACCATAGTCCCTATGGGTTGAGAATCAGGATACAAGGTAACTGGGTACATCTGACTCAGTCTCTCACAAGGCTACAAAGCATTAGTGAAGTCCTGATCTTGTTTAAAGGCTTAAATGGGACAGAATCTTCTTTCAGTTTCACTGGTATTATAGTCGGCAGGATCCAGTTCCTTGCAGACAATGCACTGGAGGGCCACAGATGGTTGTAGGCTGCAGCCCACCTTAAATCTCTTGCTTCTCCAAAGGGCAGCTCACAATATGGCAGCCTACCTCATGGGATTGAACAAATGGGAGAGAAAACAAGAGAGTGCTAGTAAGACCCAAGTCCCAGTCTTTGGTAACCTAATCTCCAAAGTGACAGCCCATCCCTGTTGCTGATTTCTGTTTATTAAAAGTGAGTCACTAGGTCTGGCCAATATTCAAGGAGAGATAGTTACATAAACACATAAATGTCAGGAGGCAGAGATCATTGGGCGCCATCTTAGAAGGCAGCCTGGGACAAAGGAAGAAGCAGGACTGATTAGGGAGAGTCACTGGGCCACAGTACAGACCTGATGTGATGATGAGAGGAGCAGGTAGAAAGCAGGGTAAGGAAGACAGAGCCTCAGAACACGAGGTTCATCTGATAAAGTCAGCTCAACAGGGACCTTCCATGCAAAGCTTTCTCGCTGGGAAAGCTCTGCCCTGGGCAAAAACGGCCATGACCCGGGACTGTGAAGAAAAAGCATGGTCGTGGCTGAAAGTGGAGTGGGTTCTGAAGGCCAGCGGCCGGAGCCTGTCAGGTAACTGCCTGACTGGCTGCTAGACCGTAGGTTCTTCCCTGAAGGGAGACATAAGTGGCACACTTTCCTGGCCACCGCCTCCACAGCGTGCCAGTCAATGGTTTGTACAATCTAGGCGCTCATCAAGTGCATAAATTGTTAATGATGCTTACAAAAATATTGGTTATGTATTATTTATGTGAGATGAATATTCATCAACATGTTGAGACAGTAGCCAGATGCACAGTTAACTCACAGGGCCGTCTGATTGCTTGACACATCTCAAAAGTTGAGCTCTTTCCGACTTCTGCTGAATGATCTCAACCCTGCGTGCACAACCTCAGGAAAGGGGTCAGCGTGGACCAAGGTAGTTCTAGATCTGATGGATCTCTCTGGTTTGGGGCCTTCCAAGCCCCGTGGTAGAGAGAGAAGCTTCCCAAAGTGTTGGAGGCTAGAGTGTGATTGTGCGTCTTACTTGTGGGAAGCACACCGTTAAGCCTTAGGAAGAACGTGTTCCGACTTACATGTGATCAAATCTGACCTCTGCTATTAGCTCTTTCATACTAAAGTTGTGCAAATAATGGCACCATTTAGCTGAACCTATCTTCACAGGCCATATTCTGCAGCACATCCCTTGGTGACGTAGGCCTATGTTGCGATTTGCGATTGTCTGTTAAATGCCAGTTCTCTTCTAGGCTAGGAGCTCCACAAGGGCAGGAATAAGGCTTTGGATCACCACCATTTAGCCCTGGAGCGCAAGAACGTAGAGATCCAGTGAGTGAATGAGTAGGGAGACGCTCCGCTCTTTGATCCGTTTTGAGAATCTAGATTTTCATGCATCATCTGGCTCTAGCAAGAAGGTGCCTGTGCATTCCCACCTCCTTCATGAAGACATCTGGACACAAGAAATGTGTCTCACTCAAGGGCTCTGAAATAATGTACCTGGTTTAGTCAGCTTGATAGCTAGGTTGATTTTGTGGCAACTTCGCGTGTTGAAAAGCTTCTTAAAAATATATTAATCTGACTATGCTCTCAACCTGTATTCATTAAGCACCCAGGGTGTGCCAGCCCAAAAGAGACTGATGGTTGGTTGATTGACTCTCTTTCATCCGACCTATCCATTTATTCCCTCCCCCCTTTTTTTATTTACTTCTTTATCCATCCGCATATTTTTTTCCTTCAGTTAGGCACACCATACCTTACTCTGATATGGATTGAAGGTGGTTTAGAGAGATTCATAAACTACATCACTATAATATAAATAAGGAGTAGGTGAAAAATGAAAAGGAAAAAGCATAAACTCAGTGCGTATGGGCTGAGGCAGGAATAATTCAGCCTCCTCCCTGGCAAAAGAATGATGAACTTGACTTTGAGGATCATGGTAAGAGCTCAAGTGTAAGATACAAGGGCAGATCTACTATAAAAAAAAAAAAAAATTCCCTGCGGACAGTTTTCTTCATTTAGCCACTGGAACAATCCTTTCTTTTTCATGTTTGTATGTGTCTTAAGGGGCTTTGAAGATATCAAGTAGTTCATTCATTTCTCTTTTTTGTCATTTTCCTTGTTCTTGCATTTACTGAGGACTTGCTATGTGCTGGGCCCTATGTGCTCGGGATCATGGCGCTAAGGCAAAGGGTGCTGAGTGCATGTTTTTCTTCTATGAAAGAAGCTCCAGGTCTAAGAGTGAAAAGACCCGGGTCATGCTCATGGCCCTGAAGTTGTGTTACTGTATCACTCGGCCTTAGCCAAGTTCATCCCGGTCTCTGGGCCTCAGTGTCCTCGTGCAAAAACAATGGGCTCAATGATCTTGAATAACTGATCTTGAATAACTGATATTAAGTTGTGTTCTACAGGAGGAACTGGGCAGAAGTAAATCAATTCAGCCACTCATACTGTTGGTCTCATCCAACAGTTTGGATTAGCATAGTTTGGGACAAATAATCTAGGTCTCCTGGAAGGTGCATTTTTGGTGTTTTTATCCTCAGCTGCCGTGAATACCAAATGGACATGTTCTGATAGCCAGACTCAAAGCACCAAAGGGACCCTCTGAAGCTATGTTGACTGAAGCATAGGTGCTTCTGTAATAAAAGTTATCGCTCAGAATTCTCAAGGATTTAAATGCAAACGTCCTATCTAAAAGAATAATAATAATAATAATAATAATTGCTAACGCTAATCAAGCTTTGCAAAGGCCAGGCATTTTTCTCAACATTAGATAATGCATCATCTCATTTAATTCTGGCCACAAACCTATATGGCAAGTTTTCATTATTGTCCCTAGTTCTCCCTGGAAGGACACTATGGCGCAGAGAAGGTAAGTGTGCCATGGACTGGAGATGTGCGTCCAGGAAGTTGGACCCGGACAGAGCTCTCCGCCCGTCCCCCTCAAGCTCATCTCCTCCCAGGGTGTCATACCTGTGGTCCCCTGGCAGTTTTGCTAGGTGGTGGCTTCATTCTTTAAAACCAATAGGCTTTACTGCTAATCTGTTCCTGATGCTTCTAGCTAAGAAAACAGCCCAAATCCAAACAGATACCAGAGATTCTTTCTAGACCCGATTTCCAACTCCAACTATCTAATTTTTATTCTTCACAATAAAGTGCATGAAGACAGCTTGACGGCACATCTAGGGCCAGCAAACGTTTCCTGCGAAAGGTAGACGGTAAATACTTTACATCCTGGCAGCCACAAGGTCAGTAATCATGACTCAAAGCTGCTTTTGTAGTGGGAAAGCAGCCAACAGTTAAACAAATAAGATGGTTGTATTCCAATAAAACTTTATTTAGGGACACTAAATTTTGAATTTTATATAATTTTTATGTGTCATGAAATCGTATTCTTCTTTTGATTTTTTTTTTTTTTAAACAACCCTCGAGAGATGTAAAAACCATTCCCACCTTGGAAGATGAGCAAAACCAGGCAGCATGCTGGACTAGCCCATGAGCTATTGTTTGCTGAACTGCCCAAAACCGCTCACTTGCCTCCCAGTCAACCTTCGGGAACAAACAAGGCTTCCCTTAAGAGAAAAATAACAACCGCCAGACACTCAGCGTTCTGATTTCTTTGCACTATTTATCTATGTTTTCTTGGTCAAATTTTCTTCTTCCTTTTTTTTTTTTTTTTTTGGATTTAAAATTTTATGTCAATAAATATTTAAGCATCGAGAAGATTAAATCCCGCATCTGCATCGGCTGCCAACGCAGCCATTGTCTCCCCTTGTTTTGAAATCCAAGCCCAAGACAGAGTGAAATATATTCTCAAATATCTACAAATGCACACATGAAATATAGGTGTATTTTAAAGAATAACCTAATGGAAGGTACTTTAAATTTCACAGCCTTTGCTAATGCAGGCAGCTAATCCTATTTACATTCATATTAGCCCTGGTATCTTTTTCCCTAAGATTTACCTATTTGTATGCTTGCATGAGTTAAACTGCCTTTTGCATGATATCAGGACTTTTGTAATTTAAATCTATAAAAGGCAATTTCTTTTAAATATCCTTCCTAACAGTGGGTGAAAGAAGCACTGAAGTTATTTGAGGGCTGTACACCTCAGTACACATGGACGCTGGACTCCAGGCAACGTGCAGAAGGTGGGAATTAATCTTCTACCACGGAAGTGGAACAGAAAATAAAATCAAGGCTGAGAAAAGAAATAGCCTCTGAAAAGGGCCAGTTTGGGTTGTTATCGAAGGAAGTGGTGTGTTTTAGAATTGGTCTTCGACAAGGAAAACTTTCTCCCCTCCTGAAAGACCTCTGAGCACTCTAGGGTTTCCCTGTGGGAACTCTTTACATCCAGAATGATGTGAGCCACACGATAAGCAAGCTTTACAATGTCATGGCGACAAGGTGGGCCAGTTGGTGATGAGGGGTTGGATTTTAAGATGTCCGTTGCGGCCCCAATGGGACACAGGAAGCAGCAGCAAGTGGGTAGGTACTGGGGGGGCGTGGGGAGGGTCCAGAGACACGAACCAATTTTCATCCGGTTGGAGGAGTGACATTCTTCCCTCATGTCATTCCCATGAGGTGGTCACCTCCACCATCTCCAGTTGACAGAAATGAGATGCAAATAGGTTAATATATAATCTTGCCCCAAAGAGGTAGTGTCTTCCCGGTATGTAGGACATAACACATCAACACACTTCTTTTCTGAGAGGGACTGGGCTTTTCCTAGTGAAAAGTAACAGTGCGTGAAATCAGCGGGGAGGGACCTCCAGAGGCGTACCCTCATGTCTGGCTATGCTGAGCCTGCGGTGCCCAGGGGACCGGCCCTCCGGTTCCCTTCTTCTGACTCGGGCCAGGGCACAGTTCCCAGAGCTCGCCAAGTCACCGGCCTGCGCTTGACGGAACTAGTTTCCAACTGTGTCTCCGTTGAAAGTAACCCCGCGATGAAGCCAGGAAAATCCAGTGTTTTAAATTTTGCAGCTGGAGCAGTGGGAGTGGTCAGCTTTGGGGCCCCAGGCCCACACGGGACTACCCACCCCCAGTTTCAGACAGACTTCGGGAAGGGAATCGTCCCTCCAATTAATCTCTAAACTTTGTCCTTCCTCCTTCCCCGTGGCTGTAAATAAGATCTGTACAACCTGAGTGTCTAGATCCAAAGGGGGCGTTCTGCTTACTACCCAGTTAATTACAGAAAGCTCATAGCTACTGAAGGCCCCATGCGCGCGCGCGCGCACACACACACACGCAAACACTCGCACGCACACATGCACAAACACATACCCCCAAACCCACCACCCTGAAAGGAGCCATTATAAATGTTTCATGTGGAACTTTCACAACCCATCAGACTCACCAGAGTTTTCAAATTAACTCCCTTTCTGCCCAAGGGGATCGCTCTGAAAGAGATTTCTCCAGCCTGGAACCTTTGCAAGAAAAAGTCTGAATTTGAAACAGAATGCAAATAATGCATTTTGACTCCCTAATCAACAAATGGGATCAACTTGAATTGATTAAGAACCTTTGAAATTAGCTGTCTTTAATTCCCTCCATGGCCTGCTGCTGGTACTCTGAAGACAGGAGGAGTGTGTGTGTGTGTGTGTGTGTGTCTGTCTTTGTGTGTATGTGTGTGCATGTGTGTCTCTGTGTGCTTGGAGTGGAGGTTGAGAAGTTGGGTCTCATTTTCTTTCAAAGCTCGTATGATGGCCTTTTAAAAAGAAAAACATTTTTTTATTTTAATGGTGACACAACTGTAAGAAAGAAGGCATTCACCTGGCACAATTATATGGCTTTCCGTGAAGTGCATTTCCAATAGTTCCTGGGCTGCATGAAACCCACACAACTTTAGTGGAAAAAAAAAAAAAAAGCCATAAAATCTGAAATGAATGTATAAATAATATGCAACTGTCTAGACAGTATAGGGCACTTGCAAAGAGAGCAGGTCGGGAAAAAATTGTCCATCAGTCAGACAAGCATAACTGATTCTGATGGTAACTAACGGTATAGGTATTCAGCATTCTCTCTATGCGAAAGGCTTCGCTGAGCATTCGTTCTTCCCAAGCCAGTGGTCTTCTACTTATCTAGTGCTTTATGCAGCCTTTGGAAAATGCACTTGCTATTTAAACATTAAAATTAATGCCCAAAGAATAGCGGTTGAGCACGGGGGTGCCACTGACCTGTGTGATTGGCCTTTGGTACAGCAGAAATAGCCCTCTTCCATCCACAATAGGCGCTTTCCATACCCGCAGAATCTTAAACAGATGTAGTTATGGAAACTTTAGGATAGCAAAAGACCCAAACACAAGCACGCACGCACACCCTTCGTGGAACACTTTTGTTCGCCGGTTCTAACGCGCAATGACAAAGTCAGGTATTTAAATCGTGTACTGTTGGTATTTTTAAATTTTACGAATCTGAATACATAGCCAAAAAAAGGTCGGGGGGGAATACTTGAAAATGAAATCAAGTGTGTTAAATAATGATTCTGGCCTTTTAGCACCAACAGTAGTTGCCAGGTTCTGTGACAGCCCAGGGGTCCCCATATGCAATGGGGCACCACGTTGAAATTGCTCTTCTCCCAAACCCTGAGCATGAACAAGGTTCATCCACTTGTGCATAAAGCTGGGGACGGCCACCAGCTGCCTCCCCAGCCTGACACCTGCTCTTGGAGAGACACCTCAAAGCCGTGCTAGTGTGAATTAGGCCTCATGCCTCCAGGAGGGACAGGCAGGCGCTCCGAGCCAACTCTGAGCTGAGCATCCACACTCTCCAAACCGGTCAGAACTTTGGGAAGGTCGTGACAACAATAAAACAATAAGAAGAGTAACAGTCCCCACGTATTGAGAATTTACTCAATGTCAGGCCTGAATTTGGAGGTAGAGTCGCTGTTAGCCCTCACCAAAATCCTACACAGTCTTATGATTTATTATCTTCATCTGACTTTGGAGAAATTCGAAGATCAGGAAGGTGAAGTAACTTGCCTGAACCCAAACAGCCAGGAAGTGGCTGAGTGCAAGGCGGATTCCAGACTCCCTGAAAGCTAAATTCAGTCTCTGCCTCACCTGCCTGCCCAGATCTGCCCGGCCCCACTCAGGGCACAGCCCCCTGGTGCTAGAATGCTTCACTTCTTGCAAAAAGCAAGTACATCCCTCAACGGTTGGCACGAAGACAAATTCAATCTGGACCTGGTCATATTTCTATTCTACCAAAGCCATAGTAAATCGTATATATATATATTTTTTTTTAATTTAATTTTTATTGGAGGAGAGAGAGAGGACCACGAAGACAAAAATGTTTCAGACCCATGAATTCATAAAGAACCCTGCCCCCCACTAGATCCCGGAGATCTTTTGGAGTTTATCTTCTCATTCTACCCAGAAGGGACACTGAGGCCTGGGAAGGGTAAGGGATATGTCCTAGGCTGTCCAGCACGTGGATGCTTAAGCCTGGACCCTTGATCTTCCCATCCCGCTTCTGAGCCATTGCCATGAGTCGGAAACCAAAAGCTTCTTTCTGTTGCTTCTTCTTCTAGGGGCGTCCATCTAAAATGGCCTTCGATCGACTTTTCTTCTTTGCCATTTAATATCTCACAGGTATTAACCTTCATGTCTTCATGACTCTTTAAATAACTTAAGTCAGGAAAGCGCAAGTGAGAAATGTGGTGCCGCCAGCTGGTTCTCCCGTTGAGTTGTCCACCGTTTATATGAAGTACAATCCCATGGGCAAAGGGGTTCTGGGGAGGCTCAAAAGACCTTATGGAGCTGAAAGATTGCTATGAGAAAGCATTTATGGGGCTGGAGTTTTAGAACTGAAAAAATGAAAACAATTTCCTTTCGAAACTGCCGGTGGATATTCTAGAATACCTATCAGTGTGATCTACCTTTTGAGTTTAGGATGGTCAGAAGTGCCCTTCCTGGGACCTTCCCACTAGGAGTGGTGGCAGCTGGTCCCAACCCTGTCCCCAACCCTGAGGCCTCCCTCTGCTGCCTCTCCTCCCCCCATCGCCACCGACGGCCAGGGACCCAGCCACGACCAGGATCATTTCAGCTGCCATCCCTTCCTTCCGGGCTGCCCCTGTTGTCTCTTTTCCACGCCATTGATTCATTTCCCTTGTTTTGACCAGGCAAATGACACACATCTGCTGCCACCAGGAGGAGTCAATAGTTCACACGGCTCAGACCCATGGTAGGGCTGATGTAGCAACGCCTGATTCTCAAGTTTCCATTTCAAAGTATTATGCTGCGTTCTTGCCATTAAAGATTCATAGGTTAAATTAAAGATTTATTTTGGGGGTGCTTTCTTATAAGGCAAATCACGTTCTTTTCATTTTAAACATACTGGCTATTACAATTTCTTCTTCTTCTTCTTCTTTTTTTTTTTTTTTTTTTTTTGGCTAAAAGCTCAATTACATCAATATCACTTGAGACCCTCCGAACACTAAGCTAAAAGCCGGGCTTCTCAGCGGCCAAATGCCTATTGCCCTTTAAGGATTAACTTTGCTAAGAATGAATCGCATCCCTCCAATGCAGAGTTATCTCCCTAATAAAAACTGAGCGAGTTACACCTTTGCTTAAAACCACTGCTGGCTTCCTGTGGCTTATGGAATGAGGCCTGAACCTGCTTCCTCCATCTTACAAAGCCCAGCCTGGGCCCAGCCTGCCTTTCACATCTCCTTGCTGTGCCTCCAGCTCCCCTTCACACTAGAGGAGACCTCTCTTTTACACAGGAAGGCACTCTTCCTGCGCCTTTCATTCAAGACCTAGGTTAAGTGACACCCAAGACCTAGGATAAGTTCCGGCACCTTAGGACAGAGTGTTCATCTAAGTCCGCGTGTTTCTATGAGCTGGTTTACCTGGCCATATTGTAAAATATCTCTATGCACACTCCCTATCCACCCTCACCCCCACCCCAGACTGAGTTCCCAAAGATCAGAATTGAGAATGATTTCTCTTTGTAACCCCGGGTTCAGGGCAGTGGCACGCATGCTCCGTAAAGATTAGTTAAGCGTATCAGTAAATGAATAAGCCAAGGAATGAATCCACCTGCCCAAGAACTAACATGCATATGGTCAAGAGAACAAAACAATAAAATGAAACAATACAGTCAACAACAGCATTGATATTTTGATTCCTCTATTCGGTAAGTATGGAAAAGAATCAAGTAGATACAGGGAATAGTAAAATTCCCCAGGGGGGCTTCTAATATGGGGTATGATTACATTAAGTGTTCAAGAAATAATCCAATGCTCCAAGCCCTTGGTTGAGACCAGAGCTTCTCTGAGTGTCATGTCTGTTGATCTGATCTAAAGAAGTTTTAGATGGGAGACAGTGGTCCCATTTGTAGTTGAAAAAGAAAGTGTCTGCTGTACCAAAGGGCCGTCCCAACACCTTATCTTGGAGCAGGGTGTAACAGGCAAATGTAGAAGCCCAATTACGGGGCCACAGTTTCCAGCTGTATTTTTTAGTTGAATGATGCCAGCAATAAAAATGTTTTGACTTTCACCTATGTGATTCCTGTAGGTATTCCTTGGTTGATTCTGAACTCAGAGGGGGAAGGGTTTAAATTAGCCACTTCCAGAAGCCCAATGGGTTGTCCACATTCTTTCAGCTCTGAATTGAATGATGGACCCCTGGACCAGGGCAGGACCCCACAGAAAGATCTCTTTCTTCAACAGACATTTCTGATAGAGTCTGCCCCATTTGATCCTATGCTGGGTCTCCATCTCCTGTTCCAGAAGAGAATCTCGTGTTGGTGCTAGAGGTATAAGCTATATACCAAAATATGATTGATAACCACCACAGCACCAACCATGCCAGCATGAAACAGCATCTTGGTGAATTACCAGCCAAACTCAAATCCATCCTACCCAAGTCGAAATAAGATAAGTTTCACCGAAGAGAAATAGATACCAGAGACCTCACCCATGACATTGAAGCAAAAACAAATCTTTCCGATCTGAGCCGATGTTTCATTCTGGTCTGGCATCAAATATATATCAGGGGAATATATTTTTCCAGGCAGAGAAAAATATTCAGCAAATTTGACCATGTTTATTGCTTCCTTCTCTGCCTTTTAATTCCCTCAACTTAAATCACATTTCCTCTTGATAACCACCTTTCCATTCTGTTTCATCTTTGACAATCTATATGCGTGAATGACCCCCAAAAAGTAGCCAAAAGATTTTTATCTAAGTCGGTATAATATTTCATGTTTTCTCAAAGAAGAAATTTTGAAATTCATGGCTGCAGCTTGTATGATGACAGAATTTCCTCTTCTTAAGAAGCCTAAAAGAATTTGTGAAGGATGATCTTTTAACAGATTTCAAGTAGATGAAACGTGCTTTTGGTATCCGGGTAGTTAGCCTGTAGGGCTTCTAGTTCTGACTTGCGCTCCGTTCAAACCTGACAGTGGAGTGCCAGATAAACAAGAGGGCTGGAGGGCCATATGCCCGTTCAGTGGTTTGCTCATTTGCCCAATCATTCACTCATTCATTCAGCAAATACTCAGGGAGCCCCTCTGTGGTAGACCCATAGCGAATCCAGGGGAATTATGAGTGAATAAACCATAGCGCTCTCTGGAGCTTACAGATTAGTAGAGGAAAGAAACAACAGCGGATAAATGGTCCTAGAATCAGGGCCATAGAGAGGTAGCAAGGAACTCTGAGAACACTTTACACCTCTGATTAATGGTAGTGACCATTTATTTATCCATAGATGAAACACCTATTTCCAGGGAATTTGAGTTCAAGGACATTAGTTTATTCAACTCTATTTAACTGCATTCTGTCAAGCAGGAAGTACTTTTAAATCTGACAAGGGGCCCTGAACAGCATCAGCTACATAGCATCAGCCTGCTGAGCTAAGATTAGAAATGACCTGGGAGCCCCCAGATGGTTCAGTCCTTTAGAGCATTTGACTCTTGATATCAGCTCAGGTCTTGATCTCAGGGCTGTGACTTTAAGCCCCCTGTTGAGTTCCATGCCGTGCATGGAGCTTGTGAGAGAAAGAAAGAAAGAAGGAAGGAAGGAAGAAAAAAAGAAAAGAAGGAAGGAAGGAGGGAGGGAAGGAAGGAAGGAAAAGACAGACAAACAGCGGGAGGGAGCGAGGACCCCAAATAATAATTGTAGCCAACTGTGCATTTATTTTGCGTTACTTAAATTCATTGCACCCTCAAAACCAACCTGTAAGGTAGGTACCATTGTAATCCCCATTCATAAATGGTGAGCCTGAGGCATAGGGAAGATGAATGACTTGTCCAAACACACAGTTTGTGAATGGTAGAGCATATATCTTTATTTACTCAATGGAATACAACTTAGAGGCATTCTCTTGAGCTAACCCCTTGCTGTTAGTTTTCTCTCTTTCCCCCATCTTTCATAAAAATTATGTGAACTATTTACAAAAGTAAACAAATGAAAAACCAGAATAGTCATTCTTTGTGGGTTTGAGGATTCTAGGTTCATAGGAATTCTGTTTTCTTAAAAATTAAACTTTTTTTCTTCCATGAATGTTCTCATTCAGGACTGAAACATACAGCTTATATTTTTAAAAAGCAGTAATGTGAAATCTAATAAGTAAAACTTACAATCATAAAAAATGAGTAAAACATATAAAAGTAATAACTTAATTTTTCTCTCAATGAGACAAACTAAATTTGAAACAAAATCAGTGAAGTTTGAATCCCTAAATTCATTTTAGAAACATGCACATAAAATCACTGCAAAATTATAGGCTTTTTTAAAAAAATAATAAGAACAAGTCCCTCCCTTACTGTTCAAAGATGAAAAGAGAAAATTTTTTGAACTCTAGCTAAATAAAGATTTGAGCATTCATTCTGCCCAAGGGACTGTACTTAATCATCATGACTCAAATTCTCACAACTAGAGATACTCCTTTGAATTACAACATTGTCATCAGAAGGTTTCTATATTCTAAATATTAACCTAAGAGGCAAGGGAGCTTATTATAAAATATGAGTCTCTTGTGATAAAATATTATCACTTAATTTGTAAAATTAGCTAACTACAACCTTGGAAAGTATTCAGCACAAATATAACAGAAGAGGATTCAGGAAAAGTAATTAATGACGAATCTTCATGGCTTTTCATGTCATTTTGAGAATTCTCTTTCTTATTGATTTGTAAAAACTCATTACATATGTTAGTGAAAATCTGCTGGGTTTGATCCTTTGCATTTCTTCTCCTTTCTTCTGATAACAGAATCACTATGAAAAATGCATTCCAGGTATTTTGTATGGTACTGACATACCCCTCTCCCAGCCAAAAAGGTAGCACAGGATCCCTGTCTGGTCTGGAACCCAAGCTGGACCAAAATCCTTCCAAAAGCCTTTCTGCTAGAGCTTTGGAGAGTGGCACTCTTTCCCAGAGGACTGTTAAGCTGGTAGGGTAGGAGGCGTTAGACTATAGGCAACCAACATGGCTTCCTTATGAAGAGAGCTTCGGACCATTCCATCCCTGGACTTGCCAGTTAGGGAAGCCAGCAAATCTTCTTGTATGTTTCAGCAGCATTTGAATGGGTTATTTTCACTTCAGTTGGAAGTAGCCGTACAAAATCTGAATATGGAATATATTTGCATCTTGTCTGCCATAAATGTGACAAGTACTTTACCCAGTGTTTACCTTTTACTTTGAAGGTCTCTATTATATAGAAGTGTTTTCATTTTTAAGGAGTTAATCCTTTCCTGCTTTAGTGTCTAATTTTGTTGATACACTTCAAAAATCTTCCTCAAAAGCCTTGTCTCACCAAAGTTAAGAAATTGTAATCTATTTTTTTCTAGTACTTGTATGGTTTTGTTCTTATGTTTAACCTTTAATCCATCTTAAATTTGTTGTATTTTCAGGTGTGTAATAAGTAGCCAAATTTGTTTATAGATACTCAGTTGTCCCAACTTTGTCTGGTGAACAATCCAATTTTTTTTCCAATTATTTCAATGTTACCTTTACTTTGTCTCAAGCCATAATCATGCATGGTTTTTGTCTTGACTGTTAATTATGTTCATCTGGATCTCCCTCTTTCAGTTCCAACTTTAATAAGTTAACTCTTATACCTGGTAGAAGAAAGTTTACTTCCATTTTTTCCCTAATTACTCTTGCCTATTTATATTTCCAGAGGCCTTTTAGAATCGTTTTCTTTTCAGTCAAATAAAAACCTAATTTATTTTAAGGAATCTCTGTACCCAACATGGAGCTTGCACTCATGATTCCAAGATCAAGAGTCACGTGCTCCTCTGATTGAGTGAGCCAGGCATCCCTGGATAGTATTTCATTCTAGGAATATATCGATTTGTTTATCCATTCTCCAAAAGGATGGATATTTGAGCTGCTCTCAATGAGAGGCTATTATGAAGAAAGCTGCTATGAACACTCCTCTATACATCTTTTTACAAACTATGTTTTCCTGTCCTTTAAGTATACAGCTAGGAGCTGAATTGCTGGACCAAAGAATAAGTATATGGTTAGCTCTACAAGAAAATTTCGGATTTCCAAGTGGTTGTATCACATTAAATTCTTACCAGTGATGTAGTCCAATTCTAGTCACTCCACATTCTCACTAACATTTGGAATTGCCCAGTCTTTAAAAATTATAGTTATTCTTTTGCATATGTAGTGGTATCTCATTATGATTTTATTTAATATTTTCCTGATAACTGATGATGTACAGTGTTTTATCATGTGCTTATGGCCATTTGTATCTCTTCTATTGTGAATTGTCTGTTGAAGTCTTTTGCACATTTTAATAAAAGTTGTGTTGTCTTTTTAGTAATGAGTTATGAAAGTTTTTTATATATTCTAGGTAGAAGTTTTATGCCACATATATTTTTTGTGAATAATATCTCCCAGTCTGTACTTCGTCTACTCATATTCTTTTTTTTTTTTTAAAGATTTTATTTATTTATTTGACAGAGATCACAAGTAGGCAGAGACGCAGGCAGAGTGAGAGGGAAGCAGGTTCCCTGCTGAGCAGAGAGCCCGATGCGGGACTCGATCCCAGGACCCTGAGATCATGACCCTAGCCGGAGGCAGAGGCTTAACCCACTGAGCCACCCAGGCGCCCCCATCTACTCATATTCTTGATGGTGGGATTTGATGAGCAGAAATTTTTAATTTTGATGAAATTGATGTATCATTATTTTAAATTTTATGGTTACTTCTTGTGATATCTTTTCTAAGAAGTCTTTACTCCAGGGTCAAGAAAAATTTCTCCTATATTCCTTTCTAGGAACTTTATAGTTTTGGCTTTTACACTGGGGTCCATGATCCATCTTAATTTTTGTGTGGTGTGAGGTAAGGGTCAAAGTTTTTTTTTTCCCTTACTAGTTATCTAGTTCTTCCAGTGGCAGTTGTTAAATTGTTAAATGTTAAATCCTTACTGTTACTGTTCTTTTTTAGTAAGTCTTAAAATTAAGTAGTATGAGTTTTCCACATTTGTTCTTATTTTTGAGGCTCTTTTGACCACTTTCATTTCCACTTGAGTTTTATAATCTGTTTGTCAATGTAGACCAAAGCCTATTGAGATTTTTATTGTGGTTGCATTTAATTTAGAGATCAGTCTGGGGAGAATTGGACATCTTAGCTGTACTGAGTGCTCAGATCCATGGATATTATATCTCTTCATTAATTTAAGTCATTCAGTTTCTCTCAGCAATATTTTATAGTTTTCAGTAAGGTGGTCTTACACAGTTTATTAAATTTATTTTAAGGGTATATTTCTTATAATATTAAAAACATTTAAAATTTCTTTGTCAATTTTTTGCTACTAGTAGGTAGCAATACAATTAATTTTTCTACATTTACCCTGTACCCCAGCACCTTGCTAAATTCACATATTTGGCACTCTTTTTTTGTAGTTACTCTGGGATTTTCTGTGTGCATAATCAGGATATCTGTGAATAAGGACAGATTTACTACTTACTTCCTCCTTTCTGACCTATATATTTTTATTTCTGTTTCCTGCCTTAATTGTACAGTCTCCAACACAATGTTGAACAGAAGAAGTAGAATAGTATATTTTTACCTTGTGCTCAATTCCAAGAGGAAAGTGTTGCATCTCTCATTATTAAGGCTATAGGATTCTCAAAGATGCTTTTATTAGATTGAGAAAGTCTTTTTTTATTCCTACCTTCTAAGAGTGTTTTTGTTCTTTTTCAAAATCAAAGCATGCTACTGGAAAAGCATAGGGCTTTCCTCACAAGGAAAGAAGTGTCACTGTTACTGATCAGGCTGCAGCAGGAAAGGAGGTTGGTCTTAAACTAGAGGACAGATTTCTTCCTCTTTCTTAGATGGAGAAAATTTGGGTCTGGAATCAGGAGAAAGAGCATGCTTGGAGAGCTTTCAGGGTTGGAGACAAACCAGCTTATCCAAGCTGAGGTAGGCTAATGGCAAAGATGAGCCCCTAAGTGAGGTCAAGTCAGAGCTGTGGGCAGGAGACACTACTGCAGTTTATAGCAGGGTGATCATTTCATCCAGGCTTGCCTGGGACTACCAGTTTTAAAACTGAACATTCCTGGGCACTCCCTTAGTCCTGGACAAATTGGGATGGTTGGTCAGCCCTGGTATAAGTCATACATTCCCCTTTGCACTGTCTGCTATCCCCTAAGACTTCAGTAAAAACCTGGTTGGATGTCCCAGCTCTGTCTTAGCTGTACTTTGGAGAATAGGGCAGGGGTGTGCATCCATGAGGGAGGAGAACCTGCCCCAAAAATGACTTATCTGGGGACACCTGGGTGGCTCAGTGGGTTAAGCCTCTGACTTCAGCTCAGGTCATGATCTCAGGGTTCTGGGATCAAGCCCTGCATTGGGCTCTCTGCTCAGCCAAGAGCCTGCTTCCGCCTCTCTCTGTCTGCCTCTCTGTCTACTTGTGATCTCTCTCTCTCTGCGTGTCAAATAAATAAAATCTTAAAAAAAAAAAAAGAAAAGAAAAGTGACTTATCTGGTGAGAGGCAGTCAGTTGAGACGCAGCATACTAACCAGGACTGGTTAGTAGAACACAGAAATGGGCTTCAGGGACCCCAGGAGAAAGATAGGGCAGGTGATAGGCATAGGCTGGGGTCTGGACCTCCTGTGGGTGCTTAGAGCATTATTTGATCATACGAAGAAGTCCTGACCTTGAACAGGTGAACATGGGGACATTTGGGTTACATATAGTTCTAGACATCTTCCTCCATTGTGTGGAAAAATATGTGCCAATCTCCAAGTTGATTTGCCATTCCTTTCTTAGTTAGCAAATACACAAGTGACATTTTTCTTTCTTTTTTTTTTAATTTCTTATTTTTTATAAACATATATTTTTATCCCCAGGGCTACAGGTCTGTGAATCACCAGATTTACACACTTCACAGCACTCACCAAAGCACATACCCTCCCCAATGTCCATAATCCCACCCCCTTCTCCCAAACCCCCTCCCCCCAGCAACCCTCAGTTTCACAAGTGACATTTTTCATGCCCAACACCAGACGTTCAGAAGCAGAACTGCCAATGCATTGCGATCTTCTTTGGGACAAAGAATTAGACAATTGTCTGAGGACCTGGCTCTCCCACTACCTAGTTTTAGGACCTTCGAAAGATTCCTTGAGTCTCGGAAACATCACTTTCCCCATGTCTTCCAGTCTTCTAGAATAACCCAGGAGAACTAAATGAGATAAGTTATAAAAGCAGGACGACATTCTGAAATCCGCGGGTCCTTGGCGCTCTGCCTTCATGGGCCCTTTCCCCCATAAAAAGAGAAAAAAGGGCAAATATCATCCAGGTGGGATTCATCACTAGGTTCATTATTATTATATTAATTTTTAACCTTGTTATACAAATTAATTAATATGCTCGCATATTATATCATTATTACATTTATTATTTTCTTCTGATTTTAAGAGAAATTAAAATGAACACCACTCCTGTGGGCTCTGCTGCTCTTACACCAGCCCCGAATGTCAAGGGCCAGCACGGGATGAACACATAGTGGGGGCTTGATTTCTACTCTCTTTCTCTTCCATCAGAGATCGAAAGAAGATTTTTCAAAAACTTCGAGCAGCAAATTAAAATTCAAGAAATAGAGTAAAGAGCAAACGCTCCTCAAGCCAGTGGATATCTGTAACAGCAGGTTTCACTTATAGTGAATATCACTTTACTGCTTTTAACAAACTTCAAAGAAAATGTTGTAAGGCCATTCATTCTCCATGTCTGTTTCACATCAGTCACAATTATATCCCGGCTTCACTTCTCCCCCCCTTGTTATACCTCATAAATTGTGTAACTAGAATGTATGTGTAGTATATGGATTACATTAGGAATTGTCAGAAGCAGGCTGATAGTAAGCATCTGCTCTCATCCCCGCTCCCCCCCCCACAACTTCTGGCCCATCTGAATTGGTCTGAAGGTATCTTAAGACGCAATACCCGCGAAAATGGGGGTCAGAAACACAGCTCAGGGAAAGGGCCCCTACGTCCTTGATTGTCCCTCTCGAGAAAACTGAAATTGCCACGGTCACGTTAAAACAACGGTGCTATACTTCCACGATGACCACATTCATTTCCTTGTTGAGTGGTCTGCAAAAATGAAAACAATCAATGTCCAATGACCAAGCAATCTTGCTTGTGGGTCGTGGGAGAAAATGCGGGTTTTCCAGGCCAAGAGAGAGGAGCCCCCAGAGATGTCATTCCAGCAGAATTTTCCATAAGCAATGAAACATCTCTGAGATGCCCAACTTGTTACTTCTCTGTTCCTTTCATTCCAGGTAAGGACTCCTGGGTGTCAGCAGCCATCCTTCCCATAAGGAAGCAACTATGGAGATAGAATGACAACGGGGGGCCTCTCGGGCAACCGTTTGGAGTCAGCAGAGTGCTCTCTCTTCCCTCCAACCCTCCCTGCACTCCCCAGACCTGTCTCCTCACATTGTAAAGAACCAAGGAAATGACTCAGCTGTGGCCAGCAATTTCTTCTGTCTGAAAGAGGCAGGAAAAAAAAAAAGTTATATGGTCGAAGAATACAGATTCCTTGTACTAAATGAAAGAGCTTTAATAGATTTATATTTATCACTCTTGCTGCCTTTATAAGATCACGGAAATTCAAGACTGTCTCATTGATCCAGCAATGGGGGAGAGAGCTGCTTCCCACATGTGGCTTTTCCTGATAACCCAAGCTTTCTACCCTTTGAAGCACCAGTACCTGTTACAGTCAGATGTCTTTTTCTTTTCTTTTCTTTTCTTTTTTTTTTTTTGATAAGAATTTCCAAAATGTCACACATGTTTTGCAGCCTTTCAGACTTTCCTGAAACATAATTTAGTCTTTGTTGAGGGTCAGCCTGTGGCGTTCTGCTAAATGCATGGAGGGTCCATGCTGCAAGGATTCTGGCACTGGGTAGGCTGGCTTCCCATGACACTTCCCTCCTGCCACGGCTGCACGAACCTGGGACAGTTACAGATCTCTGAGCACAGCCACGTTCCCATCCCCAGAGATGTGCCAGGGCCCGCCGATTCAGAGGGTTGCTGGGAGTGCTCAGCACCTGCTACAGATTTAAACTGTTCCCCATGATGCCTGGGAGATCATAAACATTTCTTTTAAAGTGCAGTTTTTAAAAAGTGGATAGTAATATAAATACAATGAATAAGCAAAGTGAAAATGTAATAAAAACTATAGTAAATAGAAATACCTCCATGATACAGACATGACATTGAAGTTTTTTAGTAGACCTAATTCATTCCACCTACCCTAGACAGCCCCCGAGCTCCCTAGCTCCTATTCCTGGTTTCTCTAACTTTTCTTTTTCTTTTTCTTTCTTTCTTTCTTTCCTTTTTTTTTTTAAGATTGTATTTATTTATTTGACAGAGAGGGACACAGCAAGAGAGGGAACACGGCAGGAGGAGCAGGAGAGGAAGAAGCAGGCTTCCTGCCGAGCAGGAAGCCCAATGTGGGGCTTGATCCCAGGATCCCAGGATCATGACCTGAGCCGAAGGCAGACGCTTAACGACTGAGCCACACAGGTGCCCCCCTAACTTTTCTTTGTATAGTCTTGTTGTTTTTTCCTCTCCCTGGAATCACGGCTGACTTCGGGTTGTACCCCCTCTAGTGTTTTGTTTCTCGAATCCTGTGAGAACGGAAGCCACATCAGGCTGGACAGAGGTATTTGTGTACCAGAGCAGATGAGTTCTAAGGCGTGGCTTTAGGTGTTTCTTTTTGAAGCTGGGGGTGGAAACATATGACCTTCTGTGTGTTGTATTAGTCAGGATGGGCTAGGTTTTGCTGCAGGAACAGATAACTGTAAAGTCTTCAGAGTCCTGACACCACAAAAGTTTGTTTCTTATGCATTTCATGTGTTCCCTGGGGTAATTGAAAGGTTCTACTTGACCTGATGATTCACAGACCAGGCTCAATACATGCTTCCACAGTCCCAGGTAGAGAAAGGGGAGGGTCAAATTGCTCAGTAGGTCTTCCACATCCTGTAGGAAATCACGTATGTCTTTATACTTACATGTCATTGGTGAACATAATAACATGACCGCATTTAACTTTTGGAAGGCAGACAAATGCAATTGTTATGGGCTGGCAATGAGGGAGAACTAGGTTACACCATGCATGGCTTTGGGTTTATATATTTTAGCTAATAAAAATCCTATATTTACTGCAAGCCAGTGCTGTGCTAAGTCCTTTACCTGTCATACCTATTTTCCCCTTTATACTCATGACAAAATTTAAACACAAACTACATATGTCACTTGTCCACAGCCGTAAAGATAGTGATAACATGGCTAAACTGATCTTAAGAGCTGATCTGTCTGACACCAAAGCCCCATATTCTTAACCAACTTTTTCTGAGTCTCAAATACATTTCAGATCACTGAGTTCAATTAAAAACAAAAACAAAATCAAAAACAAAAACAAAAACAACAACGCCTTGAAATGGGGAGACAACTGGCTGGCTCAGTCAGTAGAATGTGCAGCCCTTGATCTCAGAGTCCTGAGTTCAAGCCCTCATTGGGCATGGAGCCTACTGATAATAAAAAATAAAAACATTGAGGTGGGCAACTTATATCATTGTTTCATCTGTGCAATTTATCTACCAAAGAATGGTCAAAATTTCTTTTGTTCCTTTCCTCTTCCCCATTGTCTTTCCACCAGATATATCTATCCATCTATCTATAGATAGATTAACAGAATATAGTTTGCATTATATGCCACAGACCATTCTATGTTGGGGGATAGGAGAAAGGGTCTTTACAGACTGGCAGAACTTGGATAATGAAGGCACAAACCCTAAAGATTATATATGAAAAAGGAGGAGGTTGGCCTGATGGAAAGGGGGAGATGTGGGCTGAGAGAAGCTAAGCTGGCTGAGAAAAAAGGAGGCAAATTACTAGGGTTCTTGAATATCAGGGAAAAATCAGGGTCCTATTCCATGAGCAAAGGGATAAAGAAAGATACAAGTCATGTGCTATTTCTTTCTTTTTCTACATGTTTTAAAAATATAACACATTCAGATAATGTGAAGTTTCCTTTGTTCTCCCACCCCCACTCCTCCTGGTTACAATCACCACTTCTCTCTTCCAAGAAAAATCTACTCTCATGATTTGGTGGGGGACATTCCAGTTCACATTTTTACATTTTTCTCCTTTTGCTATGTAAGTTTTGCTTTTGATTTCTATCCTTCAGGGCTACCCTCACCTTAATATTAAAGTCTAGAATTAATTAAAGTCTAGAATTAATTAAAATTAGAATTAATCAATATCACTGACCTCTTTTTAAATCATATGTGCTTTAAGTCTGCTCTGTTCTCCTATCATCCATGGTTTCATGACTTAGAAATTTATTTCTACCTTTGTTTTAATCTCATAAGGGAGCCTTAAAAGAAAAAAAAAAAAAGATTTTATGTTTGGGTAATCTCTATAGCCAATATGGGACTTGAACTCACAATCAGGAGATCAAGAGTATCATGCTCTACCGGCTGAGCCAGCCAGGTGCCCTATATAAAGGAGACATTTTAAATGATACTACTGAGGGTTTAGCTAGCTTTAGCCATACCTCTATCCATTCCTGAAATGCTGTGTTTTACTTCTTTTCCCTTTTTGCCAAAGTAAATCTTCACATACTACTCAACAAAGTATTATTTGCCAAAATAGTCTTACGATGTCTGAAGTTAACTTTATCTTACTTCCACGCTGACATTATAGTGTCTGCCAGCATTTAAGTGCGTTTTTCCTGTGCACCTATCCTTGCATTTACAACACAATAGCTGTGTTCTGCCAGCTATTGTTACTTTCGAGAAGTATGCTCTTAGTAGTAGGTAATGTGTTTTTTAATCTTTCTGTCAGTTTTTAAGGCTGATACTCTCCAGTTCAAGTACTGTGTTTAAAAGTGGGTTTATTTCTAATTATATTTCATGGTACCTGGTGTACTTCTTTAATTTTGAAGATTCCTGTCTTCAAGGCAATTCTTGACTATTATCTTTTTGCCTTTTGCTCTATTTCTTTTTCCATTTGGAACTCTTCAGACATATGTAAGACCTTCTCATTCAATCAACTTTCATATTTTCCATCTCTTTATCTTTTGTGTATATTCTGGGTGATTTCCTCTGATCTGTCTTTCAGTACACTTATTCTCTCATCAACCATATCTACTTACAGTCCAATTGTCCTATTAGGTTTTCATTCTTTTTTTTTTTCCCATTTTTAGAATCCACCCCCTCTCCAAATCTTCCCATCTTCAAATAGTTTTATTCTTGGTTCATGTTACCATACCTTTTCTCATGTCTTGAAATGTTTTTAAATATTCATTTGAAAGTCTTTTTTGATTGTTGTTCTAGTCCTTGAGATGCAAATTTTCCCATCTGTCCCCTCTGTTGTGGTTGGCTACCTTTTGTCTTTTCATTTTGTTTCTTTTCTCTTCTCCTCTCCTCTCTTCTCTTCTCTCCTCCCCTCCCCTTCTTTTCCCTCCCCTCCCCTCCCCTCCCCTCTCTCCTCTCCTCTTTTCTTTCTTCCTGTAGACTCTTCATTATGGAGATGACAGCAAAAGGGGAGTCTGTAGAAGATTCATGCACTACAGAGCATCCCTGTGGGGTGTTTTTACATTTACCAATTCTGGACGAGATTTTAGGAAAATTCTTAGTTTGGGGTACCTGAGTAATTGTACCAGGACTTCCACCATTTGCGACACAAACCTCCATTTCTTTTGGGTGATTTCTGTTACTCACATGGCCTAGAAAAATTACAAGCTTCCTTGATATTCCCCTAGAATAATGGATGATTTCACTAGTCCCTGACTCAGGGGATATTAGATAAGCTCCTCAGGACCCCTGGCTTCATACAAGTAACCTGGTTCCTGCTCCTAGTACTCACAGGGCCAACTCAGGCCCACACACTCCTCCTCACAGTGCTTCAAACTTCAGCTGCTAATGTCTTTCTGTCCTATTGGTTCACACAGGAGCATCTTCATTTCACCTCCCTCTTATCACTGCAGCTAAGTATCTTGTCTGTTTCTGACACTTGTGGATTTTCTTTTCTTCGTTTTGAGTTTGAACTTGTACTAAAAATTAGAGAGGAGGCATATGTTCTCCCACATATTTATGTATGGGTGAAGTGGAAGGATGTTTTTGTTGTGGTTTATTTTATTTATTTACCCATTCATTCACTTGTTTATTTATTCATTCATTTATTTTTTTAAGCTTTATTTATTTTAGAGAGAGAAAAAGAGCAGGGGGAGGGGCAGAGGGAGAGGGAGAGAAGCAGACTTCCTGCTGAGTGCAGAGCCAGACAGTGCTCAATCCCATGACCCTGAGATCATGACCTGAGCTGGCATCAAGAGTTGGACACTTAACCTACTGGGCCACCCAGGCAACCCCATTCCTTCTTTTATTCTTTGCATCAGCTCAGGTTGGTGTTATGGAACTGCAGCCATGGAAAGAGAATTTTAAGTGAAAATGCATGGGCCTTGGCAACTGATTATGTGGACTTGACCTAGTTTGCATTCCTAATTCCCCCAAATGAGGCTATTCTTAGATAAGGACTTGAGAGCAGGTATTTAATATAGAAAGTTAGGGAAACACCAGTAAGGAAGTGAAGAAGTGAGACAGGGAAGGGCAAGTGGCCAATTAAGGCTATTATCAAGTCAGTTATTATTCTGGGCAACTGGAACGTAATCCTCCTTGGGAAAATGGGAATTCAGTTATCCTAACCAAGAGGTGAGGAATCCATGGTGTTTATACAACCTACTGTTGTCACTGGTGGAGGAATGGTTCCAAGAGGTAATCTGCCACCATTTCCAGCCTGCCACATGGATGGGTTTAGTTTTATATTGATGAGCAATACGTTATCCCAAAACTTAGTGGTTTAATATAATGATACACCTTTATTATCTCCTACTGTTTGTGAGGGTTAGGGATTTGGAATAGCTTAGCTAGTTAATTCTGGCTTGAGTTTCCCCTTGAGGTTGCAGTGAAAAAATCGGCAGGACTTTAATTATCTGAAGACTTGACTAAAGGTGGAGGATCTAAGGTAACCCATTCAAGTGGTTGGCCAATTCCTCTCCATGTAGACCTTTGCACTAGACAACTCCAGGGTCCTCACGATGTATGTCTTATGCCAGTGAGTGATCCAAGACAGAGCATGGCCGCAGTGCCTTTTATGACCTAGTTTTCAAAATCACATTGTCATTTCCACCACATTCCATTTGATAGAAGCGAGTCAAGTCATGAAGTCTGGCCCACATTCAAGAAGAGAGGAGGGAAGAGTGTCAAAGGATCTGTGAACATGTTCTTTAAGCCATCACAGCAGCCAGAGATGGCCCTCAGGGCAAAGAAACGCAGGTGCTTCTGGAAGTCAGGCAGGCTGAAGTAGGTAAGAGCAAAGGAGAATGGCTAGGGCACCAATTGCGCCCTCTACAGGAATAAGTAAAGATGAGACCAACCCATTTTCAAGTCATGAGGAAACTGACCTGTTTGATGGGAAGTTAACAAAGTGATATTGCAAAGGGCATGGAGAAAAAGAAGGGGGTGATTATTGGGGACCTTTTAAGAATCAGTCTGCTGCAACCACTAACTGTAGGATGTACTCCAGGTTCAAAGGTGTGAATATTAAAAAAAAAAAAAAGGCGTGAATATGAGAGGAAGAAAAAAAGACATCTTAGAATCAACAAATACAACAGTTGCACAAAGAATTTCAGTTTTACATATACAGTTGTTGCAAAAAAAACCCCACAAAAACCTAAATTTTACCTTCTATCTTTTATAGATACCCTTAAATATTAAGCATAGTCAGTAGTATAATATGGAGTTGTAGGTTTGGGTCCTTACAGGGCCATATCTCAAAATTTGAATGAGTCACATTTTAATCTATCAGAACCTCAATCTTTTAGGTGCAAAATGGGGATAGAGTACTGTTTTGCCTCTCTTACAGATTAAATTAAAAATGAATTTAAAATCATCTTAAAATTAAAACTTTATCAAAACGTAGGCTGCAGGTGCCTATGATGAATGTGCAGAAGCTGCCAGAAAACTCACAGGTAGCCTGGAAGAAAAATGAACATTTTCTCTTTGGAAGCTCCAGAAAAAAGAAGGTACTCCTTCCTTATCCTGCTAGTCAAACTAGAGTGATTCCTGCATTTTAAAGAAATTTCTCGGCTTAAAGACAAACTGGGAAAAATTGAGCGATGGTGGCTGGGGACTTGAGGGTAGTCCCCCGCAAGCCATTCCTGCACAGAAATGAATTGAAGAAGGAAAAACCAAAATCCCATTGGTTCCTTTTCTAGCGGGTGACATAAACACAGGCTCAGGAGAGCCCCATCCCTCATTGGTTGGAGCCAGCAACCTGGAAATTTTTCACACATGGTTGTTTCCTAACGGGGTCTGCACAAACCGAAACAGACAGAACTTGGGGGCTTTTAGCCAGAAAAGCCTGTGCTGCCACTTGGGGAGCAGAAAGCTCCTGATATCAAGAAATGACACACACCTGAGCAGGTCTGATATATATTCCTTTCTGCAGAGGGCAGTGGAATACATTCCTGGGCCATTCATCATGTTGCTAAAATTAGATCCTGCTTAGAAGGAATGATATATTACTGATTACATAATAAAGATAGCTATATTTCTCATGAGAAACAGAAGGGAGAGATATATTTAGGCGTAGGGCAAATATATCCTTGATATGAAAAATGGATTCATTAAGTATTTAATCTTTATACCGTTCCTGTGAAATAAATGCACACATACATCACACGTGTTTTAAAGTGACTTGATAATTAATATTGTTACACTTGAGAAAAATCCTGGCCCTCCATCGAGAAGTCATGTCAGGAGTCAGAGATGGCAGGCCGAGGCTCGCCCTCCACCGTCTGAACAAGGCAGCTTGGATGCACTTCCAAAGCCAAGTGAACCAACCCACGTACACGGAGGGAGTGATGTGTGGATCTGCACTGCAATTTCTTTTTTTTTTTTTTTTAAGATTTTATTTATTTATTTGACAGACAGAGATCACAAGTAGGCAGAGAGGCAGGCAGAGAGAGAGAGAGGAGAAAGCAGGCTCCCAGCTGAGCAGAGAGCCCGATGCGGGACTGGATCCCAGGACCCTGAGATCATGACCTGAGCCAAAGGCAGAGGCTTAACCCACTGAGCCACCCAGGCACCCCATGCATTGCTATTTCATCGTCTTTTTGGTGAGGCTCAGCGGGAGGCACGGGGGCCTTTCCTGAAGTAGATGCCTTGTACATTTCTAAGGGTCATGGACATGACAGCTGAGACGATGTTTGGACCAAAAAGCCTCTATTAATTGAGTAAACCTTCATTTTCCCCTTTTCACAAATAAACCCTTCCCCTCTCTGTCTCATTCCATTTCTCTCCTCCTAGATCCTTGCCATACAAGGCAGCCCTCATGTTTCTGAAAACCTGTAGCTGCTGAAGAGGAGGCGTTTCCAGATATCCTGGTGGTGATATTCCAACTTAAAACAAACACAAGTGTGTTTGACTGGAGTTTAAACAAACACACAGATTTGTAGCCCCTCAGGTGTCAAAGATCAGTAAAAACAAATCTGGATGGAATGAAAGAAGGACATAATTCTAAGAATAATAGCTTTGAATAGTAGATTGACCTAACTAAAGATTATTTGAAAGAGATTATGGGGAGGAGAAAAGCATGAACAAGCTAGGAGTTAAGAGCTCACTGCTTGTATGTTTATGCTGTGGGAAAAGAACACAGATTTTGAAGTCGAGATGGGCTTGGGTTCTGGTCCCAGCTCTGACGTCTCCCAGCTAAGGGATTTTTAGGAAAGTGACTTAACCTATTTGGAGCTCTCCTTCGTCTGTAATATAAAAATGAAAATCCTCGAGCCAGATGGGTCTACGAGTTGAGTTCATGCACTGTACTAAGATGCTGAATTCTCTGTCCCCTCACCTCCATCCACTTAGATGAGCACAAGAGGGTAGGGGCACGAAATCTTTTCCTCTCGGTGAAGGAAACAAACCAATAACAAAACTGCTTCCTCTACTGTACCAGGCTAGAGGGAAACATTAAAGTTCTAGAGAACTTGCGGGGCACCTTCATGGGGAAAGTCCTCAAAGGAGTCCGAATCAGCTAGGCTCTGCAGCCCTCAGAACCATCCCCCGCCGCACCAAGGCTGAACACAATCAAGGTTCCTTTCTCTTTCATGCTATTCACCCAGTGTGGGTCAGCAGGGGGCTGAGCTCTTGTAGGGTCACCCCGGGGACCCGAGGTTTCGCCATCTTTGGGTGCCACCATCTGAACATGAGGTTCATAATTTGAGGGTGAGGGGGGTATGAAGGACAACAACAATGACAAAATAAAAGAGTGGCTCTTGACTGCTTCCACAAGGAAGTGATGGATGACATGTCCTCTCATGTTTCAAAGGGTGAGGGAAATGCAATCCCCCCAGGTGCCCCGGGAAGAGGGGATTCAGAACTGAAGCCCCTTGTGCCAGAAGACAAGGTATGAACCCAGGGCACCCGGTGCCACTGGGTCTGCGCAGGCCTTCTAATAACGCCAGCTGTGGTTGCAGTAGCCCCTGCTTCCATGGGAGAAGGCAGCTTTGCCATGTAGACCTACACATCCAGGGCAGGATCTCAGCCAAGCCCCTTCTCTCCTCTGGCTCATGCCTGCTAGTGGCATTGCGAGGTTTCCACTAGTGACTGATCTAAATAGTTTGCACATCTTTCTCGTGCCACGCTGAGTTGCCACATTTTGGACACTTCACGGCAATGCAATCATCACTGTGATTTTGTCACATCTTATTCTCACCTCAGATCAAAGGAAACTCCCTGTGTAGCTGATGTTCCTACGATGTCTGCTTCTTTCCAGAAACACTCCATCAGTACCTCCTCTGTTGGCCTCCCACCTGGGGTTGACCAATGGCACTAATGGTCCCCATTCTTCACACCCCTTCTCCTTGTTGTGCAACTTTGCTAAAGAAGCGAACTCATTGCTTCATAAATTCAAAGGTCCTGTTCAGGGGCCCATGGTTTGAAGAGCTGGACCTGTCAGGAGATTCGGCAGCAGCAGGCCTCGCCAGGCTTTGATAAGCCAAGAGGGGCTCCGCTGTAATTTGGGTGATCCAATTGGATTGTAGCAGGGCCCCAGCTGGTGGCTTGGGATGTGGGAAACACCGCTAGGATCCCTGGACACTGTGTTGAAGACAGCGAGGCTAGTTCCAGAAACCACGGACAGGTGGAGAGAGGGATCCT
Source organism: Mustela nivalis (assembly GCF_964662115.1). NCBI lineage: Eukaryota > Metazoa > Chordata > Mammalia > Carnivora > Mustelidae > Mustela > Mustela nivalis. The sequence continues at coordinate 28,306,674 of NC_139037.1, read as the reverse complement.
GAGCTGAACAGGAATTAGGCACCTCTATGTGGTGGCCTGGGGGAAGCAGAGGTGGAGAACTGTCGCTCACTCCCCTCAAGACCAGATGCTAACTGCTTGCTGACCCACAGTGGTTCTCATCCCTTACTGTAAATCAGGGGAACATAGTGATGCCTCACTGAGCTCATGCCCCGCCCCCCAAGATCCAGGTTAGATTGGTCCTGGTTGGTAGGATATAACACTACTAACGAGCAGCCTCAGTTGAGAACCCTTTGACCAGCCTGCTTTACCCCCAACCCCCTGCCTCAGTACAGGCCACTGCCCTGATCTTTCTTGCTCTCTCTGTTTTTTGTTTTTGTGGTTTTTTTGGAGATTTATTTATTTAAGGAGGGGGCAAGAGCAGAGGAAGAGGGAGAGAGAAACTCAGAGAGACTCTGTGTCGAACGTGAAGCCTGATATGGAGCTCGATCTCATGACTCTGAGGTCACCACCTGAGCTGAAACCTAGAGTTGGACACTTAACCGACTGAGCCACCCAGGCACCCCTACCCTGATCTTTCAAACCACACTTGAGTAAAGCATTCCTGCCTATAAGTTTTAAAGAAAAAAATTAATACTCACACACATGCAAGCAAGAATGAGAAATTATTGTTTTGAGAATAACTTTTAACCCACTGATGACACATACAAGTTATTTAGAACCTGTAGGTTGACCTAAATATAGGCATTTGCCCCAGGCACACATTTGCATGCCCTCCTCTGTAATGATAAGGGTCTTTAAAAAGACAGGGAATGTATTGCAAACCCTCTGAATACTTTACACTGAAGAGATTCCTTAAAAGATGAATTTTAAAGCAGCTTGTGGCCATTTAAAAATGACACGATAGGGATTTATCAGTATGCTTTTAAAATCTATTCTCACCAAACCCCGGAACTCTAGGGTTCTTAACACAAAGGACCATGTGCTAAAGAGAAAATAGAAGACAGGCCAGGTTACAGGCCGAACAGGGGGTTCTCTGGGATCTGCGGTTGGGGCAGGCCTCTTGGAGAAGGCGTCTCTTGATTTCAGGCCTGAAGAAACTGAAGCCGGCAGTTATGTGACCATCTGGGGAAAAGATTTCCAGGTGGAAGGAATTGCCAGCAAGAAAGCTGTGCAGAGGCTTCTTGCCTGGTGAGCAGTGAAAGAAGGCTGTAGTGTGGCTGCTTGAGAGGATGCTTACCAAAGTCATTTCCTCATCTGAAATGGTGAGCTCCCCAACCACCTGAAGGGCAGGAAGTGAATACCACAAAATAAATGAGGAATAGGAACTCAATATATTTTTAAAGCGCCATGAATAAGCACAGCTGGTGTTATAGACAGTGTTCTGGGGATGGTATTATACTCTTTTGCATAACGTTTATGAAGAACGGAGCCCGGCATGGCCCTAGTCAGTTTTCCCTGTGAGTGATACGAAGTAATCTTTTATTAATCTTATTTAAAATTTGTTACTATTGTACATGATCTCAGAAGACCAAGTGGAGAACATATTATACAAATCAAAGGAATAAATGAATATGAAAGGAAAGACAATTATATGCCCAAATAAAAATTTCTGCCCATTCCATTACACTCTAAAGCGTTTTGTAAATGTAAATATTGTACATAAATATTAAATAAATATATTAATATAATCTTCCTCTGGGTTTTTTAAAATAAGAATCTCAGTGGGCAAAGAGTTATCATTTCATATTTTGAAGTTCTCTCAGGCCTTGTGTTTTTCAGCCTTCAGCAGTTACCACAGGGAACCTCGTTATCTTGGTGGAGACAATGAGGGTGAATGTTGAAAACATTGAGTCAGGAGTAGATAGCACTAGGTTCAGGTCCCTACTTTGCCATTTCTTAGCTATGTGACCTTGGACAAAGTAGGTCACCAATTCACGCTCTTGTTTTGAAACGTGCCAGGTGTTAACATTTCTTCCCAATTCCAATTACTGTTGCTGGAAGAAAGTGAGATTATTTAGAGAATGAATGTATTATGGTGCCTGTGACCTCCTCATGCTCCTGATTACTACATCATCTCATCAGAGGGGATGGGTGTGTGTAAAGATCACATGCTTGAGTACTTGGAAATACACAAGACAGGCTCAGGATAGACTGTGGCATGGCAGCTGCCCTCACACCAGAAGACTTGGCATGGCCAACAGCTCTTCAGAGCTTTATCAGACAACCCTCTCTGAGGAATCCAGAAGGGAGAAGATCCGCCTGTTGCCAACTGGTTGAACATAGAGTCTGGCCACTTTAGCTTTGAATTCCTCATTAAGGAATTTGACAATAATTTTAAGAATGGTTTCTGGAGAGAATTCCTGTCACCTGGAGACTCAAAGGATGCCGCCAATCCAAGTAGATAGAAAGCCAACTATACGGTAATTATTTACTTTGGAGGACTGTAAAGATGAATGCTAGTCATGATGACAAAAGATATTCCATTTTAGGCATATTTCCTGTGCTATTACAGGGGTATCCACATATTTTCCCTCTTTTCCATTCAAAGCAAAGACAGTTAAAGCATTAATTAGAAATAGTGTGATTTATTCTAGGTAACAACTTGGAATAAAAGTTGAGGATGAAAAGGATAATACAATCAGGGAGGTCCACCAAGACCCCATCTGCTGGTAAGTTTATGTCTTGTGGAGTTTCACAGCTCTCTGTCCTGAGGTTCATTCTGCTTAGTAGCTTTTGACCTTCCACAGTGTAACTGATTAAAATAACCACGGCCTCATGCTTCATGGTTTAACCAAAGGGTATGGATGTTTCCTTACTGGTATCGTCAAAGATCTGGGGTATCCAGAAGAAAACCTTCATTTCCCATTAGAACAAAAAGAGAATAAGGTTTAAAAAACAGGCTGATACTACCAATTACTAAATGAAAATGCTTAAGGATCTAGCATGTTTGCAAGCATACTTCACAATTAAAATAGATGGATTCTATAGGACAAAGAGCCTGCTGAATTTCATGGAAAAAAAGAATGAACTCAGAGTGAGGACTTGGGTTCAAGTTTGAGGTCAATTATGGAGCAGCTGAGTGGCCTTGTACCTGGTCACTTTACTTCTCAGAATGTATTGACTCATCTATAAAATGGGAGTGGTGACAGTTATGTCAGGTTCCTCATAGCATTGTGTGGAAATTAAAACAGATAGTGTGTGTGTAAAACTGTAGGATGAACTGCTGTGTAAATGATATTGTTATTACCAATTTTTAAGAATTATTGAACACCGTATCCTTAGACCATATCCGCAAGCTGACACCTGACAAATGAGAACTCATTACTGTGTCATATCCCATTGTCTGTGGCTGTTTTCATCCTTAGCTGATAGGGTGTGCCTATGTTGCCTTGTCAGCATAAATCCTTGATAGAGGGCATTTCTCTAGAAGTGGAAAGGATTTCTTGCTCCCCTCCCATCCTGTACCTTTCCATACACCCATATGGCCAAATAAAGGTCACTCAAAATCCCTAAAGCAAGAAAGGAGGAGCAGAGGTTGTTGACACCTCTGTTTTAGGTTTCCCTATTTTTGTTAAGATTCTCTAGAGATCCAAATGGCCACGGCCTCAACTCCTGTAATCTCTGTGTAACAAGAACTCGGTATATACCACTCATTGAGCACTTAAGGTGGTTGGTCACAAAAGAAGCTCTTGATGTGAAATATCTTACTTAATCATTACAACAAACACAACATACTGAAACTGCCCCACACTGGGAGATGAAGACTTGAAGAGTCTGGGCAATTTTCCTAAGGTTACATAGCTAGCTAGTAAGTGACAGAGTCGGTACTAGATCCCAGGTCTGCATGGTTCCAGAGTGGATGATCTGACCACTAGATTATCAAGTCTTTTCTCAAAAACTGTTCTATTGTTAGTTAGTTTTGTCCAGAATTTCCCCTTGAATAGGTTGTTCTGTGGCATAGAGACTTTCTCCAGCATCAAACTATATACTGTCAAATAATTCATTTTTGCATCCAACAAATGTTTATTGAGTGCCTGCTGTTTGCCAGTTACAGCACTGCAAAGGGTAGACATGACTATAAATGAATATAGCCCCTTGATCCTAGAGGGCGTCCTTTCTCCCTGAGATATGTTGATGCACATTGTATCTCTTCAAATCAAAATACAAACTCATGGGGACTATTCTTCAGAAGAAGGTTCCTTAGGATTCCTTTCATTTCATTCACTCAATCAGTGAAACAATAAATATTAGTTAGGTGTCCCTTAAGAGTCAGATACTGTGGGGTGCCTAGGTGGCTCAGTGGGTTAAGCCTCTGCCCTTGGATCAGGTCATGATCCCAGGGTTCTGGGATGGAGCCCCGCATTGGGCTCTCTGCAAGGCAGGGAGCCTGCTTCCTCCTCCTCTCTCTCTCTGCCTACTTGTGATCTCTGTCTTTCAAATAAATAAATAAATAAATCTTTAAAAAAAAAGAGAGAGAGAGATACTGTGCGAGACAATCTAAAGATAATGTTGTATCAATTACACTCTTTATTTACTCATGGTTATTCCAGAAATACTAGGGGACACCTCTAATACATGTTAATTCTCAATTAACCATATTGATTGGGGAAGGAAGATAGTTGGAATAAAAGTGTGTATGTATATATCTCTCCCAGGTGATATATATCTGGACCAAGAATTTGAGTGTGACCCAAAATTTGAGACTCCTTCCACTTCAAGCTTTTATAAAGAACTTTTGAGTTTGTAAACAATCCTCTTATTTTGTTCTGTGGAAGAAGTATTTATAAACAGTTCAACAGCTAAGAATTAGGGGCAAAAAGAGGTAAAAAGGAAAAGTGAAAACCTCCATGGGTAATCCAGAGGCTGAGCAAACTTTTGAATAATCATCACTGTTTTTAATGTGTTTTCCATGGTTTCTGAGCATCTGGATAAAATCAAGGTTGCTTGCTTGCTTGCTTGCTTTTTTTTTTTTTTTTTTTTTTTTGGAATGGTGATACCACTGTGGACCATAAAACTTATTTTCACATTTTGGGGAGCCTTTTCTTTGGAGAAATGTAAACTCCCCAAAAGAAATAGCCCTGTTATATTCTTTATACTCTCACAGTGAACAAAACAATTTGGGGCACATAATAAGCATTAAATATGTACTTGCTGATTAATAGATTAAGATTCTTGGAGAGGTAATAGTAGTACATGAAGAATTCCAGAGACTAGAAGCAAAGATATTATCTAAAAGCATTTATCTTCCCATTTGCTAAAGGCACTCAGCACAGACTGGTGAAGGAACCAAATTCTGTCATTTTCTATTTCTGCATCTTTGGGCAAATTACTCTATTTCTGAGAATGCAAAATTCTTTCTAAATGAGAAGATAAGCTATAAAACTTTTTAGTTCATTCTGAAGATAATAGAAAATATAGTCCTTAATACCACTTAAGCTTAATTTAAATAATGAAATTTAAAGTCAACTTCCTGGTAAAATGGCAGGCTGCACACATGCATCTACTTCCACTCTCAGCTTCCTAAAATGGCAGAAAACAATCCTTTAAAGGGATGAACCCACAAGGGTTTGGAGAAGAAGAGAGGAGACAACAGCAACCAAATTCCTTTAGTCAGCCTCACACATACGTAAACTAGATTCATAACAGTTCTGGCACTGATTTGCAGAACAGTGGGGAAGGATGGAGCGTGGAGGGAAAATACAGCAGAACATCCAAGGGATATGTAGATAAAAGATCTAACCAAGTATGATTGGCATGCCAGGAAGAAATGATAAGAAGAAATAATATGCAAGAATCTTCTAAAATGAATGACAGATACCAAACGACCATTCCAAGACCCTGAAAGAACACCAAGCAGAATAAATGTTCCCCTTCCACAAGAATCACCACACCAAGGGCATACTGTATTCAAACTGCTGCAAAGCAAGGACAATGGGAAGATTAGGAAGACAGGCAGGGGAAAAAGGACATTCCATATATCAGAATTCAGATGAAAGATATGAATCACCACAGACCTCTCCTCAGAAACTATGTAACCCAGAAGATCATGGATGACATCTCTGTGTGTGAGCAAAAGCAACAACAATCTGTCAATTCAGAATCCTATACCCAGCAAAAATGTCTTCCAAAAAAAGGAGAAATAAAGACTCTGCTAATCTGAAACCCAAACCCAATCTGAGTGAACTCATTGGCCACGGATCCATGCTGTAAGGAAGGTTAGAGAAAGTGCTTCAGGCAGAAAGAATCTAATAGCTGTCAGAAACTGGAATCTACACAAAGAAACTGAGAACACTGGAAATGACATATCTAAAGGTAAACCAAGTTCAACATTCATTTTGTATGGTTTTTAACTGCTCTGAAAGATAACTATCTACAACAAAAATAGTCCTCTTGTGTTTTTTTGACGTGTGTAAGAGTAAATCTATGGCAGTATTAGAACAAGAACGTGAGCAAGACATTGGGGATGTATTGGTGTCCTTACACTAGTTGTAAAACGAGATTATTTGAAAGTGGACTTTTATTACTTAAGATGCATATGGTAAACTCTAAGGTAACTACTGATTTTTTTTTTTTTTTTTCAGAAGAGGTGTCCATGATAACCCAATGGTGGAAATAATGCTGACATAAACAGGGCTCTATTAAGCACAAAGGAGGCAAGCCAAAAGGAAAAAAGACAGAAAGAACAAGTGGAACAAATAGAAAGTAGCTGGTTAGATGACAGTTTTTAATTCAATAGTTGCATTTGATGTAAACCACAGTAATTAACATTTAGATCGTTAGATTAGATAAAAAATCAAGAGCCCACTATCTGCTGCCTCTGGAATTACCACCTTAAATACAAAGAGACAGATTGGGATGAAAAAGACATGCCAGGGAGACACTACTCAGAAAAAAGCTAAAGTAGCTTTGTTAATATCAAAGTTGGTTTCAGGGGCACGTGGGTAAGTGTCTGACTTAGGCTCTGACCATGATCTCAGAGTCCTGGGACTGAGCCCCATATCAGGCTCTCTGCACAGTGGGGAGCCTGCTTCTCACTCTCCTTCTGACCCTTCTCCCACTCGGCTCTCTTTCTCTATCAAATAAATAATAAAATCTTTTATAAAAGTTGATTTCAGATGAGAAATATTACCAGTAATAAGGGGATCTTATTACATAATGAAAATGGCTTCAAGTCTGCAAAAACAAAAAAACATCGATGATTTTATGCCTATAAATTCAAAGTTTAGGGCAAGTGGTTAAATGCCTAGAGAACACATCTTACCAATATTAGCACAAAAAGAAACAGAAAAATGCAAATAACCTTCAATCTATTTTCTCAAATTGAACTCATAATTAAAAACATTTCAACAAGGCAAACCCCAGGCCCAGGTGGGTCTACTCACATATTCTACCGAAGTTTTAAAGAAAACACCAATACCAGTTTTACCCCAAACTGAGAAAATAGGAGTTGCTTTTCAAGTTGGTTGACAAGGCCAGCAAGACCCTGTTACCAAAACCTGACAAAGACATTAAAAGAAAAGAAAATCGGAGACCAAAATGATGCATGAGTAAATAAAGACAAAGTCCTTGAGAAATATATTTAAAAAGTGAGTGCTGTGAAGTGTATAAACCTGGTGATTCACAGACCTGTACCCCTGGGCATAAAAATATATTATATGTTTATAAAAAATTAAAATTAAAAAAAAAAGTCAAATTCAGTATTACATGGCGGGGATAAATGTTACTAATAAGTGGAACTTAGGCTAGGTTACTAAGGTTGGTATTACATTCTAAAATCAATAGTTGCAGCTCACCACATTAATAGAATCACAGGAAAAAAAATATTTTGATGTAAAAATTTTGGCAAAATTCCACACAAGTTAAAAAAAATTAAAAAATTAGGAAAAGTAGGGAATTTCATCAGCTTGATAATGGGCATATATAAAAGAGTGACAGTTAATCTCATATTCAATAGTGAAATATTGAATGCTTCTTAGTTCGGGAAAAATATAATCACTGTCTCCCTTTCCATTCAGTAATATACTGAAGGTGCTAGCTAGCCCAACAATGTGAGAAAAATGTAAAGGGATACAAATTAAAAAGAAGCAAAATGTCTTTTTCACAGTTGACATGATTGTATATATAACACATTCTAAGAAACCTACCTCAGAAAGCTTTTAGAACTGAAAAGTAAATTTGGCAAAGTCCTAGGAATCAAGGTCAATATATAAAATGTAACTATACTTCAGTTTTTTACCAGCAATTAGAAGACGATTTCTGAAAGCTATTTATTTGCCATCACAGGATGAACATACACTACTCAAAAATAAATTTAAGGACATATATGCAAGACTCATATTCCAAAACCTACTCCATATTGCAGAAAGATAGTAAATCAAAACATAAGCCATGTGACATGCTTGGGAATTGGAATAGTTAATATTGCTAAAGTGTCAGTTCTCCTCATATCAATCTACAGGTTCAGTGCAATCCCAAAGTTTCAAGAGGCTTTTAGTAAAAATTAACAAACTGATTGCAAATGTCTATGAAAATGCAAAACAATAAGAATAGGAAAAAGAACCTTACATAGAAGAACACATTTGGAAGGCTTATACCACGTGCTTTCCAGACTTGCTTTAAAACCACAATAATTAAGACACTGTGCTGTTTGCATCAAGCTAGAGAAACAAGTCAATGAGGCCGAATAAAGGCCTGAAAGAGATCCATACATGCGTGGTCAGCCGATTTTTAACAAAGGCGTGGGCATACACACGTGCACACACACATCCAATGGGGAAAGGAAAATTTTTGCAACATATCACACTAGAATAATTGTTTAGCCATTAAAAAATTGCAAGAAAAGAAAAAAGAAACTGCTCTCTACCCCACACCATATGAAAAACATAGGTTGTGAGAGAAGGCTTTACTGTAAAAATCTGAAACCATAAAGCTTCAATGTTTTCTGAAAGAAAACATGAGAATATCGATATGATCTAGTGGTTGCCAACGATTTCTTTGACAGGATACGAAAAGTACTCATCATAAGAAAATCATGAATGGGACGTACTCCAGATTTTAAATCTGTGCTCATCCAACAACACCATTAAGAACAGACGAAATACAGATGGGGAGAAATATTTGCAAAGCCTATTTCTGACAAAGGCCGTGTTATCTAGGAATACAAGGACTTCTACCCCTCGGTAATAAAGAGACAGCCGATAGCAAAAACCTGGAAACAACGGAACGACCACCAGCAAGTCCATCCCACAGTGGAAATATCATTTGGTAGTTAGAAGGAATAGATTTCTGCGGGAGTCTTAAAAACATCATTTTGAGCAAAAGACATTTGCAAAAAAGTACCTACCATAGGATGCCATATAGGGAGTTCTAGAGAATGTAATTGTAATCAACGATGATAAAATAAAGCGATTGCTTCTCGGAGGGGTACTGACTGCGGAAGTATTCCAGAGAACTCTCTGGGATGACAGAAATATTCCACAGTTGGACTGGTGTACAGCTATGTGGGTGTATTCATTTGTTAAAACTCACTGAGCTGTACCTTTCAAATCTGTGCATTTCATTGTATATAATTACACCTTGACTTAAAAATAAAAAGGAGTAATTTAAAAAAAAGAAAAAACCTTAATGGTAAGTGAAAGGAGCAAGTCACAACAATCTGATTCCATTTATAGAACATTCAAAAATAGGCAAAGCGAAACAGGCTATTTCACACTGTGAAATTAATTTCTAAACAATCTGCCGCCAGAGCCCAAAGTGGTCGCCTCTGAGGAAGGGGAGCTGGGGAGACGGCTGTTTTTCTTTGCAAAACTTAGAATCATTTGATGCTTTAAAAATCTGTGAATATGTAATGTTGGTACAAATAGAGACCAAAAATAAATAAATACATAATCATACCCATTTGCAGGCTGGTGATATTAGCTTCCACAGAAAATTGTTGACATTCAATTCAGCTAGGAAATTGTTTCTGGTGGTTGAATCACGCAGAAACTTTTGGCCCTTGAGTCCAGGAGACGGGGTCCATTTGCTGTTGGTTGTAGAATATGGGCCACCTTGTTACTAGTCAAGCATGAAAGACAGTTGCGGGGTGGGGAGGGTTGAAACTCGGCACATCAAGGGTGACAATACACTGCAAAAGTGTGCCTTAAATTAGAATATGGGCGCAGATTGGTGACAGGAAGCCGCTCTGTACTCCCTAATTACAAAGTCTCACTTCCACACAACTGACACAAATGTTAAGTCGAATTAAATATTGTCTAATTAACTAGCATCCACAAGACTTCCAGACCAGTGACGAGGTTATTATCTGGCTGAATACAGAAAGCACAAGGACTTGCAGAGTCTCAGCCAGCCTAGATCTGCTTAGCTCCGCAACCGCAACAAGGTTAGGCCATTTTGTTTTCACACGTCTCTCCTTCAGGGCTCGGCTTGTAATATTTACAAAAAAAGGCAATGCTGGTAAACAGTTTCACACAATGAGGTGTGAGAGTGGATAGGGGCCTATTCAAGCTCTGAACTCCCCTGATGAGCTGCCAAAAGTTGTTATGAATGGCCCAGCTGACAGGGTGATGACTGATAAAGCAAAAACAAACAGCTCGGGTAATTCATGAAAACACACAACACCAAGACAACTCAAAGTGGCGAGTGACAGTTAAGATAATGGAATTTTGGAAGCTTTTTCTTCAGGGGTCCTTGCCATACAATTATTCTGTTAATAGATTCTCCTTTAATGTGGCTGGATCTTCAATTTTTTTTTTCCCATCCAATAATATTTATTACAACTGCTGGCATAGGAGCCCAGACACTGGCCTTTCAAACAGTGGTCAATTTCTCCTCCAAAAACCAGAGCAGGATGAAATGTTTTTAGTTGAGACTCATGTCTGCTGTTTTAAAGACATAAAATATCCTATTTCCGTTTTTGTTACTAGAAACATCTCGAAGCATTCTTCCCTCATCTCTTTCGTTTGTAAACCGTTTGCCGCAAACCTTTGATTAGAAAATAAATGTTGGTTTACACACACAGCTGCTAATATTTTAAAGGAGGACAATTTAAACATGTTAGTTTCCAATGCTCATAGCCTCTTTGGGGTTCATTCCTTTAAATCAGGCATGACCAAGCCAAAAAGTATCAATTTGTCAATGTTTTGCCTTTGGACCCAATGGTTTGTTGTGAAGTACACTGTGGTTTCTGTAACAATGGATGGCCTATTTCTCAATTAATGTTTTAGAAAAGAGAAAGATGAAGACATATATGAAGCATGTGTTTGCATGCACATAAATCCTATCAGATCTGTACCCAGAGAAAGAGAGAAGGAAGCAGAGGCCAGAAAGCCTAGGAGGAAAATTCAGTTTCTGTGTACTTTATTTATTTTTAAATGTTTATTTGAGAGAGCACACAAGCAGGAGAAGCAGAGGGAAAGAAAATCTGAGGCAGATTGTGGCCGACCGTGGAGCCCGAGCCATGGCTTGATCTCATGAGCCTGAGATCAGGACCTGAGCTGAAATCAAGAGTCAGAGGCTTAGCTGATGAAGCAACCCAGGAGCCCCAGGTTCTGTGCATTTTAGACCCTGGCTGCCTTGAGATCTGGGGACAAGGAGCTAGCTGGAAATGCAGAAATCTGGGTCCCACCCTAGACCCCAACCAAATCAGAACTTGCATTCTAACAAGATCATCAGGTGATTCAAATGTATATCGAGGTTTTTGAGAAGCTCCATAATTTAGATGACTGAATTTTCCTTAATAGTGTAAGCTTTATAGCTGTAAAAATTTACGAGGATGATTCATGTTTCACCCAAAGTTGAAAACGAGATCATAAATTATTCAAAGCTATTTCTGGGGCGCCTGGGTGGCTCAGTAGGTTAAGTGTCTGCCTTTGGCTCAGGTTATGATCCGGGGATCCAGGAATGGAGCCCCGCATTGGGCTCTCTGCTCAGTGGGGAGTCTGCTTCTCCCTCTCCCTCTGCCCTGCTCATGCTCTCTGTCTCTCTCCCTCAAATAAATAAATAAAACCTTTAAAAAAGAAAAATAAAGCTACCTCAAAGTAACTTAATATCTTCCTTCTAATTTCTTCTTTTCTTCTCCCAGCTCCCCCAAGAAGTCTCAGAGTGTCCTTGAGAGAGGTTCAGCCCTCTGTGAATCACTTTCCTTCCACCACAGACATTCATGGACTCCTCTGCCACGTTTTTGAGGGATCGGCATGACGTTAGCAGCCTGGATTTTAAAAATCCAGTCACTGCAATGAGCTATATGACTACTCTGGCAACAATAAAGAGATTTTTTAAAATCGTATCTTTCTTTTAATGTTTGTTTTTAAAGATTTTATTTATTTATTATTTGAGAGAGTGAGCAAGCTTTCCTCCCGGGACTCCAGGATCATGACCTGAGCTGAAGACAGACACTTAACAGACTGAGCCACCCAGGCACCCCTAAAAAATCAGGTCTTGACTGTGGTATCAACTATTTAGTGGCTAGAATCCAGAGTAACATAGAGGAGAGACAAATCTTACAGGAGAGAAGAATCAATTGCTAAATCCAGAGCTGCCCTACACCTGCCTACCAAAGTCAGCCAAGACCCACCTCTGGGTGTGCGTTCCTTTAGGCTGTGTTCATTAGTGTAACTAGCTATTTATAGTTTTCTTTAGACTTAAAGGGATCCTGAGACCCGGTTCAACTCAACAGCTTTTCTGGGTATTGATAAATTTATATATGTATACATTTAAAAAACTTAACATGGCCCCACTCCAAAAACAAGCCAAAAGTTAAAAGATATGTTGGGGAAGCTATTTGCAACATACATCATAAGGGCTCATTTCCTTAACTGACAAAGGGTTTTAATAATTCAATTGGAAAAAATGCACACCCAGTGGGAAAATGGACGAAGGGTATGCATGGGCAATTTACATGGAGATGTAAAAAAATACAGATTGAATAAACGCATGAAATGGTCCTCAATCTTATTAATAATTCAAGACATACAAATCAAAGCAAGTGTGAAAGAATGGTTCTTCCCGATCATATTGCCAAAAATAAAAATTTTTGGTAATATCAGGAGCAAGCAGACGCAGGTACTTTGGTCCATCGTGTGTTTGAATGTATTGATTCAGCTGTTTTGAAGGGCAGTTTGGTACCGTCTACCAAAATTTGTGAAAGTGTTTACACCCTAAACCAACAACTCTGCTGCAAGGAATTTAATCTAGGAAAATATCGGCGAAGTGCCTTAAACGAGATGGATGAGGATGAGACCAGAGCAACAGTATTGGCAGTATTGGATGTCTGGAAGCAATCTCCAGGAGCATCATACCAGAGGGCTGGGCACCCGGGATAGAGCAACCCAGCAAGAGAACCTGGTGGCCGCCATTCAGGGAATCATCTAGTCCAGCACATGCTGCTACAGAATGATCTCTGAGATGTACCAGTCATGAAGGGACAGGGGACAGAAAAGCAGGGGACAGAGCAGTGTACACTTTGATATTTTTAGGTTAAATAAAAATATGTATATATTGGTCTATAATTGATATTTTTTATCCTGGAAATATAAGAAGCAGCTAAGACCACTTACCTTTATGGTAAGGTCGAGGGATGGGAGAAAGACTTCCCATTTTAATTATATGTTTATCTTTTGAATTTTTAAAAATGATGTGTGTGTGTGTGTGTGTGTGAGCAACCAACACCTTGGCATTGAGATTATAAACCATTTTGTTTTATGAAGTCCCAGATGTCAGAATATTGCAGAAAAATCTTTGGAGTGATTTTATTCTCCATAAGCTTATCTTCACCATCAAATTACCAAAGGCAAGCTGATTTCTCAACCATGAAATAGCTAGATTTCCCAAAGAACTGTTGTGTCCTCTGGAGCAATAGTGAGCAATTTTGGAGGGTATGGAAAACTTTGAGAATACATGGAAAGCATAGTCAGAAGAATTTAGCTACACACAGGATTCTGGGTCCTATTTCAGAGATTTATAAAACACCTGATAACTATCCATGGACTGTGTGGGTTCAAGGCCCTGAGGTTAAGGATCAGCTGCCCTAGAGAATCTCAAGGACAGGATGCCACTGGTTTTTAATTTTATACACAGTTCTTTGCCTGGACCATTTGGCCTTCAAGAACTTGCTGGGATGCTCCTGTGGGAAGACCTTCCTACCTCTTCCAGGCCCAGGCCAGCTGAATCAGGTGGCCTGCTTTGACAATTACATGGCACTCCATGCTTGTCTCTATAGAGTGTAATATCTATCATGCTGTGTTATAATTGTTCACTTGTCAGAATTAACATCAAGATGGTTGGCTCCTGCTGGGCAAGGGCACTGCTTTTATTGATCTTTCTTTGTTTAATATTTGGAGACCTTAAAAATGCCCAGTAAATGAACACATGAATGAAGGTCCAATATAAATCATCAAATCTTTGTGAATAACTAACTACAAACCTGGCTTAATCTATCCTGGGCAACCCAGCCATCTTTTTCATCCCTTCCTTTTGGAGTCATCTAGAGGCTCTAGAGGAATTAAAATTTTATAACCCAGACCCACATGAACTTTACATGTGATTTCTCTAATCCAGGGCTCTGACTCCTTCCTTTACCCCCCCCCCCCAGCCCTCTGGTAAATTCCCTTGTCATAAGAGGGATGGATAGGGATGGGTCATTCAAGTTAAACCATCTGGGGTTGGAAGAGTAAATATCATTCAGACTGACTACTGACTGGGTTTCCTCTGATCATCACTTATAGGGCGGTGAGAAGGAAGAAGAGAAAATCAGAGTATAATGTCCCATACCAGCATACTCTAGAGGCATTCAATGTCTCATTCCAGACACAGTTCAGCTCTTTCCCCTGTTCTAACCAAAGAGATAATGTTAAGAAGGATAAAGGGTGCCATGTAGCCATAGATCTTAGCGGGAGTTCTAGATCGGCATCCATGAAATCATGACCAGTAAGTTATGTCCTATGACTCAATGCATTAGTCAGGATAGGCTGGGCTATGCTTCAGTAACAAATAAACTTCAAAAACAAAACAAAAAGTGGTTAAACATAATACATGTCTATTTCACTCTCATAAAGTCCTCCATGAGTTGGGTGAGTTCATTAGGGTGGCCGTCCACCATGTACTGACTCTACAACCCAGCATCTATTATTGAGTTGACATGACCAGCTCAACACAAGTTGCCATGATGGGAAGGCAGAGTGTGGAGCATCCATGCTTATGCCTATACTCACTTATGTTACCTCTGGAAGTAACACATGCCAGAACTAGTCATGTGGTCCCAGGCTAAAGGCATGGGAGTTGGGGAATACAGTCTTTAAAAATGAGACTTGCCCAGGGATGCCTGGGTGGCTCAGTTGGTTAAGTGGCTGCCTTCAGCTCAGGCCATGATCTCAGGGTCCTGGGATCGAGTCCCACATCAGGTTCCTTGCTCGGCAGGGAGCCTGCTTCTCCCTCTGTCTCTGCCTGTGCTCTCTCTCTCTGACAAAATAAAATTTAAAAAATCTTAAAAAATAATGAGACTTGCCCAATAAACAGAATCGTCTCTGCTACATTCAGTGACCTCATCTGTAAAATGAGGATATTATCCACCTTACAGCGTGTCTGTAAAGATTAAATAAGAATTCGTGTGAAGAGCTTGACACATAGTAGACACTCACAAAATGGTGTTGGTTATTTTCATTAAGGCCAATAACTCTCTATTTGTTTGACCATTACAGAGGCTTGTTACGTGGTGGGGTCACCATGACTTGGGAGTGAAGCACTGTGATGGGATGAGCTAGCGTGCCCGGCAGCATGACTCTTCACTAGAGGCAGAAACCATGACCTTGGGGTGTGACACACAGGGATCATGGGGCAGTGGGAACCTGTCTGGAAAGGCCCAGAAAGAGATGAGTGGTCATCACTCCCATGTGGTCACATTCCAGTGAGACACCCATAGAGACGGACACAATAATTTCTTGGGTGTGTACCAGCAGCCAACAATAACAGCAAATTCGAACAACACTTCACACAAATAATAAACTTAACTCTTTTGATAGTGATGTGTCTTTCTCTTTTAATTCTCTTTTGCTATCCCTCTAATTTGTTTTGCTATCACATGTGTAACAATTGCTTGATAAAGTTGACCTTATTTTGGTTACATATGTTCAATGTACACAAAATTTCAGAGGCAGGCAGTAGACTTTTAAATATGATGTGATTAATATCTACCTACTGGGAGAAGGGAGGAGAGATAAGAAATTGGGACCTTTATAGGCAACCCTGGAACTAGGTCATCTGATCCTATTACATTCGTGTTTTCCAGTTTCCTGACTGCACTCTGTGTCATTGTAAGCATGAGGCCTCTAAATACAGGGCTCACCACCCAATCGCATGGGTCAGTTAAACCATTTATTTCAGTTATTTTCTCTAAATAAAAATGATACTCACAAAACAATAATCAAATATACAGATTCTCCAGTAGCCTAAAGTATTTCTAGTATTCCTCAGTTCATTCGATTTGACTTCAATTTGTTCTTAAACATGGAAGACCAGAAGCACAAAGAGCTTTGTTGAGAAACTTCCACCACTCAACATGGCCTCTGGCAGACCTTATTCTATAACATTCCATTGGCCCAGTTTAGACCTCAGCTTAACAGAGTGACTATAGAGTGTGGGGCCTTTTAAACACTGTTTTTTGTTTTTTATTTTAGGGAATAATTATCATCTCTTGTAATCTTTTAGGTTTCCCCAGAAAAGCATTCAGCTGCTCCAACAGTCTGGCACGTCACCTAACCCCAAGAAAAACCCACTGGTACACCCAGCACGTGTTACAAGCAGGTACTGTGTGTCTGTTTCTTGGTGCTGTGTCACATTTATGACACACAGCCAGTGAATTCAATCACTTTTGACACATTACACCAGTCTCTGACACGCTGCCGGTGGAAAGGACATGACATACTCAAAATGATATTCGAAATCCTGATAATATACAGAACCAAATAATTGGGATGTAATAACACTTTCAAATGTTCAAAAGTGGTGATAATAATCACTTTCTCCCATTGTGAAAATATATCTTCCTCAGACAAACAACACCTAAGTAATAATGGCTACCAACATATTTAATGCCTGTTATGTACAGACACTGTTATAGGGACTTCACGTACATTATCTCTGGTCCTCCTTGTGACAGCTCTCTAAGGAGGGTACTATCATTTACCACCCCCTTTTACAGAGAAGAAAACCAAGAGCCAGAAAGGTGAAGTGACAGCTGATAAGGGGCAGAAGCTCCATTAACAGCCTTGCTACATACACCTCCTTTGAAAGAAATCTAGAAGTTTCAATGGGCCTTTAAAAATTCGCTCCATTGGGGTGTCTGGGTGGCACAGCGGGTTAAGTGCCCAACTCACGGATTCAGCTCAGGTCATGATCTCAGCGTGGTGAGATGGAGCCCTGTATCTGCTTAAGACACAGGACATGGAGCCTGCTTAAGATTCTCTTTCTCCCTCTGCCCCTCCCTCTGCTTGTATGCATGCTCTCTCTCCCAAATAAATAAAAATAAATCTTCAAAAAAAAAAATTCACTCCCTCAACAAAATTGTATCCCTGATACATGCAACAGAATAAGAAATACGGAACATGCAAATAGTATGCTAGTCTTGCTGCATGAAGGTCATCAGGCAAAGAGCTCAGTTTCTATGAACCTCTGTTTCTTTAACTCTAAAGTGGAGACAATGTCAGCATCCTTAGCACAAACATCAGGAGGCCTGAAGCCTCAATAAGCCCCGGGACCTCAGAATGTGACCGTATTGGACACCTGGGCTTTGAAGAGGTGATAAAGTAAAAAGGAGAACATCAGGGCGGGCCCTAATCCGATCCCACTGCTGTCCTAATAAGAATGGAAATTTGGGTCCACAGAGACACCAGGGATGTACGCACACATAGGAAAGACACAAGGAGAAGAGGGCCATCTGCAAACCAAGAAGAAAGCAGATACCAAGCCAGCCGACACCTTGATCCTGGGCTTCCAGCTTCCAGGAGTATGAAAAACTAAATTTCTGGTGTGGAAGCTACCCGGTTTGTGGCATTTTGTTATGGCAGACCTAGAAAATGAATCCAAACACATTTAAAATGATTAGTGCAGTACCTGGCAAATAATGGGGGCTCAAATGGGTTTTGCTATTAGTTGAGTTGTGATGACGCACAAACCCATAGGCAGACAGCCTTTATTTGGGCTTAAAGAACATGTACCCTGAGGTATTCAAACATGATCTGAAAAACGTTCCCCCCCCAATCAATAGGCTTCATGAAACTTTAATTAAAAGGTTGAATATGGTTCACTTTTCAAACTAAGAAAGTCTAGTGAGTGCGGTTAAGTGTCAGTGACTATGACCTTGCTTCATACTGTGATGTGAAATTGCATGTGACTTTGAAAATCTCCTTTCCTTCTTGGTAGTTACCAGGGCATGTGCAGTAATTGTAGGGTGGAAATGGACACCGGGGACAGTCATAATACACAAAAGTCATAAGGCAAAGAGGATGGGAATATCTAAACACAAACCAGTGTGGATCAAAACAAGGAATGCGCTAAAATTTTCTTGATGTAAGCTGGATGAGAGCTGGCATATACATGCCTTCTCAGGGGCCAGTTCCAGGCACTTGTCTTGGACTTTTGGGTTAAGAAAGGTTCTGATGTGGGGCGCCTGGGTGGCTCGGTCAGTTAAGTGGCTGACTCTTGATTCGGGCTCAGGTTATAGATCTTGGGGTCCTGAGTGGGGCCCCTCGATCAGTGGGAACGCTTCAGGGTTCTCGCTCTCTCTTTGCTCCTTCCCCCTCAAATAAACAAATAAGGGGGTTTTGTTTTGTTTTGGTTTTGTTTTGTTTGTTTGTTTGTTTAAGACATGTTCTGATGACATATCTGGGCTCAGAGAGGAGGGCCACACTGGATGAGGGACACTGTTTGAACCTGGGGGGAGGAGTGCGAGGGTAAGTGAGCTGAGCCACTTGAATATGGTTACTAATTGGATCTGGAGATTGGTTAATGGCCCCTCCCGACATTTCTGTTACAGGCTTAAGGCCTATCAGATCCAGGCTGCTGTGCGTATTACATGTAGTTGAGTACCATAACTCAGCAATTCCAAATGCACTGAAAAGTAAATGTTTTTCTTTAAACAGAGATGTCTTGTGACATTCAAGCTTTGTTATTGAAGAACATAAGGAAAACATTCAGTCTTGAGCTAACAAAGTCCATCAGCTGAATCACTTGTCAGGTTGTTCTAATTCGAGCTGACTAGCCCAGAGAATCACACATTTTTAGAGAAGACACATGTTTTTCCCCCAAAAGTCAGCATGGTGGCTTTTTGGTCATCACCAAAAATAGTGTTGTAGCTCGTACGCTTGCCGCAGTGGCTTTACAATTTCTAGGGACTATTTAGCTGCTAATACATGCATATTATCTTGGCGTAGGCTAGGTCATCGGATGCACTATCCACTGAGCTGTCCCCTGGAATGGGAGAGGGAACCTATTGGCCTCATCACGCCCAGGCTCTGTTTGCTTCTATTCTAAAAACCAAGCTCACACGGTCACAGTGAGCCCTTCCCTCGGTGACCCCATTAGAGAAAGCCACTGCTAATGATTCACAATTAGCACTGACAATCCCAAGTGCCAAGTTGTCTAAGGAAAGGTGCTAAGAAGACTAAGAACCTGAGTGTAAGCCCCAAATGGGCCAATTGGCTTCACACAGAGAAACATCGGCCACAGTCCTCCCTCCCCCACCGCATGGTTAGAAGGGGGAAGGCCAAAAGGACTGACTCACGTCAAGCTCAGACCACTGTGGAGCAGCTCCAGGAGCAGGGGCTGCGCAGAGGGCCCCACCCTTTTGTTCCCCAAGAGAATGGTAACTCAGTGAGATTCAAGACTCAGTACATACCACTTTAGTAGGAAAACAGAAGGGCTCCAGTGTGCGACATAAGTCATCATGTATGACTTACATACATGATGCCCATAGCATCTAACACAGTTCCTCACACTCCGAGATGTATGACCAACAGTTCTTGCCTGACTCCATTTTAATTAAACATCAGCCAACCACTGTTCATTCGGTCTAACAAAGTCTGCTAACCTCCAGTTGGTTGGACTTAAGGCAGCTGCTGTCGGAACCAATCATACTGAGCTAGACATTCTGCCCCATGATAGCAGATCTAAAAAAAAAAAATATCAATGACTCTACTACTTCACATGTTCATGCAATATATAAAGTAGGACAAAATACCATGGTGCTGGTTTACGTCCAACAGGGAAAACTATGGAGAAGACTGTATTGCTGCCTTGGAGCTCAGAGAAACTCACAGGCAGAAGAAAAAAAATAAACAAATAAAAACTTCACCAGTCTAGCCACCATTAAGGCTGCTCAGATCAGGGGTTGTCTGGCTTATGCCAGACTCATTCATTCTTACTAGCTACGCACAGCGAGGGTTTGCAAACGACCCATTTCCTACGCCATTCCGTAAGCAGCGCCTTGGCAGTCTGGTTTTGTGTGCCACCAGTGGAATCGTCCTCCTGTGGCAAACACTCTGGGTGGCTGCTTCCTTCCTGGGATAGGCAAAGAGATAGGCTTGTATATGTAACAAGGATTTCCTTAACTGATTCAGCATACCTTGTGCTTCTGGCCCATGACCCTTCCCAGTTGAAATCGCATTTAGCTATGCTTTTTAAAATGTGGTTTCTAAGAGAACACAGTCTCTCACTCAAATATTGGGGCTTCTAGCATGTTCTCTGAAGACAACGCCTCAAGTCCCTTTGCACTTCTGTCTCCTATGTGGCTCTAAGAAGCCTCGAGAGCACAAGGATGGAAAATGAATTCAGGCAGCGTAAGTGGTAACCCTGTCCACCATTTCCTCTTCACCGCAGCCCCGTGGAATGCTTTTTGAAGTCAGGAGGAGCTCTGTGGGAGGGGAGGGCTGACTGGGACTACCAGCATGCAGAAATGTTCAGCTCCTTAACATGGGGCCACATGTGGCAGCTAGGAAAACATCGCCAGGATGTGAAACCTACTTACTTCAATGGTATTCCCCTTGCCCTCTAAGCTTTTCAAGCTTAAGGAACTGTAGGAGTAGATGAACTTGGGGGGAAAGGTGCTTTCAGTCCAGGATTCGTTCTGTACAGTAACTCTTGGAACAGGGCCCTGCTGCTTTTATTCCACTTGGTCGCCACTCGGGTCTGCAGTCTCAAGCTGCTGGAAGGCTGCGTGTAACACAAAGCCCAGGGGCACTGGGGGCTCTGGAAAGCCGGCAGCCGGAATCTTCGGTGTTTTGCATTAGTGGGCAGTCAAAAAGAAATATTTGCTAGGATAGGTCCCTCCAGGGTCTTTCTCAGGCTATGTGCTATACTTATTTGAGTTATTTCAGATCTGTGCATTTGCTGAAGATGATTTGGGGCTGGCTTTTGTGCTCCTCTTTGCCTCAGGAAGCCACAGGTTCGAGTCCTGCTATCCTGTGAGGCATCAGCCACATAGCGCTGGTGTTCATGCCAGGAAAGACTGGTGGCTGGAAATGTCATTGCTCTTCTGTGCCAACAAGAGTTGGATCGGATAGATGACCTCTGCGCACTTTCCTTCCTCAGAGATGTCACGACTCCAGGCAGCGATTCTGCGATGCAGCCACGGAAAACAGCTGGCATTGGACCAGCGCCGGTCTTCGAGTTCACAGATGCAATGAACTTGGGTTCTAAGCCTCCCTTTTTACTTGTGAAATTGGAATAATGGTGGTACTCTACCCCCCTGCAGGAATTAAATGTGATCGTGCAAGTTACATGTGTATCGTGGTGCTTGGCACGCAGTGTTTGTGCTATAAATGGGAGTTCTCACTATTTGACACTGTGATTCAGCTTCCAACCCCAGAGCACAGATCTACACACTTCCCCCTGAGAAGAACAGAGATTCACTTGTCACAGCTGGAACACAGATGTGGAGCAAGGAGAGGAGGAATGAAGGGGGTGGGAGAAGCAGACAGACTCTTCCTCTCCCCACGGATCTCAGTGTCACTCCTTCATAAAGTGGTATGCTGTTCCAGATCTGGCAACATTACAAGGTGACAGAGGTGCTTCTGGTGGCAGCTTCCTCCAGGCCAGGCGCATGGAAAACTGCACACGTTCTCCAGCCTAGAAAAATCTAGCCCTGCTTTGGTTAGTCTCACTTATTCTTTCAACCAAGATGTACAAAACTGGTGCTAGAATCTGAGTAGCGTGATAATAAAAGACACAGCTTTCAGCTTCCAGAGGAGGAGACGATCCAGGAGTGAGAAAACAGAGACCCAGGAGGAACTTTCTGAGGAGGGGATAGCTGAGCTAAGGCCCTGAAGGAAGAGGACATGAGCTTGAGGCACAGCAAACACAAGACCTAGATGCCGAGAAAAGCACTGGGAGAAGTAGGAAAAGTCCATCAGCAACAGCGAAAACCCCTGGGGGGTGGCTCACCAGGTATCTGTGGTCTTTCCAGAATCTTCCACCTGGAGATCATTACCTCACCCTTCACAAGCAGCCAGCAACACTTATAGCTTCTCAGCTCTGTAATTACACTGAGGTGGATCAGACCCAAGTGACACGAGGACTCAGAAGTTTGCAACAACTGGAAAATGACCACCAGGGTGACCTTCCTGTGCCTCGGTTCAGCAAATAAGAAGGGGGTGGGGGCTCGGGTATGGGGTTTCACACACCTTTTTACTTGCCTTGTCCCCAACTATTTCCTATGAGAGTTCTTTCCTTGGAATTCACTCTATTAACAGGTGCAGAAATTCTAAGTTGTACACTAATCACAGTTAAACAACTAAGACACTTAGTCCTAGCAGTCCTTTTCACTTGGCGTGGGTTAAGCCCAAAGCCAGAAATGATGTCATCCCTAGACTACTGTTTATTCTGCTTCCTGAGCCAGCCAGTGTATGTCCAAGTCTCTATTCACGAATCTGTCCTTCGGGCTGCCCTGTCTTCCCCCCGAGTGAGCATAAATGGAGCACCTGCTCACTGCATATAAGGCACCGTGAGAACAGTCCTCTTGAAAGGGGTAGCACCTGCTCCTATGGCATTTACCAACTAGCAGGACAGGACGCGCTCATAAATCATTTTTGCAACTGGCAATAGCCATCAGGCCAGCCATGGGCCAGAAAGATCAGGACCTTGCTAAAGGAGAGCTTAAGACTGATCTCTCTCTCTGAAACTATCCCATTCCTCCAGGACCCCTTGTGCATCTGTTGCTCTTCCCCAAGGATGTAAGCTCTGGGAGAGCACAGAACTGGCAGAGGATGCTTAGAGGAAAGATGATGTATTTGATTGCGGGTATTCTTTTCACCATCCTGGAGGCCATGCTCAGTGGCAAAAGATGGATGTAGATTCCCGAAAACACTGTGTGTTCTCAGCACCAGGAGCACTCCAGAAACAAGGCTTTTTCTCAGGGCTGTCCTTGCTTCCTGAGCTCTCTTGTTCATCTTAAGCCCAACCAACACTTCACCAGGATTTGACTCTAGTTGGATTTTCTGTGAACTAGTCCTCTTTTCCCCAGGACACGTTCATTCCTTCTCCCACTTCTCACCCCAAACCACTTCTGAGAGGCTTCAGCTGGAAGAATTTTAGGAACTGGGGTCTCATCTCCTTTCATTTCCTTCTGCTTCATTATTTTTTTCTAGAAACTTTCTACATCTGTAACCGTTAGATTGACTCATGATCTTTCAAATCCCCTCTAACAAGTGCTAGACTGCTTGACCTAAACCCTTGACTGAAACTCTTCTAATTTCCCGTTTCTCATGACAGCACATCCCCAATAGAAGTCCTTCATGTGACGGGCCTCCGTCTGACATACTGACATTCCTCAGTGATTGTTCTAAACACCAGCAGGTATTTTACTGGTAGAAAGAAATGATAATAACCCATTTCCCATACCTAAAGTCAATGGATACATTGTACAAATTAGAAGAGGATGCCTCCCCTTTGCCCCGGGAAGCCTGGGGGATGCAGTCAATTAAGTGTCCTACTCTTGATCTCACTTGATCATCCCAAAGTGAAACTCATCTACCAACAAGCTCCATAAATGTACACAGGGCTTCCAATCAATTTTTTAGGAACTTCGTCTTAAATATTATAGCTACATATTGCAAGACATTGGAGGAGATCCTCCAACATGGAAGAAAAACACCCAGACAAACAGAAAAAATGGGATCTGGAAGAAATGGAGACTATGCAGGGAATGAAAGAAAATAGTGTTTAAAATAAAATTATTAACATAAGCCAAGGAGCAAAAGCAGCAACCAGAAGCTGGAGGAGCAAGGGACAGGTTCTCTCCTGGAGCTAGCAAAAGAGACCAGCCCTGCCAAAGACCAGATCTTTAGTCCTGTAAGATTCATTTTGAATTTCTGGCCTCCAGAACTATAAGTGAATAAATAGCTGCTCTTTTAAGCCATTCAGTTTGTGGTACTTTGTTATACCACTGTCAGAAAACTAACTACAGGCCTAGGTATTGAGTATAATTGTAACTTACAAAAGTGAAGTCTAGGAAATCACTAAAAAAAAACAAAAAACAACCCTAATATCATTCATGAGTTAATTTTGCAAACTTCTCCCACTGGCTAGAAAAAAAGAAAAATCCTTCCTAATAGCTCCCCAAATCTATTAGAAGTCAGATAAAACAAGATGGCCTTTTATGACAGGCCTATGTTCAAATTCGGGCTTTCCCAGAATTTGTCAAATGTAAATTATGGATAATAATACTCATATACATTTGTTGTCAGGATTTATCACAGAGTTACCAAATTAAAAATAAAGCAAAAAAATATCCATCAGATTATTAATAGCCTCAGAAATAAGAGAAGATGCTATAGCTATAAAACAAGAACAGGCTGTTACCAAACAGGAGCCATCAGAGTGTAAAATAGAGCTTTTGGAAAAGTGTGACACCTACAGTAAAAACATTTTCAGACAAAAATATTTTATTTCCATGTAGACTTCTTTAGAAAGCAGTGGAAGGATGTGCTCCATGAAAATGAGAAGCAAGAAAGAAGAGGACATAGAACTGAGAAAACAGAGTCCAACACAGAAAAGCAAAAATAGCATCATCCTTGGCTCATGCCCTGTTCCCTCAACTGCAAAGCCAGCAATAGGCAATGCTCAGTTGATCTGTCTCAAATTGCACCACTCTGACACTGACCTTGCAGCCTCCATCTTGCACATTTAAAGCCCCTTGTGATTACACTGGTCCTCCTGGAAAATGCAGGATAATCTCCTTGTTTAAGGTCAGTTGATGAGTGACTTTAATTTCACCTGCAACCTTAATTCCCCCTTGCCACATAATGGAACATATTCACAGGTTCTGAAAATTAGGACATAGACATCTCTCTTTACCATGACTTTATACCTTTCTAAACTATTTGCATTGGTTAATATAAGTCCATATTGCTTTTATAATTTAAGATTAAGAGTTCTTGATAAGGATTATTTTTTTAAATTTAAAAGATTTAAGCTTTCTTTTACATTCTAATGATTAAAAAAAGTGTGATGTTGCAGGATTAGACAAATGGAATATTCCAAAGAACTGGCAATCTGGAGACAGGTGTAGGTGGAATATAGCATTAGCCCAAGGTCATATATGAAACCATGGAGAAAAAAGAACAGATGCTTTACAGAAGGAACCTGTGGTTGTTACCAGAAATAAAAGGTTTAATCTTTATCTCACACCACACACCCAAGTAAATCCCACATGAGTTAAAAATCAAAACATCAAAAAAATTAAAAGTAGTAGAAAATGTAGGAAACCACACTTCTAATCTTGAGATAGTAAAAGGCTTTCTCATACCTCAATTCATATAATAAAATTTGGCAATATTAAAATAAAACCAAGTATATATACAACAACGGACTTAGAAAAAAATTTTTAAAAAGTATAACAAGGAATAAGGGCGCCTAGGTGCCTCGGTCAAGCATCTGATCCTTGATTTTGTCTCAAGTTGTATATACTCTCAGGGTCCTGAGATCCAGTCCAATGTCAGGTTCCATGCTCCACAGGGAGTCCGCTTGAGGTTCTCTCCCTCTCCTTCTGTTCCTCCTCCCACTCACTCTTTCTCTAAAATAAATAAATAAATCTTTTAAAAAAAGTATAACAAGGAGTCAGTAGCCATTCTCAATAGAGATCTTCTGTAATTTGATAGGACGATAATGTTACAGGAAAATGAGCAAAGGACATGAACAGTTCACCTCTCTGAAGAAGAAACCTAAGGGCAATAAATACATAAAACTACATTCAAATCACCAATAAGGAAAGTCATACTACAAGGAAAAAGCACAAGATATTTCTGCAGGCACATTGTATTGGGTAAGAACTCAGACTCTGGTGTGCTGAAACTCTAGGGTTTGAAGTCTGGCTCTGCTGATTTCTCCCTGGTGTTCTTTAACCTTCTGTCCTCAGTTTTCCTCTATGTAGAAGAGGGATGGGGGTAATAATCCATCTTAAAGCTTTATTATAATGATGAAATGAGTTAATATGTGGAAAGTGCTTCAAATAATGCCAGGCGCAGAGTAATCACTAAATATCAGTTCAGGGACACCTGGGTGGCCCAGTTGGTTAAGTCCTAGCCTTCAGCTCAGGCCATGATCCCAGTGTCCTGGGATTGAGTCCCACATCGGGCTCCTTGCTCAATGGGGAGCCTGCTTCTCTCTCTGCCTCTGCCTGCCACTCTGCTTGCTTGTGCTCTCTCTCTCTCTCTCACTCTTTCTGACAAATAAATAAATAAATAAAATCTTTTATAAATAAATATTAGTTCAATATTCTATAACACATGCACAAATACATGCATACCACAAACACACACACCTAGGCACACTCAGAAGTTTGCAGCACTATTTGCCCTAACAAAAAACTGGAGATGATTTTACATGACATCAATAGGCAGTAGATAAATAAATTTCATATCTCCAAAATTTGGAATGGCAATTAGCTATTAAAAGGAAGAAGATCTATGCACCAGTATAGGACGATGTCTATGCACCAGTATAGGACAATGTCTATGACAAATTAGGTGGGGAAAAAACAAGTCATAGACATCTACAAATTCTGTTCTTTAAATATATTATATATAATATATACACATGCATACATACCTGCATGTGAGCATGTATATATGCACAGAAATTGTCATTAATGCTTGACATGTTATCAAACTGTTCGCAAAAGTGACTACCACAGAGGTAAGTTGGGTCAGGGGTGAAGGAGAAAGGGAGAACTTATCCAATAAACTCTTACATTTTTCTTTTCTCTTTTTGTTTTATTTATTTATTTTTTTAAAGATTTATTCATTTGAGAGAGAGAGAAGAGGGCGTGAGCAGAGGGAGAGGCAGAGGGAGAGGGAGAAAGAGAGAAACAGACTCCCCTCTCAGTGTAGAGCCCAACTGGGGCTCAATCCTACAACCCTGAGACCATGAAATCAGGAGTTGGACACTTTATCGACTGAGCCACCCAGGGGTCCCCTCAACTTTTTGTTTTAAAATAAGCATGTACTTTTCTAAAAATTACAAAACATAAAATAGAAGAAAATCACGGTCAGTTTGGATACATTCTCAAAACACTGATATAGAGACAATGGCAAGTGAGAGAAAATTAGGAGATCGAGTCATCCTGCAGCTCACCACCCCCAAGAAAAGATGGAATGAGTGGCAAGGGAATTGGTCTAGTTGTGTTTCAAAGGGTGTCAGTTTAGTTATGGTTTTGCAAACACTTTGAATGTGGGCTAAAAATGTCAAAGTCCTACGTCTTTCAAGGACAAAGACTACAACAAATAGCCTCCATTAATTGTTTCCAATGTCCATACTATTTTGTGAGTTTCACGTCCCCTGGAAAATGTTTGCAAAATTCAAACAACGGGCCTTCAATATTACTTAGATGACATAAACAAATTAAAATAAGGCCAGCCTAAGCCAGTTGTGTTTATCAACCTGATCCCCTCTGAAAATGAGAAATGAAGTCAAATACCCTTTAATGCTATTTATTAGTGGAGTAATATAATACATTTTGACAAGTTGAACAGTTGTAACAGGCAGCTGTTAAAGTCTCTACAGGGCCTGTTTAGAATGAAAACAGGAGGGAGAGACAGCTCTATAACTGGGTTTTAAGAACGGCTCAGCCATCAACTATATCCTAACCAAGTACTTTTATCCAGTTAATTTACGGAAGGAATCCCTTAGGGCCTTCAGCCGTCTACCAGCGCGGCTCATTAGAGCCCAGTATCCAACTTTTCTCATTGTAACATTGAAAGCATTTACGCTTAAAATGTAATTAAACTTAAAACAAACAAGATCTTTATTCCCTGACAGTCCTGCTATTTTTAAATTGACAAAGGCATGAACTTATAAAGGATTATTTAGAAAGTACTATACATTTCAGCCACTTATGGCAAGACATTTGCCCAACTGTTCATCCTGCATGCAATTAGGAATCTAAATACTTGGGTAACGGGTTTCTACTGGGAATTAAACTTGCAGATCTCTTACAAACGAGTAATGTGGTAAGACTTGCTGTCCAATGAGGTGTCTTATTGAAATATCCCAGGCCGGTTCACTTGTCATGGCTGTCGTCTTAGCCACTCGTACTCACAGTGTATAGCTTTCATTACGAAAATAGAAATTTGTGTCCTAAGTGCTGTTACATTACTAATGCTAAATATTTAATTCCCTGGGGTTCCAATTATGGTTGAGCACTGGCAACACTGATTCTACTTTTTAATAACAACTGTAAAAGCAATTTGAGCATTTTTCAATTAATTAAATACATAGTGAACGAGTAACCTCTTGTCATTTTGCCCTCCAGGACCTGAGCTAATTGGTGTAGAATAAAATGTTTTGAAAATTAACTGATATTCTGGTCTGCACAGTTATACCATTAAACTCCGGTCTGCAGAATGAAGTTTGTCTTCTAATAGTTACACTCAGTAGAGTGTGCAGATGTGAGGAAGTACCTACATTTTATGTACTTAACGGTGCCTCTAATTAGAGCAGAGTTGAAAGTCAAGCGTAGCTTCTCTAAACACCAGTCAGTATCAATAATGCTTTGCATTGTTCCCAGATAAATGCAACGGATTTCAACAGAGGAAGGCTCCCCGGATTTCATTCCGGGTATTCACAATTTAGCTTAGCCATTTAAAAAGTTTACCCGTAAGAATTCCTGTCGTTAATTATAGTCACACACACACAAAACCCTCAAAATAAATTCTGACATTTCTGTCACAAGAGAAAGTTCCAAACCAAACGTCTGGGAAAGTTCTTCCTTTTCAACACGCTGTTGCACTTTCTCCTTCTACTGCAGAACAATGTCATAAATAAGTTCTAAATTGGTTTCTCAGCTTTAAAAGTATGGTGAGGATGAATCATAAAAGCAGATGCTGTTTTACCCACATTTTTAAATGAACCTTTTTCTGAAGTGCAATGAAATCTGATTAAAGAGACCATCTCCTTGTAGAAAAACGTCTCTGACAGGTGTTCTGCCAGTTCCGAGTCTTGATTGGGCATAATCTAAAATCCATGCTCGGAAAGTGAATGCCTTTTCGGCAGCTGTCTTTCTAACAGAGATGATCCCCTAAACAGGTTTCACTGAATTAGGAACCTCAGCAAAAGCATTACAGCTCATGGAATAAGACACGGAAAGTGAAATTAATCACTCTGGGAGAGAGGGGGAAAATAATAGGGAACGTGTAATCATTTCCATACCAATTTTTAGGGTTTAAGTCTTTAATATTTTGAAGATTTTAGTAACATCTTTGAGAAATGAACTTTATTACTGGATTAACTTGATAGTACCCGTCTGTTAATATAAATAGATCAACCTAAATTTCTGATTTTTTGAGAACTAAAGTAGATAATGAGAGTATTTTAGAATTTGGGAGGTTGGGGAGACTCCTTGGGAAGCATTTCCAGTCTGCTCGCAAATACACACCTACACATAAAAATGAAAAGAAAAATATACATCTGCTTAAGGTTTATTTCAATAAAGACAGCATCTTATCGGACCTTCAAAACTACCGGCCATAGGCTTAATATGGCCTATCATTAACAATTCTTTTTTTTTTTTAAATCATTAACAACTCTTAAAACAAAAAGCCACAGAATTTGTAAATGACAGATTAAATCCAGCATTGCCAATTATCTTATTTCCAGCCCAAAGAAGAGCTCAAATTTTAAGATCTAAAAATAAAGACACAAGTGGTGAAGATATTGTTTGTATTAAGGAATGGGTAGGAAATGAGTCCAAAATAATTTATTACTTAGTTCTGAAAAATAAGGATTTCATTAACAGTACTAATCTATGTCCAAACACAACTAAGTAAAACAATACAAGGCTCCCTAAAATCCTGGACAGTTATTCACATAATAACCAAAGCATCTGTGTTTTGTCCCAGGATCCTTAAATTATTGACCAGCAGGTCCTTCAGATCCCAGAAAGGCAGGAGCAGATCAGGGCTGGTTGAAGACAACAGGACAACAGACTTTTTCCCCTCAGGATCTATATACTCATCGAATTTCCCTCCTCTCACTTTGGATGATCTCATGCTTGATCTATTCAGAGAGGCCGGTAGCTCCAGTCTGCACATTGGGAACTAAGTTGCACCTATTACCAATTACGTAGGAGCTGGGAGTGTGCGGGAGGGAGCTCACTGGCGGGGGAAGCAGAGGATCTGGGCCCAGTTTTGAAGGCACTCACTGTGGTATGACCTTGGGCAGGTCACTAGGTGCCCCCACACCTCTGATCTCCAGGTACTGACATGTGGGACAATATAATCCTTGCGTTGTTTCAACGACTCGATAAGAAAACATGATGAAAACACTGGAGAAGTGGCAAAGCATCATGGAAACGTTAAGAACCAAGACTTCTTGTCTAACATTCACCTATTGGGACCTTTAACAATGCATTTTTCATTCTGTTATTGTGCAAAGAATGTGAAGTTAAAGATGTATATAATGCATCCATAATCATGTGCATTTAAAAAATTAGAATAACTGGGGACCCAGGGTGGCTTAGTCTGTTAAGCATCTGCCTTCGGCTCAGGCCGTGATCCCTGGGGTCCTGGGACTGAACGGGGAGTCTACTTCTCTCTCTTCTTCTCCCCCTCCTCCCCCCAATCATGCTCTCACTCTTTCTCAAATAAATCAATAAAACCTTGTAAAAAAATCAGAATAATTAAGGACTCCACAGTTTTGACCAGAGATTCTTTTAGAATTAAGGTTTTAGCTTAGGCATTTTATAAAAAAGGAAGAAGAAGCAATAGGATAAAGAAGAAAAGGAAACTATCAGGATATTATCACAATATAGTCATCACTTAATAAACTCTGAACTAAAATGAGGTCTATTTTAAACCTGATTTTCTCTTCTAAGGAGTGTTCAACTAGCTGCCTTCGGTCGCAGACACGAGGCCCAGAGCTCCCTTCTCCTGTAGGGGACTTCTGCAGAGTCCTGCCAAGCAGAGAAGATGTTGAGGGGAGGAGTTAGAGCAGCTGCCCCTCAATTAAATATCCTGTTGGCTAAAATATACAGAGCACAGACATGTGAGGGAACAGGGGTTTCTGGAGGGACAAGAGCAGCTTCCAGTTAATACGCCACTATAGTATGTGTATACACTATAGTATGTGTATACTATATACTATACAGCCCCATCTTTTCTCGGGGCTGCCTGTATTCTAACGAGTGCCATCGCTGGTCCCCAAGTGCACAGAAGCATAAAAACAGCAATGTGAAGGGCAGAAGAAAGATTATGGGTTGGGCGGGTAAGGAATACAGCTGACAGCAACTGAAGAAACAGGACAATGTTAACAAATGAGAAAAAGAACTGAGAAAAATAAAGACTAAAAAATAAATAAAATAAAACAAAACTCCTTAAATGAGAGCTGTTATACAGGATAATTCTCACCAATGACCACGAGTTACTATCAAAGTTCAATGAGACTCAGTTTCCAAGGTAAGAGGGAAATGCATGATCCATTTTTAAAAAGGCTTCCATCACAAATAGTTAAAGTTAATTCTTAAAACTTGGCTGTCTTGTATAACTCACTCCCTAGAGGGTTCCAGATTACCGTGGTTTTACTGTAGTTAGATAGTTTTATGGTTAATGTACTGTGGTATAAATAAATATAGCTTAGCCTAAGCGTCTCCACTGAAAATATGTATGTCATAAAATGACAAATAAAATAGGTCAATAACCAAACCCGTAGTAAATAATTCAAGCATAAAAGCACACAACATCAGAATAAACTAAAACCCATCCTCTTCAGACTGGATACATTTATTCAAAATGGACTTCGGCGGCAAAAAGAAATGTCCAAAGATAAAAGGTGAGAAAGGAGGTATTAAAGTCACTAGCTTATATCCTTCTGGTAAAGTCTAAATAGCTACATGTCACACTCATGAGAAGAGCCTATAGGAAAACCAAGCTAGCCTATGCATCTGTATTACAACAAAATAATATTCTACACTATTCTGATTTGATACTACATGATAGAGACTTGGTAGGTGCTCACTAAATTGATGTGGCCCAGAAATATAATTTCTAAGTGGTTTGAAGGTCCTATAAATTAAAAGCGGGAAATATCAGGAATATCATCAGTGCTTCCTGGGAATGTTTAGATATTGAACACACAATGAAAGAGAAAGAGTGGGAAAGCTTCAAGGACATTGCTTCACTGCCAGCTACAAAGGATGCACTGACAAGGACTGCAACTAAGAGCAGGAAATGCTGGTTTGCTTTGTGAGTAGGGGACTGTGGCCAGTCTCCAAATAGCATGAGGAGATGATGAGGACCAAGTCAGGGTTACAGCTTCACCCCTCCCTGGGCTGTAGCATCATTACTAGCTGGTCCTATCTGGTCACGATGACAGAGGACGTCCTGAATTGTGACATCAAGGAGATAGGGAGGCAAGGTGACCTCCACAGGGCCGCTTGGGGACTGAGGCAGGTGACAAAGTCTGTATCTTCCTTTACCCCCTTGTTTGGTGTTGGTTATGTCACAGTTTTAGTAACCCCATCATTTTGGATTTTAATTGACGTGACTCTTTGGTTTGAGTATTTTCTAGAGTATATAACCATGGAAATGAGCGTGCTTGCCTTCAACGTCTACTGCCTTAAGGTACTACCGACTACTGCTCTATTAACTCAAAGACATTAGTAAACCATGCCGTTTTCCACACAGCTGCGAATTCTAGACAGTCTATCTAGACCATGGCCATGCATCTCCTTGAAGTCCCAGTGGTACCCCAGTTTAGGAAAAGTTTAACTTGACTCTCCGGCTCCAACATTTACACAGCCCAGCTGAACCTGAGTAGAGTGAGACTGTCATTCCAGAATCGGTTCATGGCAACATTTCCTTCCCAAACAGTTCCGTTGTGGGAATCTCAGCCATCTCTCATGAAGACCCAGGTTAAGGATTAAACTTACAAACACTCCCACGGTGTTCAGTGCCTGCCATGCATCTTTCACTTTACGGGTAAAGGACATTTCAAGCTTCTGCTACTGAGAGACAAGGAGAAGCAGATGACACACTGTTTGTACTATTTGGGGGTTACAGGGGGGAGATTCAGGGAAGGTAAAGCCAGCGAGGTCTCTGGAAGGTTGTTTAGAGACAGGGCAGGAGAATGGGGAGACTCTCTCTCCTTTGAGCAAGGGTTGACAAACTACAGCCTGTGGGCTAACCTCAGTGAGCTTCTTCCCTGCTCTGCCCCATCCCTGAGCTCTCCCAATGCTGGTTTCAGAGTTATTTAGTGAGGAGGTAGCAATGCCTGCTGGGGTCTGTTCCCGGCAAGCAGCCGCTGAGCGGGGAGGATGTTTGGCTGGGACGGTGGACAACAATGCTAAGGGGGTCCCCTGGTCCGGTGCTGAGCAGCCTTGCAAATGGTGCTGAGGGGCAAAGGAGTGTTAAGCAGAAGGGTATCTACCTGAAGGATTTTTTTTTTTTTTAAATTTGACAAAGAGAGATCACAAGTAGGAAGAGGGGCAGGTGGAGAGAGAGGAGGAAGCAGGCTCCCTGCTGAGCAAAGAGCCCGATGCGGAGTTCGATCCCAGGACCCTGAGATCATGACCTGAGGTAAAGGCAGAGGCTTAACACACTGAGCCAACCAGGCGCCCTTCTACCTGAAGGGTTTAAACAAGGGTGTGATAAAATCAGATCTCCATTTCAGAAAGATCACTCTGACAGCAGAGGTGAGGTAGAAGGAAGATGGGGGGGTGCCTCTGCTCTCCCATATGCTCTCTACCCTTCCTATCATGTCTGCTCTGAAATTCCCTAATCATCCTTCTCTCTGTATTTGTATTCCAGCTATTCCAGCTTCTTCCCTGGGCACTCAGGGCACTTTCCAGACACCTGCAAAAGTCTATTGTTTCTACCCCAAATCACCATTTTCTCAACTGTTTCTTTGTCCCATGCTTTCCCATCTATCTGTAGTGATGGACCAACAGTTTGTTTTTATTTGATTTTATTTCTAACTCTACTCTTCTGTAGATTGGAATTTTTGTAAAATACAAAATCATGCCCTCAGATTTCAGGGCAATGTCAAATTGCTATAAGTGTCTCCAGTCTTTTTCCTAATCTTTAGTGTTTGTCTTGTCACAAGCTGATAATAAACATCTGTGTCAATGAATTCAGTAAATTGCAGGATACAAAATTAATATAAAAAAATCAGTGGTATTTCCATACACTAACAACAGATTTTCTGAAAAAGAAATTAAAAAAATCAATCCCATTTTTAACAGCGCCAAATACAAAAAAATACTGATGAATAAATTTAGCCAAAGACATTGATGAAAATATAAGAAAATGATGAAAGAAATTGAAAAAGACACAAATAAATGGAAAGGTATCCTATGTTCATGGATTGAAAAAGTTAATATTGTTAAAATGTCAATACTACCAAAAGATTAAATGCAGTTGCAATCACTAGCAAAACTCTCACAGCATTTTTTGCAGAAATAAAAAAATCATTCCTGGGGCGCCTGGGTGGCTCAGTGGTTTAAGCCGCTGCCTTCGGCTCAGGTCATGATCTCAGGGTCCTGGGATTGAGTCCCGCATTGGGCTCTCTGCTCAGCGGGGAGCCTGCTTCCTCCTCTCTCTCTCTCTGCCTACTTGTGATCTCTCTCTGTCAAATAAATAAATAAAATCTTAAAAAAAAAAAAAACAACAACATTCCTACGATTTCTATGAAACCACAAAAGATCTCCTGCATACCAAAATTAATCCTCAGAAAGACCAAAGCAGGAGGCATCACAGTTTCTAATTTTAAGCTATATTATAAAACCACAGTAATTAAACAGTATGGTACTTGTTAAAAAACAAATAGACCAGTGGAGCAGAACTTAGAGCCCAGAAATAAACCCAAACATATATGGGCAATGAATATTTAATAAGGGAGGCAAGAATAACTACTGGAGAAAAGTAGTCTCTTCAATAAATGGTGCTGGGCAAGTTGGAAATTCAGTGTAAAAGAGTGAAACTCCTATCTTTCACCACTCACAAAAATTACTTCAAAATAGATTAAAGACTTAAATATAAACCATGAAACTCCTAGGGGAAAACACAGGATAAAAGCTCCTTGACTTGGGTCTTGGTAAAAAATTTTTAAAAATCACACCTAAGCATAAGCAATAAAATAAAAAACAAGCAATTGGACTATATCAAACTAAAAAGCTTCTGCACAGCAAAAGAAACCATCAACAAAATGAAAAGATGACCTATGGAATGGGGAAAAGTATTTTCATATATCTGAAATGTCTATATATCTGATAAGAAGTTAATATCTAATATACATAAAATATATAAAGATTTCATACAACTCAATAGCAAAACAAAACAGATACGCAAAATCTAAGATAAACAAATAATCCAATTATAAAATGGCCAAAAACTAGAATAGACCTTTTACTAAAGAAGATATAGGAATGCCCAACGGATACATGAAAAGATGCTCACCATCACTAGCTATTAGGGAATGCAAATGAAAATCACAGTGAGATTTCACATCACACCTGTTAGAATAACTATCACCAAAAAGACAAGAGATAACGCATGCTGGCATGGATGCGAGGAAAAAGGAACCCTTGAGCCCTGTTGGTGGGATTACAACATAGTATAGCCATTACGGAAAATAGCAGTTTCCTCAAAAAATTAAAAATAAAACTACCAATAATCCATCAATGCACTTGCTGGGAATATACCCAAAGGAAACCAGACACTAACTTAAAAAGATAACTGCACCCCCATGTTCATAGCAGCATTATTTATAATAGCCAAGACATGGAGAGAACCTAAGAATTCACTGATGGATGGGTGGATATTCACAGATAGAACTACAAGGAGAAATAAATGAATCCACTATTAATAGTTGAAGACTTTAACACCCTTCTATCATAAATGAACAGACCCAGCAGTTAGAAAATCAGTCAGGACATAGTTGAACTCAACAGCACCATCAATAAACTAGATATATAATAGACATCTGTTGATTATTTCATCCAATGACAGCAGAATACACATTCTTCTCAAGTTCACATGGAACATTCACTAAGGCAGACCACATTCTGGGCCATAAAACACACCTTAACAAATTTAAAAGAATAGGTCTCCTACCATATATGGTCCCAAACTATACTGGAATTACATTTAGTGAAACTAATTAAGATAGTTGAAAGAATCAAAGTATTTGAAAATTTAATAACACATGGGTCAAAGAAGAAATCTCAAGAGAAATTTCAAAACATTTTTAACTAAATGAAAATGAAAATATAACTTAGCTAAATCTGTGGGATGAAGGAAAGCAGAACTTAGAGGAGAATTCATAGCTTTTGAATGCATATATTAGAAAAAAAGAAAGTTCTAAAAACAATAATCTAAGTTTCCACCTTAGGAAATTAGAGAGAGAAAAGCAAGTTAAATCCAAAATAATCAGAAGAAAAATAATAAAAATTGGAGCAGAACCCAATTATATAGCAGAAACCAAGAAATCAATAGAGAAAAATCAATGAAACCAAAACTATTTCTTTGAAAGAGATTAATGAAACTGATAATCCTCTAGCCAAGCTAATTAAGAGAAAAGGAGAGAGAAAACAAATCATTAATATAAGTGAAAGGGGGACATCAGTACAGATCCAATGGACACTAAAAGGATAGTAAAGGGATACTATGAACACCATGCTCACAAAGTTAACCCAAGCACACAAAGTTAACATAAAGTACACCAATACCTTAAAACACACTATTTGCCAAAAGTTACCCAAGAATAAACAAACAATCTGAATAGGCCTAACTCTAACTATTCAAGAAACTGATTCTCGATAATCAATAATCTCCCAAAACAGAAAATACTAGGCCCAGATGGGTTCACTGGTGAATTCTATCAAACATTTAAGAAATAAATTCTACAAATTCTCTTCAGTCTCTTGGAAGACAGAAGAAGAGGGAAAACTTCCTGACTCATTCTATGAGGTCAGAATTACCATAGTACCAAAAAATAAATAAATAAATAAATAAACCAGAAAAAAGCTGTTTAGAAATTATAGAAGAAAGAAAACTAAAATCCAATATCTCTCATGAACAGAGATGCAAAAAAAACCTCAACGAAATACTGGCAAATTGAATCTAACAATGTATAAAAAGAATTACATAACACAAGTGCAGATTATTCACCATAGCTGTATAAATGGGATTTATGTCACGTGAGCAAGGTTGGTTCAACATCATGGATTTGAGAGTCCCAAGTTTTCCTCAGGAAGTATGTCAGTTACATCAAGCAGATACAGGCAGGAATATCATAAAAATCTACCTTTACAATTAACAATCCATCAGCTAGACTATAAACTCTGTGAGGGAAGGACCATGCCCACTGTGGTCTCTACTTTATGACCAATGCTGTCCGGTATCCTGTACCTAGTAGGTGTTTGGTAAGTACTTGTGGAATGAATGTCTGAGGTATTAAGATCCAGATAACACTACGTACTAATCACTTAAATTTACACTATAATCCAAAGTCATCAATTTCCCAAAACAAAAATATTCTCCAGTGTTTTTTTTTTTTTTTTTTTTTTGCCTTGGAAATTTTTTGCCACTCTCTATCTTAAAATTTCTATGCATGGGATGTCTGTGTGGCTCAGGGTGTTAAGTGTCTGCCTTCAGCTCAAGTCATGATCCCAGGGTCCTGGGATTGAGTCCCAAATCAGGCTACTTGCTCAGCAGGGAGCCTGCTTCTCCCTCTGTCTGCCTCTGACTCTCTTTCCCTCTAACAAATAAATAAATAAAATCATAAAAAATTTTTTTTTATGCACAACTGAAACTTAGTACACTTCATGTTTGGGGGACAGCTGTGGCTGGGAACACTCACTTTACTCTCTTTACATACTTTTGAACCCATCTTTTTCAAAACAAACATTGCCTAGTAATATTGAACCGTTCCATCTCAGACTTGCTTTTCACAGCTGTATCACATGATAAAGAACGCTTAATAAGGAGAGAAAACACATTTTTGGAGAAATTTTCCCATTAAGAGAAGAAACAAATTGCATCACTGTGGAAGAAGAGATTTGGTCCCTGCCTGCTTACTAGATGGTGAGTTCCAAACTCCTTGGCTATTCTACCACCATGTCAAACCCAACTCTTTGGCCCACACGGTGTCTTTTCTTCCCATCAGACCTTCTCACCTTGGTCCCAGAACACTGACACCACGACCTGATTGCTTAAGTCCTGTGGACACCCTTGTGGTCTTATTTTTTCCTTTACCTTCATGTGAAACCGGTCACCAAGCCCTTTTATTTCTAGCATCTTGGTGTTTCCCATCAATCCTTCAACACCTCTCCTCCCTGGCCTCTCCCCTACTCAGACAACTATTCCTTCCCTCTTGAGCACTTACCAGCAACCATCAGCCAACTGGTCTCTCTCCACCTGATCTTGCTGGTCTCCAGTGTTTTCCCGCCCCGCCACCACCAAAGAGGTATCTGTAAAATGCACACCTGATCAGGCGGACCTAAGATGAAGTCCAAGCTCCTGGCCAGGCAGATGAAAGCCCTCCGCAGCCTGGCCCTGCTGCCTCTCCTCAAACTTCCCCATCTCTGCCCACACCCCTGCTGCTCTGCTCAAACTTCTCAGACTCCCAAATGCATCAGGCTCTCCCGCTCTTTGGTCTTTCCTTCTCCCTGCCTGGAGCCCTCTTCCTTCAGGGCTCAATCCTAATGCCTCTCTCCTCTGGGAAGCCTTCCTTGACATTGTCTGCCATCTGTAAGGCTTGGTTTTAGGAGTTGCAACCCTGTGGTCCCACAGCATCTGGCTCTCCCTCTTACTGTGCTGGGTTGAAAGGGTGAAACGGTCTGTTGACGCCCATCTCATCAGTAGAGGTTCAGCCCTACACTCGACAAGCAAGCACTGTGTGCTGTTCACCATTTCTCCTCCAGGCCTGAGCTCTATTCTCACTTTACTGAACTCAGGGAACATATCGGATTCATATTTGGTTTCCGGATTTATCACAGTCCTTGGGTACAGCAAGGAGGCGTAAAAAGTAGTGAACGAATGCAATATTCTCTTGGCTGAAATGCAGTTCTGAGATTAACACCTTTGAACTTGGTACTTAGACCCCTATTTGGTGCCCAAATGTCAGTATGACATGTACAGATGGCAAGCAGACATTTGTTTCTGACATACATAGGATAAGATACACCAAGGATAGGGATGTGATACAAGCAACCCTAAAGCGAATTCCCAGAACTGGGGACAGGCCATCTCCATGCATTTGCTTTTTGCTTTTGATTCTAATGATCCTCGTTATTACTTAGTAGCTAGTCATTTCATCTTGCTGGGACTCAGTTTCTTCATATATCACATGAATCTTTTCCAGCTTCAAAGGCCTGCAGGAGGAAGTGGCTGCTATTTTTACACACTGAGTTTGAAAGTTATTTTGAATAAGAAGGCTCCTGGAAAAACTAAAATACTCTACCAGTGTATCTTGCAACTCACACTTCAGTGTTCATACAGAAAAGTTTAAAGATGGCAAGTGGGTTAAGGTAATTTAGCAATAAGTTGTTCTAAAAACAATTTGTGGAGAATATATATATAAACAATTATAGACAAAATTATAAAGTGTCTGGTATTTTAAAAGAATATACAGAGAATACAGCAATCATGGCAGAGTCAGGAAGTCTAGTGGTAACCAACCTATGATTTGCAGTATTTGTAAAAAAAATTTAAAAAACTAAAACTGCACTGTTTTATTTTTTAAACTGCTGAACAATATTACAAGATGATTCTGCAATGCTTCCTCTTCATATATACTCAAAACTTTTAGGTCACCGACCTAGTGTAGCCCTTCCACAAAACATGATTTGTGTTGGCGATGCCATAAAGTCAGGTATATTGGCATCAATATTACAACATATAAAACCCTGAGTACCGTAATTTTGGTGATTGATTTTAAAATTGGTTTGATCAAATCTATGATTTTTACAAATGTAAAGAAACTCTAATAGACCCTTAGGTCTTTTCCAAGTTCTCAAATTCAAGGGGCCTTGGTGATATTAACTTCCTAGTTTATTAACTTTCTTTACTTTCCTAAAATAAGGCACATATTTAGAAAAGGCCCTTAACAGTCTTACCACTTCGTGCACTTAAAAAAAAAATGAGCAGCAATGCTTGTTTTCTTAGCTTACTCAAAATAGTTCCTTAGTAAAGCCATCAGCTCTCTCTATGGGTTACAAATCTCTTGATATAAACTTTTATCTATATGTGATCTTGCACTTTTCATTTTGGAGCTTTAAGAACTTTAAGTTCTTTTGCTATTTAAAGCCCAAAATAAACAAAAATCTTAATTAGTATGATAGTCTTAGTAGATTACGCATTTAAGACACCAGAATAGTATAAAACCTCTTATTCCTTATCAAACATAAAAGGAGGGAAATAAAATATTTTGTTTTACACACACACAGATGGAGGCTTAAAAGCTGAAACATACTTCCAAGCCCTAGTTTTAGGAGGAAGAGTATCCATTTGTTTTTTCACTCAAACCCATGTATTTAAAATCAAGTATTACTCTTTTAAACAGCATGCCTCATTTGTGGTGAGCTCCTAAAACAGGAAGATTTTTGGGCAAGTGTCGCACCCCTTCAATGCCCCAGGACATTCTAGCCAGACCAGATTCCACTCCACTTTTAACAAACCACACACGAGCTCATTTCCGTCTCTTTGCTGATACCCTCCATATTATGTATGTTCTCCTTCAAATTCCACTCTGCCATCTTCCGTGAGGCCTGCTCTGCCAGTTCCATCTGGCCTGGGCTTTCTCCTGAGTTCTGAAGGTTCTGGATTTCTAGTCATG
The DNA here is from genome assembly GCF_964662115.1 of Mustela nivalis. NCBI lineage: Eukaryota > Metazoa > Chordata > Mammalia > Carnivora > Mustelidae > Mustela > Mustela nivalis. The sequence goes on along the minus strand of NC_139037.1, from coordinate 28,265,403 downwards.
AGCAGTCATGTTGGTCTCTCAGTTTCTTTTTCTTCCCTGTCCTCACTCCCTAATCTATGCCCTATGAAGACCAGGCTAAGGGAAGGTTGGGGGGTGGGGGGGCTGTATTATTGCCTTCTTTCCTGTTCGGTTCCCAGCACCTAAAAGTGCCTGGAACGTGGGGTGCTTCAGTAGCTGCTTAATGATGAGTGACTTAGTGGTATTAAAAGATACCATGTGCATACATAACATGCTATCTTTAATCCAGGTCCTTTTTAAGGGCAAGGACCATTTTATTGTCTTAGGTCATTTCTATCACTGTGCTCATAAACATAACAGGCTAGAGATAGAAACTATATTTAGAAGCACTGAAAGATTGGGGTCCCCTGAGCCTAGTGCCTCACTTGAAAAAGTTAAAGATTTATAATATTGACTTTTGTTAGCAGGACCATTTTAACCAGTAAATGACATCGATGCTTCTAAAAACAAATGGAGTTCAGTCTTTGGTAAGAGTTCTAAAGTCAAAATATGTAATGGTGAAAATCAGAGTAAAAATGGTCCTTGAAAAATCTTTCCACTGGGTCTCCCCGCAAATATAGCATACATGGTTTTGTACATGTCTCATTGTGCTGAGGTAAATACAATAAAACAGTATGATTTCCACTAGGGCTGGGAACAGAGCGGTTTCTTCTGGTAAGCATCATTGCATTTTTAAGGCTCGTGTACTAGGAAAAGACGCTTTTTGGTTTTTATTTCCTTCTTTTTCTTACAAACACAAGTCTTGTGGTCGAATCAAATGAGCATGAAATGCAACACTACTGAAAAACAACTGTTAAGATAATGAATTAATTCTACAAATAAAAACTGCCAGCAAGAGGTTAGTGACTAAAGCACGAGTCTATCCAATCAGAAGCTACTACAATATATCCTCGAATACCAAGTCTCAACTAACACTTAGAAAATTCCCCCTATATTTATCCAAGTAACCCATCAGCTCTGCACCATCCTTCCTACCGTATATGTCTACCTTTACAAACAAATTATTTATCAAAAAAAAGGAAAAAAAAGCAATTTTTTTCAAAAGTATTTCTCTAAAAATAAGAACAAAACCTAGATTGTGGAGAACTGTTTTTGATAGCTGGCTACAAGTTATTCGAGAGAGTCTGCATATTTTAAAATCAGAAACAAATCCAGTTAAAGCAAAGACACCGCAAAAATGTCTATGTCCGCCTTGTCTCCCCTTCCACACACACAAAATCAAGTCTAGTCATAAAAAGAAAGACTCCGTGTAATTATCATATGACCCACAATTGCACTCCTGGGCATTTTTCCCAGGAAAAATGAAAACTTATGTTCACACAAAAACCTGTACACAAATGTTTATAGCAGTTTTGTTCATAACAGTCAGGAACCGGAAACAAGCCTTTAGTCCCGACTGGTGATGGTTAGACAATCTGCAGACCTTCATACCCTGGACTACTACCCAATGATAAAAAGAATAAATTCCTGAGAAGGGCAAGTCAAATCTCCAGAAAAAATATGCTGAGCAAGAAAGGCCAATCCCCCCACGGTAACACACAATAGAATCCCACTTATAGATCACTCTGGCAAAGACCAAATGATAGAGATGGAGAACAGGCAAGTGACTGCTGGGATTAAGGAGAAGAGCAGGGGAGAAGCAAGTATGGATATGAAAGGGTAGCAGGAAGAATCCCTGTGGTGAAGGGAATGTTCTGAATCTTGAGAGTATCAGTGTTAACGCCCAGGCTGTGATACTATGACACTACATATTACAAGTGTCACGATTAGGCAAAACTGGGTAAAAAGTACAAGGGATTCCTCCATTAGTTAGTACAACTGCATGTGAAACCTTTACTTATCTCGAAATACAAAGTTTAGTTAAAAATTTCAGAAGAAGCAATATTCTAGTCTAATAAATTTACTTGGCCATATTGAGATACGAGCTTGAGAATACATCACAGCCCCTTTGATGCTTTGTAGAAACTACAGAAGTGGCTAGAGTACAAACTGGGTCAAGAACAAAATAGGGACCCACAGCCGTTTCTACAGGTGTCACCAGCATCTGTGAATCTCCCCAGTTCCCTCACAGAGGACTGTCTCTGATCAGATAGGCCCCCTCGCAGTGTTCACACTGCACAGGCCAGAGGCATCCTTCTGTTTTCCTACAGCTGCCACAGGTCACAACAAGGCATTTCCCAATGGCAAGGCAACCCATTATTAGTTGGTCTACACAAATAAAAGAACTCTGTGAGAGAACGGGATGTCACCTCCTTTACATAAGTCAAATATTCAAACACATAACAAATGATCTGCCGGTTAAGGCAACATTTTCTGGTAACCGAGTTGAGCAAACAGATTTTGTGAGCAGAAATGTTCTATTCCAGGGGGACTAATATAGAGAAGTAAAATATATGTCTGGATTCCTTTCAAGTCTTTCTTCTCCCATAAACGTAATAGTTGTATCAGTGACGCTGGACTGCTAGAAGAATCACTATGACAGAGGGAGGGATTTTTTGGGACCCCTCTTTTTCAAGTATAAACATTCATTTGATCCAATAAAGACATTTTAGAAAAAAAGTCAATATATAGAAACAATTTTATTTTTTCTATACTTAGATTCAAACAGAAAGTGGTAATACTCTACAATACTAATCATTTCAAATAAAATGGATGATCAAGAAGAGTATGACCTTCTTCTGCAAAACAACTGAGGATCTGAATTGGAAAAATATTTTTGTCTATAAATAGGAATATCCAAAACAATTTAAACCTCTTGAGCACTTGACTGTTTCAGGTCCTTTGCGTGTAGATTGAACAGACCACAGGAAGTTTCAAACCCCAACAGCTGAATCTAAAAGGAAAAAAAAAAAAGATCCATTTAGCTGTCATGATCATTGTCACCGTCAATCCCTAATATCTCAGACTTCCCTGGCCGCACTCAACTTCCCCATGCTGCTTTCAGCTTGGGGGAAGATAAATCACTAACTAATCAATTATGTACACTAATTAAAAATGCTACCTTTAGGAGGTGTTTTCATACCTTAGTAATGGGGTGAGTATTTCCTCTTGCCACTGACTTTGAAACCTTTTCGATGTCACATTAGCCAGGATGCACTGAACATTTGCAAACACTTAATGCTACAGTCTACGTACACTATCGAATTGCCCTCCGAAAGTAGTGGTACGATTCTACAACTGGTTGAGGTCACATGGAAAATAGAATTATATGCTAATTTGTTCCTATATTAAGTTATCATAGAAGGTCAGACCAAACACAGCAAAATGAATTCTGGAAAAAAAAATTAACTAAGTAGATTGGTATGTACCGTATCAAAGTAAACTGTTTATCTTAATAGATACAAATACAAGAAAGATTTTTTTAAAATACAGGCATTTTCTCCTTTTCAAAAAATAAATGTTTTAACTAACCCCAGGCAATGACTTGCATAATCTGAAAACACTCTATATAAATAATTTTTCCCTAAAGAAGAACAGGGGCAGAGTATTTTTCCCCCCTAAGGGGTGAGAAAATGGAGAAGGGCATCGTATCCAAAAGAGAATAATTTCCCCCCAAAAAACTTGCCTTTAAATACATATTTATTAAAACTTGCTTTACCTAAGTAGTTGTACCCATGCACTGTAAAAAAAATGAACACACAGGTTTTAACTCTATGATGGGGTCAAGAGATGCTGAGTATAATACATGTATTATTTAACTCCAAAATAAACTAAACAACAATATAAATTTTTCATTAGCCCAGATTTGTCTGAAAAAAAAAAAAAACGTTTTATTTAAAAAACTATTGAGGAAGAAAACCTATATTATTTCTTTTTCTGAAAAGCATATCTCCAGATATCACCTTATCCATGGATGAGTTGTACAGATACTACATCAACTTAACAACAACAAAAAAACTATAAAGCAAATCAATGATCAAAGAATTTGTGGGCTACCAGTTTTATATATGATGATGGTGTATTCGTCACAGTTCTATTTTCAAAGATCCATTAATAGAGAAAGGGAAAGAATCTGGGGAGGGGGTGACGGAGAAATGAAACCTTACAGCATTTGAAACCATGGGACCAATATTTTATAAAGCATCCAATCTACTGCAGAACACAACTAAGACGAGTGACAGAGATCATCTGTGTCACACCCTTAGGCAAAATCCTGAGGAAGAAAAAAATGGTAATATTTTGTTCTAGAGTCTATCCTTTTTTCCATTAAAAGACAGGTTTATATTTTTCATTTTATTGCAACATTTCCAATGCCATCCTACAAGAGAACTAGCACTCACAAAAAGCCATCTGAATTTCTTTCAATCGGAACTCACTGTGAATTTTTAAAGGAACTTCACCTACAACTTCTTTAATTAGATGCCATTACTGTTAGTTATCATAAAATACGCTGGATTCCCATGAAGTATCAGTTTGACGTCTTGTTTAAATACTTACTTTTCTTCTATCTACTACCAGCCATGTTTACCCTGCTTTCTCCTAACCAAGTTAGATATGAAGATACATATTCAGGCACAAAGTCTTCAGGCTCCTTGATAGATTGTAAAATACAGCTATATACTTCTCTACTATTATTCTTATTTGAAGGCCCTTATGTATTGGGATCTTAATCCATCAGAAGTTGAGAATTACATTCAAAAAAGGGAAGGGAAGTCAGACAAAAATGAAAACATGCACTGATGCCTAAGTAAATTAATCTTCATTCCCACTGAAAGTAATCTGATGTCCAGGGACTGGGAATTACTCTACCATAAAATATAGCACATTAAATACTACAATAGCCCATTTGAAATGTCCTAAGATAATGATTATGTCATCTACAAATGATCGTACATATAGTTATATTTTAATATTCATTACTGGAGGTTCTAATGCAAAATATGTTGAAATTGTGAAAATCCTCAATCTGTTAAAGATAAGATCAAGCAAATCAAATTCTGTAACTGAAAGTAAGACTCAAAATAAGATCTGGAAAAAGAATCGACAAAAGTAAAGGCAAAATATTTGGACCCTGGTTGTTATCACAAACAACACTATCACTCCTGATGGTTTGCATATAAAACTCCTTATCTCCACTAGCTAGTTGAAAAGAATGAAAAGCTTCTCACAACCAGCTAAAAAGAAAGTCTTTACCAGGCTCCTTGAAAAAGCTCATTTTCACATTACTCAGGCTTCATTATGCTAAATCAATATTCGTTTAGTCACTGGGGTTATTGACATATTTTAAAATAAAAGTATACCCTTCAGCTACTGCACTCATTACAGGTAATTTGTCTTGTCAGAGAGCAGGGAATATTATCCTAGTCTTTCAGGGGCTGACAGCCCATGGAAATACCTCCCCATGGTTACAACTGTAAATAATTTTAAGGTAAAATATTGAAAAATCAATGACTGTTTCCTGCAATCTGTCACAAACAAATCAATCATAATCCGCACTGCCAGAGAGTATGATTTGAGGGAGATGGGAGCAGATGTAATTCTTGGCTGAAATCTCTCATTTCAAAATCACTTCACATAATGGTGTCATCATTTAAACACTCAACAGTCAGTGCAACTGCCACTGTAACATCTAGTTGGACAAAACCACAAGGAGGAGGAGGAGAAAACGCCATCGCTATTATGTTAACAAACATTTAATTTTAATGGCTGCTGCATTAGTAAATTTCAACTGAAAACTGTTTTACCTGTCCCCTTTCACAGTCCTACATTAATCAAGGCTGCTGGTCTACGTACGTGTACAAATGCTTAATAAATTAGCCTCTGACTCAAAACTTGACTCTCCTACATACATCTTTTATTTTCAATGTCCGTTATAGAGAATGAAATTTGGAATTAATAAATAAGACATCTGGATTGTAGAATACCCATAATTCTGCCCATACAACAAAGACAAAAAATAGTGTCATAGATGTCACGATTATACTTTTAAAGTAGGTTTAAAGGTCTCAGTTGCCCGGATATTGGATTTTATATTTTCCTTCTATTAATACATATTACATTTCAACTTTGTAATATTGTAGCCTATTTTAAGATGACCAGCAAGACCCAGTCAATTCAAAAATACCCTTGCATTCTACACCCAAGCTACAGACTGATACTTTAAAAACTGAAGTAATAACCCAAGTATCTGAAGTGTAAAAGTTGGTCAAGGTCATAATATGGAATTGTTTTGTGAATGTAAACTGCTTTCTAAGTAATCGCCGATACCACCATTTTTTCCAGGCTACATTTACATTGCTCCCTCGGCTTACAGTCTCTGTCTCGGCATCAATACGAGAATCTGAGATCGGTATACTGCACCTTTTTGTTCTGTTCACCAAAAAAATCAGTTTATTTAAAGATCAAAGAGTCTTCTTTCTGCAGGTTTTGTTTTTTAAATGTATATTAGTCCTTTTAATTGGAAGAACTTGCTTTTAGCTACCACCCTGCTTACTGATTTCTGAATTGTCATCACTGGACACCATGAAACCCTTTATTGTCCTATTAAATATATATCACCATAAATATATAAATATACCCCTCCATAGGTATAGTTCAGGATGCAGATGTTTTGGGTGACTAGAAAAGTATATCTTTTTCTTAAAAAGGAAAAAAAAATAGCTATAAATACCATTCCACTACTTAAGCCTATATACACATTCTCAGGCATTGGTCCTTCATAAAAGGGTTTTACTGTGTTTTTAATTTCACCTGCATATTCAATGTGGCAACACAGCATTGAGGAGACAGCAGCTTTTCGTACGGATACCAACTGGGCATGAATTTCGTCCTTCGAGACTCTCAGAGTCATTCTTTAACACTAACATTAGATTTTTGAAAATGCAAAAGCACCCGGGTAAATGATCAAAGACATCTTCCAGAGGAAAACAGAGTCCTCCATTCCATGTGAATCCCTGCAACAGCTGCAGAGGCAGCAGCAAGCCAGCCGAGTGAGAGGAAAAGGAAAGCACTACCCCTGGCCCAGGAATGCCAGGAAAATGGCAAGGGAGCTCAAGGGGTGAACAAGGAAAAGGACCCCCACGTGTGGTAGGCCCTGCCGTCACAGCAGCCCCGGCTGGGCCCGGCTCACTCCCCGGCAGAGCTCTGGAGCCCCTTGTCAAGCACCGAGGCTCCCACCCAGAGTCTGGCTGAGGCTGGCAGGAGATCGCCCTGCGCAGAGTCCGCTCCCAGAGAAGACAACAAAGACTGGGAGGTGAACGAGGACAGGCAAGCAACATGCTGAATGCATGCACAGGAGCCACCAACTAAAATGACGTCTACTAGGCCCGGGGAGGCCACTGTCACAGGTCTACTTCTCAGAAAGAAGCTATTTTAAGGGTGCTGAGTAGGCCTAGATGAGGTTTCTCCGCTCTCCCAGCACAGCCCACAGCCCTAGGAGAAGCAGCTCAAAACTCAGCACGGGAAAGTCAGATCATTTCATACCCCACAGTTAAAGAAATTGCTGGCTGGTAGATAAAGTTCTTATATGTAATAAAGGCTCAGGATTACAGAGGAAAGTATTCTTTTAAAAGAGATAGTATTACCTCCCTATCTTCTGAATCTCCTCCTTCCGATAGCCAGTACAGTAGCTCCATTATGAACTGTAGATTCTTAAAAAGAAAAACAGCAATAGTTAGCTTCATCTTCCCTTGCACTTCCTTCCTTCATGGAATTACAATTTAATTATCAATACTTCAATTGATCTTATTCCTGAATGACACATTTCTCAAAAAGCATACTCTAGCTACTTCCACTAGAGAACATTTAGTACAACCTTCTCAATTAATCAACCATAACCCATTACTGTTGAAAGGACATGTTTTCTTCATATTTTTTTTTAAATAGGGGACCCTCCCACCTATTTTATATAAAAGGAGCACTAGTTTTAATACATTTGAGTATCATTAATATACATGAATTATAAACCTTAATAATAAATTTTGGTTGACAACAGATATAAGACAAAACCAATTTGCACATATGTTTAGATTTTTCCTCTATTTTTCCTTGCTGGAGAGGCACCCAATCCTCTGTCCTTTAAATTCAACAACTTTACACGTGGTTAAAAACAACAACAACAAAGATGAAGCTTAAAGGCATACGGGGAGGAATCAGACTGCTCACTGCTTCACATTTTCCTTCAATTTCTGTCATGTATTTTCTAACTAGCTGTAAGGCACCAGCTTCAAGTCACACAGGAAACCCTGTCTCCATAAGACCCAATCAGTGACAGGGAAACACAAGTGTGTTATTTAAAAACAATTATATATAATTTCATCTTTATGTTAAAAATCACTTTCAGCCCTTTGAAAGTTTACAGAGAAGCATTTCCTCTACCGCAGGCTGTACTAACTAGAGCTGCCTTCTGTTTCAGTTAGCCTTTTTTCCTTCGGTCATACAACCATCTTCTTTACCTCAAAATATTCTCTATCACTAAACCCAGTTCCTTGCTCTCCCCAATAGACAACACGAATACTCCACAAAATAATTTTTTCTCCTCTGCTTATATTCAGCAGTTCCTATTCTGATGAGAAATGACAAGCTTTACACACACCTGTATACCCTTTGTCATTAAAAGAGTTTGGTACCCCTGCCTGGAACTGATCCTCCAATTAAATTAATTTTTGAAAGAACTGGGTAATGAAAAATAATCAAAACCTGTGATTTGGCATAAACAGCTTATTTCCTTTAAGTAGTAACTCCATTTCTATAAAATATAACCTCAGTCTTGACTTTTATGGAAAGCACTGAGTTTACAAATTTCACCATCCAAAGATATCATTAAAAATTGTTACGTAAATTTCCATGAATCAGAATTTTTTCTATTCACTGAACTTTTGTTTAATGCATTTAGTAAAATTTTAATAATCAAAGGCCTCAAGTGACATTCTTTACATTCTGTACTTACTTCCTATTACTAATATAAATACTTTGGTAAAACCAACACTGACGCTATTTTGGGTTTACTCCACACACAAACACACTGTGTTGCAGACACTCACTTGCAGATGAGCTTAGGGATATACAAGGACAAATTTCAGCCAACATTTGGAGGAACTTCATAGTTCAGAAGTGAACTTAGCTGAAAACATCCAAATGTATTATGTAAGCATCGTACTTACAACCTGCACACACACACACACACACACACACAAAAAAAAAAAAAAGAAAAAAGAAAGAAAGAAAGAAAAGAAAATGATTCTGTTTAAAGAAACACAGAAGACTAGTTAAATACTTCTGGGATATTAGATGTGAATATCTAATCTAATTTCCTCCAAGGTATCACTCCATATTACGCCAAATAAACAAATAAAGGCTGTATCGAGATGTGGAATAGCATTAGCTGGAGAAAAGGCTAGAAAAATGAATTACATAAATGACAACTGCCGGAGAATATTATATTTCCTTCTCCTGAACAAATGTTAAGTGCATCCTTACTAATAAAGATTTAAACTTGAACTACATTAGAATATACTGGTTTTCAATTTTGAAGCATCTAAGTTAATTTGCCAAGCTAACTTGGTGCTTAGGTATACTCTAGCTATAAAAATACTGCAAATGTATGCAGAAATAAGTTATAAGTATCACACTTCACAGTGGTGCTGTGAGAGCAAAGCCCAGTCATTACTGCACAAGAAAAAAACAATTCCAGGATTTTACATCTTCTTAGAGTCGCATCAGTTGCATCTTTTAAGAACAATTATTCTCTATAAAACAGCTAACAATATACCAAAAAGATGTTAAAATTAAAGGAGCTGATAAAATGTAGAAATTGAAGGGAAAAACACACAGATATTGAGCTATTACCACACAAAAAAGGCTGTGCTACCTCGGAGTTAAAACATGATTCCAAAATATGGCACTGTTTTCATATTCTAAAGAACATGTTTAATGTTTGGACTACATGATTTCACTTACTTGCACATTATCAACTGAAGAACATTTAAATTTTTCCTAAAATTTCTATATGTAAAAATATATTAACAATTATGTGGTATTATTCATTAAGACACACAATAGATAATTAGTTCCCATTCTTATTTCATTTTTTTTTAACGCAGCATATAAAATTTGAAAATAACACATGGGTAACAGCAGAGGGATGCTGATCTTAGCTGCCAGAACAAAAATGTTGATGGTGGGGTGGGGGGAGCTTTGAGGGATAAGGAAAGCAATTATCTCAAAATTAATGCTCTTGTTTTAGTTTCACCAAACAAATCTAAATAAGTCTTTCTTTGATTTTAGTTTACCATGTAATTCTAGCCAGCTAATTATCCTTGGAGTCACGAATGAGCTGTGACTCTACACCTGGCTTCTCCGATCATATGCCTATGGCCTCCTCTACTTTCATTTCCTCTTTCTACAATGACTTATAATATTAAAGAAAAACACTCACACATCTTATATACACTACTGATGGACAGCCAGCTTCCAGGAAATCATGAGCTACAAAGAGAGGGGGGAAATCTTAATGCAATACTTATGTTAAAGGGTATTAGGTGCTGGGTGAGCCAAGGGTAATATAATCAGCAGCATCCCTCTTGCTATTGTTTTTGCATTCAGAAATTTGAAGTAAAGGACTATGATATTATTTTAGTGGTCGCCCAGGTTATGATTCAGATCCTTAAACTAATAAGAGGCTAAAGGCACTACCTTCACTTGCTCATAATTTGAATTTATAGACAATACTTTGGAAGAAATAAAACAGTTTTCTTCTATTTCTGGAAATAAAAACAAGGCATTCCATAAACAACTAAGCTAAATACTTGATGATGTGAATAGAGAAACTACTTTCAAGCATTAAAACATTCTAGGAGACTGTTTTCCAAAATATAAAGTGGCATGAATTTCTCATATGTTTACATTTTTATTATATTCCTGCTTCTGCACATTAAGCGAGACTTCCTCTACAGATTTATTCTCAACATTAATAAATGTTTGCTTAATAACAGGCTGTCCCATTTATGCTTTTCTTTCTAAATTAGTAACCATGACTCCACAAAGAGCACAAAGAAAGCTGACAAAGGCATGGCCAAAAAGCCACAAGTAGTATTACTACATGCCAGAGCACTTAACATTAAACTACCATTTCTCTCTGAAACTTCTGTTGCCAGACTGCTCGCAAAATCTGGAAGCTCAAAGACGGGTTTCAAGTGCAATTAAATTCTCCAAAAGCAAAACTGTACAAAAATATGCCGCCCTTCTTATGTCACCATTTTATAGACAACATTTTCTCAGGATCTTAATTAAGATAACGATGCACACCTGTGTCAACATTCTCTGGCAAGACAGCCTTATCAATCATAATCCTTTAAGTACACTCCAAAACAGCAAAGCGATATGACAGAAGCAATCTGTTGCCTTTCCTAGCGCCGGTGTTGTGTCTCACCCACAAGAATGATGAGATCTTTAAAATACAGCAGACCTACTTTTATGAGTCTTTAAAGTTTTAACTGTAAACAGTTATTACACTAAATAAACAGGAATAACCTCTTTTGCACTTGATTTACACAATGACAACTGTACGGCCAAAACTCGAACAGCAAGCTTTGCAGCCATGTCGTGGCAATGCAATTGTGGATCTTATTTTAAAGCTTGAAATTTTAAGAGTTATGCATAACTGGATCCGTGCAGACATGACAAACCAATAAACCTTTAGGAACTCTTAAAATTACAATTTTCTAAAAAGTCCTACATTAAAAGCAATCAGGGCATGCCTATCCCCAGTGTTAGTTAAAATGTTCAGAAGGATATAAATGCAAGAGTCCCTACCCCTCCAAAAAGGAGTCATCTTGGTAATGTGGAAGGAAAGGCAGAGAGTTCCCACCTCTGCGAGGGTGGGGTGGGGGGGGGAGCTTCAGTGACCAGAGACCAGTGAAACTACAGCTTAACAAGTAAGCAGGTTCCCAAACGGGAAAGCTGATGAATAAAGGAGAAGGCAGGGGAGAGGGAACCTTAACCTTAAGTAGCCACTACCAAGATCAAAAGGTAAAAACCTCGTGTTTACCAGCAAAAACGTAAAAACTTTCACAGGAACACTGAGAAACCCCGCCAGATGCTATTTGAATCCCATCTGCCTGCTAATGATCAGTTCTTCCATTTCACATATTAACACAAGTCTGAGACGCCAGGCGGCCGTGGCCAGCCGAGCAGCAGAGCCATCAATGTGCAAATAAAGCAGAAAATAGAGACATCCTTAAGAAATGAGTCTTAAATTTGACGTAGAGCGGAGGTGACAACCACGGCAACAGAACCATAAATTCGAAATGCTTCAATATCTTTCAGGATTCTCTCCAGACCTTGACACCAAAAAGAAGACAGTAAAAGGAAAGGGGAGGGCAAGGGGGGATAGCCTAGCGGCCCAGAGTGGCAGGATGATGTAATGAGGATGTCTGTGTGACAGACTCAGATTCTCGGTGGCACAAACCTCCATGGCTCCATGTCAGAAAACAGCATCCTGGACGAGAGCCGAGAGGGTGCCGCGGCCGCGCGTGGATGGAGGGGACACGCCCACGCGCGCCCGCCGGGGCACCGTGACATCAGGAGAGGCCGGCCCAACACTCACGCGGCCCACGCCCACCCTGCGGCTTGCGGGGCACCGCCGCGGCCATCCGGTCCACGAAGGGACTCGGATGCGGCGCGAGGGGCAGTGAGCCCGGGCGCGACCGGGCGGGAACGCGGCGGGACGGGGTACCCGGGACTCACCTCTTCTCCGCCGCGCGGGCGCGCGGACCGCGGACGCTCCCTCGTGGCTGGCGCGAGCCCCCGGCGGGCGGCGCGCGCGGGCAGCTACCGACCGTTAGCGCGAGGGGCAGCCGCGGCGGCAGGGGCGGCGGCGGCGGCGGCGGCGGCGGGCGGAGCCGGGGGCGGGCGCTGAGGAGCACAAGGGCCGCGAGAGGCGGGAGCGAAGGGAACGGGGAGGGGTAGCTCCCCGCGACCACTCGGTCTACACCGAGCTCCCCTTGGCCGCCCGAAAAGCCATCACCGGCCAGCTCGGCGCTCCCTCCCACTTCGGCCGTCCCGGGCGCCCGGCCTCGCCTCAGTCCCGGCCCGCTGGCAGCCACCTGGGCCGGGCTATGCCCGCCTCCGCGGCGGCAGGCTTCTCGTCTCCATGACAATAGGGAGCCGTTGCCCCGCCCGATCCCACCCCCTCCGTGCCGTGACTCGGAGGGAAGCGAGCACACGTCGTCTAGGGGCGGGGCCAGTGGAGGCCAGCGCCCAATTAGAGATAGAGGCAAGGAGGGACAGGGCGGGGCTGACAGAGACATTGCCGAATGTCTGCTTGAGGGGCGGAGCGTGGGGGGGAGGCGGTGAAGCTGTTGGTGGGGAGGAGTTAGCGCGCCTGCGTGAAGTCCTGCAGCGGAGCGCGTCCGAGTTTACTTCAGTGTGTCAGTGTGAGGGGCCTGGAGCTCCGTAAATAAAGTGTATCTTGCTTGTCAAAGTCCTTGCGGGGAACTGTGTGGTTTTCTTTCGGCCTGCGTGTGCCCCAGTTTTATGTAAGGTCACCAAGTCCGTGATACACCGAGCTCCAGTGGAGTGCCCAACACTGTGCCAGCCCTGTTTTGGTTCACCAGCGCCCCTGTCTGTCCCAGAGTTCGAGTGCGTCTGGCTTGTGGCGGCGCGGGATGGAGAGACAGGCAGGGGGTCTGTTTTGTATTCTGTGTGGCCGTCGTGGGCAAGGGCTCTGCCTGTGACTCAGTTGTGTGTGTTTGCCTTGCCAGCGCCTCGCTGAACAAACAGTGGCTGGGTTGGGCAAAGCCGAGTGTTTGCAATGGAGCGTGGGCGGGTGCTAAAGTGCGCGCTAAGGGGAAGGGGACCCGCACCCTCCACCATCACCACCGGCCTGGCAGAGGGAGCTGTAGATGGAAAGCCCGAGGAAGAGGCGGCGAGGCATGGTGGGGGCCAGATGGGGTGTAGTGGGGTCCGTGGACCTACTCTGGTACAGCTGCTTCTTCATGTGGCAGCTCTTGCCCATTACCTCTCCTCTAGAGAAAGGCTCTCCCCCGTAATCCCGGCCCTCCCCCTTCCTTGCCGTTTGGCCGGGAGTTGGTGGAAGGAGGCCGGAGACGTACAGACGTCCAAGGCCTGTCTCTCGCCCACCTGCTGCTGCTGGCGGAGAGGGACAGTCATCTCGGCCTTCCCGCGCCCCGGACGAGGGCATCCCTCCATCTCTTCCAGGGACCTTCATTCCAGGTCTCCAACTCGCTCTCCGGCTCCCTGGCTTAGGGGAGAAGCCAGGGGCGGGTAGGTGACGGTCCGCTTGGGAGCCCAGCCTCTTGCGGAACAAGAAATCCGCTAACTCCGCGGTTTACTGTGGCAAACACAGAGCAGAGCGCTCGCCCGCGCCCAGCCCGCCGCCTCGCTGCCTTTGTGCTTCGGATCGACCGGACCCGCCACCAGGGCCTGCCTTATGTCGGAACCGCACTCTACCCCGACTTAGCAGGGAAGGAAAGTTGGAAGAGATCGGCGCGCCTGGGATGTGATTGTCATCCTGGGGCCGGCGCTCGAGAGTCTGAGAAAGAGAGAGAGGGAGAGAGACCCGGGAGAGAAGGGGGGGTGGGGGGGAGAAAAAGAGGAGGGTGGAGAGGAGGGCCGCGGAGGAGAGGCGGGCGCGAGGGAGGGGCGAGGGGAGCGCCAGCGAGCGGGAGAGGGAGCCGGGGAGGAAGAGGGAGAGGGCGAGGCGCGCCTGGCGGCCGGGTTGGCTGCGGCCGCCCAGAGGTTCCTGCCAGTCCTCCCACCGACTACACCCCGGGAAGGAGGAGCTTCAGGCGCGCACAAGGCGTCAGAATCCTCAATTTCCAACTTAGCATCTTGGCAGGACCTTTGCGAAGCCAAAAGCAGAGCCCCCCAGTGCAAAGAGCGAGGGGGAAAAAGAGAAAGCTGCAAGGGAGGGGGGAGAAACCCAGCCGGGGCGAGCGAGGCGCGCAGAGAAGAGGGCTCGGCAGTCGCAGCCGGAGGCGCGCGGGAAGCCAGCGAGGAGGCGCTGCGGGCCGGAGCCCGGGAGCCGGGGCCCGAGAAGCAGCAGCCGGGGGCAGCCGGAGGCCAGGTGCCCGCCCGCTCGCCCTCGCAGGGCGCCGCCCGGCTCGTTGGCGGCCGCGGCGCGGCGCGCCCCATGCCCGTGTGTGGCCATGTCCTACCCGCAGGGCTACTTGTACCAGCCGTCCGCCTCTCTGGCGCTCTACTCGTGCCCGGCATACAGCACCAGCGTCATCTCGGGGCCCCGCACGGATGAGCTCGGCCGCTCGTCGTCGGGCTCCGCATTCTCGCCCTACGCCGGCTCCACCGCCTTCACGGCGCCCTCGCCGGGCTACAACTCGCACCTCCAGTACGGTGCCGATCCCGCGGCTGCCGCCGCCGCCGCCTTCTCTTCGTACGTGGTGAGTGAGCGGGTGCCGCGGCGGGCAAGGGCAGCTGGGGCCGCACGGGGCGGAGGGGGCTGCGGAGGACACAGGCCCTGGCGCCACCGCGACCGCCCCCGCCAAGCTTCGCGGCCCCTGCAAACTTGGGCGACTGTTTCGCGCGGCTTCTCCCGGGCCTCGGGCTCTGGAGTTGCTCCGAGGGCAGAGCCGCGTCCTGCTTGGGTCGCTGAGCGGGCGGAGAGGGTTTTTTGGGGAGAGGTCGCTGCAATTAAAGAGCAGCGTCCGGTTCAAACATGAGCTCCAGGCCGCCCTGCAGGTTTTATTTTATTTTATCTTAATGGTTTTGCCATTTTGGAAAAGTAGTTCAAAAGAAACGGACCAGAAATCAGAGCAGAAGCGCGCTAAGTCAATGTAAATGTGTTTGGCCTCGCCTTTAATTAGTCCTCCAAAATGTTGCAAATCCGTAATCCTATCTTCGCAATCCGATTTGGAGGTATTAGATTTCTGAAAAGTCGGCCGAGCTGCGGTGCATCCGGGATTTTTCGGCCGGGTGCACTTTCTGGAAAAATGCCGTGGCTTCGGTTTGGGGTAACATTTTTGGGGGGGTGAGAGTGCCCGGGCAAGGCTTAGCTTTTCCTTTGCCTTCCTCTTTGGGGGGGAAAAATGCCTTGACTTCCCTTGCTCTCTTCCCTTGCGCCTAACGTGCAGCCATCAGGGCACTAAGTGCCGAGTCGCCGCTGCTGCCCAGGCCTCCATCTGGGTGGAGGGCCTGGCCAAGGTGGCCCGATCTGCGCATGGGGGGGGCGGACTTGCCCCGGCAGACGCGGGCCTACTGGGTGCCGCTGAGGCCAGGACGGCTTCAAGCGTCCCCAAAGGATGGGAATCAGGAATTGGTGCCTACCCCCCCACCCCCCCACCCCCCCCCCACCCCCCGCTCCCTACGGAAGCAGAGAAGGAGGAAGAGTTGCCCCTGGGTCTGAGCCCGCCAGCCCTACCCCAGGGGAAGTCGGAGTTTGGGCCTCTCAGCTCACGGACCCCTGGTCGCAGGGAAAACGTGCTTCGGTCGTCTAGGTGGTCCTGGGGACCACGGCCCGCTCTCACCCTCTCTTTGCCTGTTCCTTGCAGGGCTCTCCCTACGATCATACGCCGGGGATGGCAGGTTCCCTAGGGTACCACCCCTACGCGGCGCCCCTGGGCTCGTACCCCTACGGGGACCCCGCGTACCGGAAGAACGCCACACGAGACGCCACCGCCACGCTCAAGGCCTGGCTCAACGAACACCGCAAGAACCCCTACCCCACCAAGGGCGAGAAGATCATGCTGGCCATCATCACCAAGATGACCCTCACCCAGGTGTCCACCTGGTTCGCCAACGCGCGCCGGCGCCTCAAGAAGGAGAACAAGATGACGTGGACGCCGCGGAACCGCAGCGAGGACGAGGAGGAGGAGGAGAACATTGATCTGGAGAAAAACGACGAGGATGAGCCCCAGAAGCCAGAGGACAAGGGCGACTCCGAGGGCCCTGAAGCAGGTTGGTGGACGCGGGAAAGGGTGTGTTGGAGAGGGAGTAAGAAGGAAAAGGGGGGCCTGGAGGTTGGGGGCTAGGGTCACTGCCTTTGCGGGCAGGGACCTGGGCCCCACCGCGCGGCCTCCGCGCCCCTGACGGCCTGGGGTTTCACCCGCAGGAGGAGCGGAGCAGAAGGCGGCTTCGGGCTGCGAACGGCTGCAGGGGCCGCCCAGCCCCGCCAGCAAGGAGACGGAGGGCAGCCTCAGCGACTCGGATTTTAAGGAGCCGCCATCCGAGGGCCGTCTGGACGCGCTGCCCGGGCCCCCCCGCGCCGGCGGGCCTTCCCCGGCTGGGCCAGTGGCAGCGCGGTTGGCCGAGGACCCGGCCCCTCACTACCCCTCCGGCGCGCAGGCTCCGGGCCCGCACCCAGCCGCGGGAGAGCTGCCCCCCGGTCCCGGCGGGCCCTCAGTCATACACTCTCCGCCACCACCGCCGCCACAGGCGGTGCTCGCCAAGCCCAAACTGTGGTCTCTGGCAGAGATCGCCACATCCTCGGACAAAGTCAAGGACGGGGGCAGCGGGAGCGAAGGCTCTCCCTGCCCGCCGTGTCCCGGGCCGGTAGCGGGGCAAGCCTTAGGAGGCAGCCGCGCATCGCCGGCCCCGGCGCCATCGCGCTCGCCCTCGGCGCAGTGCCCCTTTCCAGGAGGGACGGTGCTGTCCCGGCCTCTCTACTACACGGCGCCCTTCTATCCCGGCTACACGAACTATGGCTCCTTCGGACACCTTCACGGCCACCCAGGGCCAGGGCCAGGCCCCACAACCGGTCCGGGCTCGCATTTCAATGGATTAAACCAGACCGTGTTGAACCGAGCGGACGCTTTGGCTAAAGACCCGAAAATGTTGCGGAGCCAGTCTCAGCTAGACCTGTGCAAAGACTCTCCCTATGAATTGAAGAAAGGTATGTCCGACATTTAACGCGGGCTGCGTCGGTCCCGGACTTTCCTAATTTATTAAAAAAACATGGCCTTGGCAGTTATTTTTCCATCAACAAGAGAGAAAAACAAAACTACCCCTCCTATTAAAAAGTTTATAGTTCATGGAGATGGATGACATACCCATGTAAACATCTCCCCACACAAAAATGTCTTAACCAACCGAAAAGAAAAAAATTTAAAAAAGGATTTGTATTAAATCTTATTCTGTATATTTAATGTAGCATTTTTGTATTTAAATTGATAATTCAATATCTTTGAAGTAAATTATGAAATTAAGACACCTGTACAGGCATTTAATGTTTTTTTTGTAATATAAATATATACATTTGTGTTTCCCCCGAAACTGTTTCATAGTTTAAAATACAAGTTTAATTTAATTTTTTACACCTATTGATTTTTCTGGGTATGAGCTAAAGTATTATTACAGAAAGGAAACAGGTTATACTCTTAGATTTAAAAAGTAAAAGAAACTGCAGCCGCCTTTGTAAAATGCAAAATATTTAATTAAAAGAGATTTTAACATAATCAGAGCCACTCATTACTTTTTAGAAGCCTCAATAAACTGTCCATCGCCTTGGACAAAAGGTGGAAACTGCAACTTTCTTTCTTTCTTCTTTCTTTCTTTCTTTCTTTCTTTCTTTCTTTCTTTCTTTCTTTCTTTCTTCTTCTTTTTTTCCCCCCCCAAGTGAGGAATGAAAGGTTCCACAGAACCTCAGTGTGCCAGGGGGAAGCCATAATTAGGCGGCAGGCCCCGGGGACCCTGGCCCTGCTGGGAATGCAGATTTGGATCCCTGATGCAGGCTGCTTGGGGGAGATTGGACCCTGGAGGAAGGAGCAGAGAGACCCAAGTGTGTGCCCAGAAGGGAGAAGAGATGGTAAAGCCTGCTAGAGACACGCACCACCCGAGCACCATCGCTTAACCTAATTACTTCCAATCAGTGTCGTGTTTTATGCAAAGCAATCAGCTGGTGAACTTTGCTAATGAGTTCGATTTTATGCCGGATTTAGCCCTTATTACTATTTCAAAGGTGCTGTGGGCTAATGCGGGCGGGGAGTGTTAGGGGATGCCAAGGAGGAGGCTTTCCCAAGTCACTGTTTTCCCTACCCCTTTAAAATTGGGCATTGATCTCTTCGTTGGATTTGATTAAATTAGTAAATGTTCCAGCCGCGACAGTGCGGGTGGTAGGCAGCCCCGTAGATCCCCGCGCAGCCGCGAGACCGCGGCCGCGGGACTGGCTAGGGGACGGTTCCCCCCTTTCACAGGTAGGTGTCACACTTGTCCTGAAATACAAGCCTGCACTATGCAGAGTCGGACATTGGAGAGAGTGGGCGGAAGTGGGGGATGGAGAGCCACAGTCGCTTGGGGGCAGTGAGGGGAGCCCCGAACTAACTGGAGGGTGCCCCCAGCCCCTGCTCCCGCACGCACCCCTTTTTGGACAAGTGGCCTTCAAAAGTTCGAAGACATTTGCCTAGATAATGAGGCTGTTGAGGACTCGATCAGGCTTGTCGTCGCGTTAGCACTTTTCCTGTCTCTGATTCGAAAGTCTAAGTAGTAACAAAAGTGTTGAGGGGGGGGGGGTATTTTCTAGTTTTAAACCCGCATGTTTCATCTCAAAATGAAAAATCAGGATGAGTCTCAATCCCAAATGGGGAAAAGACACCGCCCTGTGCCCGAGGCCCGCCAACAGTGTCCGTGTTCGCGTCTCCATTTTGCGTCGGAGAGGTGGAACAGAGGACGTGTTTTACTTCGTGGGAAATTTTCGGTGGTCGGGGGAGGGGAGGGTTTACCGCAAAAACATGCTCTAGCCAGGGGAATTAATTTGCTCTATTAAACCCAAGCTTGAGTGGAGAGTGAATGTGTTTGCACATAACACCGGTTTAATTAGCCTAAATCAGAATGCACATATTTGCATTTCTACTCAAGATTACTTTAACCCTACTTGTTTTTTTAGACACACCCCAAACTTTCATCGAAGTTTTAACTTTTGCTTTTTTTTTTTTTTAAACTTGCGACGGGACTCCATTCGCTTATTCGAATTTAAACAAGTTTGCAAACTGCATTGTCCAGATGTTTTTGCGAACAGCAGTCGATTTAAGAGTTTAAATTAGTGAGAAAATTCACGCAGGGAAAATGGTTTCAAAGCTGGAAGTGTGAGTGATTAAATATACATGAGATGATCGTATTTTATTTTGTCCCTTTAATTATAAATGATTTTTTAAAACAATTGCATTCCAGAGATGACTAGCCCTACCGCCAACCCCCACTCCGGAGCCCCGGCCCCCTCCACCCGCCCCCCCCCCCCCACAGCCTAGTTCACAATCAGCTTCCCTCTTCTCCCCTATCCCCCCCCCCCCCCCCCCCGTTGAATATGCAGCCCCCGGAGTCACCTTCTCTTCTAAAAATGTCAGAAGAATAGGCCAGTCCCCTTCTCTTAAGAGAGAGTTTAAGGACCACATCAGCTCTGCGGGGTTTTGGAAGCGCTGGCCCTAAACCCTGCCCAACGATTTTAAAAAAGAAAATTACAGGCCTCCTTGTGTTCTCGGGAATATGCAAATAGCTCGGCGCGGGCCTCCCAAGTCTGAGATCCTAGGCTCGGGGCTGGGAGCCGAATGCCCGCGGGGCTCCCTGGGAACGGGAATCGCGCACCAGGGAGCTCCAGGCGTTTCTCCCCTACGAGGGGCGGCGCGAGGAGCCTCCCGGCCAGGGAGCGAAACCACCAGGGGCCGGAAGGCTGGAACCCGAGTCGCTGCCCCCTGTCCGCATCCCTCCTGCCCTTGGCCTCTGCAGGGTCTACGGGTTACTCTGCGTACTTATCTTGAATACAAGCCTCCAATTAAGTTTGGGGTTTGCTCTTTGCAGAGCTGAGTTTCTTGGCCAGTGATTTTCTGGTGTCTAGAGACTTTCCAGTTTGGGGGAAGCCTGCCGCGCAGTTCGGGGTTCGGATAATTAGATGTCTCCCGCGTTTAATCCTAGAAGTAGTTTCGCGTCTTTACGCTCCCAAGTGCCTCCTCGAGCCCGCTTGGCCGCGTCTTGGGCCGTCTCAAAGGCAGAGCGTCTTGGAGGCGCTGAGAGCAAACTTCCGGGGTGCAGTGGAGTCGAGGTTTGTTCGCAGGGTTAGACTGGGGTGCGGGAGTTGCGCGAGGCAGTGCTTAAGACACCTGGGTGCGGGGGCAGCACGGACGTTTCCCACCTGCACTTGACTGCGCTGGTTCTGGACCCCTCGAGGAGCCTTTAGCTTGGCACTCAGGTCCCAGGAGGGCCGAATCCCAGGCAGCAGGGGCAGAGGGATCACTGCTTGGGGTCTATGCAGTCACCCGCCCTGAGGCAGCGCCAAACTGGGAATGACTGGATCCCTTCCCTTACTTCTCTGTGTGGGTCTGAATCAGTTCATGGGATTTGGGGGTGAAGAGCCAACAGCCCAGTCAATCCTCGAGGGCGCATGAGCGGACACTGAGGAGAAGCTACAGAAAGGGGACATTGCTGCTTCCATTCCCGCTCCTCGGCTCGGGGTGCTTGAGCTCGAAATGTTGTTCCCCGGCCTGGGTGCGGGGCCTGCATCGAGGCTTTCTGGTTTGCAAACCCTTCGGGGCCTCTCGTTTTGCTAGAGGTGCGAAGCCCTTGGAGCCTGGAAGCTGGCGGGGGAGGGTCGTACGTGCAGTTTCAGAAATGACCCACCTGTCCCCCACGACTAGCTGCCAGCTCGGGCAGACGCAGGCAATAGCGCTTCGCAAAGCGCCCAAAGTGAAAGGAATGTGATTGCGCTCCCAGGAGGGAGCCGAACGCGGATGCAGTTTAGGAAGGGCGCCGCCTACTGGTCCCCGGGCGCCAAGCTGTTGGCAGAGAGGAGGAGTTAAGGCAAGACCTGTCTCTGTCCCCCACCCCCAGCGGGGTCTTAGCTCTGAACCCCAAGCGGGTGAAACTGAAACTGCCCAGCTACCGCACTCGCCGCGGCTCGGGTCCCAGGACCAAGTTAGCATTGGAGATTTGGAAAGCAGGGCTTGCGATTAGAACAGTTTTAACCCCACCGATTCCCGCCACGGTTTGGCCAGAAACTAGTCAGAAACTAGGCGGCAGGCAATTGAGGAAATACGCCCACGGTTGAAACAGTGTGCGGGTGGGAGACCGCCGCGGTGCGTGGCCCAGGCAGCGCGCCCCGGCTCCCGCTGGGCTTCAGGTGTGCGCTTACCTTCTGCTGGCCTTTCCGGGCCAGGGTTCTGGAACCCGCACAGTTTTGTTTTTAGTCTGCGGGCTGGCCTATCCGGAGTCTACCACGCAACCGCACCCCGTAAAACCGTTTCTGTCTTTTGGCCTATGCGTTGGACATCCATAGAAAAAGGAAAAACAAAACTACCTTCGCATTCTTGAAACCCTCCTATTTCGAAAGCATTTTGATGAGGTCGGCGCAGCAAACCAAGAGGTGCACACCTGAGCGTCCGCTTTTACTCCGACAGAAGCCCTAACCCATAGTGTCGACTGGGCTCCCCCGGTGCAGAGATACTGGGGGAAAGCGGAGGCGCGTCCTCGGCCTGGATCATGGAATCCCTTTCCACTCGGCCACCGACTAGGAAAATCGGGCCTGACTGAGAACTTGCCACCTGCCCTCCTTCCAAACTGGCCAAAACTGCAGGACTGTCCCTAGACCCACCCCACGGGTCTCCCTCGGTGACCTGGCCAGAGTTGCTCTCCTTTTCGTTTTCGTTTAAATGCGACTTGGGTCCAGGACACAAGACGGGGCCCAGGTTGTGGCCTAAGGAAGGATCGCCTCTGGGGCGGGGATGCAGCTCTGGACGCACCTCCTGCCCAGGTCGGCCCTTTCGGCCCTTGCGGGGGGTCTCTGGCCTCCTGTTGGCTCTAGGCCCCAGATCTCAGTCCCCAAGGCGGCCCTCCTGGCTGCGCTCGTTTCCGGCGCCCGGACGAGCCCGGCGCGCCCAGACGCCACTTTTTCCCAGTGAAATCTGCTTTTATTTGCTCCGAGCAAACCCCGGGCTCTCAGCGCTCTCGCCTGATGGATGCAAATGTAAATGTGCACTTATTTAATTGGATCAGGCCCCAAGATAAAAGAGATAAACGGCTCCCCGTTTGCTAACTTATTTTCCGAGGCATGCAGCGCCGCGGAGGGGAAGCTAATGAAGGAGCCGCGCGTCGCTCAGCGCTGCAGCCCTCCACGGTTATAGTGCGCTGGCCCGTCGGTAGGCTCCGCTCGGCCGGCGGCTCCTCCTCGACCTCCTTTGCATGGCCCCTTGCCGCCGGGTAGGGAGCCCATGGGACCTTCTGTGTTCCAGGACCAGAAAGAGAGAAGGCGCGGCGCGGGCTTCGCTTTTGCAAATATCCCACTCATCGCCAGAATTTTCTCTGGCTCTTCCCCTTCTGGTCTCTTACTCAGCTCCCCTTGCTGGAGTCCAACCGGCCCCGGTCCATTTGATAGAAAATCCCTTCTTGCTTTCCTCCCCAGGCGTCGTCTTTTGCCCCAGGTGGCTGTCTCAGAGAGAAAGAAACCAGGGCCACGAAAAAGGCTAGGCGCGCCCCATCTCCACCTCCGCCACCAGGGTCCCGTGGAGCCGCCCTTTAGACAGAAGGACCCCCTTCTCTGTTCCCATATGGCTGTCTTTTGGAGCCTGGGGTTTCTTTCAGAATCGTCGGGACGCCATGGATTACCTCCCCTCCAGCCCGCTCCATAACATGCACACGCAATATACACAGCCCTTCAATAATTTCAAGGGGTCACGGAACCAGACATCTAGACATTAGGAGGAGAAAGGTCTGCTTGGCTCTTCCTTCCCCGGGTCTGGAGTTCAGAACTTCAAAGCTGGCTCGTCCTCCTCCGCCATCCTTAGTTCGTTCCCCAAGGTGGGCCTGGGACTCCCCCCACTGCCAAATTGTTCTTCTTTTCGGAAGGGCTGGGGCGGAGGTCGGGGTGGGTGAGGACAGGAGGCCAGACACAGCAGACTGCAATACCTGGGGGTAAAGGAGACAGGGAAAGGGGAGCCCTCGTCGGAAACCCGCTCCAGGTAGCCCCCGGAAGCTAGGCTGGGCAGGACTTGGGAGGGCTGGCGCAGGGGAGGCTGGCCAGGGCTGGGCCGGGTGAGACCGGGCTAGGCTGGGCGGCAGGGCCGCGCCCCGTCCCCAAGGCGCTGATGGATTGGCTTGTCAGGAGAGCTCTGTGCGCGGAGCCCATCAGAAAGCACTTACCTCGCTATACTGAAATTACTGTCTTTTCAGGGGCTAATTTGTGTAACTCCCATGGAGGGGCTTGGAGGGGGTTTGATGAGGCATAAAATGATGATTAATGAATTTATTGGCCGCTGCTCATCAAACAAGGGCTAGAGAGCTCCGGTCCGCACGGTCCACATTGGCGGCCTGGCGGCGTTGCTCATCACAGCCGGGGTACCGCCTTGGGGGGTGGGGAGCGGGGTGCTTAGCGCTGCCAGGGTTTCCCCTAGCGCCTGGCCCTGGCCCTGGCGCTTTCGTTAACCTTAGCTGCTTCCTGCTGGCCAACCCCGCATTCAGGGCTACTGCAGCCAGCTATGCCACCATCGCCCCCTGCGGGCGGGCTGCTCAGGCCTAGGGGGAGACTGGGCTCCGGTGGTGCAGGCCCAGATGGGTCGTAGCCTTTCCAGCCTGTTCCAGCAGGGACAGAGTGTGACCAGGGAACCCGCAGGCAGTCCGGGAATGGAGGCATGGGCTGTCAGCGAGAGACCGTATGGCTTACTGATTGGGTGCTTGGGCCTTGGTGGCTAAGTCCTATCATCTGTAAAATGAGGCCTTATACCACTCCTGGTTTAGTGAGGATTCTAGTGAATGGCATACAGTTGTCCTTCAGTACAGTTACTGGGGTCACACTCTCTTAAGACTACTTCATGAGAGACACTAGCCAAGGCCTGGGGTTAAAAGGGAAGGGCAGCAGACAGACTTTGGGGAGGATCCTGCAAGAATGACTGATGTTCCCCCCACCCACCTTCTCCAGCCTGGAAGCACTCCCTGGGGCTTGATGGGGGGACACTGGGAGCTTGGGAAGGCAGTTAGACAGGAGAGCGACCTGATGGTCAGAGCTCAGCTTTGGGAAGCTGGCTGAACAAGCCTTGGGATAGAATCAATTTCAGATCAGTTCTCCCTGGTGGTGGTGGTTCAGAACTCCTCCCACTCACAGCCTACCCTTTGTCTGCCTTTTGGAATCTGTCCACAAGGGCCTTTTGGCTTCCTCTGGTCTCAGTCAAGAACTTGCAGCCCATGAACTTGTAAATTCTGCTGAGATTCTTTATCTCCCCTGCCTACCTTGTATCCTCCGCACTGCCCCACCTTGATCTCTCAACAGTATGCTCTACCTTTGACTCCCCAGGACATCCTGTCCTGCTGAAATAGTGCAGGAAAGACCTTGGCATTGATCCCATCCCGTGGAATGCTTAGATTGGCCTCCAGGTTAGTGCAGTTCTGCTTAACCTGAGCACCTAAGATATCCCAGATGTGCCATTCCAGGTACGACTTCGCAGCAGTGAACAAAACAAAGCTTACCTTCCTGGACCTTATACTGTGGAGGGGGAGACAGAAAGTGAGCAAATGAGGGTGATGATGGCATCTCACAATGTCTGGATGATGAATATTGGCAGAAAAATTAAGTAGGGTGAGGATGTGGAAGGGATTTTGCTCCTTTAGCCAGGGTAGTCTGGGAAGCATCCCTTAGGAGGGGCCCTTGAGGAGATACCCGAAAGCAGTTGGAGAGTAGGCCATGAAGATATCAGAAGGGGCGATTTCTGGGCA
The DNA here is from genome assembly GCF_964662115.1 of Mustela nivalis. Classification (NCBI taxonomy): domain Eukaryota; kingdom Metazoa; phylum Chordata; class Mammalia; order Carnivora; family Mustelidae; genus Mustela; species Mustela nivalis. The sequence continues at coordinate 28,239,789 of NC_139037.1, read as the reverse complement.
GAGGGATAGCAAGTGCAAAGATCCTGAGGTCAGAACAGATTTGAGCAACAGCAAGGGGAACTTTCCAGGAGGTGATAAGGCCAAGGCATACCCAGGTTTGGGCTATAAGGGGTTTTGTTGGTCTTGGTGAGATCTTTGGGTTTAATGATGAGAGAGAGAAAGGAAGAGAGGGATGGTCTGGGGGAGTGATAGGATCTAATTTATGTCTTCGAGGCATCCCCAGACATGAGGAGCTGAAGCTCTGGGTGGGCAAGATCGGAGCAGGGCCCAGTTAGGAGGTTAAAGGTAGAATCCAGGGGGAGGTAATGCTGTCTTGGACACGGAGGTCGCCAGAGAAGTAGTGGTTGCTCCCAGTGATCAGGTTTAGGCCATATTTTGAAAGTAGAGTCAACAGGCTTTGCTGATAGATTGAATGTGGGAGGTGGGCCAAGGGGAATTCTGGATGCCCCCAAGAGTTTGGGTACTAAGGGACTTGGGAAATGCCATTTGTTGAGATGTCAAATATAAGAGAGGCACAGGGATTTTATTATATTATTTATTTTATTTTTTTAAGATTTTATTTATTTATTTGACAGACAGAGATCACAAGTAGGCAGAGAGGGAGGCAGAGAGAGAGGAGGAAGCAGGCTCCCTCCTGAGCAGAGAGCCCGATGCAGGGCTGGATCCCAGGGCCCTGGGATCATGACCTGAGCCGAAGGCAGAGGCTTTAACCCACTGAGCCACCCAGGCACCCCTATTTTATTTTATTTTATTTTATTTTTAAGAGGGAGAAAATAAGACACTATGTGACCTGACCTCCATGCCCTTTGGCCCAGAAGAGCTGTTCCAGTGGACACAGGGTATCCAGGGACAAACCCTAAAATGAGCACAATGTTTTCCCTCCTGAAACCAGACATCTTCGAGCTCCCTGACCACCACATCTGCCCTTTTACTCCCGTATTTTTTTCTTTTTCTTTTCTTTCTCTCTTTCTTTCTTCCTTCCTTCCTTCCTTCCTTCCTTCCTTCCTTCCTTCCTTCCTTTCTTTCTTTCTTTCTTTTTTAATCAGTGGAGACAACTGAGGCCCAGAAAGTGAAAATGACTCGCCCAAGCTCACACAGTGAGTTCCCAGGCAGAACGGAGCCAGAAATCCAGGTCTCCTCACTCCTCGGCTGTGTTCTGCCTGTGCCTCGCCGGAGCTGTGTTCTCTGGGATATCCGTATTTTAACAGAGAGCTGGAAACAAAATGCCTTAACAGAGAGGAATGAATTTATAATGGTGGAATCTCAGACACGGTGACAGGCTGTCAAGGGAGATATTTTTAGGCTGGGCCCGGAAACATCTTAGCCTTCCTCCAACGCTGCTGGAGGACTGCTGCCTCTTCAGGACTCCGCGTGTGAAGTGCAGATGAGGGCAAAGCTAGGAATGGGCCATCTCTCCCAAACACCCGACAGCAAGGAGGGTCTGAGCCTGCTGCCCCTGCCAAGGAGGGTTTTCTTCTGTAAATCATTGCTAGCTGAAAAGATTTGCTCATTTCTCCTGTTGGAAGTGACTGTCTGCCCGCCGCCCGCCGTTATCCTACATAATGCAAACAGAAATCAATGTTCCTTTACCCCTAGGTTCACAGAACACCTCCTATCAAACAAAGATTTGAATAGGAGGCAAGGCCCTGAATCATGGATCTTTCATGTATTTATTTTTGAATTCTTTCCTTCCCTTCCTCCCTCCCTCCATTCCTTTTTTCCTTCCTTCCTTTCTTTATGTCTTAGCTTGACTGTTTCTCCCCCCCACCCCCATCCCCACCCCCCCACCCCTAATTCTTTTCTTGACTCCTTGTGTTGGATATATGGTCGTCAGCTTGGGCATTTTTTCTGTAAAACTATCAGTGGCTTTGTCCCAAGGGAACTCACAGGCCCTTAGGAACAGCATCTTGACATCTTTCAAGCAGAGTGAGACATCTGTTAGCCCTAGATTCCAAATACCCTCACAGTTCCACAGCATCCCAGACACCTTTCCAGCTAACTCGGTTTGACATCAGACTTACCACACAGTTGTCATTTCTGAGACTTTTTTTTTTAGATCCAAACCACAAGGGTTTTTTTTTTTTTTGCTAGTTTTGTTTGCCCTCTATTTGTATCCAGCATCTAAATCCAAACCCTGTGGTAATAGGTGGCTCTTTTTCCAAATACTCTTACGTGCAAAGATGTTCATTGGCCCATGAGGACTGATTTTTCTGGATCACGTAAAAGCATGGATTAGCAGCAACTTGGAGAAAAGGGTTCATTTAGAATAAACACCACCTCTCTGCTCTCATGAAGAGTGTGGTACAAAAATCATTGGCCTGCTTTATTTTGGTTGGTGGAGTTCTTTTCCTCACCAAACTTTTTTTTTTTTTTTTCTTACTCACTTTCTTTTTCCTCTTTAATTTTCTTTTTTACTCTGGCAAACACCTGCCAGTTCCTACACCACGTAGGAGGAATGTCTAAGAAGACTCCATAGGACTTGAGTCTGTAAGGAATGAGCCCTTATGTTGCTCAGCCTCCTCAAAACGCTCAGGGCTCCCATTTTCAATGGCCCTGTCCTAGCCACCAACAATCACAATCACAACCACTATTTCCATAATAACTTCTTGCAAGTTTTGGAGTTTTGTCACCATCTACTTATCTTGAAAGGGATATTTATACCAGTGCTGCAACTGAAAAATGAGTATCACTTGCCATCAACACAAGACAATGGTAAAAAGCAAATTCGTGATGTGAGGTTCTTGGTGCCCTGGGCTCCGAAGGTGAGCGGCATCCCTCTCGGGGTCTCTGGTTGGTCCCAGAGGCCTCCCCAACCCTATTCCTCTGCTTTGCAGACTGCCTCCAAAATTACATGGGCCACAGGCGCAAGTTTTCACCCTACCTAACACCACCTCGGGTGGCCCCGGAGATGGGCTTACCACACTTTGGAAAATGGTAACTGTTCATTTTCTAGGTATGGGAACAGCGGCCCCGACTTGTTCGACGTGCTCAAGATCACAAAGCTGTCTGGTGACAGAACCAGGGAAGGCTTCCTCCCCTTCCCCAACCAGCTTCCCCATGCTCCTTTCTGAATAAATGCCTTGGACAGTAGTCCTCATCTCCACGCCTGCGCTGGAGAAGTCAGGACCAAATTGGGAAGATCTCCGCAATGCTGCTGGGCTGTTTGTTGTTCCTTCTGTCCCCCTAGATCTGTGAGGTTGAAGCCCCTTTTTTCCTCCTCTGTGGGTCACTCTTTGGGGGTAAATGGCCAAGACCTACTACCCAATGTGCCCTTTCACACCGTAGAAGACTCTGGTTGTTCTTTCCTTCTTTAGGGGAAGGAGAGGGGGCTGGGACCTCCAGCTCTGAACAGAGTTGTAGAGGGTGCTAGACCTGGGGGGGGGGGGAGGGTGGTCCTTGCCCCTCATGTCCTCTTTCTCCAGCTGCTCACAAGTGGCACGTTTCTGTCCCCTTCCTTTCTCTCCCAAAGCCACCCATGGTCACACATGGTAACCTTGTTTATTGTCGGGGGGACTGTTGGGCCCCCGGCTGTAATGTCAGTCAGAGTCAACACTCCCCACACATCTCCGACCTGTCCCCTCTTTCCTCCCTCTGTGAGGACCTTCTGCCCAGCTTGGTCACCTTGTGGGCACTTACCTCAGTGGAAGAACCTCAGAAACAGGCCGCCACCTCTTTTTCCTCACATGGTCTCACTCCCCAGGTCCCATAGATCCTTCAACTGCCTCCACTCCACTGCTCTGGTCTGAGCCTTAGTCATCTGTCACATGGACTATCACACATTCTCCCAGCTACCTTCGTGATACCAACACAGAGTCCAAAGCCTGACGTGGCCAGAGGATTCAATACCTGTTAGTGGAAATGCAAACAGATAAATGGACTCCAAGCCAGTCCACTGGTCTATATTCTCCCCCAGAAATAGGAGTTTTGAAATAGCTCTGGGGTCAGACCGAAGTGAGCTCAAATCTGGATGGCACTCTTTATCCAGAGTGTTTTCGTGAACAAGACTAAGTGACTGAGAAACCTCGACAGAAAGGCCCAGAAGCTGTGGAGATTGAACAGGTGGGCCCTAGTGCCGGCCTGCCTGGCTACCATTCCCATCTGTGCCATGTGCCCGCTCGGTAACCCTGAGAGGTTTCCAGAACCTCTCTGAAATTCAGTGTCCTCATCTATAAAACGAGGATAACAATGAGATCTCCCTCTGACGTGAGGATTAAATGAGATAATGTGAGCAAAGCTCCCCAGAGCACAAGGCTGACGCTCCAGAAATGAACGGTTTTCCTAAAATTACTCCATACATACGATTTCTTTTGGCTGAAAATGACTTCAGCTGAGAATTTCTAAAATTGCATGGTGTGTTTGTCCCACGTCTTAACTACTTCACATCTTTTTTGCTGACCAGCAATGGTTAAGATGACTAGAGTTAAGAAGAGGAGAAAAAAAAAAAAAGCTTATTTTAAGAATCACTCCTTGGAACATTATTTCATTACTTAAACTTTCTGCTGACTCATCTATTCCTTGGTGACTGAGTCTTTCTTTACCAATAACTTTAATTACATCAATCACTCATTCCCAAATCTGCTGAATAATGAGAAACTCCTAGAGGTGACACTGCAGACTTCTGTCACACAAGCAGGGGCCTGTGGAAGGGGAACTGGTCTTCCTTCCTTTCTCCCTTTCTTTCTTCCTTCCTTCCCTCCTTTTCTTTTTTCTTTTCCTTCCTTCCTTCCTTCTTCTTCTTTTATTTTTTATATCAATCAGTACTTCAAAGAAAGAATGCATGTTTAGCTTTCATGATTTACTGTCTGCCCATCTGTCTCTCCAACCATTTATAATTAGCAATCTCCATAGCGGGGAAAATAACAATTCATAGCTTCTTGAATGGAATCAAATGGAATTTGTTTCATCTTCTGACTTTTTTTTTTTTTTTTAGTTCTAAGGCCCACTTGCCTCTATCTCCTGGCGGAAGCAGGCTGTAAAATACATAATATTTGAAAATTCCAACCCCCATTCTTTGGCTGTTAGTCACATGGTTCAAGGGTGAACGTACAGTAATAGCTCACTTACTGAGCTCCTAGTATATACCCGTTATTACAGGAAAGGTTTTATGGACATGATCTCAGGAGAACCTCATCGAACCAATGGTGTGGGCACTCTTAATATCCCCCACTTAATAGATGAAGAAACCAAGTCAGTGAAAAATTTACTTGCCTGAGTCCGGGCCGGAGTTGAGCCCATGGGAATGTCTGACCCTTATTTTCTGGGCCTTGATGGAACCAGGAAGGAGCTGTCCACTGGTTTTTGCTGCTTTAGGCAGTAGCTGATTTTTCTGGCTCTTGGTGGCTCCCTTCTGTGAGAAGAATAAGGTCCCAGCTCATTGTTGAACTGGAAATATTAACTGATGCTGCTGGGGAGCAGTGATCCCTACTTTGGTGAGAGTAGTAAGATGCCAGTTGGGGTAGCGGGGATGGGGGTCTTCTCACAGAATCTTGCCCCGGAGTGCACGCTCTTCCTTTCTCGCCTGCCCTGTACACCTTGTCCTCTCCCTCTTGGACAGTGATGCCTAATAAGTCTGTCTCCAGGCTTACCCCACATCTTTCCATCTACATATTAGAATATTAAAGAGGAGGCAGTAGCCAAGGGAGCTATAGAATGTTGTAGAGCAGGAGAGTGGCAAAATCAAAGCAACACTTCAAATAGATTCAAAGTCCCAATTCCTCTCTATCATTCCAGGCTCTTCATCAGTCTGACCTCTGCCTCCTGTGGGGCCCCATCTCCCAAGACTCCTCATGGATATCCTGTGCTGTGGTCCCACTGGCCAAATACTCACTCCCTGAGCCCTTTTTCCCAGGCTGGATTTTTTTGGCTCAGAACAATCCAACCCAGGTTGCTGCCTAAATCCGCTCCTGCTTCAGAGATTGAGCTCAAGAGCTTCCAGAAACTTCTAGGCTTTCTCAATGGTTCCAGCCCAACTGCTTTCTCTCCCTTGGGGGGTTGCTGCCTAGCAAGAAGCAAGCAGAGCATTGGCTCTGGGGTCAGCGTAAGCTGGGTTTGCCTTCCACCTCTGCCACACATTAGCTGTGTGACCTTGAGCAAGTTTCTTAACCTCTCAGAAACTGAGTTCCCCACAGTCAAGTCATGGTCATAGTATCTGTGTCCTGGAAGTCTGGTCGGAATGAATGTGAGACTGTCCCTTGGGTGCTTTAGGAAGTCATTCAATTCAGCACCACCTACAAGGCTGGTGTGTTCACAGACCACACCATACAGTGCCTGTATGTTTGGACAGAAACAAGAGGATTCCAGAAAGCACACTGTTCTGTGAGTTTGAACTGTTCTTTTTGTCTTTGCACGTATGTTTCCACAAACATGGAGACGTGGTTCTAAACTCTCCTGGTCTATTTGTCTTACACCAGAACTCTGCTGTTGTCTTACTATGGCTCTGTGGGATGTCTTAAAATGTGGTAGGGCAGTTCTGACTCTTGGTTTTTCTTTTTTGAAACGATTTATTTGATTTAGCTCTTTGGGGGCATCTATTCTTCAAGGCACATTTTAAGACGAGTTTATCAAGTATTTAAATCATTTATCTCTGCACCCTTGCCATCAATACTGTGCCAGCCATGGAGGCTTAGCTTTAGGTTATCAGGGTGAGACCTCCCAAGTGATTTTTAAGGAATACAGGTTGAAGAAATAATAAATTTCACACCAGAGTTCTAGTAGGATCGGTTTCAGGCCCCCAACCCCCCACCCCCGGTGGTCTGTGGTGGGGGGGGGGGGCATAGCTGAGGCCTCAGGTGTCTTCTCTTGGGTGGAAGGGAGGAGCAAAGGCCTGTAGTGGCTCTAAGGTCGGGTTTGGATCTGGCTGCATGAGGGTTTAGGAAGTCCAGCATACCTACATCCACTGAGGGATGTTTTCTCACTTTGATTAAGTTCCCTTCATTCCCCTAGCCCAGTCCTGGAGCACTGACCTCAGAGCAGTGCAACTAAGCATGTAGGCTCTGGCCCCGGGCTGCCTGGGTTCCCATTCTCCATGTTTTCCTGCCACCTGTCCCACCTCAGTAAAGGACAACACACCATCTAGAAAGCTCCAGTCAGGGTGCGCCTGGGTGGCGCAGTCATTTGAGCATCTAACTCTTGACTTCAACTCAGGTCATGATCTCATGGGTCATGGGATTGAGCCCAGAGGACACTCCCTGTTATGTGGGGAGTCTGCTTGAAAATTCTCTCCCTCTGCCCCTCCCCCTGTTCTCTCTCTAATAAGTGAATAAATCCTAAAAAAAAAAAAAAAAAAAATAGGGTTTTTTTTGTTTGTTTGTTTGTTTGTTTGTTTTTTAATGAGTCACTTCTCAGCTTTTCCCAACTTTTCCCAATTGTCTCCTCCTGTTACTGAATGTGGACTCAGATTTGGTGGGATTCCACACATCTTCGATTTTTCCCTTGAGGCTTTACTTCCCTTCATTTCTGCCTCCATCACTGTGACACAGGCCACTGATCACTGTCACCTCTCTCCTCCTCCTCTCTCCTCCCAGCTCTAGTCCTGCTCTGTTAGTTAGTTGATTCTCCCCACTGAAGACAGAATGTGTATGTAATGATATAATTCCTTGCCCCAAATATTTAATGCCTCTCTACAGGCCTCATACAAGACCCCAACTCTTAAGGCTGATGCTCCTTCAGATTCTGTGCTCTAAACCTGTAAAACTATTTTCCATTGCTATGTACTGTTTGGCTTTCGGGCCTTTGCACATGCTGTCCCCTCTTCCTGGCATGCCCACATTCTCACTCTGTCCCCCACCCTATGTGGCAAAAGGTCTGTGCTTGAGGCTCCCCCCCCCCCAACCCTGTATTCAGTCTCTCTCTGTGCTGAGGGCATATAGTAAAGGATAAGCAAAATTTACTAGTTGTATGACCCTGGGTATGCAATTCACTTCTGGGGTTCAGTTTATCCATTTGTAAAAGGATCAGAATCATAGTGACGAGTCCATTGCAGTTAGACACGTTAGGATTTGTTTGTTTGTTTGTTTGTTTCTTTTCTTTTCTTTTTTTTTTTTTAAATAAACTCTATCCCTGATCTGGGGCTGAAACTCACGACCCTGCGATCAAGAGCCACGTGCTCCACTGACTGCGCCAACTAGGTCACCCACCCCTGGGTGGACACTTTAAAAGTCAGTATATGAGTCACTATCTCACAGGACTTGGGGGAGGAGTGAAGGAGATCATTGTAGGCAAAGTTCATAGATGAGTGGAGGAATAAACAGAAGCATAAGAGCCAGCGATCGCCTTAAGGAGTTTTCAGTGAGATCAGATTCATGCCCCCACAGCCGACAGCTCCTTGAGAGTCATTTCCTTCCTTTCTTCTTGAAGGAACCTCAACTTTGTTTGGGGTGGCAGTGTGCCCAGTCTTAGGGGATATGCCATTTATGTCTAGGCCATTCATGATCATTTCATTCCCGTTTGCCACATGCTTACTTTCCCAGCATCCCTTGCACCTAGGTGTCCATGTGACCAATTCTGGCCAATGAGACATGAGAAATCTAATCTTTCCGAATTTCAATTTCTTGTAAAATGAGAGGTGGGATCAAAGAATAGTAATGTTTAATCCTCTTTCTTTCTTTCCTTCCTTTTCTTTCTTCTCTTTCTTTTCTTTCTTTCTTAGCAGAGAACCCTCCTTTCTGGTTCCTAACAGATTTTTCCATGGAATCCTAATATATACAGCAATCAAAGTATAATTGCTTTAATCAAAAGGGAGGTTGAAGAGTACAGGAACTCGATCCTAGCCTTCACCGGCAGCCCACAAAACACCCTCTACAAAATAGCACTTGGAAAACCACTGGGTAGGAACACCTCTACATCCTGTTTTGGGTATTGTTTTATTTGTGCATATTTTTGGACAACCCTTCTAGTCTAGCTTCCTGAATTTCCTTCGTGATCCATTCCCCTTGCCTCCTCCCCCTTTGGTCCCTATGCTTTCAATGAAATTAATTCGACTCTAGTTCCTGGGCTAGGCATAGGATTTAAGTCTAACATTCTGTTCATCTGGATATGATGATTGGCTCAGCAATGTGCACGTGACCCAATTTGGTCCAATGAGATTGAGGCCAAGGATTTTCATTAAGGTGGAGGAGAGGTACACACGTTCTTGATCCATTGGACTTGCAGCGTGGTACTAAGAAACCTGAGAATGAAGGGAATGGAGCTGAGAGATGGAAAGAAAACAGGCCTTAGAGACTTTGAACCCTTGGATTCAGCTTTGCTTGAAGACTGACAGATCTGCTGTTGGATTTGGGGATTTGTGAGCTCATAAATTCCCTTCTAAGTAGTTTTACCTTCAACGCAACTCAGAGTGGCAACTAATAAAGATTATTTCCAGATCCTGAATCCTGGGACCTCTGAGGGGTAGATACGAAGATTGGTTACAGACTGTCCTGTTTTTTTCCTGGGCGTGTGGTAGGACTGTACTTCTCCAGTCATCCTGAAAGAGGCATGGCCTAGGACATCCTTTGCCAGTGAAACGTGCAGAGAAGTGTTATGTGTCACTTCTGGGCGGGGTTCTTTAAAAGTCAGTGCATGATTTACCTCTCTCTCTTTCCTTCCCATCATGATGTTCCAGATGGCGGAGGCTCCTTCAGCCTGGGTACCAGACTGAGGACAATGTGGAGCAGAGAGCCCTGCTGACCCTCGATGGATCTGTACCGTGAGCAAGAAATAAACCTTTGTTGATTCAAGCCATTGAGCTACTGGCTCATTTGTAGAATAGCTCTCCTTAGCCTGTCCCTAATAATATTGTAGAATTTTTCTCCTTCTTCTCCCTCTTCTTCCTGTGCCTTCTCTCTCCCTCTTTCTCCCTCTCTTCTCCTGCTACCCTGCTCTGCCCAGCAGTCTTAAGTAAGTCTATTTCTTTTAACTTATCTTCTGTCAACAGACTTTTAAAGGCTTTCATGATGGTTCATCTACTGCCTCCCCAGTGATATCGAGGTGGACATTGGCAGGAGAAAACTAGCCTGCCCCAACAAAGCCGTGCCCCTGGCATCAATACAGGTGCCAATCATTGCAGCAGTCAGCAAGTCATTCTCCCTAGCGCTCCAACCTCCCCAGCAGACCAACCTCCTAATCATATTATTGGACTCAAAAGGCTCTGAATCAAACCTTTTCCATTCATTATATTACGAAAATGGACAAGACCCTGAAGTTTGTGCTGTGGTCTTCGAAACATAAGGCTCTTGCCAAGATTTAAAAACGCAACAATTAAAAAAATTCCTATATACTGGCTTTCATTGCTAATAAGCAACTTCTAAAGCGGATCGGTTAATTGAGCCAATGCACAAGATTCTGTAGCTGGGGGAGGGGGTTGGCAAATGCCTCAGTTCTTTGGGAAGCAGAAAAGTAGGAGTCAAACATTCCTGCAGCTTGGGAGTGATTATCGTCACTACCCTCTATGACACTGGTATGGCTCAGGAGTCTCAGAGTTACCTGCGAATGGGGGCCAGACAGACTATGTCAGTGAGTGGTGGGGGCTGTAGGAAACTGTGGTGATGCCTCTTTTACATTCGGCTCTAGCGGAGAGTCACCATATAAGAATATAGGTCTGGCATCGCTAGCTCCTTCAGAGGTCCCCCTACCCCCTTCCCTGGGGAAAGTTGAAATCCATTTAAATTGTCCATGTCCTCACATTTTTCCTAAAATACTATTCTATCCAAACTCCTTGGGCAAACTGCAGGTAGGATGTTTGATGGTTTATAACACGGTCATCCCTTCCCCTTCCCATTCTATGTGATCTCCGTTTTACAGGTGAGGAAATGGAGGCTCACAGAGGTAAAATGATTCACCCCGAAGGACACAGCCGGACCCCGAAGCTCAAGCCTATACCTCCTGACTCCAACTCAACCCCATCCCAGGGTCACCTGACAGCTCAAGTATGCAGCAGAGAGGATAACTGTCCACCAAAGACTCATGCTCCCATTTCCCTAGTATAGGTTACCAATGGGTGGCAAGTGACAAGCCAGCACTACGGCTCCCAGCCATGTTTCTAGGTGAAGTCATGTGACTAGTTCTTGTCCAAGGAATCTGAAAGTAAGTGCTACCTGCCAGCACTCGCTGGGAAGAAGTGGGTGTGCCTTCCCCACCCTCCCCTGCTCCCTCCACCACTGTTGCAGATGAACACAGCGACCTTGGAAACCATGCTTTAAAATCAAAGAACCTCAGGACAATAAACCTGTGGATTCCTGAATCATCTTTTGGAGAAAAGCCCCCCTCTAATCACGAGCGTCCATTTTGGACTCGACATCAGGAATCAAGAAACCTCCACCGTTCGAGCCATTATACACTTTGGGTTTTGTCGCAGGGACTAGCATGACCGTCTCTCTGCCAAAGTGAATGCATTTTTGAAAAATCTATCTTTTTCTTCTCCTTTCTTTATTGGCAGGAAGAGTCTCTAATGCACAGGGTCATCCTCTTGAATCCGATGGGTCTAGGGTGAGAAAATGACTCAAATGGAGTTTGGTTTCTGGAGGGGGTGTGTGTAGTGGCCCCAAGTGCACTGAATCTTGCCCCCCCCCCCAGGCTTTGAAGAGGGACTTGTTCGTATTCCAGCTGGAGGTGAACGAACATATTATCACTGAGCCCTCCTGGAGAAAGACGAAAGACAAAACAAGCATTTGGCCTGTCTGGGCCACACACCCTTCACCAAGATAGGAGTCAACATGTTTGGGAACATCAAAGACAGTGTGATATCTTAAGCATAAGGAGATTAACATTTACAAAGGTTTGCCCCTCGGCCTGTTCCCAGGAATCCAGCAGACAGAGCCAGGAGGGGCAATTAACATCACCCATCTGCATTGGGGTCTTCTGGCATGTTGTATTAGAGGGTTTTTTGGTTTTCTTTTCTTTTCTTTTTTTTTTTTTTTTTTTGGTGGGGCAGGGCGGGTGGGCAGAGAGCTTTCTCCTGGATTGGGAATGAAGAAGGTGAGTCTGGTGTCCTCTTCAAGCAAGAACCCTTTGTGTATTTAGGGAGATGCTGGAACAGTCTGGGGAATGACAACACAGGTACAAAGACCCTGGGGGGTGGGGAGGGACTTCTTTCTCCACAGTATCAAGCCATTCACCCTCAGAGAGAGGAAGAGAGTCTTTGCCCATCTTCGTATAGTCCGAAACAGTCCGTGCCTCCTAAACCAGGAAGCCAGTACAAAACAGGGCTGAAACAGTCTGTAGGAATTGGGGGGTGGGGGGTGGTGAGGCACTCGTTCATCTCTTTGAAGCAAGAGGCCAAGAATATCTCAACACACTCCAAGTACCAGCAACAGTAGGCAATGGACGGGGACCAAAATCCCTTACAGCTGTTGGAAACCATACCCTATTCAGAGATAATTGGCAATTAGTTGAACAACTCCTGTTTAAAACACTCCTCCTCCCCACCCTCAAAGACAGCTGTGTTTAAAAAGGGGAGGGGAGAGAGTTCTCAAGAAATGTGGAAACCTAATCTTCAAGTCAATAAAACAAAACAGGGCCCTGGGAGTAAATGAGTGAGAGGATTTAAAAATATCCGGAGGCCGTGGAACATCTTTTGGAAATCCACTGCTCTACTCTGCTCTCGAAGTGGAACAGGGTGGCCAGGAGCACAGATGCTGGGGGCCGAAAGGCATGGGTCTGGGCAGCTGTTCTGCCACTGGCCAGCTGTGTGAACTCCGCGCATTTCTTCAACACTCTTAGCTTCAGTTGGCTCATCTGCAAAATGGGAATGACAGTAATTATGCTGGGGAGATGAAATCAGATGGTGCGTGGGGCTTGGCAATAGTAAGGGCTCCATAAGCCATAGCTCTCAGGCATCCACGCTTATTCAGATCCAGGCCTTAGCCTGGCGTTCAAGGCCCTCTACGATTTGTCTCCCACCTAATCTTCAGAAGCCTTCCCCATTTTCATGTTCCCTGTTGACTAGCAACCAAATGGAACCAGTCCCCTGGGCCTCTGTTTTCTAATCTGAGAAATGAGATCAATGAACTAAATTCTCTGGAAGGTCGCTATTAATCCTGACTTCCCGCCTCACGCGTCAGTCTTACCAAGTCCTCAAGATCAGGCTCAAACACCATGAGGAAGCCTTCCCTGGGAAGGAGTTGATTTCTTCTTGTAAAGCTCAAACTGGACTTGCAAGTTGGCGGCACTTTGGTTTGATTTACATTATATTTTTTATTTTTATTTTTTTAAAGATTTTATTTGAGAGAGAGAGAGAGAGAGAGAGAGCGAGAGCACAGGAGCAGGGAGAGGGGCAGAGGGAGAAGCAGAATCCCCACTGAGCCGGGAGCCCGATGTGTGACCTGAGCCAAAGGCAGATGCTTAACTGACTGAGACACCTAGGTGCCTCTGTATCGTATTTTTTAAAATCGGAAAATACTGCAACAAGATTTGGATTTCCAGCTTCCCTAAAAAAAGTCTTAAGACCTGGCAATCCTGGCCCCACTACTGAAAAAAGCTGTTGTCCGGAGATGGGTCACTGCTGCCCCCTGCAGGTGGGGCAGGCGCTTCTAGATTTTTCCACCTCTGATGCGTCCCTGATTGACTTTAACAGCCTGAGCCCAGAAGGCAACTGGGATCCCTGGTTCTTCCTCCTCTACTTTCTATTTTTATCTTGTAAGGGCTATTTCTTGCTTTCTCCCTTATGCTGGAATTACTGATGTTTATGGACATCTTTATCTCTTCTGCTATAGACTAAGATCCTTGGGGTAGGGGCTCTCTTATTCATCTGTGAAGCCCAAAGGTCCTGGTTCAGTGTCTGGTTTAGAAAGGGAATGAGCAGGGCCCCCTGATACATATGAGTGTAACCTCCTGGTGTTGTGCAAACCAGTGCTGTGATTGACTAGTGAGTAAAATAATGAATGAATGATGAAGACATGCACTTATAGAGCATCTACTGTAGGCCAAGCACTGTGGTAAGTGCTTTGCAGATACTGACCTACTCATAAAATGAGTGCACATATGAATGAATATCAAATGAATGGGTCTCTCTGTTTGGTTCTTACCTCAGGGTGGAGACCTCTCCTCCCCGGGAGACAAGCAGATATTCTCAGCTCTGAACTTCATAGGTCTGGGGGCTTTGTCCATCAGAGACACACTCACATCAGTGGAATGGGGATCCGAGAGACTGTGATTATTCCCAATCTGGAATCACGGTTCGTTGTTTGAAGACCCACGCCCAGGCCTTAGTGGAACCCCAAGACCAATAGACAGAGGTCACTATCACCTAGCAGAGCTAGATTATCTTGCCAGTTTCCCCTTCAATGCCTCCCAAAGCATCAGTTAGAGTCTTATTCCCTGGAGTGCAGAGTAAAACAGTCTGTGTTTGCAGGGTACCTGGGTGGCTCAGTTAGTTAAGAGTCTAACTCTTGGTTTCAGCTCAGGCTCTGATCTCGGGCTTATGAGACTGAACCCCAAGTTGGGCTCTGTGCTCAACATGACTCTGTTTGGGATTCTCTCTCCCTTTCCCTCTGCCCCTCCTGCTCATTCTTTCTCTCCAAAATAAATAAATAACTCTTAAAAAAAAAAAAAAAAAAAGCCCCCCTATGTTTACACAGAGATTTGTAGCAATCTGTTTCCTGTATAGGATATTTTAGAGATTCAAAAATCTTTCCTCACTGGTTACCTACTTTCATTTCAAAGAATTACCCCATTTCTCTCCCTCCTCTTTATGTCCATTATGCAGTACATAAAACATGCATTACCTTATACTCATTTCACAGATGGGAAAAACGAGGTCAGAAGGGAGGAAAGGATTTGCCCGGGGTGGAACTAGAAAAGCAGAGACCCGGGTTTCTGGCTCAAATCTCTGTCTGTGTTTCATTGCAAAAATTTGCTAAGTAGAAAAGACAGATGAATCCACTGGGCATCATTGTCCTATCAACCCAGAGGAAGGCCTGGTGGCTATGGAGATTGATAGGGGGAGAAGGTGCTAGGAAGAGGGGCGACAAGAGTGTAGCTGGAGAAGGCCCCAATGGCAAGGGAAGCAAGAGTGCAAAGCCCATGGGAACAGATTCTAAAAAACAAAACAAAACAACAACAACAACAACAACGGGAGAGGAAGAGAACAGGAAGGGGCCTTGGGAACCCTAAGAGGAGCAGAGCAGAGTGCCTAAGAACAGTCTTTGGGGCTGGAGAGGCCTGGGTTTAAAACTCGCTTCCAGCTGTGCAGTCTCAGGCAACTGACTTAACCTCTCTGACCTCAGTTTGCTCATTTTGTGAATAGGGATTGGGATTGTCCCCAGGCTGTTGTGAAGATGGACTGAGACAGTACCAGTCAGTGCTCAGTAACTGCTAGCTGTTAACAAAGATCAGCTACTTTGATCTCCAGCCTGTGCCTTTGAGGGAAGGGAAGGGGCTTGTCTCTCGCCGCACAGCAAATAAGGGACAGAGAGCGGACCTCCTGCCTCTCAGCCCACTGCTCTTCTAACACACCAGGCAGCATTCAGGGTGGGTGCTCTGGAGGCTGCCGAGAAAGCCACTTCCCAGCAAACCAATGCTGGACCCACTGTCTTCACTGGTTTGATCCAATCTTGGCAAAATTCCCTGTTGGCATAAAAGCTAGGTGAGTAAATGATTATCTTTTTATGCCAACTTCAATCTCTCCCTTCTCCCCCAGAAATATGTTCCTTCATCCTAGGTGAGGAATATGGGTCCTGATGGGTCCCTGACCCATGAAAATGTCCCAGGACCACTGCAGAAGCAGATCAGCCCCCCTGAGCCCCAGCCCACTGCCCCCCCCCCATTCCCACCTCCAGCTGCTGCCTCCCTCTCCTCCCATTACCTCCTCCTACATCGGCTGCCCTGACCTGCGTCCTCACCGAAGTTCAACAGCACCCTGGCTTCTGAGGCTGAGAAGAGTCAACCAGCGCAGGGCCATGGACGGATGCAATAGAAATTAGCCAGAGCCAGGGAGAGAGGCAGATACATAATTTATAGTATGGTGGAGGGTGAGTGACAGGCAGCCGCGGGGGGCCTCAGCACCTTATCGATCTTTTCAAAAAACCTGAGAAAGGGCCCCGTGCTGAGGGCCAGGGGAGGCATGGAAGGTGCAGGCGGGGGCAAGGCCATTAAGGACGCGCTGCGACCAGGCCAGCCGCCGGGGTGGGCGGGGGGGCTCCGGCAGGTGGGGCCCGCACGCGTGCCTCCGATCGATGACACCATGTCAAAACATAAAATGTATGCTTTGGCTCTTAAGCCAAATGTGCGTGAGATTTTTTAAAAGCATTGATTCAGGATGGATCAATGGAAATCGAGGCATAATTTTTTTTCTTTTTTCCCCTTGTGCAAAAAGGGGGTTATAACACTTTGTGGAGAGTCCTCTGCCAGGGGCAGCAAGAGTAAATATTCTGCGAGGAGTGCCTTCTCCATTGGTCACCGGAGAGCTCTGGGAGGAAGGTCAAGGTGTTGCCTCGGCTTTCCCTCCGCCTCCCCCTCTCCCCCTGCCCCACCGTGGAGGCACCTGCCTAGCTAGGGGGTGAGGGTTTCCTCGTGGGCAACCCCAGGTGGGGAGCTGCCTTCCCAACCTACCTCGGGCTCACCCAATCATCATCCAAAGATAATTCCACTCCTTCTCCGATGTCTAAGCAAGTCCAGCCAACTCTACTTTCCAAATATAGTTAGGAACGGACCCTCTAATCCCCCCCCCCCCCCCCCCCCCGGCTTAGGGCCACTCCCAGTTTACCTCTCCAGTGCCTCCACCGGGCACACCTCTCTCCTGGGCCAGCGCCTCCATGGCCGCTTCCCACGCAGCAGCTAGACTGTCCCCACCTCGCCCAGAGTTCTGTGTGTGCCTCACGAACCCACCCCATATCTTCCCAACGGACCTCACCTCCTACCACTCTTCTGCTGGCTCAGGGACACCTTCCCCACTGCCCCATCTCCTAGCGCCCTGCCCACCCCATCCTTCCCTGCCCCACTCAGGCATGACCCCCCTTTAAAAAAAAAAAAACAAACCAACCACGAATAGTACTTAACACTATAATATTGTTTGTGCGTTTATTTATTGCTTGTAATTTTTTTATAGAATGTAAACTACATGAAGGCAGGGACCTTGTCTTCTTTTTTTAAAAAAAATTTAAATTTATTTGAGAGAGAGAGAGAGAGAGAGCATGAATCAGCGGAGAGGCAGAGGGTGAGGGAGGGGGAAAGAATCTTAAGCAGATTCTGCGCTGAGTCCGGGACTGGGGGCTCGATCTCATGACCTTGAGATTATGACCTGAGCCCATACCAAGAGTTGGAGGCTTAACGGACTGAGCCACCCAGGTGCCCTTTCTTTGTATTCTTCACTGTTATATTCTCAGAGCTTGGAACAGCGTTTGGCCCCAGAGCAAGTGCTCAGTAAATACTTGTTGAAATAAGGGAGGGAGGGAGGAAGGAAGGAAAGAGCGAGCCATACTCAAGGCAGAGCCGGGAGCGCGGTGTGAAGTACCATTAGCACTGTTGGTTGCTCTCAAATACAGAAAAAAGAAATTCCTCCTGCGAGGATCTGCAGAGACTTTCCCGGGAGCTGGACACCTGTAGCTGGGAGTTCTAAACAGAAGCTCTGAATTTTGGATTTAGAGTCCTGGAGGAAAGCATTTATAAAAAAGTTACTCTTCTAGGGGGACACGTTCATCTACCTGATCAAACCGAACTCAGGGAGCATTGTAATCCTTGCTTCCCCCCGCCCAGCAATGTTAGGGCAGGAGAGTAATTAAGGGTGAGCCTCTGTCCCCCTGGCATCCTGAAGAGTGGCAGAGGTTCCTGCCCTGGAGCCAAGGGCTGCGGAATTTGGGGGGAGGTCTCAGGGGACTCTCCCAGGTTCTCTGTCACGCCGGGTGCTGGCTTCTGGGCTCCTACTAGGGGATAAAGGAGGCTGGATGCCTGCCTTTATTCCTCCGGTGCCCTTTCTGAAGTCAGATCGTTTTTCACTGTCGTGAGCACTTACCTGGCCAGGACAGTCAGGCATGATGATGAGATGAAATGAATCTTCAGCACCATGAGAGAGTCGGAGAGGTAATTCCACCAACAGGCATGTGACCTCGTTCCCCTGCCCTTCCCCTACCACCCCAGCCCTCCCCCCCCCCTCCTGGGAAGAGAAGGTTGGAGAGAATCATTTCATTGGGCCAGTGCTCACAAAGATAATTATTTAATCATGTCCCTCAGTCATCTTCCAGAAGGCCAGTCTCATTCTGTTTGTTATTTATAGGATGGTAGTCACCAGCTTGGGGCGGGAAAGGGGAATAGGGGGAGGAGAAGAGCGATGGGATGGGAGACATGGGGGAGGGGCATGAAGAAATGCTTGTGCACAATTGTTCTCTCCCCTTTTGCTTTTCCCCCAATCGCTTCAATATGTCTCTCTTATCTTCCTCCCTTCTCTCTCTCTCCCACCTGTCTCACTCCCACCTCCTCCGCCCTCTTCTGTCTGCTTCTCTTTCTGCTTTAATAGCCCTCTCTCCTCATCCCGCTCCCCTGCCTTGGCCCCCAGCCCGGCTCACAGACAAACTTGACCCCTAATAGTTTCTGACAGTGAGCTCACCCCTTTGCAGAGCAAGGTGCCCATCTTCCCCCATCAGCAACATCTTTCACTGGGCACACCCTGTGGGTTTCCATTAATGAACCCAGCCTCTGGCTGGAGGCAGTGGGGGGTGTGAAGCTCAGACAAGAGCATCTCTTTTTCGGGCCCTCACTGTCCCAGCTGGAAGTGTCCCCTGACCCTTGGTTTGGACTCCATGCACTATTTGTTTGGTATGGTTCTGAGTTGGGGAGGCCAGTGCTCCCCTAGACACCTTCCCCATTCCTAGATGCCATTCTCAGTGTTCAGTGCCCCACGGGCCTAAAGGGGGCTTTTGTTTAGGAGATAAGACAGAGAAGCAAAAGGACTTTCGACCAGACTGTACCACTTCCGAGCTGTGTGTTCCTGAGCCAACTACCCAACCTCTCTGTGCCTTGGTTTCCTCATCTGTAATGGCAGTAAGTCCTACCTTTCTCACAGGGCTTATGCAAGGATTACATATGCTAATGCTTGCCATACATTTAGAACAGTAGCTGACATATTACAAGTACACGTTCAATGTCTGCTGTCATCAGTATCTACCATCTCAACCTGGGGATACAGACGTGAGGCACAGGAGATGCCTAGACCCAAAGAGAACAAATCTGTTGACCTGCCGCTAACAAGTCTTAAACCTTGGGCAGATTGCATTTCCGCCCTGAGTCTCAGTTTTACTATCTCTGCCATGCAGGTATTGAGAAAGCCTGGGTGTAGTAGTGTTGGGAAGCTGACATGAGCTAACGCATGTTAAAATTCTAAAAATCTAAAGCCAGACCTTTTGAGTTCAAATCCCAGCTTGATGCCTTATTAGCTGTGTGATCTTGAACAAGTTACTTAACCTCTCTGTGCCTCAGATACTTCATCTGCTTATAATGCTGCTGCCTCTGCCTCCCCCACTGCCCACCAAGCTCATAGGGTAATTGGGAGAATGAAATGAGTTCATTTAAGGAAAATGCTTGACACAGAGTCTGGCACAGAGCAATGCCTTGGCAAGGGTTGGTTATTCCTGGTTACTTCCAGAAAATGCTTCTCTCCTGCCTTCTATCTCTGAAGGTTTTCTTCTCCTCTCTTCATGCTTTTTGGTAGGTGTCTTGAGGCAGAAGTTCTCAGTTTTTAACCAAAATCCAAGTCATTCTGATAGGCTCAGGCTAGCAATTACTACTTCTGGAGGCCGAAGGGGAGCTGGGTTTTTAGGAGGGCCACCCATCAGGGACACTCTGTAACCTCTGGACAAACTCCTTCTTTTTGGCCTCAGTTTTCTCATCTGTTGAATGGGAATGATTGTTTGCCCACCTCCCACATTAGCACAAAACTCAAATAAGATAATCAGGGAGCAGATGTCCTGAGATTGGGGTAACACTCCAGAGCTCAAAGCTGTCTGTTGCATTTGGGTTCTATTGGTAACAAGAAAAAACCTCACTCAAGGGTCCTCATGTCGTAGAGGGCTCACGGGCAAGGACCTAAGAAAGAAGGACTACAAGTTTCTGAAAGGGCAGGGATTGAAGAGAGGCTCCAGCTCTAGGTCACGAGTGCATGGGCTCCCCATCTCTATGACTCTACCACTCTCCAAGCCTCACTGAGAGTTGAATTCTTCAGCCTCCCAGTAAGAACCTTGTTCTACTCTTAAATCTGCTTTCTCCGAGTTTTTCTGTCTTAAGACATTAACTTCTCCATGGCCTTGCTTGGCTTCTAGGTCCTCTCTCAACACCATGGGTCACAAATGCACTTGTCCATGGATCCAGGCCACTAATGTAATGGGTGCAGTGGGCCAGGTGGCAAGCAGATAGCATCTGTGCTATCTGAAGTATGGTTGGTCATTCACCTGTTTGTTCTTAGTCAGGTCCCCCTTCCCTTCCCTGCTCTGTGCTGCATCACAGGGTGGATCCCTGTAAACTACATTTCCCATGATCCTTTAACCACTGGCTTCCAGCTAGGTTCAACCAATAGGAGTTGCTGGTGGGAGACTTGGAGGGTGAGAAGAAGGGACAAGCCTGGGTATTTTTCCACCTCTCTCTGTTGTGGATAATGTCTCTGGCAGCAGGTGTTCTTGGTCTGAGACTCTTCTGCTGGCTGGCCCCTCTGTCCACAGTCCTTACTTTGGCAGGGCAGGCCCTCCATGGATATAGACTCTGCCAGCAGTGTCTATGCCTGAGCTGTTGTAAAATCACCTCCTCCTTCTGTGCCTTTTGTCCCAGTTGTTTTTGTTTGTTTGTTTTTGTTTTGTTTTGTTTTTAGCTCTTCTAACATCTTTGTAGCTGAGTACCTGCATTAAATTCCCTCTGTTGTACTCTGAGTGACAGAAGGGGAGCTCCTGCTGTGTGCCAGCCAATGGCTGCCCAACAGGCATGTAGGCCTAGACTTTGCTTATCTGATCCCTCAAGCAAAGGCAGCTATCTGGATTTCTAGAGGATGTCTAAGTTTTACAGGGTAGCAGCTAATTTAAATTTTAAGCTTTTATTCTGAAGCCTGAATGAAACAAGTTTGTGGGTCCTACTCTGAGACTCGGATCTCTCTTTATCATGACTGTTTCTGCTACTCTTCTTCCCGTGGCATTTCCTGGCCTAAATCCCCAGGTAGGACCTAGGATTGGTTAGCTCATGCATTTAGGCAGGGTTGTTGGCTCCTCAATGGATTTGCTGCTTTAGGATCGCTGATCTCTCTTAGCCAAGCAGCCGTGTTTGGGGGATGGTCACATGGGATAAAACCAAGTTGGTTAAGGAATATGTGTCTAGATATCTGAATGGGATGATAGTCATTTGGCAAAATGCTTGAGTCCCAATCCAGTGCTTTTTTGACTATCCTCTAGCTACCCAGCAACCTAGCACTTTTTTTGGGGGGGGGGGTGTGAGAACTCATAGACCTCAATACATCTGAGCTATTTTTCATCTTCATATAGTCTTGTTATCTTTGTCAAGCACTAGCAATTCTAGACAATGTCAGTAATAAAATACACCTCCCCACCTTGACTGGTAAGTGGGTGGCCTTATAATTTACCATCCATCTTAGGGCGTGGGGGCAAAAGAGATAAATTGAGACCTATAAGGTTCTATAAGGATCTGGCCCCACTAACCTCTCTAACCTAATTTCTCAGTACCTTCTACTTCATTTAAATGAAATAGCCCACTCTGGGCTCCATGAATGTTCCAAGCTTCTTCCCATGTTGGGGTACTGCCCAAGACCTGGAGAATGGACTTCTTTGGGATAGGGAATTGTCACTGCAGCCAGGAGGAGGGCCCTGTCTGAGGGCTTCAGAGCACTTCCCTTGGCCCTCATCCAAAACCATGGGAACTCCTTAGAATCCTGGGTTAAATCCTCAGACACCCTCCCTATCACCAAGCCTAGAGTAGAACAAGGTCTCTTTTACATTGTTCTGTTTCTTCCTATCTTTTCTTTTTTTAAATTTTTTATTTCTTTTCAGCATAACAGTATTCTTTGTTTTTGCACCATACCCAGTGCTCCATGCAATCCGTGCCCTCTCTAATACCCACCACCTGGTCCCCCCAGCCTCCCACCCCCCTGACCCTTCAAAACCCTCAGATTGTTTTTCAGAGTCCATAGTCTCTCATGGTTCACTTCTTCCTATCTTTTATCACAAGGGCCATTGTTTTGTTATTCATGGGATTACTATTTTCAGGCCCTTTCCCCAGCAGCCTCTGAATTCTATGACACCAGCGACCATGTGCAATTTGTTCTTGCGTGGATCCTCAACACCTAACACAGAGCGGAATGTAGTAGGTGCCCACTAAGTATGGATCAAGGGAAGAGAGGGCTGCATGATGGGTTGAGTTTCCCAACCAGCCCCCACTCTTCCCACAGCCTCATTCTGACACTGGCAGCCTGGTCGGAAATACTAATCACATGCAGGCTAGAGATGCTCCTCATCAAAGTCAAGGCCAAGATCAGTGGGAAGGGATCCGGTCAAAGCAAAGGATCCAGATGTGCAAATTCCCTTCAATGAGGCAAATGTGACCGAGTGATTCCATGCCAGGCATAACTGCTGCATCTGATTCCTCATTTCCATTAAAGGAATTGTAGCAGGTGCAAAAACTGGAGATTATCCCAAGAATTAAGATATGAAAAGCATGTTAGATCACTAAACTCCAATTAGGGAAATTAAATTGTGCACACTCCCCTCCTGACGCAATATCGGGAGCTTGCATTAGCTCTGGGCTCTGGTTCTAATAAAATTAGAGAATAGCACTTTAATTGAATTGTGCTTAAAAGGATCATGCTGACAAATGTGATTGTATCTGGCTGGGATGCACACCTTCTCCGGCAATCATTAAATCCAATGAAATGCCAGTCTCGGGATCTTGACAGTTTTCTGAAACAATCTGTGAACCGTGCTGTATCTTGGAGTATCTAATCAATTTAGAGCCGCCTCATTAGGGCTTGGCTGCTAACGGATACTTAAAAATCAAAGCAAATTACTGCACTCCATGGATAACTAGCTAATCATATCGATACAACATGGCTGGATTGTGTTGCAACAATTCATTTCCTCTTTAAGAAGCCACTGTCACCCATAATTTAGGGATTGAGATTCATAAGCCTGATGCAGACAGCTCCAAAGTCAAGGATTTTCCTGAGCTCAACACCCAGGAGTGTATGCCACCCCAGCTAGTGGGGTGAGCCAAAGCCAACTCTTGACTCCTTTGGTTTACGTTGTACTAACCCCAAGTTCATTTCTGGGTAATTAACCCAAGACCCTTACTGTACGAAAGAGGAATCAGGTAATCGGGGGTGGACAGCATCTTTCTAAAGATCACACAGTAAATTAGGATTTAGACCTTCTTGATATCACATCACATTTTCTAAAATCATTTTAATAGAAGTTTAGAACAGTGATTATACATTCATTGATATTTTACTTAGGTCCTATTTCTTTTTCTTTTCTTCTTCTTTTTTTTTTTTTTAGCACTTTATTTATTTCTTTGAGAGAGAGTATGAGTGGGGGAGCAGAGGGAGAGGTAGAAGCAGACACCCTCCCCCACACCACTGAGCAGAGAGCCTGACTTGGGGCTGGATCCCAGGATCCCCAAAATCATGACCTGAGTTGAAGGCAGACACTTAACCCACTGAGCCACCCAGGGCCCCCTACTCGGGTCCTATTTTAATATTCTTACTAATAAGAAGCCCCACCAGTCCTACCATCATCATCACAATACAAACAGCCTATGCTTGTAGAGGACTCATTGCAAAGTTAGGTCATTTCAACAACCTTAGAAGTCCATTCTGTGATTATTGCGGTAAGCATTACTGCTGTTCACTGGGTATTTTGGACGGTCCCCTCCAGGACACACGGTAGGACTTCGCTTTCTGTCTCCCAGATTGGATGGATCAGGAGACTCGTTCTGGCCAATGAACGTCAACAGAAGGGACCGGTGTTATCTATAGGTCACAACAGGATTGCTGGCTCAAGACCTTTTTCATTCCTTCTCCCTCTAGTACATCAACCAAGCAACATTTGAGTTGGTGACTGATCCAAATGCAATGAGCAGAATCCGAGTTGACCCACAATGGACCTGCCACCTGAGCAAGGAATGAACCTGGGTTGTTAGAAGCTGCTGAGCTTTTGGGGATGCTTAGTTATTGCAGGATAACCTAGCTTGTCCTGCTTGGTAGAATTATCACCCCCATTTTACAGGGGAGGAGCTAAAGCACACAGAGATTAAGTGAAGGTGAGGTCAGATTGAGGTACTCTCAATGATTTTCTCTCCAGCCCAGAAGTCTCCTTGGCTCCTGTTCTTATTTATTTATTTATTTATTTATTTATTTATTTAAAGATTTTATTTACTTATTTAACAATACAAGAGAGACAGTGAGAGAGGGAACACATGCAGGGGGAGTGGGAGAGGAGGAAGCAGGCTTCCCGCTGAGCAGGGAGCCTGATGCAGGGCTCGATTCCAGGACCTTGGATCATGACCCCAGCCGAAGGCAGACGCCTAACGACGGAGGCACCCAGGCGCCCCAAATTTGTCTCCTGTTCTTTGTATTTCCCATCCCGTCTCCTTATCCGGTGGCAGCTCCCTGACACCAGTTTCTGGGCCTGCAAGGCTTGCCGAGAACTGCTTTTCAGAAACACATGTCAGATCTGTCCAGACCACTCACTCCCTGTCTCTCAGTTCATGGCTGGCCTGATACCCTTTTCGGGGATCTAAACTGGGCTGTCTGTGTAAGAAGTGCCTTTGGTGTTCTCCGAGATAAAGGCTGCTCAGCTGGTACTTTATGAGAACTGTGCTCTGCCAAAAAGGCCAGGTCTTTGACACAGAAGGTGTGGGCGCAGTGAAGGTCAGGGCAGCGATATCCAATGGGGACTCTTCCTGACCACACCTCCCCCACCTCCAGCCCAACTCATTTGGCGCCAAGATGTATTCTGGGTGAGGAAGGAAGGTTCTGCTCTTGTGTTCCCTGGAGCAAGCCCCACCATTGGCCTCACAGATGTTCGAGGGGTGCGGCTGGAGTGAGGGAGCCTGAGCTCCCGGCTCTAGAAGACGAGAGAGAGGAGGAGGAGAGAGTTCGCAGAAATTGTATACAGCTTCGGGAAATGTATACCCTTTGTGAACCATATCGGAGTCAGTTAAGACGGTAATTGCAGACCTTCCCCGACACAGAGAGAGGGCGGGATGGCCGGGTCTGCTATTATCATGTTCTTTCAAGCACAACAGCTTGTTTACAGGAGGGCTGTGGACTGTGGGGTGATTGTCTGGTGGCTCCCGGGGCAAGGGCTGTTTGCCACCCCCCCAAACTTGCACTCGGGTCCGTGGCCATCAGCCTTTAGTGATGAGTCGTGGGGAGCCCTTTGCCAGGAGGCTCAGAGGGGATGCAGACGGCTAAGCAGGTTCCCTTATCAGCTCCTATTCATGCTTCATGTCCTCCCCACCTGCCACAGCCCCAGAGAAAGCCAGCATGCCCCAGCCGGGCTACTCCGATGGAAAGCACTCGGAGCCTGAAGGCAAGAAATCTGGGTCCCACACTGGGCTCTTGCTCACCCACTGTGGGACCCTGGCACTTTCCATCTCCTATTACATCCTCAGTCTTGTCATTTAAAAATAGGAGTCACACCGGATTCGCAATGTTCTGATTTAGATTATGTACCCAATCCTTTTGAGGGAGGGCATGCTTCTTGTGGATGCTGAGGTTTGACACAGATTATTTTTATTTTGAGATCATGTCAATATTTAGATGTATGGTGCAAACGACAGAAAATAGTGGTGGCAAATAAAAGGAGAAAACGTATTAATGAACTGATATAGAGTGATTTCTAGACTTTCCCTGAGGACCAGAGAACAAGCAACAAGAACCCATAACACCCAAACAAAGGCAGAACTCGCCCTACAGAGACTGATATGGGTCTTGTGTTGGCATAGGTGCCAGAGCTCTTTCTGTAGACACGACCCTCAGCCACCCTAGTTGCCAACCTCCTCTGAAAGGGTTCTATATACCCCTTTCTCCTTTTTCCCATCCCAAGCTTCTGATGCATCTGATTGGTGGGCCCCGGTCATGTGATTGTTCTCTAGCTGCAAGGGAAGCTGGGAAAGCAAACCCCTGATTTCAGCTTCTCCATTCAGAAGGAGACTCCAGTGGCAAAAAAAGATCAGCCAGTGTCCCCTACAAATTACAAATACAGAACTAACTTATAGTCCTTGTATAGCAGTCTAATGCAAATATGTTTATGAAGTAGATATAAACTTAGCCAAAAAAGCAGTAACATTTGGGGTCCCTGGGTGGCTCAGTCAGTTGAGCATTGGACTCTTCATCTCAGGTCAGGTCTTGATCTCAGGGTCATGAGTTCAAGCCCCATATTGGACTCCACACAAATAAACCAAAAAAAAAAAAAAAAAAAAAAAAGAAAAAGGCAGTAACATTCAAATTTCAAAATATAAACATACAAATTTTAAAATAAAAGTATTTAAGGTGAAGAATAATTTTGTTTTACAGAACCAAATCACCACTTGACATAAGAATATGGTGCTGATTGTTATACCAATGCTCTTCTGGAGTCCCAGAAGAATTCTGGAGTCTGTCAATTGGTCCTTTTTTGACACTATTGCATCTTTTTTCATAGTAATTTTATCTGTTTTCTTTTCTCCTTAACCCTCAGTGATTACAGTTGTATTTCTTGACACCAATGTGACCGTAAACATGAAGATAGACATGACATTGGAAGGTGTGGTGGTTCTCAGTTATAAGGGGGTCTTCCCAGTGGTCAGAATATTCTAAGGATAATAATGGATGTGAAAACTCTTTACAGTTTCCAGAGCTCTCTCTGATCTGAAAGATTCTCCCACATGCTCCTCCTCAGACTTTGATATGGGGCGTACTAGCCCAAATTTCTAGCTCTACTTTCTTTCCAGATAGGCAGAGGAATTGCACTTCCTCCTGCCCT
Source organism: Mustela nivalis (assembly GCF_964662115.1). Classification (NCBI taxonomy): domain Eukaryota; kingdom Metazoa; phylum Chordata; class Mammalia; order Carnivora; family Mustelidae; genus Mustela; species Mustela nivalis. The sequence goes on along the minus strand of NC_139037.1, from coordinate 28,212,871 downwards.
TAAAGTTATGTGTGGCTTGGTCACCTACCCAGATCTCTGAGTGTGTCACTTCTGGGTGGAAAGCATTTCAGAGCCAATTCATGATTCTCCACATTCCCTTCACCCTGTCATGAGGGCTGGCGGTATTCTAGCTGGTGCCTATTGTCAGCCTATGTGAATGAAGATGGGGCTGTGCTCCATGCCAACATATGATGCACATGTAGTGTGAGTGAATAAGTAAACCATTCCTGTCTTAAACCACTGAAATTGTTTGTTACACAGCATGACCTAGCGTGCACTGACTGATGCGCTTAGTACGGTAGGAAGATGACAATTGAAGCTCTCTCATTTTTACACAACAAAGAACCCTGGTACAGAGAGTTTGAGAACCTTGCTCCAAGTCAGACAGCTAGAAAAATTAGGACATAAAACTCAAGACCCTGTCCAAGTCGTTCCAAAACTCGTGCTTCTCCCAGTAACCCACACAGCTAAGAATACGGTCTCTGTAGCAAGGAGGCAGGACTGATGGAAAACATGGCATGTCTCAGTTGGCAGGAGTGCAGGTTTTGAGTGCCTATGCAAAAGATCGTCCCGAGTGCCAAGTACATTTCCACTTCAAAGTGTCCTAACTTTAAGAGTGAGCCGTTCTGAATGTTTAAATTTAAAAGGTCAGTTCTCAAATTCCCCCCAACAGCCAGGGAGGTTGACAAGATGATAGATGCTTTTGGAACTGGTAAAGCTTCCATTCCAAGAAGCCGTCCCTGGCTGTAAACTTGTTCACAAGGGTGATGTGTGTCCCCGTGTCTGTGAGTGGCCACACAGAGTGCCGGAGAAGGGCTCTCCTTTCTGCCTGTGGACTCCACCCACCTCCATCTGAGCAGCAAGCCACTCATCTAAAGGCAGGACATGCAGCTTTTAAGACAGTGGCTCGGAAAAATATCAAGGCTCACTGTAGAGTTCACAGTCACTCCAACTATTGTGCTCATATTAGGGGAATGTGACTGGAAGTCAGCAGAAATTGCATAATTTAGCCATATTTTCTCCAAATGAAGCAGCATTCATTGGGGGGAGGGGGAAGATTCAATTCTAATCTCCTTTTAAGAACCAGGTGCTTCCTGGTTCATATATATATATGCACATATATATGTATATATATATATATACACACACATATATATAATACATAATATATTTATAATTATAAAATATATTTACACCTATTTACATATATATTTATATCCAGAGAGAGAGATTTATTTTAAGATTTTATTTTATTTATTTATTTATTTTTATTTGACAGACACAGATTACAAGTAGGTAGAGAGGCAGGCAGAGAGAGACAGGAGGAAGCAGGCTCCCTGTTGAGCAGAGAGCCCGATGCTGGGCTCGATCCCAGGACCCTGGGATCATGACCTGAGCCGAAGGCAGAGGCTTTAACCCACTGAGCCACCCAGGCGCCCCGAGAGAGAGATTTATTTTAAGGAATTGGCTCACGTTAATTGTGAGGGCTACTAGATCCCACGTTCATAGGGCAAGTTGGCAGGCTGGAGATTCAGGGAAGAGTCTTTGTTGCGGTCCTGAGCACAAAGGCTGGAAACTCAGAATTCCTCCGTTGGAATCTGGAGGCAGAATTCCTTTTTTGAGAGACCTCGGTCTTTGTTCTTAAGGTCTTCTACTGATCGGATGAGGCCAATCTCTTTCCTTAAAGTCAATTTCACACAAATGTTAATCACACCCTAAAAAACGTCTTCACCGCAACATCGAAGGTTTGACCAAACAGTTGGTCACTGCAGTCCAGCAAATTGACATAAGATTAACCATCACATCAGGATGCCTCCCGAGAGTGTGCAGTGGGGAGAGGCATGTCTGTGAACGATGAAACCAGCTGAGGTCCTAGGAGCTATGACTACATATGATGTTTTCCACTTCTGATGTCTCCAAGCTCCTAGCTCCAGTTCCAGCTTCAGGAATCTCCTGATGAGTAATAGTGTCTGATGAGACTACTAATAATGACAGCAAATAGCATTTAGTCAAATGGATGCTTTATATGCATGCCTTCATTTAACTCTTCAGTCCTGTGAAATAAATATTATTAATATTCCATTTTACAGAAGGGGAAACAGCCACAGAGAGATGAAGTTAAAACAGTAAGGACTGGAACCTGCATTTCTCTCATCCTCTAATCTACTTTTCCTCATAACCTTCCCCTACAGTCAACTATGAAGGGAGTCGCCATTTTATTTTATTCTGCATGGAGCCGGAAACACCAATTTACTGGGACTGAGCATGCTCAGTTTCTGCTTTCTGTCGCATGGTACCATAAACAATGGGTCCCAGATCCTTCCCCCACCCCAACCCCCCACAACCAGGCTCAGCTTAGTTCCTATCTGGGAATAAGACACTTACATACTACTGTCTGTCAGAGCTCTTACCTTTTCTGGTTTATGTATTCTCTCATCCATGTGACAACACTTGTATTCAATCTATTCTAGGAGCTTAGGATATAATAATGAGTAATAATGCTAGTAATGGTAGTGGTGGTGATGATGAAGAAGGCTTGAACTTGTGACCCCAAGATCAAGACCTGAGCTGAAATCAAGAGTCTGAGGCTTAACCAACTGGGCCAGGCACCCCTAGAAACAAGTCTTCTATATAAGCACTCTATGCCACATTGGTGGAGCTGATGCCAGCCACTTGCTAATTTCATAGCCATGCCAGTCTTCAGCGTACACAACCACACACATGGCCCATCACCCAACACCAGGGCCTTTAGTGTCTGGGTAACTCAGAAGAAGGGGGTGGGGTGTGGGGGTCCTAGGTCATGGCAGGGTAGAGATTAGGGAATTTGGTCTGGCTCTCTCCTGTCTCAAGATCTTGTCTTCCTGCTGTCAGGGCATGAGTGTCCCTTGGCTGCTGCTAAGGAGTGGTATCCCCACATTTTCCTCCTGTAGGGGGTGGGTTCTTGCTCAACCTCATCTCTACAGGAACCCTTGAAAGAAGAGAAGTGGAACAGTGGCCTCTCCGCCTTGCTGCCTCTTTGGCCAGACCGAAGGTTCCAGAATGCAGTGTAAACATCTGGAGTTTCTTTCTTTCTATTTTTTTTTTTTTTTACCCCCTCTGGGCTCCTTTGTCATAAATTAATTGACTGTCTATGTGTGGGTTTATTTCGGTCTCTCCATTCTGTTCCATTGATTTATGTGTCTGTTTTTATTCTAATACCATACTATTTTGATTGCTATAGCTGTGTGATACAGTTTGAAACCAGGGCATGTGATACCTCCAGCTTTGTTCTTCTTTCTTGAGATTTCATTGGCTATGTGGCATGTTCTGTGGCTCCACACACTTTAGGAATGTGTGTTTGACTTCCATGAAAAATGAAATCGAAATTTTGATGCGGGAGTGCACTGAATCTGTAGGTGGCTTTGGGAACTATGGACTTGTTAAACAAAATTAATTCTTTCAATCCATGAGCAGGAATATCTTTCTGTTTATTTGTGTCTTCTTCAATTTTGTTTTTCATCCATGGCTTCTATTTTCCAGTGAGGTCTTTTTCACTTCCTTGGTTAAGTTTGTTGCTAGGTACTTTATTCTTTTTGCCGCAGTTGTAAATGGGATTGTTTCCTTAATTTATTTTTCTGCTTGTTCTTTATTAGTGTATAGAATGCAACTGATTTTTGCATATTAATGTGTATCCCACAACTGCACTGAATTCTTTTATGAGTTGTAACAGCAAAGTTTCTTTCAGGTTTGCTGCTTCTCAGAAAAGACAAGATGGCAGAAAGGTTGGGAATGATGAGATCCTTGCAAACCCAGACCTCTCCTGGGATTGTTCTCTTTTTCTCCCACCCTATACCACCACAGGTGATGTTTATCCTCCTGATTACTCCCTTTCTTAAAAAATTTTTTTGAAAATATTTCCACATCTTTCCATATGCAGGCATTTTTGAGCTCTGCAAAATGGCGGCCATGACCTCTCGCCAAGACACTTCTTCCTACAGAGTGGAGGGAAAAGGGTTCCACACGCAGGTTGCTTCCTGTTCCCCCAATAGACCTTCTCTGAGGCTTTCCCAGCTTAGCCACAGCAAGCCCAAAAAGGGGGCTAGGGATGGCACCAAGTCCCCGGAATGAAGGTAAAAGTGGGTGCCCTATCCAAAAGATCCATACCAATGCTCTTTCTAGATCACCTGTGAGGCTGGCACACCCCATTCATCTTCTTTGGACTCAGTTCATTTTATTCCCAGGTGGAGTAAGGACCATTTCCCCAATTAGCATGGCTTTGCTGCTGCGTACTGGGAGTTACTGCCATCCCCAACCCCCATGCTTATTGGGCTATGAAGCATTCCATTTCTCTCTTTCTGCTCCTACTTGAAGCTGGTTTCTCTTACAGGATTGTAAAGAGGTCTGTCTGTGCACCCCCCAAGGAAAGGACCCATTCCTAGTAGATGTTTTTGATTTTAAGTCTCCCCTTAAAAGAGGGCATGGGCTCCTACCTACCATATGCATTTCTTATTTGATTCTCCCCACTAAATTGTGATGGATAGATCATAATCCCTGCTTTGTGCATTTGAGCAATCCTTGGTTCAGGGAAGTAAAGTCACTTTTCCAAGATCACACAGCATGTAAACAAGATTCTGAACCCAGGTAGGCAAAGGCTGTATAAGGTAAGGTGACACCACAACACAGAACCCAGAGAACCTCAGTGGTTTAATACAGAAAAAGGTTAATTTCTCACTTGCGTCCAGTATCTCTGACTGGGAGGTTGTCCTGCAATCTGGGGACTCAGGCCCCTTCCCTCTTGTGGCTCTGCACTTGACTCCCAGTGTCACCCTGAGGTCCTTTTCTAGTCCAGCCAGCCAGGAAGGAAAAAAGCATAGAAGATCACGCTGGGAAGGGACAGTTACGGGATGGTTTTGTGCACCCATCTCCCCCAGCTCAGACCAATTCCTTTCCTTCAGGCTGCTGAACCAGCTTCAGAGTCTTCACATGCAGCTCTGCAGGTGGCTTCTGTTGATGGACTGAAGCTCATAGCTTAGGTGAGAATTTTCCTGCCACCACCTTGAGTCTAGTGGTTTGAGAGACACACATTTCTTCACTACACTGTGGAAATGGAGGGGAGGATGGGGAGGACACCATGACTGCATCAGGGAACACTGTGAAAGGCTTGGAAATAAACAGAAAAAGGGCGCCTGGGTGGCTCAGTGGGTTAAAGCCTCTGTCTTCAGCCCAGGTCATGATCTCAGGGTCCTGTGATTGAGCCCCACATTGGGCTCTTTGCTTAGCAGGGAGCCTGCTCCCCCCCCGCCCCGCCTACCCCCTGCCTGTCTCTCTGCCTACTTGGGATCTCTGTCAGTCAAATAAATAAATAAATAAATAAATAAATAAATAAATAAATAAGATCTTTTAAAATAAATAAATGAACAGAAAAGAAAAATAATGCTGCATGTGCCGAGTGGCCCATCTTTCTGGGTTTCCCCTACACATCATAGTCTTTGAGCTATTTCACGTCTGTAAAAACTGTAGAAAATAAATATATAAATAAATAATAATTCAAATACTTCCAGTCCAGAGGAATGCAAATGAATTTTATTTGGTCAGAAGGTGGTTAATTCACGACTCGTGGGTAGATTATTTTTGCATTTATTTCTAAATTCATTTCAGCTCTCTTGATCACCCATCCGTGTGCTTCTTTGGATGGCCCATGCAACAGCTGTAACATTTTAGTTGTCTCATTAGTTAATGAATTAAATAAAATCTTTGACCCACATTCTGTATGTGTTTACATCTATATACATAAATGTATGTGTAGAGATGTTCTTGAACGACTTCAAGTCCCCACAGAAAAGGGGAAATAGTACCATGCATTAGAGCCCCCTCCTTCCCAGGAGCCGCACACTCACCACAGAAGAGAGGCAGAGGGAGGATTGTTCGCTCCATTTTGCAGCTGAGAAAACTGAGACCTTCAGTGGAGGGATTCTCAGATACCGGGGATCACAGGACTAGAAACGATGGGGCTGTGAATTCAAACCCAAGTGAGTCTGATCCTCATGCCCATGTTTCTCATCCAACCATTTCTTGAGGAAAACGAGATATTGATGGTGGATATTAACACCTTTCTTACTTGGTAAATGATAAAACTGAGGCTCAGCGAAGTTCAATGCCTTTGAGATAAATCTGTACCCACAACCAAGCCTGGACCTCTGTTTTCTGGGACATCTTTAGGTGATCCAAGTGAGCGTACTTTTCTAGCTCAGATGTTTCTTGAACATCTGTTCTAGGTTTTTGTTTTGTTTTATTTTAAAAGGCAGGGAAGATTACTAGGCGGTTTTGGTTCCTAAAATGCTCTCTGAACCTTTATTCATAGAAGCATAAGTGAGGCGGGAACCTGGGCCAAAGCGGGCAGCATCTGCCTTGCAGGGTGCAGGTCTGGGCCCTGGAAAAGGCCAGAAGCGACAGAGTTGGCACTGGACCCAGCTCTGGGGCCACGGGAAGGTCATGGTCTGCTGAGGTTCCTGTACCAGGGCTCTGCCCAGGATTTGCTAAGGCAGAGCAGAGTCAGAATTGAGAGGTTTCTGGAACAATGGAAGACTCCCATTCTTTGGGGTCAGGCAGGCTTGAGTTCAGATCCTGCCTCTGCCACTTCCCAACCAAATGTGAGACTTGAAACATTAAAGTCTGAAGCGTTCACTGAAACTTAGCCATTACACGTGACATCTTTCTGGACCTCATCTTCTTCATCTGTAGGATGGGATAATAACCCTAACTTCACAGACGGACCCCGATCCAGCCCGCCCTTCCACTCAACCCAGCCCTGTGCCTGTCACATAGGCTTGGGGGTTCCAGGGCTGTCACCAGTGGCTGGCGTGGAGGGTGGAAAGGCCTTGGGGCCACCTTGCGCTCTGTGCCTCCTTCCTGTTTCTGACAGTAAAGTTTCTTCACTTCTGCAAGGTGTCTGGCAAATGAAATATCATTGGCTTCTGCTCACCAAGGGTAAGCAGGTGCTCTCTGAGCCTGAGCTAGGACCCCTCCCTGACAACACTCAAGCTGTGGGCCAAACATGTTATTTACTACCCTGTGCCAAAGAAAAACCCACCCCTCCAGAAGCCCCAGACTGGCCCGTCTATTCTAGTCTATTCTAGCAGACTCTGCTGGGTGTTTGCGTCACCAGCCAAGCCCTTGTTTTTGACTCCCGCGGGCCTGCGGGAGTCCTCTGTAAACTTTACCTCTTGTCAATGGTCCCCGTTCAGGAAAATTGGCTCCTTTGACACCGTTTTAGACAAACCATAATGTGTGTGGAGCTGAAAGAGGTTCTATTTACAAGTCTGCAGGAAATAGCCCTGGGCAGAGGATGGTAATTGCAGGGTGAAGGTTCACCAGGGGCTCAGAGGGGAGAAAGGACCGCCCTGGGGAGAGGGTGCTGTGATGGGCAAGAGAGGGTGCAGGGGTCACCTCCATCCCCGGGACCTGCGGGGACAGGAGGAGCATGGATGAAGAGTGCAGAAGTCTCTTCTTTCTCCTGCAAGCCTGCTGCCCCCTCGGCACCTTTGCATTGCACACCCTCTCACGGAATGCTCTCCCCACAGGTGTATGAATGACTCACACTCTTACTACTTTGGAATCCTGGTGCAGCCATGACCTTCCCTGATCACCATTCCTGGCCCTGACGCAGTCACACACAGGCACACTCGCATATGCAGGCACACACACACTTCCTATTTCTTGAACCCCATTCTATTCTTTTCATGACACCCACTGCCTCCAGAAAGGGATTCATTTATTTGTGTGCTGTCAATTCCTTCTGTATTGTAAATCCTGCCGGAACACGGGTCTTTCATTTGCTTCTTCCCTGGATCCCCCGTGTCTGGAGCAATTCCTCTGCGTAGATGGTCCTCACTCGTGAAGTATTTAAGGAACAGGTTAACAAATGAACAAATGAGGGAATGAATGAGTAACTACATCCCAACATCAAGAGCTTCTTAGGTTTCTTTTGTCCAATGGGCCCCATCTCCCCAGGTAGTGGGGCCCCCCTCACACAGTAGATCTTGACCTTCAAACTGAATAGACCACAGATCCAGTGGGATTGCCATTGGGTAGAAGCCGGGGGGAATCACCAGAGAGCTGTTTACAAGGTGGTCGGAGCTAACAATGGGAGGCCCAGGATATTGGGTGGTATGTCCACGATCACCTGAGATCAAAATGTAACTGAGTCAGAGTTCAGGAGGGTCCTCCTGCCCCTGGCACCCCAGGCCTACTTGCTCAGGAGACGAGGGCGATCACAGCTGCCTGGGGTCCTCACTCCAGCCATCCTTGAGGAGCTGATCTCGGCTAGAGGGATTCAGGTGTGTAGACAAGGGCCAGAGGTGGTGGGGCGGCTGGGGAAGTTGGAGGGGCCTGGGGGCAGTGATGTCATCATGGATTTCTTCCAGACCATATCCTCAGCAGGGGGCCACTCTGACTGGGCTGGCCTTGCTCCACTTATAGCTGCTTCTCAACATCCTAGACAACTGTCCTCCACCTACCCACTGCGTGACCTCGGCAGGCCACCGATCGCCACCTCCTACCCCCCACCCCCACCCAGGGACCTCCTGACTAATGGTGGCCATGACTAACATTTGCCAAAACAAAAGGGCAGTCAGGCGGTTTTGGACCCTCAGCAGCCTGTCTCCAGGAGAGAGCAGGACCAGGCTCTCCTCACCTAGGAAGGGAGGCCAGGCCCATCAAGAGGGTAGAGGCCAGTCACCTCAGCCTGGCCTCCGTATTTTTAGCATCTACCCTCCCTCCCTCCCTCCCACAAGCCACTAGCCCACTCCTTGCCCAAATAACAGTCACCAAAATAGCTCTGGCAGTTGACTGAGGGGTACTGAGAGGGTCCCTCCCTCCTGCTGGTCACTCAGGCCGGAGCAGAGGCCCTGGGGCTGGGCGAGGCCCAAGCGGAGGCTGTTAATTGTACCTTTGGCCCGAATAAAAAATAGCTCTCCTCAGGGCTGATTGAAGCACTCGTTGCGGGAACCAGGTGCCTGCGTCTCGCCGGGCTCACCAAGGACGGACACCTCGGGGCCTGGACGTGGCCCTCAGAGACAGAGCGGGACAGCATCCCCCTACCCTGAAGGTGGCAGCAAGGTGTGCCAAGGGACCAGAGAGAACGACTTGCTCGGGTCTCCCTGGCATACGGAGGGCCAGCGAAAATACATGCACTAGGCCATCACCTCCTCAGAGACCCCTTGGCCGCCTGCTTTGTGGCAACAGTTCCCCTGGCCTTTGGCCCCTCACATGTGTTCATTTTCCTCATGGTGTGGCTGGTAGCCTGTATCTGTTCACCTATGTATTTCTTGCCCCCTCCTGAAAAGTTGGTCCCCCCGCAGGGCACTGGTCGCCTCTGTCCCCTTCATGTCTTTAGCACACAGATTAATGGCTGGAGCTCACTAAAGTCATTAGGCAATAGCTGAATGAAGAAGAAAGCTAAAACGGACAGCGGATCTGGCCAGGTCCCGACTCCTGCCGTGTGGGACCAGCCAGGAGAAGAGAGAGAAGCAAGAAGCAAGCCCCCTCCCTACACCCACCCTTTGACTTGGGCAAGCCCCCAGACTCCCATGAGAACTAATCCCTCCTGTGTGCCCAGAACCCACCGTCTGTGTTCATGACAGCCCTGGGCAGCAGAGATGGTGACTTTTAGGAACAAGGACACGAGCACTCTTGGACTGCTTTATTTCTGTGACTTACCAGGGGAATCCTGGAGGTAACCTCGAAGTATGAGTGAGACCCCTTCTCATCCCCATTGTGTAGATGAGGAAACTGAGATCCTGAGAAATGAAGCAACTTGGCCCAAATCACTGGAATTTGAGCCCAAGGAGGTGGCCTGGCCCCAGGAGACCTTGTCTTTGCTTTCTGCACACACAGCCTGTTGTCTCATGAGACCTCTGATGTTCACAGAGCTCAAGACCTTCCCTTGGCCAGGCTGGACCCTTGTCGCCCTGCCGCTGTTAGTCATATCATCTGTGGTGCCTGTCCATCTCTTTCACAGTTTCTAGAGGCTTCCTGCATGTCACCTCATTGGTCTTTCACGGCAACCCCGAGAGGTTATCTTGCTCTCATTCCCTTCAGACCCGTGGTGGACAGGTGGCCGTAGAGGCCCAGAGGAGGTGGCTTGCTCAATGTTCGCATGGGTAGAACCCCCGCCTCACCCCTGCTTTCTCCAGGCACCACCCCGTTGGCCTCCCTTCCTGCCCCACAGTGCCTCTCCCCACATGTGACTGACGCCCGTGTGACTATGGGTCCCTCAGCTCTGGGGGCTGGGCTGCCAGGAGCCCTTATCGCCACCCGGTGGCTGTTAAACACCTCTTTGACTTTTTACAAGCTTTGTCACCTTGCCACGTGCCACGCTGCCTTTATGGCCGTGCCATTAAGGCAAATCATCAAGATGAACAAGGAAACCTCTATGGGGTCAGAGAGTTCCATCTGAGAGCACAGGTGGCGAGGTTTCCTGCCTCCCCTCCCGCTCTGGAAGGCTTCCCTGCCCTGGAAGGCTTCCAAGTCAGGGGCTCTGGGACCTAGAGTCTTCTCCATTTATTTCTTTGTGCCCCAGATACCCAGTCTTGGCCACAGGGACACACCTCTGTGGTTTGGGGTCTGGCTTGGATCACAAGTGATAGGACACAGGGTTTTCAGGTGTGACTGCAGGGGGAACGCTCCTGACTCTTGGCCTTGTGCAAATCTCTAAGTTTACAAGGTCACCTTCCAACGTCAAATCTACCTCTCTAGGATTCCCTGAGGCTTCGATTTAGTGGGCCTTCCTGCCCTAACCCTGACTCAAATCTGAACTTTTCTCCACCATTTTATTTTTTATTCATTCATTCATTCATTCCCTGCTCAAATTTAGCTCCTCAATGTCCTTCCCTTTCTCTTTAACTAGACTTACATGCTTTTCTCTCTCTCTCCCCTTCCTCTACTTTTCTTCCTTATATGAGTAACTCCTTGACATTCCTCAACATCTTCACACTGTCTGTCTTACTAGAATGTCAGCTCTCACCTCCGTGACGGTTGGAGCCTTGTCCCCTCTGCTCCCCTCCACCTCCCCAGAGCTCAGCACAGCACCTGGCACAGAGGAGGAGCTCAGGAGAGATCTGCTGAAAAATTCAGTTGCCCCCCATGGGTAGAGTCAGACCACCCGGTTGGAAAGATCTCTTTGCCATTCCTCTCTAGGGGTCCAACCCAGAGGCCTGGCTTCTCCACTGGCACTGGACACAGGCACGTAGACCATGCAGTTCTGGGTCAGCAAACTTTTTCTGCAAGAGGGCTCATAGTCAATATTTTAGGTTCTGTGGGTCATCCAGCCTCTGGCAGTCACTCAGCTCCTATAGCTTGAAAGAACCTAGAGATAAGATGGAAACTGTGTTTTAGGAAGTCTTCTTTATGGACCCTTAAATTTCATGTAATTTTCAGCTGCCCTGTCCTATTCTTCTTCCAATTTTTTTTTTTTTTTTTTTTTTTTTTAACCATCGAAACATGTAAAAGCTATTTTTAGCTTACAGGCTGTAAAAAAAAAAAAAGGCAGGTGGCAAGCAGGGTCGGCCCCTTGGGCCCTGGTTTGTGGACCTCTGGAAGTAACCAGGAAACCTGAGTTCCAATCTCGCCTGATCCACAACTCACCAGGTAACCTTGAGCAGTTAGCTTTGTTTGCCTCTCTGGGGTCCCATTTCCCTACCTGGAAGAGGAGGGCCTAGAGTTGTTGGTCTCCAAAGCTCTATCCCACTTGAATACTTAATGGTGGAAATTTCAGGGATTTTGCTGGGTAGGTGGAAGGACACAGTTTCGCCGAAAGTAACCCCCCCCCCCCCGTCACTAGCCGCCTTCTGGGGTCCCTCAAGCCCCATCATCTGGGAAGGGGAGAGGGTGTCTACTTGGTTATGCCTGGCTCCCCTGGAGGCTGAGTAGGTCTTGGAGTCTTAGGGACCCAGTGACCCATGGACAAAGGGTTTTTGGCTGAAACATCAGAAACCATCATCCCCACCTCTCCTTCCCATCTCCCAGCCGGGGCCCCTCACTATTCATGCCTGCCTACCCCCCCTTACCCCATGCCTTGCTTAACAAAGACAAAGACAGCAGTTGACATTGTAATGCTGAAAATTGCTTGTTTCAGAACATCCCAGTAAACAAGCCCGTCTTTGTTTTAATCCCAGCCTAGCTTACTGTAGTTAATTATAGGAATTTGTGGCTATTTATGTGAACCGAGGACAGGCAAAAACATTCATTTGTTGGCTGTGTAAGTGCTGGGTGGGAATGGGCGCCAAGTACCATGGAGACCTAGGTAGCATTTGTCCTGGGGGTTGTGCAAGGTAGCCAAGGGCCAGGTGTGTAATTATGCGCTCTGCCCCGAAAAAGAGAGAAGACTGCCATAGAAAGTGACACCTAATGACTGTTTTCAGCCCACAGTGGTTAACGGGAAAGGCCCTGTGTTTGAAGCCATTGCCTGAGATGCGGGGCTTTGCACCTGCCAGGTGAGCTCAGTTATTTCTGAGTCCCGACAGCTGCCTGTCCCATGTTCCTGTCCCCGGTGGGTGTGGGGAGAGGGGAGCAGGTAGCCAGAGTTTCCCAGGGGCTTGAGGACATGGGAGCCGGGTCACAGAAGCTGGCGGACATGGGTACCGCCTTTTCTCCCTCTTCTCCAGCCCCAGAGGAGCCACAGTTAGTGAGGAATGTTAACAAAGAGGAGACAGAGCTGGCTAAACAGAGGCCCTACGACAATTCCCGGCCCAAACAGAGCTGCCCTGGCCCCCACCCGGATGAGAAAACAAGCCAGGCCTTTGTGCACACTCAATAATTATCACTGGAAATTATCCGAGTCGGGGCTGCTGAGTTGTGCTGGGGTGGCAGGCATGGAGGGGGGAGGAACTTCTAAAAGTTCTGGGCGACTGGAATACAGGACCTGCTGCTCGGGCCAATTGTCCGGGATATTGACGGCCTGAGAAACCCCCCGCGGGGGGGGTCCTGGCACCCTGCTCTAGACTCCCCTTGGCCCAGACTTCTGCTCTGGGCCTGACTATCGAGAGCCCCTGATAGGGCTCTGGTTATTGGCTCAGGCCTCATGTGCCAGCAAACTTGTACTAATGGTGGGTTTGGGCCTGCTCTCTGTCCTAAACTCTCATTCCCCTAGACGCCCACCCCCATCTCTGTGCCCTCACACATCCCTTTCCCTGTGTCCTGGACCCCAGTCTTCCACTTACTCCTTTTCCTCTTCTCTTCTCCAGATCCAGATCTTGTTTCCTCCCGGAAGCCTTCCAGAACTCCTCCACCCAATGCTTATCTCTTCTTGCCTGACCTTACACAAGTTAGTGATTCACTATCCTGTATCCATCTCTAAGTGAGAGCATGTATAGCTGACCTTTGAACAGCAGAGTCTTTTTAAAAAAATATTTTATTTATTTGTTAGAGAGTAAGAGAGCACAAGCAGGGGGAGTGGCAGAGGGAGTGGGAGAAGTAGGTTTCCCTCTGAGCAGGGATCCTGATGTGGGACTCGATCCCAGGACCCCAGGATCATAACCGAGCTAAAGGCCGATACTTAACCAACTGAGCCACCCAGGCATCCCTTAACTTTCCCAGAACTTAACTACTAATAGCCTAAGAGTCTACTGTCAGCCAACAACATAAATAGTTGAGTAACACATATCTCATATGTTACATGTATTCTATACAGCATTCTTATAATAAAGCCAGCTACAGAAAAGAAAATGTTATTAAGAAAGTCATACAGGGGGGCGCCTGGGTGGTTCAGTGGGTTAAGCCTCTGCCTTTGACTCAGATCATGATCCCAGGGTCCTGGGATCGAGCCCCACATGGGACCCTCTGCTCAGCAGGGAGTCTGCTTCCTCCTCTCTCTCTGCCTGCCTCTCTGCCTACTTGTGATCTCTGTCTGTCAAATAAATAAATAAAATCTTTAAAAAAAAAAAAAAAGAAAGTCATATGGAAAAGAAAACACATTTACAACACTGTCCTGTATTCATTGAAAAAAATCCACCTGCAAGCGGACCCATACAGTTCACGCCCATGTGGTTCAAGGGTCAAATGTTCATATTCCCACGTGTGCACGTGATTGTGGTTCTGCCAGCGCAGTCATGAACTTCATAACCACTGAGTGTCGACTCAACGCCAGGCATGGCCCTAAGTGTTCTCTGGCCATTTATCATGTAAATCTTACAACAATCTTACAAGTGGACACTAACAGTATCCTCATTTTATACTTGCAGAAAATGAGGCACAGAGAGGTTAAGTACATCGGCTGAGGTCACAGAGCAGCAAAGAGCAGAGCCGGAGCCGGTGGTGAGCTGGAGCCGGCGGGGAAGGGCTAGTGAGACCTGGTCAGATGCATCTTCTCCCAAGTCTCCATCTAGTCACCCTGGTGTCTTGAGATCGGCCCCGGTGGTACTATTGATGCCTGGAGAATCATCAGCAAATGCCACCATTAAGGCTATGAGCCGCTCCCAACACCCATCCTGGAAAGTCGGTTGTCAGACACTGGGGAGCTCACCAGGGGACTGGGTTCGTGCTGTTCCACCAAGGCTGGGCTTGCTGTATTATGATTTGGGGTGTCTTTGTACCTCCCCTGCTGATCCCCACAACCCAGGGCGCTGCCGGGTACATTAGAGGTGGGCTTGTTCATCTGTCCGTGCAGAAGAGCAGGGACCGATTTCCCAGCTGCTGGAAAGGGGCGGGGGTCTTTGGCTGGAGGACTGTGACTTGGGTGGGGAGGAAACCTTACCCTCTTCCTTGGTGCTGAATGCCCTTTGGTGTTTGGAGGTCCCTGTTGGTTCTTTGGGAGTCTAGGACCCCCAGCCACCAACAGCTCCAAGAGAATGAGTGTCTCCTGGGCTTGACCTTGGCAAAGGCCCTGGGAGTCTTTGGTGGAGGACTGTGACTTGGGTGGGGAGGAAACCTCACCCTCTTCCTTGGTGCTGAATGCCCTTTGGTGTTTGGAGGTCCCTGTTGGTTCTTTGGGAGTCTAGGACCCCCAGCCACCAACAGCTCCAAGAGAATGAGTGTCTCCCGGGCTTGACCTTGGCAAAGGCCCTTCACCTCTGTCCAGCTACCAGGCGGAGCCGAGAACTGCAGACACAGACCAATTAGCGGCTAGCTTCATCTTTGCTTCAAAAAAGACAAGACAAGAAAAGCTGTGGATAATGTTAGAAAGGGTCAAAGTTAGCCCTTTCCTGACAGTCCCAGCAGGGCTGGGCCTGGACAGCTGTCTCAGGAAGTTATTTCTGTTCCTTGCTTGGTGGCTTGGAGCAATTTGCTGGGCACCCATCGGCCAGCGAGGCCAAGAGACTCTTGCCTTTGGGAGCTGCCATTTTACACCAGGGTAATGATGGTTTCTGGGCAAGAGAGATCAATAGGGGATAAAAATAGGCTTCCGTCACATCTGGACGCCTGCTCCGGGTCCCTCGATGACTCAGAGGCACCCCCGTAAGCAGCCGGGATGGAAACCACTTGACACACCATGTCTGGCGGGGAGAAAGGGTCCTGTCCCAGCACCCCAAGGTCCTGTAGCCCTGAGACACAAAGGGAGAGGCCACTTAAGAGAGTTCTGTGCGGAGGAGGACTTCATGGTGCCTACATTCTTGCCCAGTTTCCTTGGAGAAGGCCCCTCTCAGCTGTCCATGGAACAGGAGGAGTGGGAGCCTGGACCAAAGGAAGCCAGTAAGTGCTTCTCAGGCCAAGTCTGGTGGATGCAAGGGACGAGAAGACACAGGCTCATCGGCCCTTAAGGAACTCAGTCCAAGGGAGGAGACAACCAGGAAAGCAAACAAATATTTCACAGAGTTAGCCCTGCAGGGGGCCGTGAAGGCACAAGCGTGTCCCCAGAGTCAGCAAACAAACAAACAAAACGACATAGAGTAAATGATTGTTGTTATCTGGGTGGCAGCCAATTGAAATGCATCATTGCACTCAATCCTCAGGTAGGCCCATTAACTTATTATTATACTTACCCATTTTCCAGGCAACAAACTGAGGCCCCGAGATCTACCATAACATGCCCAGAGTCACCAGGAAATGAGCAGGAAAGCCAGTACCCTGTCACTGGGAGGGGACACCTTGACACTGGTCCTCTGTCTCTGTCTTTGCTGCCTTAGATCAGTGCTTGGCAAACTTCTTCACAAAGGACCAGATGGTAAATATTTCAAGCTGTGAGGGCCAGACAGTATCTACAAGAACTCATCTCTGCTGTTGTAGCGTGATGGCAGCATTAGATAATAGACCAACGGATAAGCATGGTTCTGTTCCAATAAAACTTTATTTACAAAAGCAGGTGTCAGGCTGGATTCGGCTCCCTGGTCTAGCCCTACACTAGGGCCTTGACCTATATTTTATTATGAAACCATCTTGAGGGAATTCAACTTCTGGAGCTTGGAAGGCTCTGGTAAGTCCCAGCATTTTCCACATTGTTGGATCTGGACTTTTTACTCTGTGCCTTGATCTGGAGGATCACTGCCTAGTAAACATATAAACATAAGACAAATGTGTAACTTTGTATTTTCTAATAATTACATTAGAAAGAGAAAAAAGAAACAGGTAACATTAATTTTAATAACATATTTGATGTAACCCAGTGTATCAAAATTATGATGATTTCAACAGGTCATTGATACAATAAATTACTGGTAAGATTTTTCACTTTCTTTTTTCATACTCATTCTTCAAATTTCAATGTGTATTTTAGACTCACAACACATCTCAATTCCTTCTTCCTTGTTTCAGGAGCTCAGCCAGCACACACAGCTAGTGGCTATCTTATGGGATACTGCAGCTTTGAAATAAAGCTCAGGAATTTTTACTGGTATAAGGTGAAATCCCTGCTATGAGTTGAAAATACAAGAACAACAGAAATGAGAAATTCCTGGATGGATCAGTGCATTAGTCAGAGAAACAGAACCACTGGGATATATATTAATACACATGCATATGGTTACTCATATATGTTTACAGTTGACCCTGGAACACCATAAACTTACATGTATATGCCTTTCTGTCCAGTACAAGACTGGAGGTGCATTTTCTCTTCCTTACAATTTCCTTAATAACACGTTCTTCTCTCTAGCTTACTTTATTGTAAGAATACTGTATAGAATATATATAACATGCAAAATATGCGAGCACTGACTATTTATGTTATTGGTGAGGCTTCTGGTCAAATTTAAATTTGGGGGGTGTGTGTGAAAAGTGATATATGAGTTTTCACTTACCTAAGAGGTTAGTGCTCTAACCCCTAAGGTGTTCAAGTGGACCTTAGATGTCAACTACACTTCAGTAATAAAAAAATTTTTAAGTACATACACAATTATATATAAAGAATGTATCCAACCATATGTAAGGAATTGGTTTCTGTGATTATGGGGGCTGACAATTCCCAGTATCTGTAGTTGGCGAGCCAGGACCCTAGCATGGCTTACGGTATGGCTCTACTCTGAAAGCCTAGAGGGTGGGGACTTACGGAGAACTGATGTTTCAGCTCAAGCTCAGAGGCAGGAGCACAAATCAAAACAAAACAAAAACAGTAACTAGTCAGGAGAGAGGAGATGCTCCTTTCTCCAAGGAGTGCCTGTTTTTTTGTTCTAGTTAGGCCTTCCACAAGTTAGAGGAAAAGCCCACCCACATTGGGGAGGACAATCTGGTCAACTCAGTCTACCAATTCAAATGTGACTCTAATCCAGAAACATCTTCACAAACACACTCAGAGTAATATTTAACCAAATAACCAGGTACCCCACTACCTGGCCGAGGTAACATGTAGTATCAACATTCCCAATCTGGGAAGGTTTCCCAGAAGAAGAGTCATTTGAATTGGAGTCTGAAAGCAGAGTTCACTACAGAAAGAGCTGGGCATGGGGGTTCTATGCAGAGGGTACAGGCTGTGAAAAGGCCCGGAAGCAACAGAGCTTGGAGTTGTTACAGACGTTGGTCTGGGGGTGGTCGGCCAGGGAAGGGTCTAGGGTAGACATTACGGGCTCCCAAGGTCTTGGGAAGAACATTTTGTTTTTTAAAGATTTATTTATTTATTTATTTATTTATTTATTTATTTATTTATGTGAGAGAGAGAGAGAGAGAGAAACAGGGAGAGAGGAAATACAAGCATGAGGAGTGGGAGAGGGAGAAGCAGGCTTCTCACTGAGCCGGGAGCCCGATGCGGGGCTCAATCCCAGGACCCTGGGATCATGACCTCAGCCAAAGGCAATCGCTTCATGACTGAGCCACCCAGGCACCCCTTGGGAAGAACTTTGAACTTGATTCTGAAAACAGAAGTCATGAAAGATGGTAGCTCCTTGCTAATCTCCATCAGATATCCCAAGGCCTCTCCAGATACAGACACAATCTAGGGAATGACTCTAAGTGCAGCTGTGAGACAAACCCTCAAACCCTCAGCATGTGGCTCCCAGTCCAGCAGGACCAATTCCCTGGGGCTTGCTGGAAACATAGCAACTTGGGCCCGAGCCCAGACTCGCTGAATCGCAATCTGCATTTTAACAAGATGTCCGGTGTCTGTGCGTGGATTTGGGACCAGGGACCTGAGTGACTTTGGCTTATGTAGGAGGGCACCTTGCTGAACTCACTGCACTGTATTTACCATCCTCTCCATCCTGCTTCTTTCCAGCAACACCCAGCCCTCCTTCCACCTGCCTACACCTCCCTGCTTCCTCAGCCCTTCTGCCCAGAGGGCTCAGAAAACGCTTCCTGCTCCTGCAGTAAAGGAGGCAAATTAAAGAGATGCCTGGGACCCCATTTCCCATTCCTTTGGTATTTTAAATATTCCGCGTTTGGATTTCCTAGAGCTGTTTTAGATCTCTGCTTTTCTCTCCCAGGGCAAAGATGGTAATGGTTGGTGCTGCCGGGGCTGGCGTGTTTTGCAGTAATCACTAAGCAAGTGGAGACCAGGAGGCCACTCACTTGACTTCAAAAGCCCCCACCGTGGGCCCAGCCTGCTGGGCACAGGGGCACAGGTGAGGGAGGAGGAGGCATGTTACTTTGGGGGAATGGATTCTCATCACAGAGGGACGCATTTGATTGGTTTCCGTCCTTGGCAAGTTCCCAGGCCCCCAACCCACATTTGTCATCCTGTTCATTTCATTCTTATCTGAGGTGGGCCATTGGGATGACTTCGTTCCACCTGCTTCTGGGCAGGAGCGAGAGCCCTCCTTTGCAACAGAATGTGGGGGTCTTCCTCAGTTTACCGCTCTGAGACCCAAGAGGTTCTGAGCACTGGCTGAGAATGTTCATGCCTGATGGTTGAAGCTTTTTTGGGAGTCCCCACTAGGTAGCCCCGTGGTCTGCTTACAGCAGAAGGGGGTCATGAGAAGACATTTAAAGTCTTAATGACGATGATGAGTGGAAAGCCAAGTTGTCTGCAGTTTTCCTGAGTCCTGAAACATTTGGGGGTTTTGCATAAAAAGTAACTCTGAAGATTCCCATTGAATATGATAATTACCATTGAATGGCTTTTATTTCACCGACATCAAAATTATTTTAAAGAACTATTTTTCATCTTCAGATTTATCCTCCCTTGGGATAGTATCCTGAGCGTAAAGAAAGAAATTACTCTTGTGATATTCTGCAGATACTTGTCCAGCCCTGACCCAGGGTTGTAAGTTTGAGCTGCACACGAAGAGCAAGTCAAGCAATTTTAATAGCAATTGTAATAATAATGATAGGAATGCCCATTTATTGAGCACCTCTGATGTGTCCCCATGCTAAGCACTTCATGTGTAAATGCACAGATCAGGCTGACCTTTTCTCATACCCATTTTACAGATGAGATCAAAGAGGCATGGGGAGGTTAAGGGACATGTCCGAGGTCATGTAGTCTGGCCATGACAAATCCAAGATTCAAATGCACTCTGATTCTGATGCTTCTGTGCATTATCCTCATGTGGTTCTGCCTCTTGGTGATTTGTACAATCTTATTTGATCCTTGCAACCACCTTGAAAAAGAAATTATTATGACGTATATTTTACAGATGGAATAACGGAGTTTCCAAGAGGTTGTAAGAGCTTGGGAGGGGCAGGATGAAGACATTAACCCAGATCTTCTGGCTTCACATCTTCTGCTCTTTTCATTTTGTCGGAGCTGACAAACTCTGGGCCAGGCAGGAAACGTAAACCAGCAAAGCAGGCTGCCAGGGAAACTGGGTGACCTGCAGGGCATGCATATCTGGGGTAGGGGACACATGCCATTCGGGGGATGGGGGGGGACAGCCGTCACACTGCTCCAGGGACTCTGCAAGGCAGGCAGTGGGCCTCTGGCTGCCCTATCCTCTGATTTTCTTAAAGAAACTCGGAAAGCTCTCAAATCTCAGTTATTATTTTTGTTTTTGTTTCGTGTTTTTAAAAAACGATTTATTTATTTACTTTTGAGGTTGCAGGGAGAGGCTGGGGGAGGATAGAGAGTCTCAAGCAGACTCTGTGCTGATCTCAGAGTCCGACACTGGGCTTGATCTCACGACCCTGAGCTGAAACCAAGAGTCAGAGGCTCCGCTGACTGAGCCACCCAGGCGCCCCCAGAAGCCCAGATTTTTATGCAAAATCCCCCTCCTTGGAAATGTGGACAACTAATGACATTCTTCTAAGAAAACGTTCTGTTTCCAAGAAATCAGTCTGTAGATTGCAGGCAGCCCACGGGCTGCCTTGAATGACCAGTGCTCATGGGACCAAAAACAGCCACTGAAATGGTGGGAAAACCACCTTCTTCCTGTGCTCTGAATAAAGCCAGACCTTCACAACTCGGGATGGAGTAGAAGCTTCTGGACTCAAGTGCCCTCCATTAAAGTTCTTTTTCCAAGACCATTGTTAACTTTTTGCAATCAAGGTCCCCCTCTGCCATTCTGGCATGGGGTGTTAAAACATTAAAATTGATCGAAGCAGTTACGATCCCAAGATCCTGAGTAACTCCCCCCACCCCGCTCAGGCCCTTTCAGGATCCCTGATTTCTCATAATTTGAGCAAATCAAGTAGAATCTCTGACCCAGCCTGGGCCCCCCAGAATGTGCTCCTGAAAGCCTGCTGGGGCCCGAGAGAGGGAATCACTAGATATTTGGCCTATGACCCTTCCTTGCTCTGTTACTCAAGGCCCCTTCTCTCAGTTGGTTCCTCTCTGACATTTAGGGCCAGCCCTTTTCCAGTCTTTCTGACATGCTTCCACCACACCAGCCTCTTCCCACCTGTTCTGCCCAGACTGGGTCAGAGCAAGGGCCCATGTCGCCCAGCCCAGCCTATTTCTCACACCTCCCAACCACGAGAGAGGCAGACAGTGGGATTTTTATCCTGCGGAGAGAACGTTCTCCAAGGCCTCTGTGCATTTGATGAGCTCTTTCTCTGGGCAGAAAGCCGGGGACCCCTAAGGCAAAGTGCTCATTTTCAGGAAAATGGCAGGTGTGTGGGGATAAGGGAACTGGTTCTTTCAAACCCACAGAGCATAGGGGGTGGGGCAGAGCTCCTTACTGGGAGGAATCAGTTCCATGCAATCACGGAGGGATAGAAAGAGGTTCAAGTCTATCTCATAAGCCGGCGTTATGCATTTCTATTACTTTCCCCTCTTGTGTGTCTGAAATATTTTGTCCTCATTTGGACAAATTGGAAAAAATGATGTGGATGGGACAATCTTTCCCCCGGCATCTTCAGCCCCTGAGGGAGAGACGCTGACGCTCATTCTCAAGGGAATGGGGTTCAGGAAAATCGGTTTTGAAGCCACTTGTGGCCTGGCATGACACAGACCGAGGGAGACTGGGGAGGGCAGAGAGATGTGGCAGGCGGCTGCTGTCTGTCCTCTACCTAGGGCATGCCCTTCGAATCAGAGAATTCAACGAAGTTGCATGTTCATTCTGTCTGATTTTTCTTGTCCATCTCCTCCTGCTAGAAGGTAGAATTCTGGTGGATGGGGACGGGTGTTGGGGTTTTTTTATTTTGTTTATTTTATTTATTTATTTATTTATTTTTGGCTGCATCTCAAGTGCTCAGAAAGCGCCCAGCACATAGGAGGTGCTCAATGATTTAAGTAAATGAATGACGACATATAGCCTTAGAGTTTGAAGGGGTTATCTCAACTTATTGCCTCTGTGTTGTAGGGGAAATCGAGGCCTGGGGAGAGGAGAGGGTTAGCTCACAGCCAGCTGGAGACAGAACCTGGACCTGTAGGGTCTGTTCCTGATGCAGTATCAGGGAGGCTCTCATTACTGTCCCGCTTGGCTTCGTCCGTCTACCCCATGTGCTTGAGTATTTGTTGTGACATCTCCCATCCCTCTGGCATCTTCCAGCATTTTCTGTCTTCTGGCTATGTCCTCCTGAAAGCACAGCGGGCTCTTCCAAGGGGCTGGTGGTGTTCTGAGCCTAGACTTGGAAGCTAGTTGCTGGGGATGTTCGCTTTGTGAGAGTTCTTTGAGCTGTGCCTTTCTGATATGTTTGTATTTCTGTTTATAGGGTAGACTTCAGTATAAACATCACCCACCTAAGACTAACACACGCATGTGTGCAGGCCCAAGTGCACACACACACACACACAGAACCATAGATAGGTGTCTGTGCTGCTTTGAGAAACAGGATAGATACCGATAATATTATTAGTTAACCCTTACTGAGATCTTCTATGTACCAGGCATTTTTCTGAGCTCTTCAGCATCGATTAACTCATTTAATCTGAATGATAACTACAAAGCAGGATTCTGTATTTTAAAAAAAAGTCATTTTTTTAAAAAGGAAGTGAAATACCAGAAGGTAAAAGAGTTTCCTAAGGTCACAAACAAGGACGTGCAGAGCCAGGGTTGACCCAGGCTGGCTGACCCCTTCCGTCAGGCTGCAACATGTGTGTTACTTACCTAAGGTCTAAAGAAAGCCAAACCATGGATATCTAAGATCCATTATCAACAATCCAGGGTGACTTCCTGGAAGAGTGGAGACTTCAGCCAGATCCCAAGGTAAGTGATGAGCTGAAGAACAGAAAGAAGGGACCCGGCTCTTCCTGCTCAGATTCGACAAGTTATCACTTAGGCTGTGTGGGCACTTCCCTATAGGTTATCTTAACCTTATCTTAGCAGTGCACAGCTCAGTGTAATGGGAAGTGTTCATCCCCATCTTATATATGGAGAAACTGAGGCAGGCCCTGAGCACTGACATGCCTTGCCCAGGGTTATGTGACAGGCAAGCAGCAGAACTGAATCTGCGTGTGTGTGTGTTTGTGTGTGTGTGTGTGTGTGTGTGTCCTGGTACCCAGGCAATCCTCTGGCCCAAACCCATGCCTCCTGAGGCCAGGAAGGATTTCCTTTTCCCAGGAGCCCCTGCCACTCTCAGCTGCCACGAATCCCCGCCCCTTGGCCTTGACTTGCCCACCCCGGGTTCCTGAGGGACTAAAAACCTTTGACTGTTTCTTTAAACTGATCGTCAATTTCCCCTTTATGAAAATTAACACTAGATAGGAAATGTCTTGAAAAATACATCAAGGGGAGGCAAATGGCTTTTTGAGATCAATCCCAAACACCCATAGGTTTGGGCCGACTCTACTTGATTCTCTCTCCGAACCAGGGCCCGGGATCCGAAGAAAAGCAGGAGCCGAGCATCAGGCATCCTTCTGTGAGTAATCACATCCCCTGTGGCGGCCCAAGAAGCCACACAGAGGGGCCTTCTGCCTCCGACTCCCCTTCCCTTCCACTCCACTCTCCTCAAGGTATTTCGACTTAATTTTGTTTAGGAATTTGGAAAGCAAGTGCAAGTGTGGCATGATTATAGACTTTATTTAAAGGTTTGATTTAGGTTTCTCTCTGTTCCTATATCAAAGATAAAGTGGAAGTGGTAGTATCATGTTCAGGTAATGAGATTTTATATTAAAAAGAATAAATTAAGCTCATAAAACCGTAGGTGGAAGGGCCAGGCGGGGCTGACGTTCACAGAGGAAGCCCATGCATTTATGTAACAAGTATCCACCATGATTGGGAGTCCAGATCGGGGCCTGGCCTTTTAAGTCAAGAGAAGTCTTTTCCCTGCGTCTTTTTTTTTTTAAACTGTCCCTAGAGTTCTCTAGGGATGGGATTCCAGGGGCCCAGGATCCAGAAGCTGCCTCTTATTGGCTGTGTGACTGGGGGCAAGTGGCTTACCCTCTCTGATCCCCACTTTTTCCTTTCCTTTAATGAGGAGCTCAAACTAGCATCCACTCAGGGGGATGGCAGCACCATGGTGTGAGAAGGAGTATGTAGATTAGACAGTGCCAGTGCTGAGAGAATGCCAACCGAGGGACTTTTGAGTGTCAGTTTCCTTATCTGGATGTTGCTAACCTTCCAGTCCCACTATCAGAGCAAGTAAATGAAATAAGAAAATAAAGATCTTCGTAGGAAAACAGGTAACTATTATATTTGTAAGGCAGTTACTGCTTACTCAGTGCAGCAAGGCCCTGGGAAGAATCTCCCAACGTTTGTCAAGCAGGGCTCATTCCCTGCCGGAGGCTCCGCAGGGCAGGAGGCTGGTTTAAAACCCATCAGAAATTCCAACCTTCCTTCTGCCCTCTCCCCTACTCTCCCGCCCCCCTTTCCTCCTTGTGAGCAATAAAACAAAATACAAAGAACAGGAATCAAATAAAGACTCTGAAACCGAGCCGTCTGTGGTCATTTTAAAACAGATCCTTTTTGAAAAGCCGGGTGACATTTTCCTTTAACGCCTGATTTTTTTTTAATGCCGGCTGCATTTTTTAAGCACCCGGCCAGCTTGTAACTCGCCGAGGCAGTACAGTGGCTGGGCCGACTGTACCATTTGATCATTAATTTATCACAGTTCTAGCAGTTTGTCTGACAGGTGATAGCACTTTCATCTAATGAGCCCGCAGCCAGGGCGGGGGCGCGGGGGGCCCAGGCCGGCCAGCCTGCAGGGCGAGCGCCACGCACTTGCTCTCTACCCGCCTGGTTTCGTTCCAGGAACCACCAAAGGGCCAGAAAACCGCTGTCTAATAAGGCTAGGGTCCTGCCAAGCAGATAAGGCTTGGGAGGCCCCTGCAGTGGGCCAAGAGCAAGATGAAACCAGGGGGTGGGGGATGAAACCCAACTGTGGGCCAGACGAGAGTCCCTGTGTTGGTCAGGATGAGCTCGGTTGTGATGCTGTGACTAGTACCCCCTCGACCCCTCATCTCAGAGGCTTCCCACAACACAGCTGATGTTTCTCTTAAGATTTTTATTTATTTATCTTGAGAGAGAGAAAGAGAGAGGGTGCTCACGAGTGACGGGGAGGGAGAAGCAAGCTCCAGGCTGAGCAAGGCGACCAACGTGGGACTTGATCCCAGGACTCCAGGATTATGACCTGAGCTGAAGGCAGATGCTTAACCCACTGAGCCATCCAGTCACCCTGACGTAGCTGATTTTTCACTTGTGCGACACACCCACTGGGGGTTGGGGGGGAATGTCTGTTCAACAGAGCCACTCTGGGGGCCAATCCATGGAGTGTGATTCCACTGTGTGTCCTTAAACAAAAAGACTCAGTGTTTGCCAACAGCCCTGTTGACTACCACGGTCATCAGTTCTGCTCATAAGAAGAGCTCTGCCTTGGCCGTGTAGCCTGAATCCCTGGATCCATCCACTTTTCCCCATGCTCTGCCAACCACCACCCAGACTGCTGTCATCTCTCACTCCACCACCTATGTCCCCTCCCAATGCATCTTTAGACTGGGCCCTGGGCCACAGCGGTCCTGTGGTTTAGAGTTGTTTTCTTGAATTTGTAAGTCTAAGTCTCCTTTCTAGTGCCTGAAACTAGCGGGGGCCAGTGGTACCACTGAGTACTCTGAGTCCTGGTAGGGACTCATTTAATCATGGTGCCCATCTCTCTCTCCCTCTGTGACCCAGACAGAAACCCGGACAAAATCCCTGGAGCTTGCACATATTGGGTAGACCAGCTGCCCCAGGGAACGCCAGGACTCACACCTTTGGGGTTATCCTGGTGCCCATGGCCTGGCTGTAGTTCCAGGAGGGCAGTCTGGCAAGCAGATCACTTGCAATGGTCAGTGAAGTATTTCTTTCATGGGATCCTCTGAGTTCTGGCTACCCGAATGGTGCTGACTCATTGATTTTGGATGACTCAAAATATTTATACGAATAGAGGTCTGAAAAAATACTTGCAAAGGCCCCACATACCTTAAGATCCCTGGGCATACCCTGCTTCCTCCTTCCACCCTTGTTTTATTTAGATCCATGCTCCATCTAGCAGCAGAGAAGACTTAAAATTCCCCCGTGGATTCCTAGCACATTGAATAGACTTCCTATGATGGCCGCAGAGGCCCTATGTCCCTGATTCTCACCCCAGTGCTCTGTAGGATCACTTGGGGAGCTTTTGAACCAAAAAGGTATAGGCCCTAATCTAGACCAATTCCATCAGAATCTCTAGGGATGGAACCAAGAGCATGGTATGGTTTAAGGAGCTTCCCATGGGATTCTAATGCTCAACTCAACATGAGAACCTCCAACCTCCATGAACTGACTTCTCATCACCACCTCATATTCCTC
The DNA here is from genome assembly GCF_964662115.1 of Mustela nivalis. Taxonomy (NCBI): domain Eukaryota; kingdom Metazoa; phylum Chordata; class Mammalia; order Carnivora; family Mustelidae; genus Mustela; species Mustela nivalis. The sequence continues at coordinate 28,186,391 of NC_139037.1, read as the reverse complement.
TCCTCCTCATCTCATGCTTTGCCAATCCTCTTGCTCCTCTACTCCTAAATGTCAAATCCTCCCCCCTGTTCCCAGGACATTTGCACTTGCCGTTCCCTCTGCTTAGAATAACGTCTCGCCTCAAACGTTGCCAAGGCTTCTGTTTTCTTGGCATTCTGCTCTCTGCCCAAATGCTACTATTGCAAAGATGCTTTCTTGACCTTCCAAGGTAGCGTCACCCCTCCCTGCCCCCAACCCTATCATTTTCAGGGCTGTACTTATTATCTCATCTTTTCTTGTTTATTTACTTGGTGTTGTTTATTATATACTGTGTGTTTTCCTTTACTAAAATATACTTTACGAGGGCAGGTCCTTTGTTAGCTTTGTTCAGCCTGCATCCCCACCATTCCCCACACCTGGCATCTTGCTCAGTAAGTAGTCATTGAGTGAATCAATGTAAAGACCAGTATTTATGGAGAAGTTTTGGAATTTTAGTATCTTTGTAGATTTGTTTCAGAACTTAATTCTGGGGAGAAGTTTGCCTCTCTTGAACAACCGGTAAGAGTGGATTTTCTTTGAACAAGTAATTGTCTAGATTGTGTAACTCTGGAATAATAAATTTAGCCCCGAGCTTCCTGGGATCCAAGGCAAAAAGGGTCAGATTAACCACAGAAACTATGTCGGTCCGTGTGGCTGGTATATTTGCCTCTTCCTCCTCCTTCCCCATGGTCTTTGATTTTCCACGTCTATTTTCACAGCATCTGATTACAAGCTGTCTCAAATCCTTTTTGGAAGCAGGGAGAGTATAAATAGCTAGGAACACAAACAACTGATTCATGTGTGTAATGCCTATTTCACAGATGTGCAATACAAGTCCCGGGCAGGTGGGGCGTCTTGTCTGAGGTCACACAGCCTGGGTGAGAACCCACATCCCTTGAATTCCGGGCCAGTTTGCCCTCCCTTGCACGACACCAGAGGGGCCGTGCCCTGTGCATTGTTTTGGCTCCTCAAAGTCTTCACACGGTGTTGGTGACCTCACATTATATTATATTACTATTTTTTTGACCTCAATTATTGGTACTTCACCTAAACTGAACCTCAGAGAGATGAGGTCCTGGCCCAGAGGGCGCTCAAAAGTCAGGGACAGAGCCTGGCCCCTGGAGGCAGTAGCTGGGAGTCTCTCTGTATTGATCTTTACCCTGGCGATGAACTTGACTCCCTCCTGGTAATACATGATGCTCAGGGATGGGAAACCAGCTGTGACGTTTGCCTAACGGGAAGTGGGAAGGGGAGTCATTCTCTAATTCTCTGCTCGGTGGCCATAACTGCCTTCCCCAGAAATTGTCATTGGCGAGGGAAACTCCGAGAAGACATGGGAAGTAACAACAATCCCAGGGCTCACTCAACGTAGTGATCTGACAAATAGACATCCTATGGCCTGGGTCCTTTCATTGCAAGCATCATTATGAACTGCAAGTGGCCTTCAACTTCTCCAATCCAGAAACACAAAAGGGGACAGTACGACCAGAAGGCAGAGGAATCAGAAGCCAGGACAGGGTTTTCTCCATCACATAAAAATGATGCCTGCCATTATGGAACACCAGCTGTGTGTCAGGTGTTGGCCTCAATTCATCAGATGTGTTTTTTCATTTTGTTTTCCCTCCTTGGAAGGCATTGTTGTTGCTCTTACAAAGGGGACACTGAGGCTCAGAGAACTCTAAGTGACTTGCTGGAGGTTACATGGCAGTAAAAAAGGATTCCCCTGTGCATCCTGAGCACCACGGAATGTTCTAGTTTTTTTCCTTATGTTGACTCACTTCTCTGGGCAAGGCTCCCTTGGGGTAGGCTCTGACAGAATTCGAGGTGTGGAGAGTGAAGTGACGTGCCTAAAATCATACACTGACCATTGGCCATGTCAGGATTTGAACCCAGACCCTGAGAGGCCAGAGTCTGTGCTCATACGCCCTGTGTGGCAGCGAACCCTCACGAAGGGTTCAAGTCCGGCCTTCCCGGCTCTCACGCCCATCCCACTCTGCTCCAAGGTCTCCCCTGAGGACCTCATGGAGAATTCCTTCACTGGCTGAAGGCTGATTTCCGGCCCCTGTGGTCAGCAACTTGGAGGGACCGGCGCTGGCCATCTGCACAGCAGAGACCAACCTGGGTCTAGCTGCAAACCCCGAGGTCTCACGAAGCTAAACCTTAAGTCATTCATTTGAATAGCCTCTATAGCTCTCTCAGTGCTGGAACATGGGCTGGCAATGGGAATCACTGGCTTTTCTGAGAACTTGCTTCTGGTCCCCTTGGCCCACGGAATGAAAACCGTCTTGGGACGAGGAGCATGAATTAGTAGGAATCAGTAGAACCCTCTTGACCCATCTCTGCCAGAGCTTCAGACCCCCACCCCTTCGCTGCCCAGGCCAGCCATCTATGGGAAGGAAGCGCCTCCGTACCTCTCTGCATCCACCTTTGAGACAGCCCCATGCTGGAGCTGGATGTGACTGTGTTATGGGTAAGGAAATGGACCTCCTTCTTTAAAATACCCCCTAAAAGCTAGGCTGCTTCATCTCAGATCACAGAGGGAGCCACAGAGGCTGCGCCTAAGACCTACTTTCTTGAGCAATGAAGAATAATTCATAATCATTTATAATTAGCACACACAGCAGCAGCAATTTGCATGCAAAGCCCCTGGAAAGCGGGTTTTGTTCTGAAGGCCAAATCTGCCCCCTGCAGTCTCATGTACAGGCTTGGCTCTGCAACCCATTGCCAAAGGCAGCCCACAGGAGACTTGAGCGGGGTACGCCCAGGACCGATCTGTTCCTCTTTCTGTCCTTCTTCTGGTGAACATTCTTGACCTTGTGCTCCCAGCTTGGCTTGGGCTCAAATGCATATGGTTTTATGGTCCCCTGACCATCATTGTGTAAATAACAGCGGTGGTCACAGCGGCACGGGACAGAGCACACTCTGGCCATCCAGCGGTTCTCCACTGGGGGCAATCCTGGACCGCCAGCCCCAGGGGAGCTTCGCAATGTCTGGAGACATTTTTTGGTTGTCACACGGGGAGGGAAGTGCCACCAGAATCTAGCCCGAGAGGCCAGAGTGTACAATGCAGAAGGCCCCCACCCCCTAACGAAGAATTCTCTGGCTCCAAATCTCAGTAGTGCCCAGGCGGAGAAACACTAGCTACGAGCGTCTAGAAAAGGTTAATCATACCTTATCTGTTTGCTGGTTGTTACTTTTATTAGGGTCTTCGAGCCCATCAAGAGAAAAATTCACCCTCTTGTGTTTGAATTCTACTGGAAACTTCCCCAGAGTCCCGATACCCTGACATTACCCATCAATGTCACCTAAAGCAACGAGCGAATGCTTGTGTTGCTGGTTGAGCATGCGTAGATCATCACCACTGTTTACTAATTGTCCTTCTCAGCTCTGATGCCACCTATGCCAAGGGGGCTGTGGGCTTAAAACCAGAATCTCCCGAGTTGGGTCTGAACTGAGATGATCCACAGGGAGAGGTGGATTTTTAAGCTGTTGTGTGGGATTGTGTTTTTATGCTGAGGAATTTAACTTAACCATGTTGGCACGAATTTCTCGAAAAATTAAAACTAGCTTTACCCTGTGATCTAGCAATTCCACTGTTGGGGTATATGTCCAGGAGAACTGACCCAGGGACTCAGAGAGACACACGTGCACCCGTCTTCATAGCAGCATTATTTCCAGTAACTGAAAGGCAGAAACAATGCAAGTGTCTATCCATGGGTGAATGGATCAACAAAATGCAATATATATAGACTTGGAACATTAGTCATCCTCACAAAGGAAGAGAATTCCGACCCTGGCTACAATGTGGATGAACCCTGAGGACATTGTGCTAAGTAGAAGAGGCCAGTTACAAAAAGACAAATACCATCTGATTCCACTTATAGGAGATATCCAGACAGCAAATTCATAGAATGCCTATGATGGTGGCTTCCTGTGGGAAAGAGGAGTGGACAGTTGCTTAAAGCGTATGAACAGGTTTAGAGATCAGGTGCCCAACGATGCTCATATACCGAACTGTGTCCATTGCAATGGTCAATTTCATGTTCTATGTATTTCACCGCAATTAAAGAGAAAAGTATTTTCTTTATAGGAGCCGGTAGAGAGAAGTCAGGACTCAGCTGATGAGCAGAGGAGCACTGGGGTAGGTAAGAAAGGAGTTCCTGGGGGCGTTTCAGGTGGACCATGGGTCAGACTATCTTAGAGGTGTCTAGGTAAACCACCTTGTTCCAAGACAGCATCTACAGTGTGCAAAGCCAGGGGGAAGGTGGCCTTGCTTGAGCAGGAGAGGAGCAGCAAGGGAAATGGGAAGAAAAATTAAACCCCCCAAAAGCCCCCGTGGCCACCCTCCCAGTGCAGGATGGGCTTTCCCCCTAGAAATTTCCCCATCAGGGTAAGGACACTTCTAATCTTGTTCACCCTCCAGTCCCTACAGCCTGGAATGGTATTTCAAACATAGTAGTTGCTCAGTAAATATTTGTGCGAGGGTTGGATGAATGCTCATTTTTGCAACCGAAGGTATTTTCCCAAGTCATCTTGGAGTGAGTCAGGCTCTCGACCCATGGTTCCATGGTTCCTGGACAGGATGAAGTCTAGAAGCCTCTGTGCTGTGTGCTGGGCTTTTAGCATTCTGAGCTGTTAGGTCCCAGCTTCATCTCACCTCATATCCTCCCCTCCAGACTTCACCGAGTCCCAAAAATGCCCTGGGCTTTCTCACTCATGTGATCCCCCCCCCCCCCCAGAAAATGTTCAGCTTTTATAAAATGCTGAAAGTCTTTGCTTCCTTCCAGACTGGGCAGATGTCAAACAGAAGAGGAGTGGTATTCATGGCAGAAAAGACACGTTTTCCCCAAATCCTACGCTATATCGTTCAACTCAGCGCCCCTTAATGAGATGATGGGAGGCAGGGGATGACAAGGGTGTGACTGGCCTTCTCAACCTAAGGACAGGCTGCCAGAGTTAAACCTTGTTGAGACTGCTGGGTTGGAGTAGGGGATGGGAGGGAGCCAGTGGAGAGGGTGGGTGGAAGCCAGGATTAGAGGAGCCTTCTCAGGACTGACAGGCACCTGGGTGCATGGGCTCTGAAATGGACATCATGGAGGGGACAGTGGATGGCACCTGGGCTGACCCAGGCCCGCAGGGGCAGGGCCCCACTTCATGGAGCTGGGAGCCCCCAGCACGAGGCTAGGCCCTGGGAGCATCTGTAAAAGCACACTGCTCACGAGGGCAATGGGGCTCATCGGTCGAGTGCAGACTCTGGAGTGAGTCAGAGCCAACTTTAAATCTAGGCCGCTCTATCCTCTGTGATCTTCAAGAGGTTCCTCAACTTTTCCATGCCTCAGTTTCCCCATCTGTAAAGTGGGAACAAGTGTGCCCACTGGATTGACGTGGTGTGGCGATTGGAGCAGACAATGCAGAGAAAGGTATCCAGCACAGGTGTCTAGTTAGCTGGACGCAGGTAGTTAAACTCATGAGATACTGGAGACTGTCAATGCTCATCATTGATGAAATGATGCTAAGTATTTGGCTGGCATTCTAGAGCTGACAGAGAACGTGGATACCCTTCGCTGAACTAGGGAGCTGGGTGGGTTGTCATTTTTATTCCATTTCCTGCAGGGAAAGGGTGTGAGGCAGGGACTAGACACATGGGCTGGGTGAGACAAATGTGCCTATTTTGCAGATATGAAACCTGAGGCTCAGGAAGGCTTGAACTTGCCTCCAGCCAGTAAATGGCAGAATTAGAATAGTCCCCTAGATCTGTCTGACTCAGGTTGTTGTCTGTGTTAAGAGCACCAGAGGGGAGAGGGGAGGCCTGAGGAAGAGTGGGCTCCCAGCTCCCCCTCCCCTACTCCCCCCTCTCCAGTGTGCCGGGCTGGCCACTGAGGCTGGCAGGCTATGGCAGGCTGCCTGGGGAGGGGCCTGAGGTTCTTTCTGGTAATCGGGGGTGGCCTAGGCTCTACTATCCCCCTGGGGTGTTGCAAGGTCAGGCTTCGAAGGGTCTTTTGTGCCCCAGAGCCTCCTCTCCAGACTCTAAGAGGGCACTTGATCCCAATTACAGAAAGTGGCTAGGTCAGCCGTCACCTTGCATGATCTGAGCACCTCTGATGACAGCTGATTAAAACGCAGACAGCACTCACCCCATCTTGGCCTTGAATCTGGGAGCCAGGTGGCCTCCTGGGCCTCAGAGTTGTGCCTGGCTGGGCACAGTCACCTCTGGTCAGCCCTGGCACTGCAGACGGTGGGACCACTGGCTTAGATCAGGGGCTTATTAGTCATACGGACATGTCTATGGAAGTTGCCTCAAGGGACATCTGGCCTGGTGACACCCACCTCCTATTTTCTGTCCCGTGAGCTGGGCCAGCATCCAGACAGCGAGGATCATACCTCAGCCTTTTAGACTCACCCACTGCCGCTGGGCCACAGAAGGAGGAGGAGGAGGCCACTCGGTTCAGTGAGGACGGTGCTGACCATCCCTTCGACTGCTTGAAGAGTGCATCTTGCCTGTCCCTACATTTCATTGTACTGGAGATGAGCTTTGCAGGCAGGCCGCCCTGCAGAGCTTGTGGGGAGTGGGAGCATCCTGAGCAGAGGTCAACAGAGAAGAGGACAGCCTGTGTGGGGGAGGCGAGGGAACAGGGCAGGGTGAGTCACGCAGGGCAATCCCAGGGGAAGCTGAGACCCTGCACACCCTGCCTCATGCCTGTCCATTAGCCTATGTGCCGGGCCTAGCATGTGCTTTCACCTGCACCGCACCACCACACCTCCCGGCCTCTCATTGGCCCTGGGACAATCACCCTCACTTCATAGATGAGAAAGCTGAGGCCCAGGAAGGAAATTCTCCAGGGCCATGTGGGGAGAAGGTAGTGAGGTGGCTCCTGGACCATGAGCTGGGCAGGGACCCAGGTCCAGAGATGTCCCCGGGTTGCTGGCCTGGCCTGTTGGCTTTCTCACACACTGGATGTGCTCCTTTCCCCCAACCCTTGTGCCTGTGGCTATCTTGGGCTCCAAGGTCATGGTTAATGATCTTGCTCTCTGACCTCAAGCTGTAAGATGTACTGATTTCATGTGTGGCACTAAATCAGGGTGATTGTTTGGGTATTGAAGCAAAAGGTAGGTGGAGTCATTTGGGAAGTGGGGAACACTAGGACCCCTTGTTAACTCATACAGTGCCTTCGTGCCCATTAGCAGTGCTGCACCTTCTTTAGAGCAAACACAGCTCCTGTATCAGGCACTCTGCTGAAAACAATGGAGCAGAGGCTGAATTTCTTCTTCCATTATCTTTATTAGGGGTGCTTTGGTGCAGTGAACAACCTGCACAACTGTGCACTGCGGTCCTGAGGAACATGGTACCTCAGATCCCCTAAAACTGAGCTTTGTCCCCCCACTCTATTCTTAGATCTCTACATTCTCTACTCTTCTTAGATCCGAACCTATCAAGTGTCCCTGGGTCAGCAACTTTGAAGCAGAACAGGTTTTTCTGGAATTAGAGAGACTGGAGCAGCTGAATGAAATCACCTTGACCCTCCTCATGGCAGAGGCAGGGACACTGAGGTCCAGAAAGAGCCATGAATTGCCCGTGGCCACCCAGGGCTGGTACCTTGCTACACCCCCCACCTTAGGCAGGCCCAGCTAGACCCCTGTTCCTTCCAGAGGGATGTTTGAATTAAGGACTAACAGGAGGGGCTCTTTCCCTCCCTGCCTTGCAAAGTCAGGTTTTGATTATGGTTTATTGTGAGGCTGCATTCCATTCAGAGCTTTTCAGAAGAACACGTCCAATTCTTTGGCTCAGTCTGGTCCTAAAAATAAGCACCAGTGGAGGTGTTCCTTCTCCCTCCCACCCACATAGTGGAAGGAGCGCTAACCCCTTCTTACTGCTTGCCCATGTGAACTTGGCAAGTTAACCTTGCCTCTGGACGCCCCAGCTGCTGTAGGTGTAGGATCGAGCTGTAGGATCAACCCTCTTTGGGTGAGATGAGCCCACAGCGGTCATAAACTTCAAATGGCTTCAGCATAGAAGGCCCTGTAGCAGGTGGGACCGTACAGTATGGGACACAGAAGTGACTTTAACCTTTACGGTGGTCCATCCATTTGTCCCAATATTTTATCATCTTAAGAACATAAAGTTGGACCAAGCACCATGGATTCACCAAAACATTTTTGGCTCTTGCTCCAGCCAGTGGAATGAGCTCCTAGATTAGGATAATAAGTCCCCTAGAGCTTTTCCCCCTCTGCCTGACAGAGAACCTTCACTTTGTTCTAAAATAGTGCTGTTGAACAGCAACATAATGTGAACCATGTATGTAATTTTGAATTCTCTAGTAGCCACATTTTTAAAAAAGTAAAATGAAACAGGTGAAGTTGATTTATTAATATAGTTTGTTCAACTTAATATGTCCAAAATATTATCACTTCAACATGAAACCAATATTGAAATGTTAATGAGACACATTACACTCTTTTTTTCGTGTAAAGTTTTCAAAATCCAAAGTACTGGATTTTATGATGTTTGTACGTCTTAATTCAGACCAACTGCATTTCAAGGGGAAATAGCCACATGTGGCTAGTGGGCCATCATATTGAAAAGCCCTGTTCTAAACCATCTACCTCTTCCTTGCTGGGTGACTTTGGGCAATTTACTCTCCTCTCTGGACCACTACCCTCTCTATATGATAAGGGCAGTGGACTAGAGCAAGGAGAGTAACTCTCTGGCATTTTCCATGTCTCTCTTATTCTGCTTGGGGCAGACATCAATAATGGATAGCCAATCGCCTGTGGCCATCTTTCCCACGGAGTCGGGACCCTGCCAATGAATATTCTTGTTGCAACAGACATTAGCAAATGATTGCAGCCTGCAAACCAAATGAACCCTCTTTACTGCATTGGAATCTTGATGTTCTCCATGGGCTTGTGGACTCTGGGTTTCTACGATTCCATCTCTTTCATGTCCGTAAACCTGCCTCTTGCATCCTCCCCAGCATTGTTGAAATCAGATCACGGATGCCCACTTCTCTGGTCTATCCTCGCCTACTTTACATACTTTTTTGCAGCTTGGTCTTATCCTGCCAATGTCTTAGAACTAGGGCTATATGCCGGGCTCAGGGCTGGGCAGGAGTCAGGGGTGTAAAATCCATTCTGGGTTGTGAGCCTGTGCTTAGATGGGCATCTTTCTCTGTGAGGCCAAGCCTGGTGTCGGGGCCATCAGGATGCTAGTGCAGGCACAGAACGTGGATGTCCAATTTCAGAGGAGCCTGAAGAGGACAGAAACAGACCAGCACTCATGCAACAGGCAGCTTGGGTTGCCTCAGGTAGCCAGAACTCTGGGGTCAATGAAGCTTACCCACATATTTAAAATTTTAGGCCATCGAAGGCCACCCTTTCTATATGCAATTTTTTAAATTTAACTTTTTTCATGGGGAAAATTTTCTAAAATAGATCATATATATTCCTATTTCCTTGGAGAGCTCTGAACACTAACCTTTTATGGATGACTTCAAGTATGAACATTGGTTATTGTTCTGTGGCAGACTGTTTTCTTTGCCCCGAATGTCCCAGTAGACTCTGTTTTTCCAGTCTCCTCTCTGCCTTTTTGTATTTCTTTCTCATTTTCCTATTGGGATGCACAGCAAATACTCCTGTGGATGGATACATAAGGCTAGTTTTAGCTAAACCAGAAGAAGCAGAGGAAGGAGAAGTAGACTGGACTGAGGCAGTCAGGGCTAGCTTCCTGGAGGAGGTGAGACTGAGCTAGGCTGGGAAGGATGAAAACAAATAGAGTAAGGCAGGGGTCCGGGGAAGAGGCTGTAGCAGAAGCAAGACCCTCAGATGATCACACTTCATCAGCTAAGGTGTGATGATAAAGAGAATGTGGGGTTCTTTCATTCAATCTTAAAAAACAATGATATATTTTCCCCTTACGTGTCATACTTCTGGGTAGAATCCTTACTAGGAGGGGTTTGGAGACTCTCTCTCTCTCTCTCTTTTTTTTTTTTTAGGTTATTTATTTATTTGACAGAGAGAGAGCAAGAGCGAGTACAAGCAGGGGGAGAGGGAGAAGCAGGCTCAATGTGGGGCTCAATCCCAGGGCCCAGAGATCATGACCTGAGCTGAAAGCAGATGCTTAACCCACTGAGCCACCCAGGTGCCCCAGGAAACTCTTGACTAGTATCTGTAATGCACTTGATTTTCCCATCTATAAAATGGGTCTTTCCTGGCTCCACTGAATTAACAAACTCTGAGTGAGAAATGCTTTGGAAACTGTCCTGTGCTCTAAAGAGGAGTCAGGAGCATAGGTTTCAACTGAATGTTCACTCGACTAAAATTTACATGAAATTTGGATTACACAAGGGACACATGACTATATGTAGATATACCTACTAAAGATTTGATTAAAGTTCCTTTCGCCCTGGTCTCCTAGTCCTGGTCCCCTACCCCATTCCCTGGAGACAATCTCTGGTATCTTACGGCTGGAAATTCTTCCAGATGTGTTTCTGTGGATTTATTTAGATCTGCATGTACCTGTGGAAATAGACGGTGTTTGTTTTGTTTTCTTTCGATTTGCTGTAAGTCGGCTGAAAGTACTCTGCTTCTTTCCACCCAACAATAGGCCTTCATGACCGCCCCTCGTGAGACCATGTACAACACTGTTTAACGGTTGCCCAGTAGTCTATGCTCTGCCCACGGCGTCTTTGAATTTGACATTCCCCACCTGTTGGACTGTTAGCTTGTTTCCAGTTTTTCGACATCTGTAAGTCATATTGTTGTGATCATTTCTGCACACACCTTTTTATCTGCAGTGGTGTTTTTTCCGGGGTAGCCACAAAGAGGTGTCACTTGTGGGTCCTAGGATCTACATGCATTTGGACTTTCAGGAATAGTCAAACTGTCGTCCCAACTAGCTGCACCCACTTCGATGGTGGCTGTGGGTCCCAACACGACCATGACCCCATGGCGAACTGCGCAGGAGGCATCTGCGCTCTGAGCCCTGCACTTGGGAGGGCCAAATTCTGTCCATCCTGCAGCCATGCCTCTCCCCATGGGGCGAGGAGTCTTCAGAGGCAGAGGCATCTGTGGGGTCAAGGAAAGGTACCCACACAGAGCCTGCACCCCCCTTTCCGGGGCTTCTTTGCTCTTGGTTCCACGAATGTTGTGGATGGCTGTGATATGATCCACTTTAGCAATTTCGTTCCAGTATTTTCTAGCACAATCCTTCCAGTGTGTGTGTGTGTGTGTGTGTGTGTTGGGGAGGGGGGGTTTAGCTTTTCCTTTTTACAGAACGGTTAGGAAACCCAACCCCACTAGTCAACCAGAATGCGGTTGACACGAGCCCCGCTCGATTCATTCCTGGGTCAGCTTCATCTTCATTTTTTTTTTTTCTTTCCTCCATACTAATTTTCAACCAGTACGATTCTCCTGTTAAAAGGCTCTCTCTTCCTCGCCATCTCCAGGAAGGGGGAGCCCAATGTCTGGGGTGGGGGCTGCCTCCTGGGACTCATTTCCAGCCAACCCGGAGCACTTCAAAGGGGTTCCTTCCCAGGAAGCCCGCTTTTCATGGAAATGAAACACACGGAGCAGGTGTCTCTCCTACCCTAACCCCTCCCGGGAGAGAGGGGCAGGGACTGCACGGAGCTGAAGTAAACGGTGCAAATAAACCTCGGCACCGGTTAGCGACAGCTCCCGGAATTTAAAGGGACACGTAATCACTCCTAATACACATCCAGGGCAGAGAGCCGGATGTCGCTGATGGCAAAGAGCATGTTGGCAGGGAGAGGAGCCAGCAGCGCCCCAGCTCCCACTGACAAAGCTCAGGGCCCGCTTCCCAAACCCTCGCCAGACTCACACGGACATCTTCCTCTTCCTTCCCCTCTTTCTCCTCACTGCCACCATCATCACGGACGTTGCTGGGTGTTGAGAACTTGATTGTGCCCCAGGCTCTTCGCAAGGAGCCTATTTAAACCACCCACCAACCCTATGCAGGAGGAAATACTATCCCCATTTCACAGATAAAGAAACTGAGGCTCTGAGAGAGGACTGCTTGCCTGGATGACCACACGCTCATTTGGGGCAGAGATGAAACGCGGGTGCAGGTTTCCCCGACTCCGAAGTCGGGCACGCCACCTCCTAGGGTTGCTCCTTGGCCCTAGCAAGGCTGAGCACGTGGGCAGAGAGGCTGCTGAAGACCGAAAGTTCCCGCGCTCATCCGGGCAGCCCTTCTATCCCAGCACGACTTGCATTAGGAGGATGGGGGTCCCCTCACCTCTAATCCCCTGGGCCCCAACTCGCCTGCCACTCAGTGGTACTGGGGCAAACAAGATAGAAAGACCTAGAGAACCATACTCACCGCTCTTCGTACTGGGGGACATGACTATTAGCACGGACCTATGACTTAAGGTACTGGAGGAGGGGTTTTTCTGCTCCTAGACCCCTCCTCTGTGGGCCCCCTGAGGTGCCACCGGTGCTGAGTTGCACCACTGGGTAAGCCTGGCCCCACTTAGCTCCTCTTTGAAAAAGCAATGAGTCTGGAGACACATTTAGTCTCTGCCACCTTGGAGTGAATTAATTTGCATTGACAGAAGCCTGAGGGCAGCATGGAAGCTACTGGGCCCCTGGAAACATGAGAATGTGTGCCAAGAGGAAGGGAAACGGGCCTGGTGTGCATTACTGGAAAGTAGGCGCTGAAGACTCATAGTGACCCAGGGCTGTGCAGGCGTGGGGCCGGGGGAGCAAAGAGACCGCAATGAAGACCAACCAGACCCACGACGAAGCCTGTTTTATGCCAATGTCGGGGACCAGGGGCTCCAGCAGGACTCACAATAGCTCTAGAAGGACAGGAGGCGGCTCAGAGAAATGAGGCTCAGAAAGGGAATGCAGCTTGCCCAAAGACACACAGCGATTTAGAGCTGAATCCAAAGCCGGCCTCCATACACCCACAGCTCTGCGCATGCCCCGGGCTGCCCCTGCCTGGGCCAAGACTCTCTTGGGTCTCTCTCCCAGAGTTCCCTCTCCCATGCCTGGGAGAAGCCCACGGTGGGGAGGGATGTCAGTGCCAGCTCTCGGCTCCAGCAGAAGGCCCTGCTTCTTAAGAACAGGAAGGACGATTTAGTCCCATTTAGCCAAGGGGGATATAAACTCAGGAGCATTGGGAGTGCACATGGGCAGGAGCCGGGGTAGAATTTGAACCCCGGACCCTCAGCCTCTAAATGTCATGCTCCAGAGATTCCTCTCTGGTCAAGAGGCCTCAGGCCACAGCGCCACACCCTCCCGTCCCCTGGGCACTGCACCCACTTTGGGCCCTTTTGAAGGCGGCTATAAGCGGCTCCCGTTGGCGTGTGGGCCTGTCTGGATGGGCGAGTAAGTGGCTTTGGTGACGAACGGGATGTCAGTCCTTCCCCCGTGCTATGTTTAGAAAGGTGTCAGCCCCAAAACGGCCTGTCTCAAAGGTCACCGAGGAGGTAATCACGAGTGTCTCTAAAACCCCATCTCTGACCTTCCCGCACCCAGACATGGGGGCCAGTAGGGTCGCCACGAAGGATGCGATTGGGTGCGGCTTGCACACCCAGTGGGGCGTGTGCCCTCCTCCAGGCCGAGCTGAGGAGGGCCCCAGGCAGAGAGCAGAGGCTGCGAGAGGGGCCTGTCACGCCCTCTTCTCCTTCAGATACCGGTGAGGACCCCCAGGAGAAGGTTGCAGAGGGCCGCGGGCCATTCCACGGATTCTCACACTCAACACAGCGACACCCTTCTGACACACTTACACGTGCACACTCACGTGGGTGAACGCCCATGGCCACAGCTGCACCCATGACAGAGAGAGAAGGAGTTTAAAGTATATTCTACAAACCCTGCACATGTCAAAGGTGGAATTATAATTTCTCATTTTTGTAGAGTCTTCAGTATTTCAAAAGCTCTGATTAAAAACATTACAAAAGATTTAAAAAAATCAAAAAACATACCAAGGTAGGTTCTCGAATTTAAATACACTGGAGCTCACAGATGCATCACTGCGCGCTACCCAATTCATAATGATGACAATTATATGTAATAACGATATATTACTTAATAATTATAATTAATGTTCATTTGACGCAGGCCTCAGAATACAATTTCTCCACATGCCTTTGTTCAATGGAACTCTATCTGGAGGTTGCAAGTCACCTCTGATTTTATACCTCCCCTCCTTCTGCTTTCCTTTGGATTCTATAAATGTATTTTTAGAATTTCATTTTGATATCTGTTGCCTTCTTAGCTCTATCGTTTAAATTATATATTTCAGCAGTTGCTCGAAGGACATCAGCTACATCCTTCACTCGCGACGATGCACGGAGAGGGATGGTGTGTCACGTGATAGGAAATAGAAACCTTGCGACCGTCCAGGTCTGTTTACCGTCCCTCCGCCACGGTCTCCTTCTATCCTTGATGTGCTGCTTGTTCTATGTAATCCATCTACCTGTATTATAAACCCCATACTACAAAGTTATTCTTTGATGCTTGAAACAATTCCATCTCTGTTAAAGAAATGAAGAGAAAAAACAGTCTTTTACCTTCAACCAGGCATCTCTCATTTCTGCTGCTCTTCATTCTTTGTGACTGTCCAGATTCCTATCCGCTATTGTTTCCCTTTAGCCCGAAGGACATCCTTTAGGATTTTTTGTTTGTTTGTTTGTGGTATAGACCTGACAGGGCCACACTTCCTTAACTTTTTAATCTGAAAATGCCTCTATTTCATCTTTATTCTTTAAGGATATTTTCACTGAATATGGAATTCTGGCTTGGCATTTTCCCCCCCAGAACAGCAAAGATGGGATTCAACTACTTTTTGGCCTTCATAGTCTCTCATAAGACATTAGTGTATTTTCAAATTGTTCTCTCCCTGTACATAATATACTTGGGGTTTTGTTGTTGTTGTTGTTTGGTTTTTCTTTTCCTGGCTTCTTTCACGTAAAGGTAGAGATTTTCTCTTTATCATTAGCTCAGCAGTTTGACTATGATGGGCCTGTGTGTAGTTTTCTCTGTATTTATCCTGCTTGGGATTCACAAAGCTTAAATCTATACATTTTCTGCATTCACCACATTTGGGGAAATTTAACCATTACTTTTTAAAAATACTATCTCCTCTACTTCGTAATTCCAGTTTCATTTATTATAGACATTTTGATACAGAGTCATAAGTACCTGAGGCTTTATATTTTGAAATATATTTTTTGAAGATTTTATTTATGTATTTGACAGAGATCATAAGCAGGCAGAGAGGCAGGCAGAGAGAGAGAGGAGGAAGCAGGCTCCCTGCTGAGCAGAGAGTCCGATGTGGGGTTCAATTCCAGGACCCTGGGATCTTGGCCTGAGCTGAAGGCAGAGGCTTTAACCCACTGAGCCACCCAGGCGCCCCTAGAATGTATTTTAAAAATTTATTTGAGGGGGCACCTGGATGCCTCTGTCAGTTAAAGGTCTGACTCTTGATTTTGGCTCAGTTCCTGATCACAGGGTCATGGGATCTAGCCCTAGTGGGAAGTCTACTTGGGAGTCTCTCTCTCCCTCTGCCCTGCTCCAACCGTGCTCTCTCTCTTTCTTTCTCTCTCTCAAATAAATAAACAAATAAATAAATCGTAAAAAAAAATTACTTGCACATAGTTGACACATAGTGGTACATTGCTTTCAGGTGTCTAGCCCAGTGATTCAACAAGTTTATATATTATGCTAGTGTAGCTAGCAAGTGTAACTATGATCTGTTACCATACAATTATTACAATATCATTGACTATAGTCACTGCGTTGTGCCTTTTATTTCTGTGACTGATTCATTCCATAACTGGAACCCTTGTCTCCCACTCCTCTTCACCCTTTTTGCCCACCCTTCTACCCCCTTCCTGTTTTCTCTGTATTTATGAGTCTGATTCCAATTTTTAATTTTTTTTCAATCTTCACTCTCTCTGTTCTTCAGAGAAAAACTCTGCCAAGTCTAATAAGTTCATTTTTATTTCTAGTATTATGCCAGTCAATCCTAGAATTTCTTCTTTTTTTTTTTTTAATAGTTTTGTTTCTCCACTCAGATTTCATTCATTGTGAACATATTTCCTTTTGGTCCATGAGCATAGTTACAATAGCTGTTTTAAAATTTGTGCCTGTTAAATCTAGCAACTGTGTCATTTCTGCATCAGTCCCCATTGATTATCTTTTATCTCAAAGTGGGTCACAATTTTCTGGCCGTCTTTTACATTGGCTAGTTTCAGACTGTACTCAAGATGTTGTAAAGGTTAGACAGTGGTGACTCTGGACTCTGTTATATTCCTCCGAAGAGCACTGACTTTTATTTGTTTTAACAAGCAATTACCTGGGTTAGACTTAAGCCACAAATTCTGTCTTTTTGAATAGGAATCAGGCCTCAGCTCATTTCTTTTACTGTGAGCTGGATTCTGCCCCAAGCATACATGGTTCACAGGGCCATCCAAATGTAGGCAGTTAATATACAGAGTTTGGGGGATCACTCCTCTGCTCGTCCTTTTCTGAGGTCCTTCTTTTGCTTTCTGGTGGCTATGGTTGTCTCAAACACCATTCTCTGGTCTTCTGGCCACAGAGACTCTGGGTTTCAAAGTTTTACCTGTGCCCTGCGGTGCTGCCTTCAGCCTCTGCCTGGCACAGTGAGTAAGTCCCTTTATACCATTCTCTTCTCTTAAGGTTTGACTCTCTGGGATCTACCTCTATTTGTTCGCTCCTCAGTGCTTTTAGGTCAACGGTTTTTATATTTGTCCAAAGTTTATAACTGTTACCTGTAGAGAGGGCCTGGTAGGAACTAACTTGGATGTGCTGAAGGAGAAACTAACTTTCAATAGTGATTAATTTCATAATAGTTAAATATATAAACTTAAATTTGTCAAACTGCCTTTTAAATTATGTCATCTTTTATATTCATGTTGAGCTTCTCTCACTGATTTCATTTATCAAAAAATAAGATCTTAGTGTTTTCCAAGCTAAGAAAACTCTGGGCTATTATGATTTCCGGGGTCTCATCACTCCCAGCTTTGACTTCAGCATCCCGACATTGATTTACCTATACCAGCTCCTGTATAATTCCAGACATCAGGGACTAAGTCCTGCACTCCAACGTTTCTTAACCATCCCTGCTATCTGCAGACAAATTGTTAACTTTTCCAAAAGTCCTCACATCAATGGTTATACCTTAGCTTCATGGTGGTCCTAGGAACCCAGACGGGCAGATCGTGTTGTCCTTTGACAGATAAGGAAACTGAGGCCAGGGTGAGAATTAACTGTGCTGGGAGACTAAAACCCAGGACTCCTAATTCCAGTCCATGTCCTTCCTCCTAACCTCACTGAGAAGAACAGAGAGGTTCGGGTTGCTCTTATTAGTAGGGTGTCAGCTGCCAGGGGAATGCCTGGACCCCATCTCTCCAAGGCAAGCAAGCACTCTAAACTATCCTTCCAACTCTGCCTCTGTTCCTGCTTGGCCATGTGGGTTGAGACAGGTCATTCCACCTCTCTGAGTGTTGTCACCTCCCCTTCAGATAAATAGATGGGTTTGTGGAATTTCTAGTTCCTTTTAGGATTTTAACATTTTTCTACTTTCTAACATTTTATGCTTAGTTTTATCTGCCTCATGAGCCTGCACTTTTTTGATGTCTGTCTCATTCATTTGTCCATTTAACAGATGTTTCTTGGTCATAGTCCCACAAGCCGGAATATCGGCCTGATCATCCCAGTCCTACAGTCCCTGAGCTCATCTTCCCCTGGAACAGACAGACGTGGGAAGAGGCAGCTTACAATCTCCTGCAGTGTGTGGTACCATAGGGCCACATATAGGAGACTGTGGCAGCGTCCAGGAAGGGACAGATCTCCCACACTTGGGCTGAGAGTGTGTGTGGGTAGGAGGACGAGGGGCATGATCCCTGGTCACAGGAATGCCAGGTAAGTGTAATAACAGTAATAAAAATGAACATTTAGGGGGCCTGGGTGGCTCAGTGGGTTAAGGCCTCTGCCTTCGGCTCAGGTCATGGTCCCAGGGTCCTGGGATCGAGCCCCTCATCAGGCTCTCTGCTCAGCGGGGAGCCTGCTTCCTCCTCTCTCTCTGCCTGCCTCTCTTGCCTGTCTTTCAAATAAATAAATAAAATCTTAAAAAAAAAAAAGAACATTTATTGAACATCTCTCTTTTGGGTGTCCAACCACCCTGGATTGCCTGGGACAGGAGAGTTTCCTGGAGTGATGGATTTTCAGGGCTAATACAGGAAGGTCTCCTGTGTTGGACACTGTTCTAGGAAAATTCCATAAATAAACCTATAAAAACCTTACAATAAGTCTATGGCTGCTGTTATTTTCCTCTTTTTACAGCTGAGGCCTCCCCACACTCAGAGGGGAGTCGGCTTGAAAGGCTCTCTATCTCCCTCTCCCACTGCCTCTCCGCCTCTCTCTCAAATAAATAAATAAATCTTTAAAGAATATATTGACCTTGATTGATTTTGGCACACCCTTGGCTTTTGCACCTGAGGTGAGCGCCTCAGGAGGACATTTCTGGTGGAGGACTGTCGTCTTGGACAAACTGGGCAAAGCCCTCCCTTTGTCCTCTGAGAAGTGGCCTGGTTGGGATGATCGGCTGCACGGTGGCCCCACAGCTGGGGCACAGGTATGTGCAGTAACTACTGTTGTCCCACAGTGGGGCTGCGAGCCTCCCTTTCTTTTCAGGCCTCCAGAGCCCAGGTCCAAGGTCTCTTTCCCGCCCCCTTCTGCCCGCAGCTCCTCTCTTGCAGCTGGGGCTGGGGGTACTGGGAAAGAGGTGGCCTCAGATTGGGCGTTGCTATTTCAGGCCAGACGATGGCTTCCTTCTCTAGCCCAAATGAAACCCTTCCTCTCCCAAATTCCTGAGCCCTCTCATTAGCGGTTGTGTTTGTGGATAATAGCTATAATGAGGAGGCAATAAAAAAGTCCAGAATGTGCTGCCCGGCGGCCTCTCCTTACCCCTTCCACAAGGAGCGCCTGCCAGCTCGGGCTGAGGCCTTAATGGCCCCGCCGTGGACCCGGGGGCCGAGCGTGGGCACTTGGGTGACCGCGGCATGATTTAATCCCCATTCGTTAAAAATGCCGGGCCACAGGCCAGGAGCCCAGGAAAATAAGTGGTGACAGGTGAGAGAAAAAGAGCCTCCCGCCGGCCTCTGTAGCCACTTCAAAGGCCACGGCCCCTGCCAGGTAATTGAGGCCTAATGGACACCGGGTCCAGGAAATGGCTTGGCCAGAGATGCTCCTACACATGGGAACGAGGACAGGCAGGAGAGAAGGGAGAGGCTGGGCTGGCTGGGCCAGGCCCAGGATGGCCTCTGTAATTAAGCCAGGACCCAGCAAATACCTTTTCTGTCAGGCCCTGTGTGTAGTGACTTCAGACTTCCATTTTGGGAGGTGGGCAGGAAGCCTCAGGCCAGAGGCAAGCAGGCCTCCTGGAGGGCGTCTCCTCATGCCCTGGCCTCTGCCAGGATCTGGTTCTCCTGGCTCTCGAAGGGAGGAAGGCGTTGCAGGAGTGTGCGTGTGTTTGCCTGGGCATGTGTGTGTATTTGTCTGTGTCCGTGTGTGGATGCGTTATGTCTTTGCACCTATGTGTCTCGTGTGTGTGTGTGTGTGTGTGTGTGTAGGACAAACCCCCATTCCCCAGCCCCGTCCGGCCCTCCCCCCACCCCCTGCCATGTCTCTCTTGTCCTTCTTCCTACATTTGCTATCTCACTTCTGGAATGGACTACAGCACCGGTATCCATCTGGGTTCCTGAAACAGTCCTCCCTTCCAGCTAGATCTCCTGTTAAATTTCTAGAACTCCAGCTCAGGGCTGGAGGCTCGGCCGGTTGTTTGGATAGTGTTTGGATAGTCAGTGGGGTGCAGGGAAGAGGGCCCGGCTGACCATCCCTGTGGAGTCCGTCTGGGGCTGCCCCAGCACTCAGACTCCCACAGAGCAGGCCCGAGAAGCAGGTGGCCCAGGGCTGGAGGAGCAATAAAGGAAAATACAGCCATTCCCATATTAAAGTCATGGGAGGACCTCCTCTGTGCGGTTCCCCCCACATCCACAGATGACTTGGACGATTGCTTCTTACAATATTCTGTCATGAAAATCAACTCACTTTTGAACCTAAATTCACTTTACAAAGAAACCTCTGATTGCTACCAGAAATGGAAAAATCGATGTCATTTGGCGTAAAGAGCGGATAATGATAAAAATGGGCGCCGTGAAAATAGAAGGCCGTTTTCAATTCCAGCTAGCTACTGTGACGGTTCCAGGTCCAAGGTCAAAGGGGGAAGAGGGGGCATGGCTCTCCCTGGAAAAGAAACCCTAGGGGATGTTGGGAAGGTGTCAAAACATGTTGGAACCCAGAATGAATAGTGAGCCCATGAGCCTTTGCATGTATGTGTGTCTCCTAGTGACGTCACTGGAATTGGCAGTCCATCACTGCGGAGAGCCAATGCCGTCTGCCACTTCTCATCATGCCAAGTCTACAGGTGGCACTGGGAGCATTAACACAACTGGGCAGCCAAATCCGCTGCATTGGGAAGGTTCACCTGGACCCTAGAGCTTGGTTTCCTCCTCCCCCAAACAGAGGAGAAATGGAACCTACTTGGGGAGAATTGAAGGGAAAGGCTTTGTGCAAAGAACTAGGCCCACAGCACTCAGGGAGCCCTCACTGGGGTTCAGGTTACCTGGGCAGGAACTGGGTTTTGAGTGCGTTCCAGTATCTGGAGGCCTTGGGCCTGACGAGGAGCTCAGTGTGACACTGGGGAGTCATGGGACCTTCCCTGCCTTGAGCCAGAGACAGAGAAGGATGCTGAAAGCAGATACTGAGAGCACAGAAGCCCTTTCTCTTGCGCGTTCAGCAACTGCCACAGCTTGGGGAGGAGCCCTTTTACAGGTAAGATGGCCCAGGCACTGGGGGGGGGACCTCAATAAGATCTCCCAGAAATAGAGATGAGGGGATGTCCCACTCAGACTCAAAAGACATTAACTTATAGATACCAGGTACCTTCTAAGCGTTTGCAGAATCATTCCCCGCTTAGTTAAGTACTGTGCAAGTTCAGTACTATGAGCTAAGTACTGTTAGTAGCCATTTTACAGGTCAGGCTGGGTCACCTGTCCAAGGTCGTTCAGCTCACTCCACAGGTGGTGGAGCTGGGATATGAACCCAGCCAGGCTCTGAGCTCTTCCTCACCGGGACAGAGCTGCCACTCTTCAGATGCACATGCGTGTGGCCGTGGTGCATGCGACACAGATTTGAGAGCACACGAGATGGGTGTCCCTGCCTGAGTGAGTCAGCTCAGGCCGTCTGCAGCCCAGGCCATCACTGGGCAGCTCAGATCCAGAGGAGTTTATTTTGCAAAACCAAATCCTGCTCTTTCAGTTTGTTAACATGAAAGCTGCCTCTAATTCCATGGACAAATACCGCATTCTTTGAGCTACAATTGGCAGCGTCGCCCCATTGCACATTCCTTCGAGTCACCAAGTGGAGCAGCCGGAGTGTGGCCATCATTCAGGATTCAGCTCTCGGGTTTCATGAGACAACATCAGAAATACCTCCGTAACCACCCGACTCCTCCGTGGCCTGGGGAGGGGGGCAAGGACGCAACCCAAGCTTCTGCCTGAGTGGGGGGCCAGGTTGGCGGCCCTCCGCCAGCCCAGACAAGCGTTGGCTCTGTCGGCGCTGGGGCTCGGGGCCGCCTGCCCAAATGGGCCCTCGCTGCCCCCCACGAGAACAGGGAGTTTGGTTTATAAATATGCACGCAGTCGGCCTCTCACCTTCCCACTGGGATCAGGCATTTCTGTGGTCACGGGACAGGACCCCATCTGGTTGAATGCTGGCTTTGATGGAAGCCAGAGATGCTTGTGTGCTGGGAACAGGGATGGCAGGGGTGGCCGTGGGCTCTGTGCCCGAGCATCACTTACCCCCTGCCCCAAACAGTGGGCACAGCAGCCCTTTAGGCCCGTGGAGGACCAGGGTGTTGAGCAAAGCATGCTCCCGTCTTGACCGACCATACTCCACTTTCATGCATGGCCCACGTCTCTCCTGGACTATCACAGCTCTATTTCCTTCGGAGTGTCCCCAGGGCCTTGGGCCCAAAAGGTAGCTCTGATCTTGGAGCTCCCAAAGCCCATAGGTACCCCTCCCCTCACCCAAAACAGAATCTAAGAAATTCTAGATCACGTTCATCAAGAACTTTTGCAGCCAGCTCTACCCTTGACCTCACATACAACCTAGGTACGTGAGATGCTCAGGGGACACTACCCAGTCCCCTGCGCTGGGCAACTTGAAGAGTGTGCATAGCTTTGGGCTTACTTTGGAGGTCACCTTCTGCCAGAATGCCTGGCAAGTTGACCTCTCCTCCGTCCTATAAATCACTGGCTAGGAACCTCTCTTTTGGTTCTGCTTCTAGGGGGCCTACCCTAAGACAGTAAATGAATGAATGAATGAATTATACATTCAGGGGAGCAGAAATGGGCAAGTTAAAAGTCTCCTAATAATTTTTTTTTTTTTCAGATTTGAGCAGGGTTCGTCTTTCAGTTGACTGTAGTAAACATTTACGAGCATTCATTTACTCATTAGCTGGGCTACACACGCTGGAACCCGTCTGTCATATGTTGACACAACATTGTGTGTAAGCATGTGCATTTACACCCATAGTCTCACACCACGCACGCTTCCACATGCCCTGGTTCTTCCACACGTGAAGTCTAGCTCTCCATTCCCTGCCATAGAGCCACCAACTGATACTTTCTAAATGTTTTCATACCCTATATAGAGTCACACGCAGACCTAGCTCCTATGTGTTTATGTACACACAGAATTGTATGCTATGTATGTACATACATGCTCTGGCCCCTCTGCATGTGTGTATTCACAGTCTCCCTCCATACCTACATGCATGGGTGCCTGTGTCTACCCCTGTACGCACGTCTCCGGTCAGAGGTCCTATTCATTTCCCCTATGGGGCACATACGCTCTGATTTCCGGGTAAAGTGGTAGCTAATTTCCTTAAAAAGAAGTGCATAGTTGATTAATTTTTCCTCCTGCATTTCTCCCTTGTCACATGGGAGGAAAAAGTTGTTGTGTTTGTGTATTAGGCCCATTAGCCTAGATAAACTGTTGGCCTCCTGTAATGATTAATGACAGAACAGTGCTGTCTTTGCAAAAATAAATCATGCAGTGAGGAGAGGGAGGAAGATTATATCTAACACCAGGGGATGGCTTATTAATCTCACTTCTGGAGGAATTCCTGAGTAAATCAGTCTCCTTTATTAATGATATTTCACTCTGCTCTGCGAGATATCTTTTACCCAGCCAGAAGGGCAATTATCTATTTAGGCCAGGAAACAATATTAGTTATTGCCTCGGCTCCAGGGCGAGGAAAAAAGCCAGAAGAAGAAAACACCTAGCAGAGGGCTCCTGTCCCCAGACTGGGGTCCCTCAAACCTCCCGGCACGTTCTCAGTCCTCCTTGTATGGTGTGAATGAGTCTAAGTTGGGTCTGTGTGCATCTGAGTGGGGTGAAGGGACCTGACATGATTGTCCTACTCCCCTGCCTGAAATTGTCATTTGGTGAGCATCTCTGAACACCTCCTATATAAAAGGCCGATGCCAGGGTCCTGAGGTTTCCTGGAAGGAAGACTGGGCCCCCTCTGGCTCCTTGGTGGAGTCCTATCTGCTTTGAAATTCTGTTTGCATCTAACCCTTCTCTGATGATGGTTTGGGAAGACTAGCGGACCAGGTAGCAGGCCCGGGTAAGAAAAGGAGGTCCTTTCTACATTGAAACCACCATTGATCTCGAACTTATAAACTGTCTGTCACACAGTAGGCATTACACAGACACAACAAGAAGAATGGCGCAACTTCATTAGCAGGGCTACTAGGGCTACTAGTAAGCAGAGTCACCAACGGGCTACCAGGAAAACCGACCAAAAGACATTTAGCCTATTTGCTCATTTCCCGTCTTGGTCATTCATTCATTTAACATTTAAGGAGCACCCACTGTATACCAGCACCTGTTGCTAGACCCTGGGAAATCGACGACGAGTAACACAGAGATTCTTGCACTGCCCAAAGTTGACTGCTAATGGGAGAGTTGGGGAAAAGGCAAAATAGCAACTCTACGAGGGGATAAGGGACAAATGAGCTCCATGTGCCTAGGGCAGTGGCAGGCCCAAAGTGTGTGTGTGCATGGCAGCTGGGCGAAATCAAAGGGGGCAGGCTGTCCAGCAATGCTGGGGTTTGACAGCAATCTTACCTGATTTCCAGTCCTGGCTTAGCCCTTGATAAGGGACCTCCTGCGTGCGCGGGTCACCTTATCTCTCCCAGCTTCATTTTCCTTATCCGTAGCATGGTACTAACGACAGCGATTTCTCAGTAGCGTTGGTGCCGACCCCTTATTCTCCTCATGGTATTTTTTTTCCCCTCCTAAAGGATTGAATATGCCGAGATGGTCAAGAAATAGAAGCTTTTAGAGATATAAATGAGGCCAAGTCTCTGTCCTGAGAGGCGATCCAATAGAATAATCATTCCGACTGTCGTTTTGGAGCACTTACTATAATTCAAATGTAATTCTAAGTGCTTTACACATGTCCTCTGTCTGGATGAGTCAAATCCTGGAAAACTTGACAGATTGGGAATTATTCTGGATC
This sequence comes from Mustela nivalis, assembly GCF_964662115.1. NCBI lineage: Eukaryota > Metazoa > Chordata > Mammalia > Carnivora > Mustelidae > Mustela > Mustela nivalis. The sequence goes on along the minus strand of NC_139037.1, from coordinate 28,161,739 downwards.
AGGCGTCCTGTGAGTGACCCAGACAGGAAAGAGCTTTGGGGAAGAGACCGGATGGGGATCATCCAGGCCCTCAATCCTCAAAGAGCAGACTGCCGACCTGCAGATTTGGAAATGCGGCAGAACCTCCCTGGCCTGCACCAGCAAGATCAGAAATCTGCATTTGGAGAGGTTCCACGCATTATGCATGAAGGCAGTGTTCTAATGCATTCACCTGTCCGGCCCAGGCCCAGGACACCCCTATCCACCCCGCAACAGGTCCAGCGATGGGCACCAACTACCCCTGGAGGTGCTGCTTGTTCTGCAGTCCTATGATGCAAGACAGCATAGTCGGGGAAGCCTTCCGGACAGAAAAGGGATCTGAGCAGGAAGGATGTACGGGGCCTCAGCGGCACAGCATCTCCTCCCCCAGCCTGGAGGGAAAGACTGGGGGCCTGGGGTCCTTCAAAGGGCATGGTCATCTGAGCCCCAGGTACACCAGGCTTGATCCTTACAATGCCCGGGGCTTTAGGCCAAGCTCTCACTTTGCATCAATGCCTATGACCTCCTCGTCCCCATCTTACAAGGTGGGCATTGCTCTTGTGCCCACTTTACAACTCGCAAACTGAGGCTCAGAGAGATTCCCTTGCCCTGGCAACTCAGTGGCAGGGCCTGCATTCCAATCGAGGTGTGACTCCAGCCCGCATACAGCTTCTCCCACCGGGGTCCTCTTCCAGCACCCTCCCAGCCTTGGCCTTTCCTGGGCAGGGGTTGCGGTGAGGCCACCCCAGCTGGTCCCTTCCAGGAACCTGGACCTGAACCCCTGGTTCCAGGCCAGTGGTGGCAGCCGCAGAAGACAAGGCCCAGCCCTTCTCTGTCAGCACTTTAGCTCCCCCCAGCCCTCCCCACCCCAGTAATTAAATAAGTCTCTGGAAGAGGAGCCTGTACAGTATGTCATAAAATCTCTCTGAACTACCTATATTTACCCCTGAAAGTGAATTCTTTATAAGACCCAGGATATCAAAGCGGCCAGGGATCAAAGTCGTTTTAATAAGCCAGCCGAATGCGCCTGCCCGGCCTGGCCTCCTCCCACCGCCCCCCTCGGAAGGCACTTAGGACGCCCCTTGGGCCGTATTGTCACTCTGATTGCTCACTGCACACGCCTTCAGGGGAAGAGGAATGCCGCCCGGCTCAGTGCTGGGCCCTGCCCACCTGCCCCGCGCCGCCCCATTCTCTGCCTCAGCCCCGTGTTCCACCTCCTCGCGAGGGCTACCAACAGCAAGTCTCGCAGTGTGGGGAGGGTGGGAGCCCGGCATTGGGAGCTGGCCCATGGACTCGCTGGGGGCCGTAAAGGGGGACCTAGGTGTAGCATTAAACAGCAGAACAAAGTCAGGGAAATCGTTCCCTTGGGGTTGGTTACTGCAAAGCAGCCAAAGGAAGGCTTTTGGCATGCTGGTCACCTTCTGTTCTTGATTTGGGTGTTCACCACATGGGTGTGTTCAGTTTAAGAAAATTCATCAAGATGAACAATTAAGACGAGTGTACGCTCCTGTGTATGGGTGATACTTCAATAAAAACATTAAAAAAAAATTGTAGCAGATAGCATATACTTCCACTTGCCTGGATTCTTAGGAGATCTGGCCACCAATGATGGGCGCTAATTCCAGTTCCAGCTGATCCCCTGCCCACCCAGACGGCGTCACACATCTCCACCACTGGCCTGCTCTGGCAGGAATTTCAGTGTGCGACCCCTGGTCTAGTTGCAGCCTCTCATTGTACTAGTGGGGAAACTGAGGCCCAAAGGGAGCCCGATTTTTCACTTGTTGTTTTAGACCTGTGTTCTCACACTAAGAGTTGGCCAACTATGGCCTGTGGGCCAAATGCTGTCTGCTGCCTGTTTTATAAATAAAGTTTTATTGGAAATAGTTACATCCATTCGCTTAAGTATTATCTTACTTAAGTGCCTGCTTGTGTGCTACATGGTTTTGCCTTGAGCAGTTGAGGCAGAGACTGTCTGTGGCCCACGAAACCCCACATATTTATGACTTGGACCTTTACAGAGAAAATCTGCCGGATTCTGCGTTATGAGGCCATGCTTCCTGTACCACGTTCCATGGGTAAATACAGCGGGGGATGTGATCAACCCGTAGTCCTCCGGGTCATCAGGCGAGCAAGGACTCGACCCCACCCCCCATTCCCAACTCCACTCCTCACCCTGTCCTGTCACGTGACTGCAAGTGCTTCGGAGCTTCTGGAGGGCGAGGCCCCAGGGTGGTGGGATGGTGATTGCTGTGGTCATAACATCGCTATCTCACAGTTACGAAGGCCCCGTTGTGCTCCGGGAACTGGGCTTAGCATTTTTCATGCATTATTCCGTTTAATACTCACAGCTAACCTTTGAGGGAGGGGCAACTCTTACCCATTTGACCCGTAGGAGGAAATGAAGGCAGTGGAGACTTTAAAGAGGTCGGGTGGGTCCGCAGCCATTTTATCGAGTACCTTCTCTGTGCCACACTGTGTTTTCAGCTCTGGACCTAGAGCAGGGAACAAAACAGAGAGGCAAAGGGCTTCTCATCCGAGAAATTCCTTAACTTGCCCAAGGTCATACAGCTAGAATGTGTGGGGCCAAGAACAGAACTTTGTGTCCAGGAGTTATAAGCTCTCTTTATAAGGCAACAGAGAAAGAGTGGGAAAAGAGTAAAGGCCAAAACCCCAGGACCTTGGCTCATGCCCCCTCTCCCAACGTCTCTAATTCAAACCCAGCAACCTCTAATCTAGAACTTGGCCAGTAACTGCTGCTCACAGGGGGTCCCCGGAGAGCTCGCAGGAGCTGAGAGGTTTTGCTAGGTTACCTTATTGCTTGGGAACCTAGAAATATGTCAACTGACCCCTCTTGAGACTGAGTCCTGCCCTGTCATCTGAGACCTTCTTTCTCCAAGGGGGTTATATGGAAGAATCACCCAACCTGACACACTTGTTTCCTGAAGCTCCAGAAGAATCCACTGGGAGACTGGATCCTGGTGCTTCCTTGGGACTTGAGCAGCCTGTGGTGTCCAAAAATGGCAAGATGGTGGAAAGAATCCCCCTCTTGAGACCTTAAAAATGGCATCTCCATTATGAAGGATGGACCCAGCCTAGCTTGAGCTCCAGGCACTGCGGGCGAGCAGGTTCTTGACCCCAGAGGCTGTGCCCCCAGCCGTAACAATTCACCTGCCTTGGCCCTGCCCTTCCTGCCTGTGCAGGGTCTCACTGCTTTCCCTGCATTGGCTTGCTTCTTTCCCACTCTCTCTTCTGCCTCCCACGCATTTGTGCAGGGAAATATCTCTGCTAAGAGCATCCTCTCCTTGGCCTGGCAAAATCTTCCCCAGACAAGGGGTCCCCTCCTCTTCTAAGGCCCTGCTCCGGGTCACCACTCCTGGGCAGTGTCCCTGATGTTGCTACTTCTGTGTCCACCAGGGCACCCACCCAGAGGCTTATGGCCCACTCTAAGGTGTCCCTGGGAGACATTTTAGCGCAGAGCGGGAGTTCCTGGAGGGCTGGGGTCATCTCTGGGGGTCCTCATTGTCAGACAGGACATGGCTCAGATGAGGGGCAAATATACTGAGTAAACACTTAGTTTTCTTATCTAGCACTCTAGACAGCTCTGGGCTTTGGGGGGAGGTTGTGTGTGTGGTGGAGGGAAGTTGGGTGTTGGATGGAGTAGCTCGATTAGGGCTGGGGACCATTTCTCTCTTAGGCCTGTCTGCCAGCCCTGAGCTTTGGGAGGGAACCCCAGAAACCTTCTCAAATGTGTTCTCACTCCACTTCCTGGGCCCAGGCAGGGAGAGAAAGGGACACAGCCCCACTCATGTCATGCAGAGAGGGTGGGCAAAGGGTCTTGGGGAAGTCCAAGAGGTAGGAGGTCCAGCAGGAAGAGAAGAGAAGGAAAGAGCTCCAAGTCTCTCACCAAGGAGGCAGAAGGTATTCATAACAGCTGGCTCTTCCCTAGGTCCTTACTAGGCAGCAAGCACTGTCTTGGGCACTTGACCTCCATTAGCTTATTGAAACCCCACCGCAAACCTGCAAAGAAGAAACAAACATCTGGTTTTTTTAGGGACAAAGAACCGAAGGGTCAAAGAAGTTAAGTACCTCACTGAAGTCACACAGTTAGAACATTGTAGGACCAGAATTTGGTTCCTGAGTCTGGATACAACTCTCCCCAGTAACACACACACACACACACATACACACACACACTCACACTCACACTATTGCTGCCAGTAACCAGCCCATCAGACCTTCACAGAATTCAGGGTCATGGTGAAGTTAATGTTTTTATTCAGGGCCAAGACCCAATGAGGCAGAATTTAAGCAAGTGCTGACTCTCGGGCACTGACGTGGCTCTCGCACGGGTCAATACATGAGTGTTTCCTTAAATTTTGTACCCTGGATGCACTTTGATTGCCCAGATGTGTCCCCAGCCTGTCTTCATGTCACAGATGAGGAAATCGAGGCTCTGGCCCAGGATGTGAGGTGTTCAGGGTCAGGAAGCATGATCTTGGTAGACCTAGGAATCAGACCCTTGCTGGGAAGCAGAACTCTGCGTGGGTCCCCACCAGGATGCACAGGGTTAAGAGTGGCTTTGTGACAGTGACCAGAAAAGGTTCCATCAGGCCTCTCTCAGGCACTTGTCTCCTGGGAATCCCTCACCCAGCCTCTGCCCTTGCCCTCCCCAAACACCCATCTCCCCGCCCAAAGAATGTCTATTTTCCATGTCCTGCAGGCCAGCCCAGGGCCCCAGGTACTGTCCCCGGATACCCCTTCTTGCCAGATTTCAGAGATGGGCCTGTGGCTCAGGCTCAGGGAGGAAGGCACAGCTGGCTGATGTTGAAAACAAAACATTAAGTCCTCCCCCTGAACCCCCCCGCCCCCCCCCCCGCGTTCCGACTGCCTCTGGCCCATTCTCCCAGCTAAGCAGCAAGGACTGGACCCCTAGGAAGACCCCAGTAATTGGCAGAGGAGACCAAGGAGTCAGAATCATTAGATGATGCCTTCTTTTCTTGGGAAAAATGTGCCCTCACAAATTCTTGGAGACCAAGACCTGCTAGGGATCATATGCCCATTTAACAGGTGAAGAAATCGAGGCTCCAGCAGACAGCGAGCCACCCGAGGGCCCCAGCACAATGGCGTGCAAGCCCAGGCTGCATCCCCACCTGCTGGAGCCATCCCTTCCTCCGGGAATGAGACGGAGTGGAACTAGCTCCTGGTGCCTCCGTGATGAGTTCGCAGATCTCATTTGAACCCCATCTAGATCAAAGTGAGAATTGTTCCTGGCTAGGCTTTTAAAAAATGACTTTGGGGTTTTCAAAAGAAAATGCTCTGCTGACTTAGACATTAATAGCTCACTTAAAACTTGGGGAACTGCACTATTAACTTTTTTTTTTTCCTTTTTATTGACCATCTCCCATTCTTACACCCTGCCCCTGAGTCCCTGGGGGACAAAGCCCAGGTACCTCTAGGACCTCGGCTCTGTGGCGGAGGTCACTCTTCCCAAGGGTCTTCCCTGAGCTCCACACCAGGAACAGGCTCTGCTGGGAGGCAAAAGCCAGCATCTGCTGGGAGCAGGAGGCGTACTTATCTGCCATTCTCCGGGTAGCTCAGGGGACCTCCTGCCTCCAGGTTGCAGGTTGAAGGTTGGGGAGCAATTTCATAACCTAGACCGTAATGAGATTTCAAGATGGAGGGGGAGCTTCGACATAGAAACAGACCAATGCTTTTGTTCACGTCGCCCCGCTGAAACCCCTCCATACCCACCCCCACCCCTCAAAATGGGAAAAATTGTAAAAAATGATAAATTGAGGTTTTGTGTGTGTGTCTTGTTTTAAACCAATATGATCTCAATTCTTTTGTGAGCTTTGAAAGTCCGTGCAGGAATTCCCCCCCTCGCTGTAAATACCCAGAGTCGGGGCCTTATGGCATGTGATCTGTAATAAACTTCAAAAGAACACCTTTGACATTTTAGATAACTTGCAAATGATGATGCAGAGAGATCTTTTGCCACTACAAAGAAAGAACAAAAGAACCGACATGAAAGAGAAATCAATAAACATATGGCAATTAATAAAACATTTTCTATGAATACCCTACAAAGAGTTTTACAACGGTATAAAAACCCAACAGTTGTTTCAATGTGGATTTAAGAAGTCTCAGCTGGCGTATTAAGACATCCGTGCAAGCAGCACATGAGAAGGCACAGAAAAACCGGGGCAGAGGCTGGACTTGTAAATCCATCAGAGGCCAAGGTACAGATCAGATGGGGAGATCGTCTGGAAAGGGGCCCGAGGAGTCAAGGGATGCCTTCGGTTTTGGGGGGACTGCAAATGTGAGGCAGAGAGAGAGGATGTCTTTTCTACTGGTGAAGAAACCACTTTGGATGTTAGGCTGGGGTCCCCTCTACTTCATTGGCTAAGCCAAGCCTCAGGCCTGTTTTCAGAGTTGGGCACTGTGACAGACCCCGGAGGCTTCCAGCTTCTCCCCTGTCTGATTTCAGCCAACCCCCAAGCCTGGGGCCAGGGTGGGATTCAAGAAATGAAGGAATTGACTAATCACGAAGGCATGGGCCCCGACCCATCAAAACGGACTTGGCTCTGCAGACCCATGGATTATGAGCCCTGTTGAGTCTCACTGCTGGGACTCCCCGCCCAGTGTTTGATTCCTACCTCTGATGTTTGGAGCTCCCTGAGTGGCTTCTTTGGAGCTCTTTGGCCTCAGTTTCCCCTTCTATACAATGGGGACAGTGCTGTCTGCCCTTCCTCTCTTCCAGGCTTCCTGGATGCCCGTAGATGTTAGTGTGAACCTCAGAGCTCTGTGCCCATGCAAATGCGTGAGGAGAAGGGGGCCCATGCCTGGGTAGGCTGGCGCCTTGCAATTCATCTGCACAGTATCCTCCTCCTCCAGGAAATTCCAGGGTCTTCTGGCCTTTCCTGCGTGTAAAGTTTCTGCTTGGCATCCTTTGCAAACTAAACCGAGTTAACAACTCCTACAGTTCTGGAGCTCGTGGCCTCTCCAGCCCGTCTTACCGGGGGCTGTGAAATGCTGGCAGGCAGAGGTGCTTCTCTGGAAATTTCAGAGAAGAGTTACAACGGGGCAGTCCATATAACACACATATAGCAAGCCGGAAGAGCCCAGAGGACAAGAGGGAGGGCAGGAGAACAAGGCAGAGACACAGAGACACGGGGACTGAGATTGCCCTGTACGATCTATTCTCACACCTGGGGTTGCGTGCCTGTGTGTGTGCATGGGTTTGCATGTAGGCATGTGTACGTGTGTGTGTGTGTGTGTGTGTGTGTGTGTGCTGCCTGAGAGGAGAGCAGCTTGCTTGAATAGAAAGGCCAAAAGTGTTTGACTGGCTGGGCTTAGATCCTCTGTGGTTGAGGTTTTTTTCTCTCCCCCCCTAACATCGCTAGGACCTAATCCCTCCAGCTGCAAAAGGATGCCCACATCACAAGCCTCCTAGGTTTTTCATAACAATTAAATCACCCGATCGTGATCTAAAGGGTCCAGGACAGGCCTCATTACCTGGTTACTGTGAGTGATGTCATCTTAATGATGACAGGGCTGACGGGCCGCCGTCCCTTTGAATGGGAAGGCGGGCTGGCCTGGCTCCGGCGTCCTGTGTTCCTCTGACTCTCTGCCCCCAATCCAGGCTGTTCTGCTCACCTGTAACAGCACAGACAGTCCAGGTTGGAGGAGGTACATCCCATCTGTCTCTAGATGGCGGTCTCCATCCCCCACCCCCCACGCCCCGCCAGGGCACCCTAATCCTCCAACACAAGTAGTCCTTAGTCATCCGGCTCCCGCTTCCATGCTGCCAAATCCCAGTGCTCAGGACTTCCTGAGATTTCCTTCTCTGTCTGGACAGTTTTAAATGGCACATAGCTCTCCCTTGTCCCGGGCTGGGCTGAACTCGTTCTCTTCTGACTCAATGGTTCTCAATCCCTTAAACCAACCGAGGTGAATCAGACACTATGAAGCAGGGCCTCCAAGGAAATGTCCAGGCCTCACTATTCTGAAAGCTCGCTGGTGATTCTAGTCGCATCCAGCCGGACAGCCATTGTCAGGCCTGGTGGCCCCTTCCAGGGAAGGCCCCAGGACCCTCCCAGAGGTCTCCCCTGGTGCAAGCAGGCGTTCCTTCTGGGCAGGATCCCCAGCAAACTTGGGACCACGTTCAGGATTGCCTCAAGACTCTTGAATGCAGCAGGTCGAGCCTGAGGTCAGAGGCAGTCCTGGAGGGCAGTGATTTGCACGGCGCCCACCGTGACCCTCCACTTTCATGCCACGTGGGACACCTGGTAGAAATACACATTCCCGGGCCCTACTCAAACCTACCAAATCCAAGTCAGTGGTGGTAAGGCCCCAGGATGTGGCATTTTCCTCAAGCTCATCCCCCAAAATGGGATTCTTGGTGCGTGAAAGTCCAAGAACCCATTCAGTAGGGTTGAGAGTGAAGATTCAGTAGATCCTGCCTTGCCTTTTATCACCTGAGCAAACAAAGCACGTGACATCTTGTGCCTCAGTGTCTTTATTGGGAAAACAAGGTTTAACCATAACTACTTTATCAGGTGAATAGAAAGATTAAAGGAGTGATGAGTATCAAGCCCAGAGCCTAGGATACAGTTCTTAGCCAGGGTTTAATATAGCGGATGACCTATATTAAGCTGTTCGGCTCTTCTCTTTCCTTACATGAGTTCCGAGTGCCTATGAGTTCCAGGGTGAGCCTCAGCCACCCAGAATCTGAGGATGGGGGCAAACACCAAGGGATCCCCCCCCCCTTCTTTTGCATCTGGACCAAGTAACCAAGTGCGTTTTACTGGGCTAGGGACTCAGCTATAGATCTTGTCCCCAGGCAGCGATTCCTGTAACCCCCAGAGGGCAGGGACAATGTTTCTCAGGGGGAGCCTGGACCAAGCCCACAGAACCCCACAGCTCTCCTTCCCAGGGGTGGCATAGAGGGGCATGAGCTCACTCCCATCCCATCCCCCCCGCCCCCGCCCCCGACATCCTTTAAACTCCCAGCGAACTTCATACTTGCCAAAATGTTTCCCATCTTCTGAGGTCAGTAGAAGCACATCCAACCAAGCTTCTAACCAACCTGCCAGATGAGCCACGATGATCCCTTTCTTCTCTAAATAGCCCGGCTCTTGCCCACCGCAGCTCAAATAGCCCAGCTGATAACACCGCTCGGGAGTGGGCCCACACAGACGCATGCGCAGTGCGGAGCAGGGCACATCCATTCTCCAGGGGGCTGAATTTACCCCTGAACCTGTTTATACTCCAGGTGTGCTTGTTCTTGTAATTAATTACATGCTGACATTAACTATTACATAAGCCGATGAAATGGAAGTGCAAAACCACGGAAGTACAAGTTTTGGAAAGTTCTCAGCAAAGGCAATTTTCTAGGAAACTGTGCTGTCAAGTAAGGAGGGTGCAAAATAGTGAGAGAAGGCTGCGGAAGTGGTAAGTAACTAGACGGAGTCTACATTCAGGTGACTTCGAGTGTGCACGCAAACTCTTTTGAGGTCAGCAGGGCTCTGATTGCTAACCTGTGGTATAGGAGAGAACATTAGAAATCATCACAGGAAGGTCATAGGTTTCATTCCCATAAGAATGATTACATGGGATTCCAGTGGGGAGGGTTATGCCCAGAAGAACAGCCTTGGTCCTACCTTAAAAAATAATAATAATAATAACGGGGGCACCTGGGTGGCTCAGTCAGTTAACGATCTGCCTTCAGCTCAGGTCATGATCCCAGGGTCCTGGGAGCGAGCCCCAGATTAGGGTCCCTGCCTAGCAGGGTAACTACTTCTCCCTTTCCCTCGGCCCCTCCCTCCTGCTTGTGCTCTCTCTCTCTCTCCCAAATAAATAAAATCTTCAATTAATAATAGTAATAATAGCTTTAAAAATTTATGAATACCCATTTATCAAATTTAAGATAAGGTAAAATGCTTACAACAGATAAATAGATATTATTTCTAGTGATTTCACACTGTCCTTTTTGCCTATTGGAATTACTACCAAGCTAATCACTTGAGACAGTTCTGCTTTTTCTTTTGAGGTCAGCAGGGCTCTGATTGCTAACCTGTGGTATAGGAGAGAATCCAGAGACCAAACAGCACAAAATGGCTTGTCCATTAGCTCAGGCAGATGCAGGTTCAGCTGGATCCAGCTCCTCTGCTGTGTGGGAGATAATTCTAAGATGGTTCCCAAGATTCCTGTCCCCCTGGTGTACTCACCCTGTCCAGCTCCTTCCTGTGATGAGTTGTCTAATCATGGTGCCATGAGTGAATGAAAATGAGATTATCCTGGTGGGCCTGACCTAATCAGGAAGTGGCAAGTGTTCTAGATTCCTTTTCCCTGCTGGCCTTGATGAAGATGAAAGCTACCATGAACTGTACAGCTTCAAGGCAGTGAATTCTGGCAACAACCCGAATGAGCTTGGAAAGGAACCTTAAGAATTAAATGAGGAGCAGCCCCAGTCAGCCCCTTGATAGGATTTAATGAGACCTCAGCAAACTCCTGTTCCGATTCCTGACTCACAGAAACTGTGAGATAGTTGATTTGTATTGTGATAGGCTGATAAATCTGTGGTCCTTTGTTACATAGCAATAGGAAATGAACACAGCCCCAAGGACCCCAAAATACAGTAGTTCTACCAGCCTTCCTGCCTGATGGAACTTTCCAGCCTTGGAAGACAGCAAGCCGTCCTTGTGAGGACAGACTCATTCAAGGTGACTTCTTACTTCTGGAGTGATGTCTTGCTTTTATTCCAGGCAAATTAATTTCCCATATGCAATTCAGTTTAAGTAAATTATTAGGAAGAAAGTCTCCTGCCTCCTTCCCACTCCAAGGGAAGAGCACTTGCATTAGCTTCTGTTTTTGAATTAAACATCAATAAAGTGGCCCATAATTAGTGTTCCTTCGGATGGAGCTTTTGTAAATTTCATACTCTGTAAGATCGTCGTCCTCTGCCTGATAAATTTACTTTTTCCAAGGTGTCCCGGTTCCTCACACCCTCCTCTCAGACACCGACTCAGCCTCTAATTGCCAGTCCCAGCTCAGCCCCTGGGCCCTGCTTTTAAAAATGAAAGCGCCTGAAAAGGAACCACTTGGAACCATTTATTAGCTGCTCTGGGTGTCTTCTTCCCCCTCCAGGGAGATGGGAGGTCTCAGCCATTCTCACCAGACTGCACAGCTAAGACAGAGGCGAGCTTTTATTTACTTTGTGACTCCCAATTCCCGGCATAAGGCCTGGCAAGTCCTAGATGCATGGAAGGTAATTGCAGTAGGAAGGTGGGGAGGAGGGGAGGGAAGAGAGAAGCAAAAGGAAGGAGGGAGGAGGGGAGAGAGGAGGGGCACAGGGAGGAGAAGGATCAGGGAGGAGGAGGGCCAGGGAAGAGGGGAATAAAAGAGAGGCAGGGAGGAGGAGGTTAGAGAGGAGGGGAGGCAGATGACAGCTCTTCCATTCTCACCAAGTGTGGTGGCCCACATGCAAAACACTCGGGACCTGGGTCCCAGGTGCCCTAGGCACGCCCCATCCCACCGAAAGCTCACTGCAGAACTTCCTGGCCTCTCTTTCAGGTTATTGACTCTCTCAACTGGAGGGCTCTCTCCTGGCTGGAGGAGCCATGTTCCAGACCTAGCAGGTGCCAAAGAGGTAGTGCTAAGAGCAACTCCCCAGGAATGAGCCATGAGAACCCGTGGCTACGCCCTCCAGCTGTCCTGCCCACGAGCTAGGTGATCCTCAGAGTGTGATGTGGTCTTCAGAAAGCCCCTGAAACAATGAGCCTACATTGCCCCAGGGGTACCCTCTCAGTACTGCCCCCTTCGTGGTATAGCCCTCACCGCTTTGTTCTTAAAGATTTTTTTAAAAAGCAATCTCTACACCCAACGTGGGGTTTGAACTCACAACCCCGAGATCAAGAGCAGCATTATCTTCTAACGGTGCCCACCAGACACCCCTTCTGCTTTCCCTTCTCATGCCCCATGGACTCTCTGTTCACCTCGGCATCACCTCCTAAATGAACTTGCCCTTGCCTTGGCCCCATCTCCTATGGGGGAGCCCAGAGTAAATGTCCCCCCCACTTATCTCCTGCTCGGGGCACATCACACACCTTTTGTTCCTTTTGGGCTCAGACAAGGCTTCAGAATCCTTCTCTGCCCAAAGCTCTGGGCAGCCGTGATTAATCATCTCATGGGGCCGTGAGTCCTAAATCTGAAAATTCTGTCCCTGGACCTCCTCTCGTGGGGTCAATGGCAACCACTGTCCCTCCCCAAAGCCATCACATAAACGTAATGGACCTCACTTTCTGATAAAAGGCATCTGGTGTGGAAAGCCTACACACAATGACAACTCATAGCTATGAAGCGTTTACTCAACACCAAGTACCACCCAACATACTTCACACAGAATTAATATATTTTAGTCCTTGTGATAATAGTATTAGATAGATATCTTTGTCATCATTTTTCACATCGGAAAACTGAGGCACAGAGAAGTGAAGTTACCTGTTGAGGGTCACACAGCTTGTCAGTGGTGGGGCATGGATTCCAAGTCTGGTTGTCACGAAACGGTCCCGCCTCTGCTAGTTAAGATCCAAAATGCCAGGGGTGCCTGGGTGGCTAGTCGGTTGAGTCTGCCTTCGGCTCTGGTCATGATCCCAGAGTCCTGGGATCGAGCCCTGCATCAGGGTTCCTGCTTGGCAGGGAGCTTATTTCTCCTTCTCCCTCTGCCGCTCCCCTTGCTTGTGCTCCACCCCCCCCACCCCACCCCCCGTCAAATAAATAAAGACATCTTTAGGAAAATAAATAAATAAATAAAGATCCAAAATGCCTTTTGTCAGAGGGATGGAGCATTTCAGCTCATCTTATCAAATTGTCAGTCCGTGCACCTGCCTCAGGCACAGCACAGCCCGGGAGGGCCTGGGTTAGGGACCACACCTGCCTCTCTGACTGACCAGCAGCATACAGGGTAACCCTCACACTGAGCCACTTTGTACCCAGCCAGGGCAGGGAGCCTCGCTCGTCTCCCAGGCCCGTCAATGCTGCCCAGGCGCGCATCGCATCTGGGATGGCGCTCAGAGACCACTGGCACAGGGATGAGGGGATCTCCTGATGGGTCCAGAGTCCCTGGCTGGAAATGAGTCATTTCTATGCACTGCTGCGCAGCCCGGAGGCCTTTGTCCAGAAGGAAGCCCACTTGGTCACTTGCAGATTCATCTGTAAGCAGGAGACAGAAAATGCTTTCTGCATCTCAGATCTCCCCACCGTCTCCCTCCAGCGCTGCCTCTGGGGAGCCCATCGCTGCCGGAGACAGGAGAGAGACGGAGAGCACCCGGGTAGGGCTCAGCAAGTCCTTGAACTAATTAAGTGCCTGTCATTAGCAGACCTCCAGGGAGGGAGGGGCTGGCATCAGGATCCTGGCTGGGGACCTGTGGCAACTGTGGACACGGTGACTTCTGGAGATAATCCCAAGCCAGGCAAACCCAATATGACATAAAAATATACTCATGGCTGCAGCTGTGGGGTACTTTCCACGTTCTAGGCCTGGTGTCGGGAGTTTCACAAGTGCTGGTGGGGTAGTGAGAGCCTGCTTGCGTTCCGGTCCCACCGGCAGTTAAGCTGGGACCTTGACTTAGTTGCTCCCTGGCTCTGAGCTTGACCTTGCTCACCTCGAAAATGAAGTGACTGGTAGGTCCTATTCTGAAGGTTTCTTCCCAAAAGAGATGGTGTATGTGAAGGAATTGAGATGAAGGGACAGATATTCCTGCTGTCCTGGGAGGGGGTCTGGGAGGAGCTGCGATTCTATCCCTATTTTATGGAGACGGAAACTGAGGCACTTGAAATAAGACCTTCTGCCCGAAGTCAGCACCCAGAGGTCCTGGGCTTGACCATCGGGCTAGCCTGCAGGCTGGGAGGATAGGCTTCCTTGCAGTCACCTGGGGGATGAGGAAGGAGGCTGAGCATCTGAGGGCTCCCCAGTGCTGCGGGCAAGTGAAAGGGCAGTATGTTATATTTGATATTTAGTAGCTGTGAGTCATGCCTGCTGAGTGATTGTCTAGTGGATGAGGGCAGTTCAGCCTCTGGGAGCTCAGTAACATGTAGAATCACTCTGGTGATTTCTTTTGTCCTAGATGCTTTGACACCCATGGGGCTCTCTTGACACCCAGATAAAGCCTTTGTAAGAATTAGATAACAGCTTCCAAACCTTTGGGAAGGACTCCTGGATGGATTTTAGCTCCCACTTGCCCCCGTGGCCAAGAGTCTTCTGGCAGTGTGCAGCCTGCACAACTGCACATGGCAGCCTTGAGATGTCTGACATACTATTCTCAGCCCCTTCTTCCTTGGAATGTGCATGGCGGGCCCCTGGAGTGCTTATAAGAAAGAGGTCATCCTTGGATTGGGGTTGGGCACAGACAGATCTTACCCTGAATCCTGAGGAGCTTCACGCAAAGGAGGCTCAGCAGAAACAGCCAAGGGAGGCCAAGGGAGGGCCCTTCTGCTCTCTATGAGCCTGTGTGCATCTGTGTCCCAACTCTGAGGACTCAAGGAGGAGCCCCTCCTCAAGGGTTTGAGTGCGTCTGGGTAGGCGATGGAGTCCATGCCTCACCACTGCTGCTCTATACCACACAGGAGGACCCATGGAAAAACTTCCCAAACCCCTTCAAAATCAAAGCCATCAGGGTCAGAGCATGAGCCATCCAAAGAGACAGAGGACACAGGAAATTGAGTCTTGGAACCTGCCATCCCACTACCATGGCTGCTCTCGCAGACTGACAACTTCCTCTGGCTCTCGCTGCAGGCACACAGTCCCGAGGACAGAAGACAAAGCTGAGGGTCATAGTGGGGAAACAGCTGGACAAAACTTATAGGATCCAGAATACTTGCAGCCTCTAGGGTCCACGGAGTTGGACCCAAGGGCCAGAAGGCAGGGGCTGTAGCTTTCTATTCAAGTGCGTTGACAACCCTTCCCAAAGCCATTCAGCAGGACTGGGGGCAGAAGGGATTTTGCATCAATGCTGAGTAGCCAAAGGGGTGGACTGTGATGGTCACTGAGTTACTGTCTCAGCCCTAAGGCTTCCCTCAGCCTCAAGACACAAGGGCTGCAGCCCCATCAGCCACCTTCCTGCTCCATGTTAGGCTCTGCAGATCTGGTGGCCTCAGGGAGATTGTGAGGCTGGACGGTGGGGAGGGACCAGGCTGCCCCTTCCTGTCGCCATCCTGTGCCTCCTGTCGCAGTCCTGTTGCCGCTCTCTAGTGCCTCCTGAGGACATCTCCCCAGCCATGTCTCTTCACCATGCCAGCAGGCTTTCCTATCCCAGGGGAGCATCTGAGCCCAGTTGGCAAATTTTTAATTCTTCTTCTTCTTTTTTTTTTTTTAAAGGTATTTATTTATTTATTTATTTGAATGGGGGGGGGGTGGGGAGCAGTGGGAGAAGGGTGAGCCAACTCCATGCTGAGTGCAGAGCCTGATGCAACATTCCATCCCAGGACCCTGAAATCATGACCTGAGCCAAAATCATTTGTTGGATGCTCAACTGACTGAGCCAAACAGGTGGCCTGGCAATTTTTCAATTCTTGTAGAACCAGGATCATTGCATCCCCCAGAAATGCCAGCCTCAGCTGCCAGTGCCCCCTTTCTAGCAGTCTGGCTCCTTGACCTAGGGAGCTCCTTCTCTAAGCCCAGAGACACCAGTGCTGGGCACCTGATTCTCCCCTCGTCAAAGGCCTGGATCCCTTGCCCAAGGGGCTCTGCATTTAAGCTTCTACATTTTCAAAATTCCACCCTCCTCTCTGCTTTCCTAGCTCAAGGGTCGGTAGTCACTTCCTGCAGTTGCCAATGCCATGAAAACTTTTAGTGTTCTTTTTACCTTTTTAGTTCTAATCCCTGGCTAAGAATTCTTTATTCAAAATCCTTTCAAGTACCAGGTTTCTGTCTCCTAATGACCCTGAGTGAGATACATCCTAAGGTCTCCATCTTGGCATGCCCAAATCCTCCCCCACTCATCTGAGCCCAACCTCAGTGCCACTTCCTCCAGGAAGACCTCTGGGTTTTCTCCAGTCAGGAGGCATCAGTCCCTGCTCTGAGCTTTCTGACACTTCCCTTGTCTTAGGGCACCAACCACTTCCTATTGTGCATCCTAGTCGCTGGTGCATGGGTCTAACTTACACTATTCTCCTGGGCTCCACAAGTCTGAGATTCTTTGTCTTACTGTTTCTTGGTACCTTCCAGGGCGTAACACAGTGCTGGGCTCAGAATGGGTGCTCAGTTTATATTTGTTCAATTAATGCAAAATAACTTCTAAATTCTGTCCAACTTTGTGCCAAGAAAACAGAGTTTAAGAAAATGAAAATGATTCTCAAAACATGAAATTCCTTTGTCCCCAGCCATTGGGAGACCCTTGTTCCCTGTTTCCTCTTCTACCCCATCACCTGCTGGGTGGAGCAGAAGGAGATTCTGCTCCCGCAGAGCCATGCAGAAGCAGACATGCATGCACATCATTAAATGTGAGCACACAACCAAAAAACCCCAAATTTATATTTTATTTACATTTTCTCTTCTTTTCCACTCTTACTTTTTAAAGATAGAGGATCTTGAGGAAAAGTCTTTGTTTTGCTGATGGAAGAGGTGTGAACCAGGCCTAGGAAATCTAAGAGAGGGATAAACTCTGCTTCTGAGCTTCAGGGGGTGTCTAGGGAAAGTGGGGTGCAGTAAGGAAAACATTGAGGGGGGCCTGCTGATAGGAGGGAGAGCAAAGAGAGGAGGGGAAGATGAGGTAGCCCCCCCCCCCGGGCACTTTGGAAGAAGACAAAGATGTTTATAGTGACTTTCCAAGAAATCTGGAGTGCCATGAGGGATGTCAAGCCTCTTGATCGCTCCAGGAAACCTTCAGTAAAACGGACAGTCGTCCTCAGTGCTTTGAAGGTGCATGACACTGTGTTCTGTTTTATGGATACAATGACACTTAGGACTTACTTTCAGATGAGCACTGAGAGGAGAACATGGCTGGCCCCAAAATGTAGCTGGTCCAGCTACTATGTCACGTATGCGAGCACAAACATGCACACTTAGGTCTATGTGCCCCTCTGCACACTGTAGACACATGTAAGCGCACATAGTTACAATCACGGCCATGTGCATGTGCAGTGGTCCTGGCAAACAGCCGTGCAAGGCCATAACATGTAAGTACTCACAGGGTGTGTGACACCTTGCCACACGTGCTGTCACACACCTGTTGGGCTCAGTGCATAACTATTCGTGAGGACATACACCTGTACTGTGCATGTACACCTTGGACCTTTAAAACTTCCCAGAGCCTAGACTAACAAACACACGCACCAGGCACATACACAAATGCACCGTGCATGCACACATGTGTACATAACCACACACGTTCACATGTGCACCTTTGTGTGATCACGCCTGCCACACACACTGCACTGCACGTGCACAGAGTGCACCGTGTGTGCATTCACAAATACCACACATGTACCTGTGCGCACACACACACACACACACACCCTGCATATGCCCACACACACGTCTGTATACGTTATACATGCCGCATCGCTGCAAGCATGTGCGTCTGTACACAGATGCACCACATGTAAGCACACGCATACTGCAATTCACGCTCACATGCATAACCTCACACATGCCCACACCCACGCCACGCACACATGGGCGAATGCACCCCCCCAGGCGCACATACGTGCAGAGTAACCGGGCGCATGAGTGTTCGCACACTCCCACGCCGCATATCACATCACACATGCACAGACGCACACATACCACGGGACGCAGGCATGCGAGCGTACTGATGCCTTCTCACACAGGGACGCGCAACCACACACGCCCACAGCTCACGTGCAGGGGCACGCACACATGCGTGGTGCACATCCTCCCCCATGCTCGCTTAGCCCCCCGGAGCATGCGTGCATGCGGACGGGCGCACATGCACAGGCCAGCCCCACCGGGCCGGCTGTAATTGCTCCCAGCCCCGGAGTCCAGCAAATCGCTCTTGCGGGGCGTCGGGCCGCCGCCCCTGATTAATCGCCTCTCTCCCCCGCCCCCCCCCGCCACCCCTCACGCCCCTGGCGCCCACGCCGCCCCCCCCCCACGCCCCCTGGACTGCGGTCCCCGCCCCGGCCCTGGCCCAGGCTCGTAATCAAAAGGCAGATTTCCGCGCCGGGCACCTGTTTGCGGGGCTGCGCCTCCTCCCGCTGCCGTGTTTTATCTCCGCGCGGCGGTGAATAATTCATGGCCCCGGGTCTGCTTTGCAGTCAAACGCGCTGCGTTCTGTCCGGCGCCGCCGCCGCCGCCCGCCGGCCGCTGTGATTTATTATTTACTAACGCGCGGCCGCGCCGTGTAAGGTGAGCATTGTGGCTGCTCGCAGAACTGTTACAATCTGGCCTCGTTAGTGGCCTTTCTTGCTGCCTCTCCAAACAGCGGCCCCGCTTATTGATTTTCCCGCGGAACCTCTGCCATGAAATCCCACCGCTGCTGCTCTCAAAGCTGTTGCTATAAAGTCGGACTTGGCCCTTCTTCTCGAGAACAAGAACTCGTGTTTGGATGCGCTTTCTTCTTTCATCCATTGTGTCTTCTCCCTCCGCCGCGGCGTCCCCCATTAGCGCGTCCCCCCTCGGCCCCCTCCCTTCCCCGCGACGCCTGGCGAGGCACCGCAGAGGCGGGCTTTTCTTAAGCCGGCGATGGGCCCAGGGGGGGTGGGAAGGCGGAGGGGCTTTTCAAGGTGGCAGCCGAGAGAGAGAGAGAGAGAGAGAGAGAGAGAGAGAGAGAGAGAGAGACACGGAGCAGGCCTGGGAGAAGAAGTTTTCCTGCCTTGGAAGTTTTCAAACGCGGAGAGGAGGCTGAGCCAGGGAGAGGATGGGCTGGCTGGCGGGGGAGATGTGGCTGGCCACTTCCTCTCCCTGGGGCGGTGCAGGCACAGTCTCTGGGGGCTTCTTCAGAAGAGAAGCCCAGGGAAGGGAGGAAGGCCTGGGGGTGGGGGTGGTGTTCCTACCACGTGCCAGGCGCTTGCTGGGATTTTTGAATTTATAGAATTCTCAGGACAGTCGCAGGGAGGAGGTGTGAGTGCTAAGGTGTGGACAAGGGCATGTCCCAGGGCTGGCAAGAGGGGGTTCTGGGATTTGATCCCGAGGCCCACGCCACCACAGATGGCCTGCCTTCTCAGCCACCCTACACCAGGGTGAGGTGATGACAGGGCCAAACTTTGGTGTGGACAAGGAGTGACACTGGGACCTTTCCAGGTCATCCCCTCCACTTCTCATAGCCCAAGGGAACCACCCCAGACACAACCCTCCTTCCTTGGACCCTCACCAGGCCCCCAATCCACCCTGACAGCCACCTCTTTGAATGGGGGGGGGGGGGGCAGCAGGTCTGGAATGCTATGGTTCCCTGAGGGGGAAAACCTGGCCTGATAGGTTTGGCTGAATCTCTAGGAGGTCAGCGCAGATCTGGAAGTCTCTTACATAGCATTGCACATTTTGGTGAAGCAGGGGCTCTGGCACAACACCCAGACATGGCAGGGGATCCTGGAGATTTGAGCCCCCCTGGGAGTACAGAGCCAATCTCACCCACTCACTGGACTCCACGCCCATTCACCATGAGAGGGCAAAGGTGCCTGAACTTTTCCTTCCTTCCCCTCGTTCTGTTCTCTGCCGCAGGTGTCCAGGAAGGGTCTCCAGAACTCTCTGATGAAATTGACCTGGGGGTAGGGACAGGGGATGAATGAATGGTGGTGATGCTTCTCCTGAGCAGGATGAATTTCCAGGTCTCTTTGTGCAGCCCTGGAACCACTAGAAAAGGAGTTAATCCAACAACAATACGTACACTTCCTCTTTTGCCCACAAAGCATTTTCCTGGGAGGCTCATCTTCATTGTTCAGTTTCGTTTCACGTATTCTTGAGCAATCATGTATGGAGCACGCAGGCAAGGTTCGAAGCACCTGGGGACAAGGTGATCATGAAGAGAAACAAAATCTTCATCCTTGTGAATCTTAAACATTGAATGGGAAAACAGATCATTGTTTTAAATGGAACAAAGGTGTTGTTATTAGCTACTGCCTTAGTCTCTTCAGGATGCTCCAACAAAATATTGCAGACTGTATGTCTTATAAACAGTAGAAATTTATTTCTTACAGTCTGGAAAGCCGAAAGTCCAAGATCATGGTGCCAGCCCAGCTGGGTCCCGGTAAGGACCTTCTTCTATGTTTGCCAATTTCTTGCTATGTCGTCCCGTGGTGGAAGGTGGATGAGCTCCCTGGGGCATCTCTTATAAGGGCACTAATCCCACTCATGGAGGCTCCACCCTCATACCCCAATCCCTTCCCCCAAATCCCATTTCTCTATACCTAAAACCTGGGGTGCTAAGTTTTCAACATAGGAATTTGAGGAGGACATAAACATTCAGCATAGGAACTATGATGTTTTGCCAGCTGCTGGATTTGTTCTCTGCCCTCCTCTGCCTTGCTCCATGCCCACGCAGGCTGAATCCCATGTACTGTAGCTCTTAGCTCACCGGTGCTCTGATTTCTGGTGGTTTGGGTCAGTAGAGACACTGGCTGGAGTTGGAGGGCAGGTGATGAAGGGAGAGGTCAGGTTACTTCTCCCTCATTCCCTCCCTGCTTTGGCACTGTGGTTCTGGTTCCTACTAAGAAAACCCTCCACCACGATGCCAGTTCCCTCTGGTCTCAGTGCCGCCCCTCCTTTCCCTGCCTCCTTCAGACCTAGGAACGTTAACAGCTTTACTATTGTCAGTCCTTGGTGTCTCGGCATCCCTAGACCCTGCAAACACCATTGTAAATAGTACCCTCTTAAATTCTCTTTAAATCCCAGAAAATGTGCCTTTTGTCCCCCTCCCCCAGACCTTGCCTTTTAACACAGGAATATCTAATATGAAATTAAGACAGAAGAGAGGAGAGGGTGATAGCTGTGCGATTTTGGAGAGGGTGGTCCGGGATAACTTCTCCAAGGAAATGAGATTGAGCAAAGAAATGAAAGTGAGGGGGTTACCGTGTCAACATCTGAGCAAGAGCAGCCATGGCAGAGGCACAGCCTATGCAAAGGCCCTGAGGCATGTTATATTGATATAGTTAAGACACATCAAGAAGACTAGTATGGCTGAGCGAGTGGAGAGAGGCAAGGTAGGTAGGAGGTTGGGGATGGCCAGATCCTTGGATGTGAGTGAAGTTCTGCAGACAGTGACGGAATTAATGATCCCTTTATGTAGGATCAGATAACTGAGACTTGGAGAAGGTCAGAAGCAGGCCTGAGGCCACACAGAGATTAATACTGTAAATTGATACATGTAGACCCTCCCCACCATGCTTACTGTTCTGTGGTGTCCTGGGGACTGGCACGCCAAGGAAGAGCATCAGGGGAAGGTGTCAGCTTGCAGCGGAGTTCACCAAATGGCCATACAACTGGTCCTGGCCACCGGGTTGGGCTTCTAGTTTCTTTCATGGCTTGGCTGCTTGGAACTGCAGTCTGTTCCTTACTTGGCCTTTGTGGTAGGCTGAATAATACCTCCTTCCCCAAATGTGCAAATGTAGTCCCAGATTCCCATGAATATGTTACCTTACATTGCAAAAAGGACTTCATAGATATGATCAAATGAAGGACCCTGAAGTGGCCAGTAGCCTAGATTACCCAGGCAAGCCCACTGATATAATCACTGATATAGATTTGTCTTTTACTAAGGGAGATAGAGGGGAAGGGTGTATCAGAAAAGGAAGAAAGGTAATGCATCAGTGGAAGCAAAAGAGAAAAAGCAAAGTGACAGGAAGAAGCAATCATGAGCCACAGAAATCAGGTGACTTCCAGAAGCTACACAAGGCAAGGAAATGATGCTCTCCTAGAGCTCCAGAAGGAACCAGCCATGACAATCTTGGCTTTAGCCCAGTGAAACTGATTTTGGATTTCTGGCCTCCAGAGCTGAAAAAGAATGTTTGTGTGTTTAGGCCCCTGAGTTTGTGGTACCTTGTCACAACAGAAATAACAATTCAAAGTAATACACAATTCAAAGTAATACACAAAGTAATACAAAGTATTACATATATACATACACATACAATGTATTGCTGTCCCAAGAGCAATAGTAATTCAAAGTAATACACAAAGTAATACAGGCCCAAGTCTGATCATACCACTCTTCTGCTCAAAATCCTTCCAAGACTCCTCATTGCAGTGCCAAAGCCAGGGGCATCCACAAGCCACAGTGTGATGGGTTTCCAAAATCCTCTCTGTCCCCAGCCACCTTGTTTCTTGTCCTCCTATCTGCTGCCAGCCTTACTCACTATGCTCCAGCCACACTGGCCTCCTTGCTATTCCTTAATCACCTCAGGGCCTTTGCACTGGCTGTTTGGTCTCTGGTCAGATGCCGCCTTCCTTGATGCCTACTTTGTCTTCCCTTCTCCCCACTTCACCCCGCTCATTCCTGATGCCCTGGCATGGGGGGCAGTCAGGCAGGCAGAGGCCCTGCCCTGCCTTGTATTTATCCCCCTGCACGTACTGATCAGTCCCTGTGCCGGATGCTGGACTGACTTGGTAGCTCCTCTAGGTCTTCTTCTCCTCCATACCATTAATATTTTGTACCAGATCAATTCTTCCTTGTGTGGAGTCTCCTATACTTTGTGGGATGTTCAGCAGCATCCATGGCCTCTGTTCACTAAATGCCTACAGACCTTCCCTTACCCCGCCCCCAACTTATAATAGCCAGCCATGTCCCCAGGCATCACCATAAGTCACCTGGGGGAAAACTGCCTTGGTTGAGAACCACTGGGCTTGACACTCAGATGCCTTGCATTCAACCACAGACCCAGTGAAGGAAATGGTCGATGGCAGTCCATTGTGGTGATTACAATGGAGAAATGCAGAACTTTGCCTAAGGCTGGTCCAGGCTCTGCTCACACACTTCAGGGATGGAAATCTCATTATCTAGTGAGGCTTTGTCTTCCTTGAATTCATCACTGTTTGAATCCAAAATCTGCCTCCTGTGGCTCTCATCATTAGATCTGTTGATGTCTCCAAAAGACCATGGCTGCTCCCTTTTATAAGCAAAAACACCTGAGTCTTGGCCAGTTGGGACAGAGCCCTGGGGAGGTTGTCAGGCCCCCAGGGTCTCCATGACCACCCCTGTGCCAGCATGACCTTGGAGATCCTGCATGACCTTGGAGGTCTAAAAGAGATTTCTAATCGTCTAACCTCAGGCCTGTGCCACAAATAAGCAATTGGGGGCTAAAAAGAAAAGATACTTGCTTGAGGTCCTACAGAACATCGACCACACAGAGAAGACTAGAATCGTGTGTTTAGTCTCTGATCATGCTTCTTACCTTCTCTATTTACCTCAATTACCATGTTTTCCTTCACTCCCAGAACATGCCAGGGGCATGCAATGTGTGTGCAGAGGGCCAGGGGCTGTGTGTCAAAGCAAAAGTCCCTGCCCATTCCTCTGCCACACTAGGGACACATGTTGGACCACATAACCCAGTTCCCTCAGTAACTTCCCCACTCCAGACCCTACTGACTTTCATGTTCTTTGAGTATGAACCACTTAAAGTAAAAAAATAAACCATTAGACAAGAAAGCAAACCTTTTAAAAAAGCAAATATTAACTCTACTGATAATAAAAGATGTAAAAAAAAGGACATCAGTCCTGGTATACCAGATGACTCAGCTAGAGTAGTATTTCCAAAGTCATAATAATGTGAATACTTAATGCTATTTCAACCAAATCTCTATTGGGATGATGTGGGAAGGGACAGGGGTGTGGGGTTGGAAGGGTGGAGGATCTTCTGTAAGAAATGTAAGCCTTCAGCTTTTGTAACCATAAAGTCAACACAGATATCTAAAAACAAGCAAGTGAAAAAATAGCTAAAGATGTCCATTCCCAGCCAAAATGGAGTAACAGGGACTAGATTTATGCTCTATGAAACAATGATAAAACTGGACAAAATATATGAAGCAATGGTTTTTTAAAACATTAAACATGAGGTAGTGAAGGGCACAATCCCTGAGAGATGGGGAACAAATGAGGTAAGCCCATACAGAGGATTTCCAGACCATGGCACAGGGAAAGGAAACCCAGGAGGGAAGCAGTGTATTCCTGAGCTGAGGAGGTGGAGGGATGAATTCCAGAAAGAATTAAAGCTCATAGGGAAAACCATGGAAGAGGAGGGAGTTTGCACACAGATCTGCAGAAGGTACCCTGAAGCTGTCATAGGATACTGATCAGCAGGTACATGTAAGGAAGCTCCCCAAGGTGGGAAAAGAACCACCCAGAAAGATTAAGGAGAATAGTATTTGCAGCTCACGTAGGGCCCACAATGATACCTTTTCCCACCAGCCAGAGCAGAAATTCCTCCTAATTCTTAGAGCATTGAGTAGAATACTCAGAAGGGTCTTGCCTCGATAGCAAAGAATAATTAGCCCTAGACTAAACATGCTTGGGTCCTGACAAAGGAGACAAAGAGACAAAGAAGTTCATTTCATAATGATAACAGAGTCCATTTATCAAGAGGGTATAGTAATCCTAAACATTTATGCACTTAATAACAGAGCTTCCAAATATATGAAGGGAAACCTGATAGCACTGTAAAGAGAAATAGATAAATCCACAATTATAGTTAGAAATTTCAATGCCCCTCTCTCAAGTATTGATAGAGGAAGTAGACAGAAAATCAGTAAGGCCCTATAAGATTTGTACAGTGGCATCAATCAACTTGACCTGATTGGCATTTATAGAACATTCCATCCAACAACAGCAGAATACACATCCTTCACAAATGCACACAGAACATTCACCAAGATAGATCCTGTTCCGGGCCATAAAACTAGTCTTAAGAAATTAAAAAAGATTCAAAAATATGTTCTTTGACCACATGGAATTATATTAGAACTCAATTACAGAAAAATTATCTGGAAAACCTCTAAATATCTGACAACTGAATGACACACTTTTAAATAAACCATGGACTGAAGGAGAAATGAAGGGAAAATTAGATTGTTTGAAATGATTGTGAATGAAAAGACAAAACAGAAATGTATGAGACAACATAGAGAGAAATTTACAGCCCTTAATATGTATATTACAAAAGAGTAAGGGGCTCACATCAATGATATTAGCTTCCATCTTAAGGAACTAGAAAAAATTGAAAGAACAAATTAAGCCCAAAGTAAGCACAAAAAACTGAACAAAAAGATCAAAGTGGAAATCAATAAAACAGTAAACAGAAAAACAATATAGAAAACCATTAACACCAAAAGCTGAAACTTTGAGATCAATAAAATTCATAACACTTTAGCCAGGCTGATCAGAAATAAAGAAAGAAGATACAAACTATCTTTATTAACATTGAGAGAGGTGAAATTACTACAGATTCTACAGATAATCATAGGCTTGTAAGAGATTACGATTATGAACAACTTTATACCAATAATTCGATAATTTTCATAAAAGAGACAAACTTCTTATAAAACACAAAGTGACCAAAGTTCACTCAAAACAAATGGATATTCTGAATAATCATATTTATTTAAAAAACTGAACTCTTGTTTAAAAAAAAAGTCCTTCTCATAATGAAAACTTCAGACCAAAAATTCATTCACTGATGAACTCTACTAAATATTTAATAAGGAAATAATGCCAATTCTACAAAAACTATTTCACAAAATTTAAGAGGAGGGAATATTTCCCAGTTGTCATACACCAGCATTAGCCTGATACCAAAACCAGAGAGAATATTATTTGAAGAGAAAACTGAAGATGACTATCCCTCATGAGCATAAAGACAAAAATTAATAACAACATTTTAGCAATGTATAAAAAGAATACTACATCATGACCAAAGTGGGATTTAATCCCAGAAATGAAAGGTTGGGTTAATATTTGAGGATAAATCAATGTAATTCAGTATACTAACAGATTTTTAAAAATATGAACATTTCAATAGATGCATGCCAAACAGTCAGAAAAATCCAACATCAATTCTTGATTTTAAAAAATGGCAGCAAACTGTGGGTAGAAGTAAATTTCCTCAACTTGGCCAGAGTATGTATAGAAAGGCACAGCTAACATCATACTTAATAGCAAAGTGCTGATTGCTTTCCCCTACAGTTAAGAACAAAGCAAGTATGTCTACTCTCTCATTGCTATTTAATATTATTCTAGAGGGTCTAGGCAGTGTGATAAGGCAAGAAAAAAAATTAAAAACCATCTATATTGAAATTGAAGAAATGCAACTATCATTATTCACAGGTAAATATATATGTATAAAATCCAATGACATCTACAAAAAAGCTACCAAAATTACTAAGTGAATGTAACAAAGTTCTAGCATTCAACATCAATACACCAAAATCAATTGTATCTCTACATACTTCACAGAATAATTGATAATTGGAATAAAATATACTATGTGCTAGAAAATATGAAATAATGATAAATCACAACTATGTATAAGATCTGTGCACTGAAACTATAAAATATTGATAAAAGTTATAAATAAAAATGAAATTATTAGAGAGATGTTTGTGGGTCAGAAGAATTAATATTGTTAGGATATCAATTCTCCCCAAATTGATCTATCAATTCAATGCAATCCCAATAAGACAGCAAGTTGCTTTGTGGAAATTTACAAGCTGAATCTAAATTTATACAGAAATGCAAAGGACCTGAAATAGCCAAAACACTTTTGAAAATGAAGATCAAAGTCAGAGAACTCACATTAAGTAATCAATACAGTAATCAATACAGCATAGTATTGGTGTTAAGATAGACAAATAGATCAATCCAGCAGATCAAAGGCTGTATAAACAGACCCAGTCATATATGGCCAACTGATTTGCAACAAAAGTGCAAAGAGAGTTAATGAAGAAAGAAGAGTCTTTGCAAGAAATGATGGAGAGTAATTGGATATCTATATGCAAACAAATGAACCTTGATCCATACTTCTCATCATGTATAACTATTAATCATAGGTTAAAGTGAACTGAAGACCTAAAATGTAATACCAAAAACTATAGAATTCAAGGAAAAAGAAAAAAGGAGAAAAATATTTTGTGACTTTGGGTTAGATCAGAAATTCCTTAGAAAAGGCATCAAAACCATGCTCCATAATAGATAAAAATTGATTAGCTGAACAGCATCAAAATGAAGGACTTCTGCTCTTTTGAAAGGCACTATGAAAAGACAAGACATAGGTTATGAGAAAATATTTACAAGTCATATATCTGATACAGGATTTGTATTCAAAATACACTAGGAGTTCTCAAAACTTCATAAGAAAGCGAATCACCCAGTCCAAA
Organism: Mustela nivalis; assembly: GCF_964662115.1. Classification (NCBI taxonomy): domain Eukaryota; kingdom Metazoa; phylum Chordata; class Mammalia; order Carnivora; family Mustelidae; genus Mustela; species Mustela nivalis. The sequence continues at coordinate 28,134,405 of NC_139037.1, read as the reverse complement.
GAAGAGCCCAAGATTTGAACAGACACTTCACCAAGGAAGATACACAGATGTCAAGTAAACCCATGAAAATATTCTGACCGTTGTTAGTTATTAGGCAAGTGCCAATTAAAACCAGGAGGAGATACCACTATGCTCCTCCTAGAATGGCTGGAAGTGAAAAGGGCACACCGAGGTTGGCAAGAATGTGGGACAGCCTGAAGTCTCGTATGCTGCTGGTGGACAAGTAAAATGGAACTTACTAGTAGGATTTCGGTAGTTTCTTTAAAACGTGATACACACACCTCTTCTATGATTGGATTATTCTACTTTGAGGATTCATCTGAGAGAAATGAAAGCCTATGTCCGCACACAGACTTGTATGGGAGTGGTCACAGCTGAAAACTGGAAACAATGTAAACGTCCTTCAAGTTATCAAAGAAACAAATGGACGTATATCCATGTCCGGATGATAATATGGGGCTCATCAATAAAACCTGTTAGTTGGTTGTTAACCTGACCATAGGGACAAAGCATCAAAATTGGGATGCCAAATAAAAGAAGCCAAAAAAAAAAAAAAAAAAAAAAAAGAGAACATACTGTATGCCCGGATATGTATAAACTTTTAGAAAATGCAAGCAAATTGGCGGTGACCAAAAGATTGTGGGTCGCCTGGGGATGGCAGGAAGCAGGGGGAGACCAGAGAGAGGGATTGCCAAGGAGCAGGAGGAAATTTGAGGAGGTGATGGATGTGCTCACTATCTTGACCATGGTCATGGTTTGATGGGTACAAGCACACGCCCGAATGTATCAAATTATATGCTTTAAATAGGCACAGTTTATGGTACGTCAGTAGCACTCTGCTAGAGCTGTTAAATCAGACAATAGTGGAATATTCCATAGAAGTGTAGTAAATAGTAGAAGAAGGAGTTCTAGGAGTTGAAAGTGGATATTTTGGGGGAGTGGAAACAGAAGACCCTTATTCTTCACTAAACCTTGTAACATCAGATTCATTTGTTTATTAAAAACTGTTCATTAATTTTTATTTTATCACTTATATTTAATAATCAAATAATCTAAAATTTAAAAGCACATTCAGTGACTACTTTGATACTTTTGACACTTCCTTTTTTTTTTTTAATTTTATTTATTCAAGGGAAACAGCATAAGATAGAGCATGAAGTCGGGGGAGGGGCAGAGGGAGAGGGAGAAGCAGATGCCCCACTGAGCAGGAAGCCTGACTCAGGGCTCGATCCCAGGATCCTGGGGTCATGACCTGAACCCAAGGCTGATGCTTAACTGACTGAGCCACCCAGGCGGCCCAATATTTCTTCTTAATTAAAAAGAAATTAAGTCCACACATATACACACACGTACACACACCACTTCCCTTCGGAAAACTTCCCTTCTCTTCGGCCCCTCAAAAGATGTGAAGCTTCTGTTATTTCTCCTCTGGACCATTGGTAGCTGGGCTATGTTTGTTCACTCTGAGGGATGAATTCTACTGCCAGATTGCTGTCCATCAGACTCTGATCGGGCAGCTGCACTAAGGGAGCAGAGGTTAGGACTGGAAGGGGAGCAGGAGCCAGGAAGGATGTTTCTGGGGCTCTGTAGAGTCTGGGGTGAGAGGCTTACCAAGGCAAGTCAAAAACAACTCAGAAATGATGGGATCCCAGACAGCAGGTGGAGCAAAGTAGGCAGGATCCCAGGAAGCCAGTGGACAACAGGTGAAGGGATCCCAGGAGTCACGTTCAGTGGAGCCTGTGCATCCGGCCCTGGATGATGGGAAAGCCTCCTCCCCTCTCTGGGGTTGCTTGCCCTGGTTTATTGGCTGATGCCAAGCCCCAGTGCCAAGGCACTTAGCAGAGGGATGGTAAATCACAAGAAGGAAACAAATCAGCTCTGGGCCCCCAACTGCCTGCTTATAAATCCCAGCTCTGTTCCTCCCTGGCTGTGTGATAGACTTGACCTCTCTTGCCCCCTCTGTAAAATGGGCCCAGTGCCAGCGCATGACTCACAGGGGTGTTTGCAAGGATATGAGCCAACACGTGTCAGCTGCTGCCTGGTCAGAGTTAGGACCCAGTGAATGGTGCTGTCCCTGTTACCATGTCCCAGCTGCCCACAGGGCCAGGAGCCTGGGTTCGAAACCCAGTCCAGCCACTTGATACCTCACAAGCTTGGGCAAGTTGCTTTCCCACTTGGAGCCCCCAGTTTCTTACCCACAAAACAAAGGTCATAACAGCTACCCTACAAGGTTGTCAGGAAGGTAGAAGGAGCTCCATGCTTTGAGCAGGGTCTGGCCCAGACTGAGGCTTCAGCAAATGGGGACCATGATGGTTTTCCCATCATTAGCCTCTCAGCTGGGGTTAGGCCCCTCGTGTCCTCTCCATGCTCCACCCCGGCTCTGCAGCTGCTCTTTTTTTACACACCCAGACTTACTTCAGTTGTTGGAATGTATAAAGATCTCTGAATTCAGGTCTCAAGAGGTAAAGTGCGGCGGAAAGACCTTGGACTTCAGATTTTAATAGACTGTGTGACCTTTGGCAAGTTACTCAACCTCTCTGGGCCTCACTTTCTTCCTCTATCCAGGAGGCATGATTATGCCATCACAGGGCCGTTGTGAGAATTAAGGAAGATAACGTGTGTAAAATGTCTAGGCACTCTACAAACAACGCCACTCCCCAACCCCTCTCCATACTTCTCCCTACTCACTGAGTGAATACAGTGATGCCTAAGACAGAGGCCACTCAGACTTCTCCCCCCGCAGGCCTGCCCGAGTGGCGGACATATCTATTATAGATGCCTCCCATCCCGATAAATATTTCAATGCAAATAAATAAAGGATGCCATGGGTCTCTCAGTGAGTGACTCTTCATGGCTCAGTGCACGGAGTGTCTCTCCCTGATTTCTGCCCAAAGTCAAGATATCTCCTGGGATCCTTCACGGGCTTTAGCCGGACACAATGTGTGCCAGCGTGGGGCTGGAAAGAGACAACTAAGCTTCCTCCTTGCAAAAGGAAGGTGAATTCTTACTTTGGGGTGGCCTGGGGGACACTGGGGAATCCAAGCTTCTGTATCACTGGGGCCTACACTTGAGGGACATCCACCAACTCGTCCCATCAACTAACCCCAGAGGAGTGACAGGGACGGTGCTCCCACAGGTCCAGCCTTGCCCCTGCCATGAAAAGTGGCAACCAAAGGTATCTTCAAAGGAGTTAATTAGAAGGTAAATGAAGGGTCACCTTCCAGGCTAATGGGTCACGATATCCCACCTTTCCCTCCCAAGGAGGAAGGCAAGAGGCACACATTTGACTCATTCATTCATTCATTCATTCATTCATTCATTCATTCACATATTCAATAACAGGTTATGAGTCCCCGCCATGTGCCTAGGGCTTGAAACACGGTGTTGGGAAAGTGGACAAGTCCCCTCCTTGTGGGAAGCAAGGTTCTAAGATGGCCCACAAGATTCCTGCCTCCCCTCGACTCCCCACAGTTAGATGTCCTGTGAGCACTGGCAGGTCTCAGGAATCCAAAGGGATTTCACCCTGTGATTAGGTCATGCTAGCTAGCAAAGGTGAGGGGCTTTTTTTTTTTTTCCAGGTGTAATTGAGGTCTCAAATAGGTAGATTTGAGTTCATGTTGAGTTCATCAAAAGGGATTTTTGTCCTGAGTGAGCCTGACTCCATCAGGTGAAGGTCTTTAAAGAAGACAAGGTCCATCTTGAAGAAAGAAGAGTTTTGGAGAGGGTGTGTAAAAAGGCCACATGGCAAGGAATGGTTCTAGAAGCTCTAGAAGTTCTAGAAGCTACAAGCATCCCCTATCTCCCCCCAACCCCACAGCCGACAGGCAGCAAGAGAGCAAGGACCTCAGCCCTACGGTTGCAAGAAACTGAGTCCTACCAAGAAGCACAGCATCGTGGTGCCTGCCTGACAACTTGAATGCAGTCTCGTGAAGCTGGAATGGCACAGGGATGAGCCAGGAGGCTATGGCTCTGCTAGTGGAGACCTGGCCAAGGGGCAGAAGTCAGGCAGGAGCCAAGGAGAATCCAGAGCGGGGGAGGAGGAAGCAAATTCTAGGTGGATGGAACAGCATGTCAAAAGTCCTGGTGCTAAGTTGCTGAGCCAAAGTGGGAGGTGAGGAGGGACTTTGAAGGTCCGGCCCTGGCACTGAGACTTGATTCTGGGGACAATGACATGCTGAGAGCAACTTTCAAGAGACTGTACTGGCCTGTGGGTGGACAACAGATTGAAGTGGGCCATGCTGGAGGCTGTGAGACCAGTTGGGGGGCTGTTGCGGGCCCCACAGAGAGAGGAGGTGAGGGCCAGGAATGTGGCAGGTGACGTGATTGAAAAACATTAAGCAGGGGAGGCACATAGCACCAGATGAAAACATGGGTGGCTGTCAAGAGGGAGAGGATACCAGAGAAAGGTTCAATTTTCTGGGTAGATGATGGTGTCATTTGCTGAGACGGGAAGGCTGAGGAAGGGGCAGATGTGGGGGAAGAAAAGGCAAAATGAATAATAATAGAAAAACCCACAAAACAATTGGTGTGAGCCAGGACTGTTCGAAGGTGTTTTGCCTACATGAACCCTTTTAATCCTCCCTACAACCCAATGAGATAGGTACTATCTTTATTCCCATTTTAAAGATGGACAAACTGAGGCACAAAGCGGGAAAGTAGCTACCCCAAGACTGCCCAGCCAGCAAGTGTTAAGGGTAGGATTTGAATACAGCCATTCTGGTTGCCCAGCAGGTTCACGGGCAGAATTGTGAGGACCCCCAGCTGCTGGGTTTCTGGCCCGTGAGGGTGGGATTTCTATTCAGATCATCCCTGAAGCCTGCCTGGGAGCTGAATGGGCAGTGAGATCGACTCCATGACCTGTGGTGATCCTTCTAGCTTCACAGGTCAGGTCTGATTAGAAGTCCTATGGGAGATGAACCCCACCTGATGTGTCCCCAGAGAGACATAACAAGACAAAGGAAATAAAAGGCCCTCAAACTGAGGAGGGGTATCTTGTAGAGGGGTAATAATGGCATGGCATGAGGGGACCCCCAAGGAAGAACAGAAAGTCACTCTCCTACCCAGACTTTCACACAGACAGACATGGATAGACAGCTCCAAGATGACACCAAGATGACAGGAAAGGAACAGGTCAGAAGGAGCGGGAAATCCACAAGGGGACATCAGAGAAGGGGTCCTAAAGGAAGTGGCATCTCAGCTGTATCTCGTCAACAGAGGGGATTTCAGTAGGCAGAGGAGAGACATCATTCCCAGCTAGAGGTTTGGCATGGGCAAAGGCCCTGAGGTAGCACCTTGATTGTGTCCACCTCCCTCACTAGGCTAGTGTACATCTCAGACACAGGCATCGTGTTTCTTTTTTATCCACTCGACTCTGTTTATTTAATGGACATTGCAAAGGCGGAAAGAGAAGTCAAGATTTCCCTGCCTGGGCTCTTGGAAGTCCAAGTCCATGGGTCCCAGACATGTGTGGGATGGACCCAGCGCCTGAGCAGGCAGGAGGAAGGACAGTGGTTATGTCCTCAGGGCCCTTCGATTATAAAGGAGAGAAGCCTGAGTTTCTGGGCTGTGGCTCTTGTTCCATCTCTCAGACTCACTTTGCTCTGTTCTGGCTTCGCCTTCCGAGGGGCTCTCCCCATGGGTGACAAGATGGCTCTTGTGCTGCTTCCTGAAGAGTTTCAGAGCCCAGTGGACAAAGATGGCATTTTCCCCCTCGTTTCCATTTGGGGTCATCTGACCAGGCTTGAGACCTGCATTCATCCAAATAAGAACCACAAGGCGATGGGAGAGGGGAGGGGTTTTCTGCAGAAGGAAATTATACTGGAGTTAACCACAGAAGGGCAGATGGGTCCAGAACCCCGACAAGAATGGTTGTCCACACAGTGGCTCATTGCTAAACCCTCCCTGCAGCCAAAGGAGTCTTGCTAAGTATGTCCCAAGTGCAGTGACTGGCAGCCTTAGTCCCCCTCTGCTCCCCAAAACCCTCCATGTTGACTCTTTTTGCCTCTATGTATTGGTATCCCTGGAAGTCCCTGAGTGGTCTCTCCCTACCCTCCTTGCTATGCTGCCTGAAATTCAAACCTTTTTACAAGCAGGATAGTGGCTCATCTCTGGTGTAAACACATCTAGTGCTTACAACAATCCCAGGCTCACAGCAGCCCTGTGAGACAGGTCCCAGTGTTTTACAGATGAGGAAACTGAGGCACAGAGAGGCCAAGTAACTTGTCCAAGTTTCCACAGCCAGCCAGGGGCAGAGCTTGGATTCAAACCTTGATGGTCTGGTCCAGATTCATGCTCTTAACCAGCACGCCACAGCCCCTGTCATTGTTGCTAATAGAATGGGGTCCTAAGTTACAATGTGCACATAAGGACCTATGGGGACACTATTTACCTTGTTAATATTTTCCTACTCAAGAGGATATAAAGTACCGTGGGCCCACAGCACAAACTCATCCATCCACCCACATCCACTCATCCATCCACCCACCCACCCATCCAGTCAGCCAGCTTTCAGGAGCAACTTTCCACTCATCATTCATCCACTCATCCATCCATCCATCAATCCAACCAGCCATCCATCCATCCATTCATCCATCCATCCATCCACTCATCCATCCATCCATCCATCCATCCACTCATCCACTCATCCATCCATCCATTCATCCATCCATCCACTCATCCACTCATCCATCCATCCATCCATCCAACCATCCATCCATCCATTCATCCATCCATCCATCATCCACTCATCCATCCATCCATCCAACCAACCATCCATCCACCCACTCATCCACTCATCCATCCATCCATCCATCCATCCATCCATCCATCCAACCAACCATCCATCCATCCATCCATCCATTCATCCATCCATCCATCCACTCATCCATCCATCCATCCACTCATCCATCCATCCCTCCACTTATCCTTCCTCCCTCCTTTCCTTCATCGTCCCTCCCTCCATTCCTCCTTCCCTCTTTTCTAACTACCCTTCCTCCCTTTGCTGCACTGAAAAGACTGTTAACTATGCCTTTCCTGTAGCTCGGGTATCCAGAGATTGTTCCCAGTATGGGCTCAGAGTCTTGGGGGTGGCCAGGCCCCTGCCCTGGGCAGGAAAAAGTGCAAGCTCACTTCCTCAAAGAAGGCCCTAGCTTCACACGTCTTATCAGACTCCAGCCTACTGCCCAAAGCAAAAAAAAAAAAAAAAAAAACCTCCAAAAAACAAAAAACCAAAATCCCCAAAACCTCAGGATGGAAGCAATTTCTGGAAACTGGGATGGGTCTTTCCTTCAGCCCATACCTGCCGCACAGGAGACAGACAGACAGACAGACAGACAGAGGCTGTGACCACGTAAAGATGCAGAAGTGGAGCCCCCAACCCAGCCCGTACACTTCCGGAAACACAGCGAGATCTGGGGCGTCAATTATTTAAACCCTAATTAACATAGCTCTGCATGTCTTTTTGGGGGGCGCACTCAGAACACACAGCATTGTTATCGTGGAAGAAAAGAGAGAATGAAATATTGATGGGGGCCGGCTTTGTTCTCGGCTCAGCAAGAGCAGGCTGGTTGTAGGAAGCAGCTTCCCGCCGTTGCTGCAACTTTAATTAGGAAGGTCGGTGGCTTCTCCGGCGTCTTGGATTCCTTTAATTTCCACAGAGGGAAGCGGCTTCTGAATTTTATTGAACACAGTTGAATTTTTATTTTCAAAAATCAAAACAGAAACAGTTCTTGGCATCTGTTATGAGCGCTGGGTGTTATTTGCTCTTTAGAGATAAAGTTGTTTTTATACGGGGAGAGAGAGCCAGGGAAAACGGGGCCGGAGATTTGTCCTGGGAAAGATACTCAGCTGGGAGATGGTAGTCAGCAGAAAAATAAACTCGACTCGACCCAGCTCGGCCTGGGCTCCCGGCACTCTGGCTGGCCCGAGAAATCCATTTGACAATGAACAAGTTTGAGCTGAGGTTGAGGTGGTGGTTAACTCTTGGGGCACTGGAGTCTGACTCTGGCTCCAGAAGTTTCTAGGGGCAGGAAATCCAGGGGAGAGAAGTCGCTGAGGCCCTAGGTTCTGGGGGAAGGCCACGGCAGACCCCTGGGAGGAAGGGGAAGCGGGGAGTGGCAAGGAGGAACCTGGGGGACGGGGTGGGGAGGAGCCGGAAGGGCAGAGCAGAATGCGGATGCCGGAAAGGAGGGTCCCTGGTGACAACATCAGAGGCCAGAGCAGTCTCTGAATGCTCAGTCCCAGGTCCACATGGGCTCACCCACTCCAGAAGTGATATAGGAGCTAAAAGTGGGATGGAAGGGAAGGGAAGGGAGGCAGGGAGGGAGGGAAGAAGGGCAATGTATTTCAAGGTCAAGAATGACAAGGAAGGCATTTTAGGCAGAGGGCACGGCCTCTGCAAAGGTATGGAAGGATGTGAACGTGGATCAGAAATGTACTTGAGTCATGCAGAGAAAGCAGACGAATACGAGGTCTGCCCCGGTGCCAAGGTCTCTGCAGGCTCAGTGTCGAGATGCCAAGCAGACCAAGGGGTCTTGAGCTGGAGCGGCTCAGCCTGATCTCCTGGGAGCAGGGATGTGGGTGCCTAGCACACACCCTCTCATTTAGCTCACGCCCAACTCTGCATGTAGCCCTCAGATCCTCCTTTCTGCCTGGATTATGAGTTGTAAGCGATGGTGGCGTGGTAGCCTGGAATGAAGTCACTTGTGTAGCCACAAGCAGGTCCCGGTTGCAGCTGAGCTCGGGTGGTGTGGTTACTCAACAGATCTGGGGCATGCCTACTATAAGAGACGCTATCAGAGCTCCATCCCCTGCCCCCGGGGGGCCCTTTCCCCATCTTGTACACTGAATTCCACTTCTGGGTGTGCATGCTCTCCCACTATCCCCCACCTGAGACTTTTTGTTTCTGGAACATACTCTGCTCAGCTGGAAGTGTCTGGCATGTGCCTCCTTCTAGAACAGCATGATGGGTGTGGGATACAAAAGCTTTCCCCTCTTCTGCCCCTGGCCAGGACAACTCAGATGCGGGACCCCCTGCAAAATGTTACTTGCCATGCGCCCTCTCTTGGCCTCCTCCCCTTCCCTGTCCCACTTGCTCGCTCCCTATGGATTGCTCCCAGAAATGCTTCCTAGACATAATTTTCACTTGACTTTGTCTCAGTGTCGGTCTTGGGAACACGATGGCAAACTGGCCATTGTTTCCTTCCTGGGCCTCGCAGTGTTAAATAAGGCACACACATGCATCCATGCACACCACCCATGACCACCACAAAGTCCCAAGCAATAATCTAGTTGCTGGAGAAGCCACAGAGAGCCAAACTGTTAGGAGCCCCTCCCCCTCAAGGAGCCGATACTCCCATGGGGGAGACAGACAACACAAACATTAAGCAAATGAGGTAGTCAGGAAAGTCATCTCTAACTTTTGCCTAGACATGGAGAGAAGTTAGAAAGATTGCAAGCCGTGACAATAACCCACATAAGAAATTAAGGGTGTCCCAGGGAGAAGCAATAGCATGTGCAAAGGCCCTGAGGCAGGATATATTAGGACTGTTCAGGAATATCCAGGAGGCCAGTTTGGCAGAGGCTGAGTTCATGTGGGGGAGAATAAAAGATGAGGGTCAGCGAGGAATGGAGTGTAGGTACTGGTAGGCCCTTACTTCCCACTGCACACACATCTGCTTTTATTTTGAATGTGGCGGGAACCGGCAGGAGGTTCTCTATCTTTGTTTCATGCAGAGTAATTCCAACCCCATTCAGAAGCCCAAGAGGGACCTGGCCTCCCCCAAGTGAACTTGCAAAGAACAGAGCTACCTAGGTGGAGACTGCCATCTCCTTAAAAGTCTTCTTGCAGGGGCACCTGGGTGGCTCAGTCGTTAAGCGTCTGCCTTTGGCTCAGGTCATGATCCCAGGGTCTTGGGATCCAGCCCCACCTCGGGGTCCCTGCTTGCAGGGAAGCCTGCTTCTCCCTCTCCCACTCCCCCTGCTTGTATTTCCTCTCTCTCTGTCAAATAAATAAATAAAATCTTTAAAAAAAAAAAAAGTCTTCTTGCACCAGCGGCCACAAGAATGGATTTTTCTGCATCTTTTTACACACGTGCGTGCACACAGACACACACCCACATGCTTGAGATGCTGCCTCTTCTTCTCTCACTCCCTTATTTATTCAACAAGCATTCATTGGGCTCCTAGACCCATCAGGTGCTCCTTGGGAGCACACTGGTGAGCAAAAGAAAAACGGGGACCTGCCCAAGCAGGCCTCACATTCCTGGGGAGGGGAAAGGGGATAATAAACAAATGATCAGAAATACATGTAAAACAGACTTCCGAGAGTGCCAGGTCTTCTACAGAAAAATAAAACAGGTGATGGATCTCAGCTGGGAAGACTTAGCCTCCAGGACACGTTTGATAACATTTGAAGATATTTTGGATTGTGATAACCTTTGGGGGATGGGTGCTCCTGGCGTCTAGTGAGTTGAGGTCAGAGATGCTGTGAAACATCCTCTAAGGTACAGAACAGTTCCCACAACAAAGAATTATCCAGGGCAAAACACAATAGTGCTGAGCTTAAGAAGCCATAGATCAGAGGAAAGACAGTGACAGGGAAGAGCCCCCAAAGCCAGAAGGGCCTGGAAAGACCCTCCAGTGGAGGAGGTCACATTTTGGCAGAGACACGAAGGAAAATGGGAAAAGCTTTCCAGGCACAGGGAACAGCCAACTGGAAGGCTCTGAGCGGGCAAAGTGTTTGATGTGATCAAGGAATGCAGGTAGACATAGCTCATCCTTTTTAAAGATTTCAGGATAGATTACTTTGAGAATCAGCGACCTCAAGAAACACAGATTTCACCTTGGAATCATTTCTAAACGTCCTCTTCCCCCCCAAACCGAGGTGTCCCTATTCACTGGAAGAGCTGGGGCAATTTCCACCCTACACTGGTATCCAAGCTGGGCATCTTGGTGGGAAAAGGGAACTTCCCTCTAGGATAGAACTCCTGACCCCTTGGACTTGGATCAGGGCCTGGGAATCAGGGAGGGGAGTCCCTCTTGCTCACAACCCTGTCGGGAGATAATTCCTTCCAACTGCAGAATTAGGGCAAGACACCCATAAAGCATTTTGCACTATGATGATTTGGCTTTCCATCTCATAGCAACCTGGAAAAGTTAGTGGGTCCAGTGACATCATCCCCATCCTCTATTTTTTAGGGGCAGCTGAGGCTCAGGAGAAGCCAGGACTTGTCCAAGGTTTATAGACAGTCAGAGCAGGGGCTGAGGCCAGCCTTGTTTGCCAGCCCTGCTCTGATTTTACAAACAAGGCTCAGCTTTGAGAGCCTCTGTTTCCCAGGCCCACACCCTCTTTGCTGTGACATTTCCTCTTCCCCCCTCGAGGGCCCAGCCTCGCTGGAGGCTTTGATTAAAAATGCACCTCCTAATCTCATCAGAGGCCAGAAACATGCATATATGCAAATCAACATCTGCTCCTCTACTCGGGGAAGGATCTTCCCAGAGTGCTCTGGGAAAAGGGGCCCAGCCCACTGAACTCTGAAGGGAAGGCTCCAGAACATCCGAAAGTCACTTCAAAATCCCTGGGTCCCTGAAGAAAATTCACTCTTCATGTAATTGGAGGTTATACTTGAAGGAGCAAGAGAGGAGGGGTCCCAGCGTGGCGTACCTCAAGCTGTGGCTCCTTCCTAAGCCAGCCTTTTCCACGTTACAGAAGACATGATGGTCTTGTCCCTGGTCTAGGGGAGCCCGCCCCTCTGGCTGACAAGGAAGTCACAGCTGGGGGTCACCTCTTGGCTCTGATCGGTATCTTCTTTGCCAACTGGAAGGCATAGGACACTTTCTCAAAAGAACTACTGTATGCACGCCTAGGGCTCACCACACCAGCTGCTGTAACAAGTGACCCTCCAAGTCTCTCCGGCTTAAGACCGCGAAACTCCGTGCGAAGTCTGCAATGGTGGCAGGGAATGGGGGTGAGGCTAGTCCTGGGCTCCGTGAAAACATTCACGGTAGGCTTCTTCTGCCTGGTGGTCCGGCCAGCCTCTGGGAGCTGAGCCTCCGTGGAGCACCGTTGGGAGGGACGGCGGCCCAGGCCTGGAAGCGACACACATCGCATCATGTCCACACTCCAGTGTCGCCAACTTAGTTCCATGGCCTTGCCTCACTGCAAGGGAGGCTGGGAGATACAATCTAGCAGGACAGCCGGGAGGAAGGGGAGAAGGTAGAAAGGAATGCTCAGGAGGGGTGTCTGTCACAGCCCTTCTCTCGGACAACTTTGGCATTGAAGGGCCCTCACAGTGCTGACTGGCTTAATCCCCCTTGGCTATAAGTAAAAGAAAGAGCATTGTGACATTTACTGGTAGAACATTAAGGAATCACTGAACTGGGGTATGGCGGGGCTGCTCTGGAAGGCCAGGGAACAGCCGCCATGGCCATGGGGTCACAGCAGGAATGGTCTCTGGTCAGGAGGCAGGCCATAACCTGGGTGAGGGGAGTCACTTGTATCTTCGTCCTTGTGTCATGGGTTCCATGAATAGAGTCCCTATGAGTGCACCCAGTGGGCCACACGGAGATCCCACACCTGACCCCCAGCTGTAGAGAGAAGAGAGGACTGACATTTTCTGGTGGCTTCCACACCGCAGGCAACATGCCTGCCTGTGTCACTCGACTCAAGGTACCCTTCTGAGGAGAGGGGTGATCTCCACAGAGGAATCAGGATGCCAACTTTGGGAGACCAGAGGCTGGGACCCCAGAGAGTCTGTTACCAAGATTCGAGCTCTTCTTTTTTTAGTGGGCCCCCTGGGGATCGGAGCGCAGAGGTCAGAAGGGAGGCAGAACTGAATTCCCAGTCTTCCCATGGTTTCGGTGACCAGTTTCCTGTCAGTGGTGGATGGAATCTGACGCCATTTTCCTTTTTCAAAGCCTGTGAGGCCCCAGGTCTCTCTTCTGAGGCTTCTGCCTTGTCAGAGTCTGAAGCCAACCGATTCATCTAGGTGAAAGAAATTTACCTTTCAGAGGTGGCCTTAAGTGGTGGTGGTGGGGTTACAGAAGAAAGGCTGGAAGGCAGAAACACGTGTTGGAGCCATCACAGGGGGTAGCCTCAGGGACAGCCATAGAACTGGCACTGAGATGGGCTGTTGGCTTCTGTGTTTCTCCTTGCTCCCCAACACTTCAGATCCTATTTTTGGTTGGGGTGGAGGGAATATATATTTGTATGTGAGTATATTCCAAGAATGTGGTAGACATGAGCTGGTGTGCCTTCCCAACATCTGTGCAGCCTGTTGTTGGAAAGAAAACCCCGATTCCCTTTGGGGATTGCCCCTCCCCCCACTTCAGGTTATGTGCTCACATGCGGCTGATCTGAGCTCCCAGCAACAGGTAGCATGGGCCTGATCACGTAGAACCCAGCCATTGGTTTAGGGGTGGGTATGTGACCTAGTGTGAGCACGTCAAATGGAATCCCAGAGCAATGGGCCAGAGACCCTCTCTTTCTCTCATAGATAAAAAGGTAGATCAGCCTAGAGCTGCTGATGGCCATTGTTCCTGACAAAGGATGAAGCAGGCCAAGGAAGACAGATTGAAAGACTCAGAGCAGTAGGTCCCTAATTTGATGGGATGAATAGTGTCCCCTGCAAAAATTCATATGTTGAAGCCTTAACTCCCAATGTGACTGTGTTTGGAGGTCAAGCCTTTCAAGAGGTAATGAGAACCAGACCAGGTCGTAGTGGGGGGTTCCAAGCCAATAGGCCTGTTGTCCCTGTAGTAAGAGTAGAGATGCTTTGCTTGTGCAGAGGAAAAGACCATTGAGAATTCAAGAAGAGAGTCCTCAGGAGAAACCAGTTCTCCCAGCACCTTGACCTTGGACTTCCAGCCTCCAGAGCTGTGAGGAGATAGATTTCTGTTGTTTCAGATGCCCTGTCTGTGGTATTGGTTATGGTGGCCAAGCTGACCAATACACCTGCTGACATCAATTAATGCCTGGGCCAGCTGTGCCAGACATCTGACAAGCTTTTCTGAATAATTTCAGTCATGTGAGCCCACCAATTCCCTTTTGTCTGAAGCTAGTTTGACTCAGATTTTCATTTTTTAAAGATTTTATTTATTTATTTATTTATTTGAGGGGGGGTGTGCTTGCATGAGAGAGAGATTTCATGAGTGGTGGGGGGAGAGGGAGAAGCAGGCTCTCCACTGAGCAAGGAGGCCAACGTGGAGCTCTCTATCAAGACCCTGGGATCATGGCCTGAGCCAAAGGTAGACACTTAACTGACTGAGCCACCCAGGCACCCTGACTTAGATTTTCTTTACTTGCAAATCGCAGATAAAGAAGTCCCCATTATTACAAAATATTAACACTGGTAGTCTCAAGGTATTGGATTAGGGGTATTTTCCTTTCTTTTTATTTTACTGCTCTGGATTTTATAAAATGCATTTGGATGACTTCTGTATTTTTTTTTAAAGGTTTTATATAAGGAAAATATTTGTGTTTTTCTGCCATGCCTCAAGGCCAAATGAATTTCTCCTTCCAGACACCACGAAAGTCCCAGTAGGAGAATTTTAGGGGATAGGAAGATCACCACCTGTGAAGGCCATCTTATGCAGCAGTGACCAGATCCTGGCATGTTTTATTCCAATGCATTTTCACAAAGGCTCAGCCACATAGGTCCTGTCCATATCCCCTCAGGCACAGATGAGAAGACAGATGTTCTAGGAGATGATGTCGTAGCTAAGGTCATCCCAGGAGTAAGTTGCAAGGTGGGGATTTGGCTCTGGATTTTCCTGATGCCAAAGTTCACTTTTTGCTGCATCAGATAAACATACTGATGTCCTGATCACAAAGCCCTGAGGACTGGTGGCTATAGAAGGGGGCTCTTAGGCTGTGATGATGATGCCTAGACTATGTCAAGGTCTCCGTGCTTGGGGTGTGGGAGAACACGGAGCAAAAGCCAATGAGATTTCTCTGAGTCAGTTCCAAAAAACTGATCAATTCAGTAACTAGTGTATTGTTTTTAAAATATGTGCATGTATTTACATGTCTGTACATCTGTGTGTGCATATAGATCTTGGTCTGTGTCATAGTTACATTTATATCCTTATAATTATACCTATTGGGTTGAATCACGTGAAATTGACAGTATCAGGCCACTTCTGTTCTATAAAAATGGCTCTTCTAAACACGTTAGCTTTATACATATACTTCATCTATAACTACATCTATCACAACACCAAAAAACTCACAAAGACTCCTCCAGTTCTGAATCTGGGGGTTCAGGGTTCTGGCTGCTCTGGGATGGAAAGGAAGCAAAGCCTTGGGGAACCTTGGGGACTTTGGGGTCAAGGAAGCTCAAAGATGGCTGCCCAGCTGTCCGGGCCTCCGAGAAAGCTGGTCCCCTCCCCTCCCTCTGCTGACCTGGGGAGGAGGCCCTCATTAACCCGCCACTGTCCCCTCTACAGCAGAAAGGACTGATCAATACCCCTTTTGCCACTGGCTTGTGTTGATGGGCAAAATAGAGGCAGCTCACAGGGGCTGGGCCCCAGGCCTGTGTCCCCTGGGGTGAAGTCAGAGGCTGCAAGACAGAGCCAGGGCAGAGGGAGGAGGCCTGCTGTAAGCTCTGCTTTGGGCCAGTCTGGTTTCTCCCTTCCTGGCCCCCGGCTTGGGTAAGGGAGCTCCCTCCAGTACAGCCGACCCATGCCAATCCCCTTGAAGGCTCAGTTAGTCTGGCCTCTGGGCGGGCGCCCCCTTCTCAGTTCCACAGGCCTCTGGCGGCCCAGCTGAGCCCCCGGCCGCCTCCTCTGGCCACGGGGCTGTTTGTGGAGCCGTCCCAGCCAGCTCTGAGCCTCTGTCTTCCTATTTAGACAAACAAACAAAAGCCGGTTTGGTTACCACGGGCGGGCTGTGAGGCGTCCAACACAAACCGAGGCCGCCCGCCTGGCGTCTCCAAACGCCCCGGGTTCGGTTCAGGCGGTCCCAGGGTATTTGCCTCATTCCTGCTCTGGCCTTGTTACCCATTCTCCATGCCTCAGTGACACACCTCCTCCAGCCCCTTAATGGAAGCTGTGGGGGAATGGGGACCTAGAAGAAGAAGGCCGGGGCCCCAAAGTCTCCAGGTCCTGACCGAGACTAGAATGTTTTGATATCCTTGAAGAGCTGGAATGTCCTGCTTCAGAAAGGCTTAGAGAGAGCCTTGTCTGACACCCATTTAACAGATGGGAAAACCAAGGCCAGATAAAAGGGACTTTCCAAGGTTATAGAGTGTACTGGGGACAAAGCTTTCAAAATCCACAAGCAGGGTCGGGAGTGATCTACACAGTAGAATTTGAGGTGTACCTCCTGATAGATTTTCTTCTTCCATGAGGGCCTGGATATCTTGGATTTGTACTGTTAGAGCTCTATTCCTCGAATCCAGATGCGCTGGTAAAAATCTCCTTGATAATAAGTTAAGGAAAGCAAGCAACGTACAGACAAATGTCTATAAAAGTGTTTGGTATCCTGAGTGTGTGTGTGTGTGTGTGTGTGTGTGTGTGTGTGTGATTTTTTAAAAATCTCACACACACACACACACACACACGCTCGGATGAATACTTCTGGCAGTGTATCCAAGAAACTACTAGCAGAGGTGCCTCTGGGGAGAAAGGCAGAAGATACAATTGTTCGAAGACTGACTTTCCACTGTATGCTCTTCTGCACACTTCTTACTCAGTACATTTTCACTTTGCAGTCATAAAAATAAGGGCACACGCTCCCATCGTCCTCACTGGCTATGAGCAAGTACTGTTCTTGGTGTTTTATAGACACAGATTTCATCCTCCTAATAACCCCACCATGGCATTTTAATATTATCCCCATTGCACAGACAAGGAGACTGAGGCATGAACAACCTGTTTGAGGCCACGCAGTCAGCAGGAGGCAGGCAGCCCTGAAATTTGAACTCTGATTGCCCAAAGTGCAGACATGTCACGTCTGTATTAGTCCGCCGCTCCATAAACAGTGACTGGACAAGACATGAGAAGGTGCATTTCTTGGGGGTGGAAACAAGGAGGGGAGGTAATCTGCTTCACACAAGCTTTCAGACAACTCAATGACCATCAGACTCACTGGCCAGTGCCCGGTGGGAGAGCGGGAGGTGGGACAGGGCATGAGCCCCACACATGTGGGGTTGGTAGGGAGGAAATGGCTCTGGAGCAGGGGTACGAGGAGGCTGGGGAGAAAAAGGATATGTCCTTAGGGACACATGTCTGCCAAAAACTTGCCCATCACCATTCTTCTGACCAATCACAGAGGGCTAGGAAGGATCCAGGACCAGCACCCCAGAAGAAGGAAGAAGCTGGTTTTTAGGGTCTCATTCCTTCAGCAAGAGCAATGGGAGGGTCTTGGTTCTAGTGCTGCCTCCTCAAATTTCCAACCCTGGAAGAATAATAAATATTAATAGAGTAATAGTAGTAATAAGAGTATTTTGGCAGATTAAAGATGGCTATGGATTCTTTGACATCCTCCTATGGCACGCTGAGGTATCTGGCTCTTCTTGAACCCGGGTGCTCTGTTACTGCTTTGAGGGATCCAATATGGTGGAAGGCCAGGGTGCTTGTTCCCAGGCTCGGGCCTTTAGAGACAGCAGCTTCTACTTCCGGTCTCCGGTAACACTTACTCTTGGCACCCCGAGCCACGTGTGAGAACCCACCCAATTTGCTGGAGAGACCACATGAAGAGGGGTAGGAGCTCAGAGGAGCCCAGCCTTCCCACGAATGTGAGTTAAGGCATCTTGGAACCTCCAAACTGGCCCAGTCACCCACCAAATACCACCAAGGGACCCCAGGCAATACCACTTAGAGCAAAAGAATTATCTAGCAGAGCCCCAGGCAGATTCCCAACTCAGCTCACCATCTCCCGGGTCATGAAAGAGAATATTGACCCCAACCTGGGGTGCTTGGCCTGCCCCCATTATCACACTGTGCTACGCAGGGAAGGCATTTATATCTGGGACTTCTGATTTAATGAAGCAGGCTTTACCTGCTTTTCACCTAATATTCAGTGAGGGATTAATACAGGAGTGTCCCAAATTTGTTCATGCTTCTTCTGTCTCCATCCTTCGGTGGATCCCTTCACATGACTTGCTTTGGCCAGTGGGACAGTGGCAGACGTCTCTGATGCAAGCAGAGACTTGAAAAACCTTGAAGCACGGGGGCTTACCTTCTCGTAGCTCTTGAAATCCTGCAACTTGGGCGAGGTGGCTGGAGGATGACAAGCTACAAAAGAGGAAGCCCCAGTTCTCCCAAATATCCCAGCGGGGCCCATCACCAGCCAGCCAGCCTCAGCTGGTCCACTGGCTGACTGTAGATAAGTTCAGCCAAGATGACCCAAATCTGGCCCAGACTAGAAGGAATTCCCAGCTAAGCTCGGCCAAATTGCTGTCATGCAGAACTGTGAATTAGTAGAAAGCTGTTTTTAAAGGTCACTAAATTTGGGGAGGTTTTGTTACACAGCAAAAGCAAATTAATATACCTGCTAACAGAGTATCTGACAAACCCAGGGAAGTCAAAGAGAAATGCAGGGAAGTATTTGGAAACGGCTTCCAGATCCACATCTTCACAGAGAAAAACAGGCTAGTATAGGATCCCTTTCAAGTGGCGGGGCTCCTGATTTGCCCGTTCCCACCATCCCACCCCCCATTTCTAGCCCCCATTTCCCCCTAAGCCCTCGAGTGCCTGGTATATTTGTGACCTCGCTATCCTACAAAGAGCCCAGGCAAAAGCCCAGTGTGACTTGTTCATATTTTCTCACTTTAATTAAAAGTCCAAATGGGACTATTGGCAGGTTGGGCCCTCATCTGAAAATTAAGCCATATTCCCATTACTAGGAACATCTAATTAAAACATCCGTTAAAAGTCCATTTAACATTAAGTTAATGGGGAAAGCCAGGAGGAATTCAATTAGATTTTATTTCTGTAAAATTAATATTAGTAACTTTTTAAAAAATGTCCCCCGTGCTGATTGTTATTCATAAAAGGCTCTCTGAGCCTCAGGATGGGAGTCTTGGAGATCAGGTTGAACTCAAGTGGGATTCTAGCGGAAGACACAAGACCTGATGTGCTAAGTTCTGGATGAAGAAGAGGGAGTCCTTGGGTTTGCACCCAAATCTTCCCATAACCCTAACCCAGGAGGCTCCAGGCTGGGAATCTGGAGACCTGGGTTCTGGTCTGGGGACTTTGGCCAAGCCACTAAGGCTTTTTTGATCCAGCTTGCCCTTCTGTCCAACAGGAGTACCAAATATGGTTCTGACTTGCTGTATCACGGGTGTGTCTTGAGGCCATAAGATATTGAAGATGAATGAACTTTAAGTGAGAAACTTGGCCCAAAGGAAGGGAGGAGGAAGAGGAATGAGGCTGGAGCCACACCACCTTCAACCTACAGTCTACACTGGGAGACACTCAACCAGAATGCAGTGGGCACTCAATTAATCGCAGCCCTTGTCTTTATTGTATCAGCGGGTTAGATTTGCCAAAGAAACTAGGTTATCAGTTTATTTTTTGGCAAAATAAAAAGCTGCCTGCTCATTTAAAAATGGGAAAAATGGAAATACAAAGGGAAACCATCCTAAATTCTATTGCTAAGAAATAACCACTGTTCACATGACTGCCTATTACTCCCGCTGTTTCATTCACATATATGCTCATAGAATATTACGTAAATTGATAGAAAGATGGACAGATGGATCAAAATGGAAACAAGTTATTGAAATGGACTCTAGCTTTCCCCATTAACTTAACGGACTTTTTACATTAAAGAAGCTGTATACGCTATTTTATCCAAAAGCCAAGGAATATGTTTAACTTGAATTCAATGGAAGAGGAATAAAATTGTGAAATGAAAATATTGTTGAATATTTCATTTCAAGAGATATCCTTTCTTAAAAGAATCATGGTTTAAGAAAAAAAAAAAAAAAGACAAGACTTTAAAAACATGAAAATCTCAGTCCAGGACAATGGTCTGAAGGTGTCCCCCAAAATTCACTTGTTGAGACCTAACTCCCAAGGTGATGGTATTAGGAGCTGGGGCTATAGGGAGGGTGATGAGGTCATGAGGGCGAACTCTCGGGAATGGGATTATGCCCTTATAAAAGAGATCCTAGAAAGCCTCCCTCTGCCTTGTGAGGACACAACGAGAAGTTAATATCTGTAACTCCAAAGAGGTTCCTCACCAGAACCAGGTCAGTCTGGCTCCTTGATCCTGGACTTCCAACCTCCAGAACTTCGAGAATAAATTTCTGTTGCTCATCAACCACCCACTCAATGGTATTCCACTATAGAAGCCCAAAGGGGTCAAGCCATCTAAAGGAAGCTGTTGACTCCAAGGAATGAAAAAGTAGCCCACGCTCACCTGAACAGTAAGGGGATTTATGTGTTTACAGAAATGATCTGATCCAGTGATCAGAATCAGGCTGTTCAATGATTTTAAGGGTTTGATTCCTTCTCCTCTCCTCTCTGCTACTCCAGACTCTTGCCCCAGGATGCTTTCTTCACAGCTGGTTGCTCAGATAATATAGAACAGTGACTCACCTACCTCCCCTGCTTTAATTGGATCCTTACAACCTCTCAAAAGAAAGATACTGTTAGTATTTCTCTTCTGTAAATGAAAAAAATGAGGCTCAGAGAGGTTGAGTGACTTCTCAAAGGAGGTGAACCTGAATCCTAAAAAAGCGGTCTGGGACAGATTATATTATGGACCCTGAGGGTTCCCCCTTGGTCATGTGACTTTGCGTGACCTCTCAGTGAAAGAGTGTAGTTACCCCCTCCTTGCCTTCGGGTCCAGTCCTGTGACTTTCTTTGGCCAAAGGCATGAGACAGAAGCTGACCATGTGACAGTTTCAAGTCTTACCCTTAAGAGGTTTTTCTTTACTTGCCGGAACCTTCTCTGGCTAGCTCACGGAACCAAACAGGATAATAAAAGAAGAGGAATAGACTTCACACACATTTCCAGGTAAAGCAGAACTGCCCCAAATCCACAGTCTAGATTGGCTGCTTCGTAGAGGAATCACAAACACATTAGCAAAAGTGGTTTCAGTGCACCCCAACCCAACCCTCCCACACATTAGCTAAACTAATTCTTTTTTTTTTTTTTTAAAGATTTTATTTATTTATTTGACAGAGAGAAATCACAAGTAGGCAGAGAGGCAGGCAGAGAGAGAGAGAGGAGGAAGCAGGCTCCCTGCTGAGCAGAGAGCCCGATGCGGGACTCGATCCCAGGACCCTGAGATCATGACCTGAGCCGAAGGCAGCGGCTTAACCACTGAGCCACCCAGGCGCCCTAGCTAAACTAATTCTTATTGTTACAAGCCACTGACAGTTTATTCCCTGTCTCCCCCCACCACTTTTTTTTGTTGTTGTTGTTGTTGTTATGCAGCATTATCGTGGCAATAGCTAACTGATACAGTCTGACTCCAGAGCCTGTGTGCTCTCCACTGCCAGGTCGCACCACCCCTGTCTGCTGTATACTTCCCTTCCGCTAAATGGAGACCATTGTGTGGAGAGGGCTGGAGACCGAGAGAGATGACTCGAGTCTGGGCAGCGGGCCTCAGAAGGACTCTGGGGCTGGCAAGGGGCTGTATCTCTCAGGCTCGTCTGAGCAACTAGCCAGTGCTGAGCCTCTCAATTATGCATTGCTTTCAATCCACAGGGCCTGCAAAAGCCACAGTGCATCGTTGTCAGCAAGGCATACCTCTGGCTTCCTCTGGATGCTTTCTCTTTATCTTCCTCTCTCAACACTGGGCTGCCTTATACCTCTGGAAACCAAGCTTTTTGAGGAGCTGTTCCAGAAGAAACCTGGAAAAGAGTACGGGAAGGACAAGAGGACAGGGGAAGAAGCTGAGCAAAGCCATGGGCCCCACAAGTGTCCATTCTCAGCCTAATGCTGTGGGGAGCTCTGGGGAGTAGATGGCCCAGAGTGGTCCCACCTTAAGGTAAGGGGACTGGGTTTGTGGCCTCATATCACTCATTGACTGAAGTCAGCTTCCTCAGTGGGATGATGAGGGGAACATGGGATCTCTTACGGGTCTCCAGGTGAAGCGGCTCACCTGGTTGAAGATTCTCGAAGATTCTCCAGAGAGGGGCACTAGTGGGCCACTTGACTCCCACTTTAAGCAGCCAGAGTAGATGCTCCTATGCCAATTGCTCTGGCTAACTCCTCCTTATCCTTCAGTTTTCCACATGAACGCCACCTCCTCTAGGAAGCTGTCCCTGTTCCCTCCCTCTTTGGCTGCATTGCTTGGTTCTTCTTCTTCTTTTTTTAAATATTGTATTTATTTATTTATTTGTCAGAGAGAGAGAGAGAGAGAGAGAGAACAGGCAGGCAGAGTGGCAGCAGATGCAGAGGGAGAAGCAGGTTCCCTGCTGAGCAAGGAGCCTAATGCGGGACTCGATCCCAGGACACTGGGATCATGAGTTGAGCTGAAGGCAGCCTCTTAGCCAACTGAGCCACCCAGGCATCCCATTGCTTGGTTCTTATCTACATTCCTATAGCTTTGACTCCCAATGGACAGTAAACGATCAATGCCCTTGTCCCCTTCAGTGCCCACTCCACGAAGGCAGAGACCAGGTCTGCCTTGTTCACTGTTCAATTGTTAGCATAATAGTGGCTCAATAAATGCTTTTCGAAGGAAGGGAAGGAGGGAGGAAGAAGGGAGAGTAGAAATAAAAGAGATGGGTCCCTGCCAAGTACTCTTAGAATGGATCCTTCAGCACTAAGTTTGAGATGTCTGTGAAACATGAACTGAGCCAGAGAACCCACCCCTGGGCCTGAGGTTCTGAGAGTCATCAGTGTCACGTGTTGACTGGACCTGTGACATTAGCTCAGAGGAAGCACTGAGCCCTCATTCAGGAGGACATCCTGCCTCTCCCAGGGCAGTCCTGCCTACCCCTCCCACCCCCTGCTGGGCTTCTTACAGCCGTGGGAACGCAGCCCTCAGCTTTCCTCCCACCTTCCTCTTCCTCACCCCACAGATGCAGCTTAGAGCCAGACAGACCTGCACAGACCATCTTGTCTTGCTCCCTTCCTGGACAAATGGGACACTGAGACAGCCAGCATTTGATTCCAGGTCACCCAGCAGGTCAGAGGCATCCCTGGGACTAGAATCCAGCACGCCCAGGGCCGAAGCCTGTGCTGTCCCCCTATCCCCTCTGTCCCAGGCAGCCCCTGCACACTCGGGGCTTAACTCTGCAGATTAATTTGATCTTGGGGCAGAATCCTGGGGCAGATGATTCTGCCACTGCACTGTCATAGGACACACAGGCAGAAGTGTGTGCGTGGCCTTCCCCACTGAGACAGGGGGGGTGGGTGTGTTCCTCTGCTAAAGGTGCCATGGTTTGGTCACCATGTCCAGGTTACAGCTGTAGAACCATCTATAGACATAGGAAGGATCCTTGAGGTCCCAGAGTTCAACTTTCTCCTGGGACAGAAGGTAAACTGAGGCACAGTGCCCTTTCAATGTAATACCAGGGCTACGACCAAGCTCATCTTGCCTCTTTGGTGGTGGTTCTGTGCCAGATGCCACCCATTGCCTACCCAAACCCATCACTCACGCCCCCTCCCCTTTTGCTAATCCTCCCAGCCAATGAGAGGTGACAGGGCAATATTTGGGATATGGCTTTACCATATCAAATACAAAGGCAAAGCCTCATTAGAAGAAAATCTTTGCTTTGACCCTCTTCCCTCTGCCTTTGATGCACATGGGAGGTCTAGAGAACCACCAGCCATTTGGGGATCAGGAAACAAATGCATGAGGTCCAAAGTCAACATCCCAAGGATGCTGGAACCGAAAGATGAAACAAACCTCGGACCTTGATCACATCATTGAGCCACTGAACCAATGCCCCACACAGTCACGCTCCAGTCTCCCGATGGCTTGTCGTGGGAGAAGAAGAATCCCCTATTAATTTGGATCACAGTAGCAGACTTTTCTGTTCCTTGAAGCTGGCATTCCTGACGGACAGAGACATTTTCCACACTGTTTCATAACTACCCTTTGGGGCAGCCGGGCCACGTAGCAGTGCGCATGTCCATATCGTGGAAACTGGAGTGTGTCTGCCTGGCTTTGAGCTGTCTCTCCCCTCCAGCTCTTGCTAACTCCAGATCTGCCACAAAGACATGCATGTCCTTTGGTCCCGGGCTTGCTGAACAAAGGGGGTGGAAATGTGTTCTCCAAACAAACACTGTCCCAGCACATCGTGTGGGTCCTGGGTTTGCAGGAATATCAAATAGCGCTGAATTAGGCCACGGTTTGGGAAGCCCTGGCTGCCGCCCCGCTGGTTCTGGGGCTTCGTCTTGGGAGAGCGGTGGTGGGGCCAGCACTGGAGAGGGAGGAAGCGCAATGGGTCGCCATTACTAAACGAAAAATGGCTCCACTTGGGAAAACAATTAAAAAAAAAAAAAAACCCAAATTGAAAACAAAACAAAACCACCCCCAGCCATGGGAGACTTTTAGCAGAATGAGAGCTGCTTCAAACAGTCTGTAAGAAGAAAGTGGGATCGGACATACATTTCCTGTCAGCTGAGTTCTACAGGCTCTCGTTGTCCCTGGAAGCCTGTGGTCCAAACCAGAGCAGTCATGCGTGGGGCACTAGAGCTCTGGGTCTCTGGAAAGCAGGGGACCTAAAGCCCGGATCCCCTCAGAGAAGCCCATCACCCAGGCGCCCCTGCCTTGTGTGGATATGGTACGCCCCTTCTCAGCCTGGGATCTCCTCACCCTGACAAAAGCCGGCTCCTAAGGGGAAGATGGGCTTCTGTCTTGCCTGTTGGAGCCCCTCTTAGAAGCCAGGGGTCCCTCTGGAGCAGTTTGAGCTTCCCACCCTACAGGACTTGGTCCACACTAAAGCTCTAGGTCCTGGTGACTTAACTCTCCTCTGTTGCAACCAGCAGGCCCTAAAAGGTCAGTGGTTTGACACCATAGAACTTTCTTTTTCATTCATATTATGAGTCTAAGGCAGGAGGGTCTGGTCCCATGAGATGATTGACACCTGGTGATGAGGGAATTGAGATCTTATATTTATGCTTCACTCTCCCTAGCACCCTGCTGTCCTCTATGTGAATCCATCGATGACAAAAAAAAAAAAAAAAAAAAAAAAAAAGGAAAAAAAGGAAGGTAGCCCTATTTTCTTCAGTTTTTGGAACATAGAAGTTAAGTAACTTGCTCAAAGTCCATGGAGCCCAGCCCCAGCGACCAGCTGGACATGTCCAGCTGCATGTTCTACAGGTACCTCAAAAAGGACTTCTCATCCACACCCCTTGCTCCTTCCACTTGTGTCAACACGAGTCTCCAAACCCCAGGGATGCCCCAAGGTCATCTGGAGCTGGCTGTCTCCTCTCTCCCCAGACCTCATTAACTCTGAGCACGACATTCTGTTTTGCCTGCTTTGTTTGCCCCACCCACCCCCGCACCTGTGCTCATGGCTATGCTCCCTGCCTTCACAGGGCTCCCGGTTACATTATGAGCCCCCGAGGTTAGCACAGCAAGTCTCCGTGGAGCTGAGCGTGGGGCCTGACACTTGAATATGGAACAATGCCGAAGACATCCGTATGATGCTAGAATCCAGAACGGTGATGCCAGGAAAAGCCTTCTCTCTCCGCCCGAAAGCCCATACAACAGCATGTTCAGGGCATCTGGGTTCCCAGGTTCAATTCCTGCCTCTTTCAGTGACCGTCTGGGGGGCCCTGGGCATGTCAGTTTGCCTGCAGAAGCCTCAGTTTGCACATCTGTAAACTGGGAATAATAAGAGTCCCTACCTCTAGGACTGGTGAGACGAATAATCGAGACAGTGATACGTAGCATTGCCTGAGCACCCAGGACACTTGAAAAACAGAGCGATTGGTACCTGTGTGTTCCAGGTGGTTCCAAACACCTTCTGTTCCCCCTCCGGACCCTAGATCCACTCTCCTCCACCCTGCTCTGTGGCTTGAGAAGGGGATATCTGTGGACAGCAGCAAGAGCTTCCTTGCCCTCTTGCTTCTGGTTAGGTTTGGCCAATGGGAGACCCCAGCAGGACTGAAGAGCGTGAGAGGAGAACATGTTGGGATATTTATTCCTCCTGCTTCTCCCCTGCCTCATCGGGTCACCATGGGTTGGCTGTATGCCCTACTGAAGGAGACCCCCCATTTTTTTTTTCAATTCTTAATTTTAATTTTATTTTTTCTCTATTTTTTTCTTTGAACTATATTTAATAAACGATGTTACATTAGTGTCAGGTGTACAACATTGTGATCCGACTTCTTTATACACTACGCTGTGCTCATCCCAAACATAATCACCAGCTGTCTCCGTGCGATGTGATTACAATGTCACTGACTATATTTCCGAGGCTACACCTTACATCCCTGTGACTGGTTCATTTCATATCCGGAAGCCTGTATCCCCCAACTCCTCTTCACCCACTTTGTCCCTCCCCCCACCCCCAGCCTTCTGGCTTGTTCTCTGTGATCCGTGGGTCTGTTTCTACTCTAGTCTGTTTGTTCTTTACACAGCCATGCTTCTGCGTTCTGTAAGTTCCTCCTTTGCTCATACCTCCACTGATATAACCTAGGGTGCTGTCCCATCCTGTGCACCCCCAAACCTGCCTGCTTTTGACATTAGGCCTTTATTAACCTCACCTTCTGTTATACTCTTTGCCTGGCACTGTTTGTTTCCTCCGGAAGACTGGACCAATTCATTGTCATTAATAAAGTATCATGTGTCATTATATATTTGTCAAAGTCTTTTCCTCATCCATTATTACAATACATTTTCTCTGAGGTGTGGCAAACCACCTTGCCTCGCCCGCCCCAACTTGGCAGAACAGTCAAAAGCTCAGAGAGGTAAAGCGCTTTGCCCAAGGTCACACAGCTGAAAAGTAGGGAGCTGCGTGGGTGGACACAGAACCCGTTAGCAGTTCCTTTGCTGGCTCTTCCTCCTGACTGAGCAGCACTGTGGGGGTAAGAGGCCTGCTTCCTCCCAGACCAGCAGAGGAAACTTTCCGCCACTTTAATGATCAGAGGACCTGGGCTGTGGGAGAGGCTTCAGGAAAGAGCCAAGAATCAGCAAAGGATTATGGGCTAGAGACTGAGTTTTTAATAATAAATAAACGCCCATATTGGGTCCTTCACAGGGAGAGCTTGGGGTGCCTCTAGCCAGCATGAGGTGCCCAGAAAGCCACCCGCCCTTGGCCCACAGGATTCTTTGCTTATCCTCCAGATGGTCGGTGGAGCAGGGTCTTGGGGGACCATTTTCAAACCCCAGAGGGGAGGAGAAGTGAATATTTGGGGATGATCCTTTTTTTCATACAAATAAAGAGGCCCTTAGAAGTCATATCGAGTGTCTGAATTTCCTGACCGTAGATTAATCCGCTTTCATGTGAATTATGCAATATTGTCGTGGGGGAAAGGAGCAGCTGGACGTTAGATGGGCATGCCGAATCAAAGAGGACCCATGCTGTGCTGTTGTCTCTGCAAAGAAGCTCACGGAGGCTGGGCGGCTCTGGGGCGCCCCATCTTCCTCAGGCCCATGTGGCCCACGTGTGCCCAGAGGGAGCCCAGGAGGTCAGGGCTAATGGGCCACCTCCAAACTACAGCCCAGTTGCAGAGCTGACATGCTACTCTAGTGAGACGAGAGACCTTCCGATTTTTCAAGAGGAGCCAGAAACCCAGGTTTTTACGGGAAGTCTTCCAATCTTCAAAAACTGGCGACACATTCAGGTTTCTAAAAGACACGACGTGAGCCAAGAAAAAGCCTCTGAGAGTCAGGATGTCAGAGGGGTGTCTGCGTCGAGGCTTGGAAAGTACGGTCTTTTGGACTTTGGCTGAAATTACCCAAAGACCTTGGTCCCTATCCTTTTTCTTCTCTTTTTACCCTCCTCGGATGCCTCTTGTTACCAAATTTGGCTTCCAAGCAGGCTAGAAGAAGCACCAGGCTAGAGGCCTGTCATGGGCTGAGTGTTTGTGTCTCCCCACATTGCATAGGCTGAAGCCCTACCCCTCAGGTGGGCTTATATTTGGAGATGGAACGTTTATGAAAACCCTTAAGGTAAAGTGAGGTCCTATGGGTGGGGCCCTGACCTACAGGATTAGCATCTCTCCTTATCACTGTGCACACAGCACCCAGAGGCAGGGCTGTGGGATGACACAGAGAGAAGACACCATCCAGAAGCCAGGAGGAGAGCCCTCGCCAGAAACAACGATGCTGGACCCTGATCTGGGACTTCCAGTCTGCAGAGCTGTGAGAAAACAGATTCGTGTTGTTTAAGCCGCTGAACTATCGTATTTTGTTACTGCAGCCCAAGCAGACTCATGTCCTGGGGACCAATGTCTCCAACCCACTGAATGGAGATCGTATCCACCTCTCGGGGTTTTCTGGTGGGATCAGCCATGGCCAGGAAAGAAGCTGGGGATTAGGTGGGGAGTGCTGACAATACCCGAGGACCCCAGCTTCCTCAAAAACACGTAACGCGTATGACTCTGTCTCTATATCCAGGTGTGCAAGGAGGGTGATCTTAGTTTTCCAAAAAACAGCCGAGCCTCCTCTCTTTTGGGTGAAGGCCATACTCTCAGGCAGCTTGTCTCACTCAGGGCTCAGCAGGCAGCCAGGAACTTCTCAGGGTATGTCCAGTAGGGAGGATTTCATTTCAGGAAATGGGGAAATTATGCAATTCTGGAAAGGTGGTAGGGAGGACGGGTTGGGAAGGTTGCTGGCGACCTTCAGGAACTCTGGACGTTCACGGATGGGGAGCAAGCTGCTGCCGGTGAGCTCAGCTGCACGTGACCCCGGCATGTGTGCTTTTCTGGAAGTCAAGGGAAGCCCGTCACTGCTAGTTCACAACTGGGGAACTTCCCTCCCCTTGCTTCTCTTACTCAGTGGATTGTAATGCCTATACCTGAGAACTGAAGCATTATTTTATTTTTATTTTTATTTGATTTTGAGAGAGAGAAAGAGAGAGAGGGAAAGAGAGAGAGCTGGGGGGGGGGGGAAGGGACAGAATCCAAAGCAGGCTCCATGCTCAGCATGGAGTCCTAAGTGGGGCTTGATCTCATGTCAAGAGTCCGATGCTTAACCGTTGGAGCTACCAGGTGTCCCTGAGTCCTGAAGTTTCTCAGGCAATGGTTGGAACAGCGGCTGCAGCTAGAGCACGGGGCCCCGAGTCATGTCCAGGCTCCCGGTCCAGCCAGACAGCCTGAACTGGGGTCATGACACTGTCTTGGTCCAGTCTTGGCTGGACCAAGAAGTATCTGGAGGGTGATTCTGTCCCGAGGAGTTGAGGACGCCTCTTGCTTTGGCGTCTTGCTCGGTTTTCACGGAGTCTTCCGAGGGCCGTCTGCGGCCGTGCTCCACTTCTGTGGGCGGAGTGTTTCCCCGCCAAAGTGTCTCCCTGTGGGACACAACAATCCACAACTCATCCAGGTGGCTGATTCCAGGGCCAACCTCCTTCTCTCCCCGCCTCCTTTCTCTTCTTTTTTTACTTTTATTTTTTTTAAAGATTTTATTTATTTATTTGACAGAGGGGAGGGGTGTGAGCACAAGTGGAGGGAGGCACAGAGAGAGAAGCAGACTCTCCACGGAGCTGGGATCCTGATGCCCGGCTCGATCCCAGGACCCCGAGATCATGATGTGAGCTGAAGGCAGACTGAGTCACCCAGGCGTCCCTTCTTTCTCTTCTTTATTATTTTTTTTTTAAAGATTTTATTTATTTACTTGACAGAGAGAGAGAGACAGCAAGAGAGAGAACACAAGCAGGGAGAGTAGGAGAGGAAGAAGCAGGCTTCCCGCTGAACAGGTTAGCCTGACACGGGGCTTGAAGCCAGAACCCTGGGATCATGACCTGAGCCAAAGGCAGACGCGTAATGACTGAGCCACCCCGGCGCCCTTTTCTCTTCTTTATCCCCTCTGTCTGTAAGTCAATATTTGTAGTGGAAGCCACACCAGCCGATAGGGTCAACCCAGCCCTGGATTTGAACCCGTGGCTCTGACTTTGGCCCTCACTAACCTCAACTTACTTCCTCTACCTACACTGGGCGGTCACAGAGCACATTCAAAGGGTGCCGACCTGATGGATGAAATGCTACCTCCTCTCAGCGGCATCTTCCCATGTTGGGTCCCCTTGAGTGCTCAGAGTGTGAGGGGACACTGTGGAAAGGCAGCAGATACAGAGCAGATAACCTCTGACCCTTTCAAGGAGCACCGCCACCCAGCTCTTTGCCATCATCCGAAGGCCTCTTGGCTCGAGTGGGGCCAGAAGGCTGAGGAGCAGGAACTTGTACAATCTGCTCGTCCAGTAGCATCTCAAACGCTTCATGGGGGCGTGAAGTGCTCTTACATCATAAGCCGCACAAATCCCGCAGCCTCGGAAATCTGCTCTGCCTCATCTAGCCTGGGTCCCGGGCTGCTGGTGTGAGCTGCCTTCCCCGGCTCTGAGTTTAAGCTCATTGTTATTGGATGCTCAGGCTGGGTGTCTGCGTGATAACCCCAGAGCGCGAACACTCAGGCAAGGGGCAGATGGGAAAATCCCCAACATGTGTCTGTTGTCAGATGATGACTAAGCCGCCCTCATCACCACCAGGCCTTGTCACAACAGAATCGTGTATGTCAGACCAAAATTGGAACCCTGAGGTTATCGCATAGGGCCAAGGGGTAGATGAAGAGTGTTTGCACTGTCACCTCTGATCACTTCTCCTGGAGGCGCGGAGATCCACGGGGGTAGGACTCTGAGACCGATCTTTCCAGCTCCGGCAGAGGCGAGAGGCTGGTCCTGGGGAAGCCAAAGCTCTTCCATGAATTCTTTGCAGAGAGGTTGATGGATTGAGACATATAATTAATATACGTCTCTATATTTATATATAAAAACCCTTACAAATCACATCCCTTGAGCCAGGTCTTTTAATAATGGAAGATGGTAGATTACTGCTTTATTAGTCCCTTCCAAAAGCTTATAAAAATTATCTTTTGCCTCTGGGAAGACATTTTATCAGAATTTATAGCAACTCAGAAAGTCTTGAGATATCAGATTCAGAAACGAAGAAGCTTTCTACGACTCTTTCTGCTGCAGACAGACCCCGGTCTCCGCTCTCCTTGTAAATTAAAATCTCGAACATTATCTACTTTATGAAATAAGACACTTGGCTCTCCTATCTTGAGTCAGCTCTTTAATTAATATAGACTCAAGGAGGCAAACGCCATCAATGCACATGAGTGGCTCTGGAGGGTGGGTTTGGGGGGGGGGCAGAGGGAGACCTATGGAATCTACAGAGAAGCACATTCAAAGCACACCCCTCCAGGGACAAGGCTCCTATGGGGGGCCACGCAGTCCACTAATGGCTTGGAGTGATTTTCTTGGGCGCGTTCCGTGGCCATGGCGGGAGGGCTCCATTATTCATCAGCCCAGCTTCTCCAAGGTCCTGCATCTTCCACATATTTCTTGCAAGGGAAAAGCAGACCAGCTAAACAGGGCAGGGCGTGCAGGGACCAGAGCCGAGCCCCAGACCTCCGTAACGGCTCCACCACGAGGTGAATGCAGAAATCCACAGGAGCGCTTAACTTCCAGGGCAACGGGACCCCGCCACGGTCTCGGGGTGCTCGATCCACGGAATGGTCTCCTTCAGTAGGATTCCGGCAAGTTGTGATGCCCTATGTTTCGTTTTTTTAGTCGTCCTTTTTTATTGTGGTTTGCAGATACGCACCACAAATTCATTTCTATGGTTCTCTAGAATATGTTCTGTCTGATTTTATTCATTTTTTATTTCTTTATTTATTTATTTTAAGAGGGAGAGGAGCCGAGGGAAAGTCTTCAGCAGGCTCCCCGCTGAGCACAGAGCACCACATGGGGCTCAATCTCACCACCCTGAGATCATGACCAGAGCTGAAATCAAGAGTTGGAAGCTTCACCCACTGAGCCACCCAGAATTTTTTTTTTTCCTAGAATATCCTCCAAGCAATTTTGTGTTTACTGAACTCTTTTCTAGGTATTTCAGGCATGGCTCTTGTGTTGTTTTCAAGATTCCTTTCTGGATTGGACAACTTCTCTAGTCATTCCCTTTTATCATCTCTTACAGAAGTCCACCACGAGTCAGATTAGAAACAAAACTGGCCTCCAGCCACAAATAATTTAGAATCATTAGAATTATTAAACCCCACTGGCCTCAGTGGGGACCCAGGGAGTGTCCGTGAAACCCTGAGCAAGAGCCAGTGGGTGCTGGTGACCTGATCCTGGGAAGGAGGGAGCTAAGCCCCTCAGTCCAGGACCAGCTTCAATCTAGCAGAGAAAGTAACCCAGGTGGGCTTCTGTCACTCACCCCTGTCTGCATACCCAACTTTTTCTTCGGCTTCTTCCCTCTCGCCCAGAGCATGCACGACCTTCGTCCTGTCCCATGGGAAATTTCATGGCCCCACCATCTCTGCTCTTGCTCCCTGTAAAAATGAACTAGTGACACAGAAAATCACTCTGGCAAATAATAATAACAATCCAGTTGTAGGACTCTTTTTACAGCAGGGATGCTGACAGCTTACCAAATATCCATGTGCTCCTCTCCACACCCCAGCCTCTTTGCCGTTAGGCAGAGTTGCGCCCTCATTCCAACCAACGGGCTACCAGTGGAAATGACAAGGGTCATTTAGGTTCAAAGCATCTAAAGTTTGGTGTGAACTCTCCAGACCTCACACCTCTGGGGCAGTGACTTGGGAAGCCATGATTTGAGATGATGAAGCCAAAAGATAGAACTCTGCACGAGAGAACTCATTCCGTGTTAAGCCACTGAAATTTCGGGATTTTTTTTTTTTTTTTTACTAGGGTACATCCTAACCTCATCTGACTCCTACAAGTTCACGGCTTCTAAAGTAGTTTTTCCAACCACTGTTTAATCGGATCTTCATAAGATCTCCAGGAGAGAGGCCCTGTAAAGACAACTAACTGGTCCCCACGGGTGTCTGAGACTCAGAAAGGGGAAATGATTTGCTTGATGACTCAGTTTATAAATGGCAAATACAGGAGTCTACACCCAGGTTCAACACTCTGTCCTAACCCACACTCTGAACTGGAGTCTTCTTGCTACAGGTGTTCCTGTTTTAAAGCAGGTGGCTTGCAGAAAGACGACCCACAAGAACCAGTGTGGAAATATGGAATTAATCCCTGCTTGGCCAAGGAGAGAATAATGCCCAGGCGGTAGATTTGTTGGTGGGGCTATAGGAAGGTAGAGGTGATTTAGGAGGTCCATATGACATGGACATAATGCTCCCTCCTGAGCCACACCAGGAAGATTTTCCATCTGGTCCCCATGTGTTGAACAATCTGTGGTGCCCAGCTCACAGCATCAGGAACTCAGATACCGCTTCTAGGGAGCCGGCTGAGGTCGGGGGTGGGGGTGGGGGTGGGGCTGATCCATCCGACGAGAGGTATGGAGGATTTGCAGGCAAACTCCATCTGACCTTGGCCAGCACTGCCCAGCGTCCGGTCCCACCTCCTTCCCCAAAAAGGGTGTCGGGCAGCCTTCCAAGATGGGTTTTATTCCTTTTAATAGAGAAATAGGAAATGAGCCTTAAGAGAAGGTGAGGAATTATTGCTGTTTAATTGCTCTAAAAATATCTCACCAGGGTTGGCTGTGAGTTCACTCCTCCTAGGTGCTGATCCATGGTTCCAGTGAGAAGTAGCCAGAGGCCGGGTGCAGCGCTGGAAACCAAAACGGCCGATCCAGCTGAGACCTCTGAAAAGGAAGGGCTTGCACGTGGCCAGCCCAGTAGGAGCAGGGCCCATTCACCTGACTTGGCTCAGCCCTGGGCATGGCAAGTTTCCCGGAACAGGACGTGTGTAACCTGCTCTGGAAGGTTCTGTCTCGGCTCCAGTCCTGCCTCTGCCTTAGTTCACAATGAGACCCCGGGCACAGCTCTCCCACCTTCACTCGAAACCCCCTGTACCCCTGTCTGTAAGAAGGGGTTGTGTGCTTTCTTAGGTCCGTTCTGTAGTAGACACCACTGGTAGCTTTCCCAGCACGAGGACAACACAGATACCATTCGGGATCCCTCTTCCCATTCCCAGGTCCAAGACAAGACTTGGGCTTCTCAGAGCCGGTCAGCAGGTGACATTCTGCAGGCTTCTTGCTGCTCTAGAGATGAGCGTTATATCTTATCTGCTCTGAAACCTATCACCACCTTTGTACCAAAGTCACACTTCCCACCAGCTGCTCCCAGCCAATGACCCTGCGTGGCCAGGGTGATGATTTCCTGAGATGCTGATGCTCAGACTCTATATTACCGGGTCTTGAACCCAGATCTTTCGACTTTCACATGACAACTCTTTTCCCTAAAATGCGAGATCCCAGAAACTGTGACTTCCCCTCCCCCAGCAGTCTTTCTTCAGCAAATGATACACAATTCTTTAAACAAACAGGCACTCACTGATAGACCCAGTGAGTCACCGAGGGCTGCTAGAGTTGGCCTTCATGCACGAAAATTAGCATGTTAGAAGTTTCTCGAAGACTCGATTCAGCACTTGGCTAAGAAGTCGGGCGACCATGCAGCCCTTGGCAGCTTTGCAAAACGCTACCACATGTTGCCCCAGGCCGCGATGTCCTCCGAGAGAGGTCCAGGCATGGTCGGGGCTGCGTCGGCTGCTCCTGGTCTGTAGTCGCTGCTGTTTTTATGTTTTAATTACGAATCGCTGTTGGTTTGGTTCCCTCGTCATCAGCGCAACTTGTGGCTGGCTGTCGGTTAACCCCACAGCATGTAGGGATGCATATTTGCACCAGCGGAGTGTGGGGCCTATCATTTTCCAATAACGACTAGACTCAGAAACATGTAGGTGTTGCCGTTTGGTTATGAATCACCCCCGTGCCCTTATTTCTGCAGCAGATGGCTGTGTGGACTCACTCCATCCAGTACTTCCACGGGGCTCCTCAGTGGTATCGCCGCTCTCTCTTTCCCTCCTCCTGCAGTGGCTTACGATGAGATAGACGGCCTGGGGGCTTTGGTCTGGCTGAAGTAGGCTGTGGACTCAACAGGCGGGAATTGTTCTAGAAGATTCTAGAACTGAGGTGCTAGACTGTGGAGGAGGGGGCAAAGAGAGGAGGAAAAAGTGGAAGGAACAAGGCTCTTGACTTCCACCTCCCCGTCAGTTAGAGACCCTCCATGATAGCTTGCCATCTGAGCTCTTAGTCCTGCGGGGGCTGGGTAGGGCAGGATGGGACCCGGGGCTGACATTCAGCAGGAAGTGTTTATCCCTAATACCTGCTGGGAGGTGACCCTGACCCGATCCTGTATCATTGAGTTAGGGTTTCCTTGTGGCAAGCAACCAACAACAGGGACAACGACTAGTTCAAAGACAGACAGGAGAGTGGAGTTAGGATGGGGCTTAAGATAGAAAGAAATACTCCCGGTGCTATTATGGAGATGATGATACTCATAATGGGCAGTCTTTCAGATGTGCTATAAACACTTGATGCATTTTTACTTCAGTCTGACAACAGTCCTATGCGATAGGAACCATCGTTATGCCCATTTTGCAGATGAACAAACTGAGGCACAGATAAACAACTTGCCCCACATCACACAGTTAATAGATGGTGGGGCCAATAGCCTGCCTTGGGATGGTCCTGCCCCCTGCCCCCAATGAAAGTCACTGCCAGTGAGCGTCCTCAGAACTAACGCTTTCCCAAAGCTTCTGGAACCTTCCCCCCGCCCATTTCCTTCTTGAAGTCTGGAGTCATAAAAGTGTTTCTCTTATTAGTCCCAGGCATCTCACTACAGCAAGTGGTTTCCTTACATCCTACTCACACCTTTGTGTTCCTTTATGAAAACCTCTTCTAATTATCTTATTTTGAATGTGCCATCTGTTATAGTACTACGAGCCGATTTCGGAGAATCCTAAACACCTTCGATCGGAGACCATACCACGAGTTCACGTTTCATTAAGTCAGAGGAAAAAAGCAACCCACGGAACAGTGCCACACTATTGATTGTAAGGCCAGTGTCAGTGTGAAAACGTGGGTCTAAAAACCAGAGAAATAGAGAATGACTCCCACTTTGTGGATGAAGGCATGGCAAAACAAAGCAGATAAACATCTCGCTTGAGTAACCCAGCCAGCTGACGGCCAAGCCAGGGTTTAGACCAGATAGTTTTGTTCTAGATCCCACACCCTTGCTGCCCCCACGCTGCTCTGAGTGTGTGGAGCAGAGTTCCAGAAACTGCTGTGGAGGCAGGGGGCTTGCAGCTGAGGCCAGCAGGGACGGGGGAGGGCCGGCCCCGACGACATGCTGAGGCCGAAGCTCTGGGGGAGTCAGGCCAGGGCTGCTGTGCAGTTTGGGGGGAAGAATGGGGGACAGAAAGGGCAGCTCCTCCCTGGCAGAGAAGCCAAACACTGTCCTGGACAAAGGGGAGGGCTAGGATGATGGCCCAGCCTCCCCAAAGAGGCCCTGGTCCCTCCGGCCTCTGCCTTCCAAATTCAGCGTGTCATCGGTCGACAAATATAGAGTAGGAGAAAACGAAGTAAATGAGTGGCTGTTCGAAGCCGCGGGACAGCTAACCATAATGGGGGTTTTCGGTTTTCTGCTCGAGACACAAACAGCACATTCCTCAGCTGAAATAGGCGGGTGGAGAAACAGGGCATCGTCAGACGGGAACACCCCCCCGGGCCAGGATGAGCCAAAGGAGACAGAAATAGGCCAAAGCTACCACATGAAGGGAGTTCGTCTGTGTCTGGCCCAGGGGGGTGGGTGGGGGGAGCACCAGCCCAGCCCCGCCCTGCCCCAGGGGAGGCTGTGTCACCTGGGGAGGCTCTGGCTTTGCCCCCAGGAGCAGGCACCCGTGTGCACGCCTGGGATCTGGGTCTATGGCAGCTGGGACAGCAGCCCCCTCCTCAGACAAGGGCGCTGGGGCATTGAGACGCGGTGTGGACCAGCTCGCTTCGCCCCCACCAGGCACACGCATGCACATGCCCTCATGGACTCGCCCACATGCACAGCACACATGCCCTCACAGATCCACGGACACCCAGCATGTACAGGCAGATCTGGGAACGTGGGCATAAGGCCACGCACGCACACAACACAGAGGCCCACACAGCTGCGACATCACACCCACATCCGTGTGCACATCAACACACACCCATGCACACCAGCGGCATGTGGGCACTTGGAGACCCACGAGACCGTGTCTGCTGAGCCTTACAGATACACAAACGCAGGAGCAGGTCTGTAGCACACAACTGCAAGTGCATACACGTACACCTGCCCACACGACAGGTACACACATACAAACACCCACGTGTGCAAGCCCGCACATGCAAGCCCACAGTCTCAGTCCCACTGTCCCTGGCTCCAGGGACCTCCTCTCTCCCTGGGTACGGTCAGCCCAGAGAGACCTGGGCTAAGGCTGCGGTCAGTTCATCTGAAAGAGCTTCCAAGGGTAGGTTCAGGGGGCTCTGGGATGGAGGATCAGGGAAAAACTACCAGAGAAGTCCAGAATCTCTCTTGTTCCATTCCCCCTCCTCCCAGCTCCCAGCCAACCTAACCTCACTGCATTCCCTGGCTCATCTCTGGGAAGGAGGAAACAGCAGACCGATTCCAAGCCTTCCCCGTAGACAGGGCCTTAGCATGTCCACGGCTTATTGGTACCCCATTTTCTGTGAACCTCCCAGAAGCTGTGGGTCTCTGAGCCCTGCGGGTCTCTACGGTGCCTGTGCTTGGTGCATAAATAAATGAATGAGCGAAGTACAAGAGCTTGGATTGGTATTCCCACTTCGCAGCTAGGAAGACTGAGGCCCAGAGAAGGGCAGCACTTAGCCAGCTATCCTCAGCAGAGCCACACCTTCCTGCTCCTCCTCCTCCTCCTCACACTCAGGCCTGGGCAGTGAGACCTGGACAAGGCCGGTAGGCAGTAGAGTGTCCCTGGAGTCCCATCTGGGCTCTGTCCTGGCCCATCCCCAGGGCCCAGAGAGGGCTGGCAGCTCCAGGACCAACACCTCCCATGGAAGGGCTGGCTGCCAACTCTTGCTGCTTGCTCAGCTCCCCTGCCCTCTCTCAAGGCTCCCCCAGACCTCCTCGTGGACTGCAGTTTTCTGGCCCTGAGATGCAGGCTGGGGGAGAGGAAGAGGAACAGCCGGAGACATAAGGAGTCAGTGTTTGTTTAGCGGAGACCATGCAGGGGTGTGGGGGGAGGCCTGGTGTCTTCCAGGCAGGGCACCCAGCAGACGTGCAGACATGGGTGT
Source organism: Mustela nivalis (assembly GCF_964662115.1). Lineage (NCBI taxonomy): Eukaryota > Metazoa > Chordata > Mammalia > Carnivora > Mustelidae > Mustela > Mustela nivalis. Next base: position 28,096,217 of record NC_139037.1, on the reverse strand, counting down.
CAGATCCATGTGCCACACCCCCAGCCACAGCGCGGAGCTAGAAAAGGCAGCGGCAGACTCTGCCTGGGAGCCCACACTAGTGGGGAGGTGGGGGGCATGGTAAGAGACCTTCCGATTGCACTCAGTCGGGGATTTTCCAGGTTTTGTTTTGGAACAACAAAACCTTTTCTCGGGATGATTTTTTTTTTTTAAAGTTCTAAATTAAAGTGCAATTTACATTTTGTAAAATCCACCCTTAAAGCATGCAGTCCTGCTAGCTGAACAAACACAGTCGTGTCACTATGACCAGAGTCAAGGTGTAGAAGAGGCCCCTTGGCCCCACCAAAGTGCCCCAGGGCCCTCACCCCCTCCCTATAGCATTTTGTCATTTTCAGAATATTCTAGAATTGGGATCCTGCAGGATCTAGCCACTTCCTTCAACAACATAGGTAACCCTGCACTAGGACTTACCCAGGGCGCTGGGCACATCAGCCATCACATCAGCGCATCTCAACGCCCCATTTTTAATTGCTGAGTAGTATTCTATTCTGGGGATGAAGCCGGGGATATTTGTCTATCCTCCACACGGGGGCAGGGGGTGCATCTAAGCTGTTGGTACTTTCTAGCTATTCCAAATAAAGCTTCTATGAACACGTGTATACAGATTTTTATGTAAATATATCTATTTTTATCCCTCCGTGGTAAATACAGCGGGAATTGATGGGTCTGGGGTAAGTATATATTTAACTTAACTTTTTTTTAGAGTTTTACGTATTTATGTATGTATTTTAGAGAGAGAGAGAGAGAGAGAGAGAGCGAGCACACATGAGGGGGAAGGGGAGGGGCAGAGGGAGAAAAATCTCACACAGACCCCCTGCTGAGTGCAGAGCCTGATGTGGGGCTCCATCCCACCACCCATGAGATCATGACCTGAGCTGAAACCTAGAGTCAGACACTCGACTGACAGAGCCACTCAGGCGCCTCTATGTATTTAAATTTCCAGGAAACTGCAAAATTTCCGAAGTGTTTATAGCACTTTGCCTTCTCCCCCCACCAACACCCCGCCCCGCCCCGCCGGCAATGATGGATGGTTCCCATCACTTGGCATCTTTGCCAACAATGGGTACTGTTCCTTTCCCCCACGATGTTATAGGTTGTGTCAAGTGAGGTCTTACCGGAAACCCCAATCTACAGAACAGGAAAGTAGAGCTGCCCCGGGGCGAAGCCAGGAGACAAAAGTAGGGGGACTCAGAGTCCTGCACTGGACCCTCCCCACTCACGGTGGGGGCTCCCTAGTATCTCTTTGGGGCCAAGGCCAGAAAGTAAAGAGGGATGGCCCAAGGTGACACACCTCAACGAGAGGGAATGGGGCTAGGACCAGACCTTTGATACCAGGGACTTGACCGTGGGTGCATCCTGTCACTGATGGAAAAGGGGGAGTGGGACCCTCCAGCCACCTCCAGGGGCCTCTCCCCAAAGGGTCCTCTTTGAGGCCGACGACCAAGCTGCCTCTCTCAGGAAGTGGTGGGGGCCGAGCAGCAGGTCTGCATTCGAACTCCTCTCCAAATGGGGCCCGTCCTCCTCGCGGCCGAAGCCCTAGGTTGTTCTACCAAAGACCATGATTTACACAGTACCATCTGACACCTCCTCGCTTTATCTTCCCATAATTAAGCAAAGCCAGGTGGTGACAAATGCGCCCCACGCCCATGGCATCACGGCTCCCCGGGACCCTGCTCTCAGCCACAGGCCTCTGAAGCTAATTCATCCTTCTCTGGCTGCCCAGGTTGGAGTTGATAAATCAAGCGAGTGTGTGAGCCAATTACAAGGTCATCACTCAATGGAGAGAGAGGATTGCCTGGAGTTTCTGAACTTCATATTTTATTGGAAGAGCTGGCAGTGCTGGGCCACTGACCTCAGGAGAAGCACGGCTTCCAATCTGTCAGCACAGCCCACCTCTTGGACAAGGGGAAGCCTCTCCTCAAACTCTACAGGGCTTGGTGTTCAGCCCTCATGGAGGGGGTGTGGACACAGGGGTGGCAGGGTCCAGACTCCCTCCACTCCCTCCCAAAGCTACCCCATAGCCCTCTTGCTTTCTTGTCCCTGAGAATACAGCTGAGCATAGCCTAGCCCAATGCCTGGGGGCCGGGGGAGGGGGCTGGATCTTCAGCCTCACACAGATGTTTGTGGAGTATGGTGTCTACAGTTCAAACCTTGACTCCACGTTAACTTTCTGGCATAGGAGATGACATATGATGGGCCTGTGCAAAGTGGGTCCCTGCAGAAAGGCGCTGGGACCACCCAGTCTCCTTTGGGGGTCAAGGCTGTCTTTAGTGGGGGTGGGCAGGCTGGCCATCATGGCTTTGCCCTCCCTTCCAGCCCCTTGATCTCCTGGGTGCCAGGAGAGGAATAGGTAACACCCCTTACTATCAATTCACCCCTATAAAAAAATAGTAATCATATTTCTTGAGTGTGAAGCCCTTACCTTGCTATGTAAGTTGAGATTGGGTTTCAAAAATAAAAACTGGATTGATGATGGCTTGAACCAATGGCTCTCAAGGAGCGGTACCCTCACCCCCACTGTCAGCATCACCCAGGACCACGTTTGGAACAAAATTCTCGGGCCTCACCCCAGGCCGACCAAATCAGAAACACTGGGCACTGCAACCCAGCAATCTTTGTTTTAACCAGCCTTCCACGTAATTCTAATGCATACTAGAAGTTTGAGAACAGCTGTCTTCAGCAAACATAGATGTCAAGTCTCTACCCCTTAGAATAAACCCAAAAATAGACAGTCCAGAGGCCATGAGGTATCTCCACCTTTTGGTTCCACCATCTTCAGCACAAGGATCCATTCCCAAGATCACTTTGTACTCCAAGATGGTGGCTGGAGCTCCGGCCATCGTGTCGGCCTTCCAGGAAAGACGGAGAATGAGGCAAGGAGGAAAGAGCAATGGGCTCTGTCAAGGCAGACCCCTGTAATGCTCCCAGGAACTCTACCACCATGATCAGCAACTTTCACTTACATCTCCTGGGTCAGCCTTAGCTGCAAGGGAGGCCAGGAAAAATGATCTTTTATCTGGGCTCTTTGTTGGCCAAATAAAGAATGTTGAGGTAGGTAACAAGCAGACACTCCTGTACACCCTCTCCATTAATCTCCCAGCGACTCTCAGGGGGAAATGAGATCACTTCCCCCACCTTCCAAGTGACAGAAATGACCTTCAGAGAGACCAAAGCCAAGTAGTTAGAAGTTGCTAATTAGCCTGGGCCAAATGACTTCCTTCTCTTGCCCCCTACCCCTAGGGGCCTCTAAGGGCTGGGCTTATGTAATATTTCCCCTTCTCCAGACCCCAACGATTTACCTGTCCGCCCTCCCAGTGCCAGAAGGTTTCCAAGCCTGATTGAGTAGGGGACAGAAAGGAGAGAGGGGAAGGTTCAGGCCCTCTCCAGAGACAGGGAAGCCCCTTCTCTTTCCAGAGGTAAATAGTAAAACTTAATTAGCAGCTCACACTTGCCAGGCAAGTAATCCGCAGGCTTTCAGAGGCATCTGTTTCCATGGGCTCAGAGGGAATCTCGTGAGCTCCCTTCTGCCGGGTGTCGAAGCTCATGCAGCCTCTACCAGTGGGGCTCGCTCAGCTGGAGAGGGCCGGGGCCGGGAGCTTCCTTTTCCAGGCTGCATCCACGGGGTGCTTTCCCGTGAATCCCTCTGACCTAGGCCCCTTGAGGAGCCCAAGGTGTGGCCTCAGACAATACCGCAGTCAGAGCACTAACCACCGGAGACTTGTCCCTCGTCTCCTATGGACCCACTGAAATATTCCTAGAAAATGGGGCCGACTGGGAGTTGGGAAAGAAAGCAGGTTTGGAAACAAAGGGAACACGTCGGGGCCTCGGTTTAGGTGGGGGGTCGGGGGAGCCCCAAAGAGGTGAGCTGCGGTTGGCGAGCACTGGCAAGGCCCCCTCCTCTCCTCTGAAAGTTCTTCCCTTCTCTCTTGGCCTTTGACCAACTGTAGGCTTGACAAGTCACTCCTTGGAGTTAAGGCCTGACCTAGCTTTTGGGGTTAAGACGTACCCCATTCCAGGGCGACTGGGTAGCTCAGTCGGTTAAGCCTGGACTCTTGATTTCAGCTCAGGTCATGATGTCAGGGTCGTGAGATGAAACCCCGCGTCGGGTCCCATGCCCAGCATGGAACCTGCTTGGGATTCTCTCTCTTCCTCTACCCCTCCTCCCTGCTTATGCTCTCTTGCTCTCGCTCTCTCTCTAATAAATAAATAAAATGTTAAAAAAGAAAAAGACTTGCCCCATTCCTACCTTGTCAGAGTTGTACATCTAGTCCCCAAGTATACACTGGGAGGGAGCTTGGGGATGTTTTTCTGGATAAGAAGGCTTGAGTCTCTTTTCTGGAAGGATACACAGGATAAGAGACAGACACCTGAATGGGAGAGGTATACGGACCTGGGGGAACAAATACAAAATCAGAGTTCAAGTTTCCCTGCTTTCCCTTACCAATTCTGACCCTACATAAAATTTAGTGCATCCGGGCCTCAGTTTCCACCTCTGTGGAAAATGGGGATGCCCCAGTCATGTGCCTGAACTGTCCTAATCTTTGTTACCCACTTTTAAGTGGAACCTGTGTATTGCATATATATATATGCAATATATATATATATATATATATATATATATATATATATATATATTTAATTTTCTGTATATTGGGGGCACCTGGGTAGCTCAGTGGGTTAAATCCTCTGTCTTTGGCTCAGGTCATGATCTTGGGGTCCTGGGATCGAGCCCTGCATTGGGTTCTCTGCTTTGCAGGGAGCCTGCTTCCTCCTCTGTGCCTGCCTCTCTGCCTACTTGTGATCTCTGTCTGTCAAATAAATAATCTTTTAAAAACATTTCTGCATATTATGATGTTTTGACAACTTTTTTTTAAAAAGATTTTATTTATGTGACACAGAGAGAGAGAGCACAAGTAGGGGAAGGGGGAGAGGGAGAAGCAGGCTCCCTGCTGAGCAAGAAGCCCACTGCAGGGCTCGATCCCAGCACCCTGGGATCACGACCCGAGCCAAAGGCAGACACTTAACTGACTGAGCCACCCAGACACCCCTGATGTTTTGACATCTTAAAAATACCTTTCTGCCTGGGAGAAACTGCTTGTCTCTGGGCCAGCCAATTCTTAGAGGTAGCACAGGGCCCAGCAGGAGCCTGTCTTTGATATGCAAACTAGGCGATCCAGAGCTAGGCCTGTACCCCCACTTTCTGCCCCTGCCCCCGGGAGGCAATATTCCTCTGTCTTGATCAGCCCTGGGCCGGGCGCCCAGCAACCAGAGACCATGCCTACAGCCCAAAGCCCACGGAAAGGATCCGAACTACCCACTCAAGGCTGCTCACCTTGCTGGGCTTTGCCTTTCCCTCCAGCAGCCCCCTCCTGTCTTCTGCCTCTTGGCCACCCTGCTGTCTTTTCCATGTGATCCTACATGGTATGCCCTGTCTCCTGTCTGTAGGACCTGTGAGTCTAATCGACATTGCTCTTATGATGCATCATTATTTATTATCAAGCCTCTCCCATACCTCCTCTTGTGCTTATGTCCAACGGACCATCTCAGAAAGACTACAAAGCAGCCTGCCCCGAAAGTAGAGGGCATGGTGTCTCTAGGTGCAGCCATCCTGGGCCTTCAGCCGAGGCGGGTCAGGGGAACCTGACGGCTCAGAGGAGAAGTAATCGAGGCAGCAGAACCTGGGTTTGGGGCTTCCTGCTTCTCTGTTCACCTCCGCAGAGACCTAAGGATGGTGGGGCTGGAATACACGGTTGGGGGATCCTAAGAGTGAACGTCTCCCTACAGGTGTGAGCCTGGTTCCTTCCCACCTTGGCTGGATGCAGAAGCCCAGTGGGGGGTCCCGCCTCAGACACAGCCAATCAGCTCTGCAGCTTCCACTGACCAGAAGACCCTTCCACGCAGCCCACCCAAAGCCAGGCTCCAGATGCCGATTCCCGGAGGCCAGCCTGTCAAGCCCCAAGGTGAGTGCCAAGCTCCAACTCCCTCCCAGGGCTCCTCTTATCTTGTTCCCCCAATCCCAGTGCCTCTGCCCAGCTGCCTCAGGCTCCCTCCAGCCTCTGGTGGCATGGCAGGATTTTAAAATGTGTGCCAGGACTCTTGACCCCTGGTTATTCAATCAAACACTAGGCGAGATGTTGTTAAATCAGGATTTGGCCGATGGGATTAAAGTCCCAAATCAGTGGCACTTAAAATACAGAGATTATGAGGATGAGGCTGACTTAACCACAGGAGCCCTTTAAAAAGCAGTTTTCTTCCACTGGCTACTGAAGGGGAAGTCAGAGACTTCCAGAACGCTGGCCTGGGAGAAAGCAAGCATCCTTGCTGGGAACTGCCACGGGGAAGGGCATGTGTCAGAGCCCAAAGCAGCCCCCGGGTCACAGCCCCAAACACCTTTGGTCCAACTGGTGAGACTCTGAGTAGAGACCTCAGTACACGCCAGACCCAGACTCCAGACTCCAAGACCTGTCCGTTAATAAATGCATGCTCTCCAATCTGTTATGTGTGAGGTAACTGGTTCCACAGCAGTGGGAGAAAATACACGCTACCTGGAGCCCCTCTTTCTCCATCACCCAGGCTCTGCCCTCCTTTCCAGGCCCAGGATTAGCCTTCATTTGCAAATCTCCACATCTACTCAACCTCCAGGAGGGCCCAAATCAAATACCAACGGGGCTGTCCGTTTCCCCCAGAATCCACCCGAAAGCAGAAGTATCTTTCCACTCCCGTCCCCACCCATGCCCTGTGCCCCATGTTGCAGCCATGTTGGGCAAATGAACATTCTCAGGACGTATCACCCAGTTCTAAACTCTGAGGCCTTTGCACTTGCTGTGCCTTCTGTCTGGAATGTTCTCCCCTTACCCTGACCCCCTCACTGCAAACCCATCAGCATCGTCATCAAATCCTCACAGAAGCCCTCCTGAAGAATGGAAAGTGACTGCCACCTGGGTCCCATCAGTATTTGTAACTCCTTCGACTATAGAACTTTCCCCCTCTCTCGGGATGATTTGTCTGTCTGCCTACAGGAGGGTGGGAGTTCCTGAGCTCAAGAGGCCTGGTTTCATCCCTCTTTCTGGGCTGGATACAGCCAGCTGCTGCTGGACAGACTGCCCAACCCGACTAGCTTCCCCACGGAGCTGCATACTCAATTCTTGGGTCCTGAGTCAGGATTTGGCCATGCAAGACCCCACACCCCTGGTTATTTAGCTGTGTATCAGATTCAAAGAGGTCCCCGCTTGTCTGGCCTCATGGAGTACAAAAACAGCCTTCCATCAAGTTGCAGGGGAGCTGGGACAGGAAGGATCCCTGGGGAGATGGCTTGTCTTCCCAGGCCAGAGAACCCAGAGCCCACTGTTGGGTCGTCCCACTGTTTCCAGCTCAGCACCAGGCCTGCTCGCCTGAGGTCCACAGGGCCCGATGACATCCACAGCCAAATCCTCGGGATACTGGGGCCGGATTGGAGCAGCCGGTCAAGAAGCATCCAACTCCAGAGATGCTGGGCCCACTGAGGGAACATGCCTGGTGAGCCCAGTGCGGAACAAGGTCTCCAGGGGAGCAGAGGTCCAGGGCTTGCTGGGGCTAGCCACCCTCAGCTTCAGCAGGAGAAGCTGCAAAGGATCCCCCCTGGAGGCACAATGACCCTTTCGAGTTGCCTCCTGCACAGCCCAGGGCGGGGGGAACCAGTGACCTGCATGTAGCAACATGAGCTTGAGGGTCTGACTGCCTAAGCTTTGCCAGCTATTGACGGAGAGACTCAGGCAAATCATTTACTTTCTCTGAGCCTCAGTTAATGTGCCAATAAACACGGAATGCGTAATAGTCACTCCTCAAATGGCCATTGAGAGGAGGAAAGGAGATAATGCATGGGAAATTTAAGCACGCGCCCGGCATGTAAAAAACACCGAATAAATATTAGCAATGATGATGATGATGGTGATAGAGATGATTCTTTGATCCTCTGCTTCAAGAGTCTGGCATCTCCCGGTCTGGCCCTAACAACAGGCTCAGAAGGGAGCTCTCCAGACCCTGCGAAGAGTCCATGAGTCCTTCCAGGGATCGCCAGAGTTCTGAGATGCAGGAGGTGGGATGGCTTGTAGTGGAAGAGTTTCCCGCTCCCCTAACAACCCACATGTTGCCTCTTATTTCCCAGATGCTGCCCTCAGCTGATGTGATCAGTCCTGGGCAATGAGCTCAAGAGCTGAGTGTTAGTGATGGACAGCCGATGATTCTCAACCTTCTAGTTGTTTCCACTGTGATCATGGAGCCATGTTTTTGAGACCGTGCAAGCTGCTGGGATCATGAAGTCAGGGCAAGGGGACCAGGCTCCCCCCTCCTCCAAGAGCCCCTTCATCTGCAGAGGACTTTTCATGGGTGACAAACGAGCTCCTGTTGTGTCCAGGCGAGGGTACCTTGCTGCTGCGGCATGACCTAGCCCCTCCGGATCATGACAGGCTGGCTGAGCTACTGGACGCCATGCTGGCCATCGGTCGGTGGGAGGGGGAGGTGATTTCTAAGTGTAATGAAGCGTCAAATGAATGCTTTAAGAGGCAGACCCTTTTAAGAGGAGCCAGCGCCATTTGTCTTCGATGGAGTCTGTCCACTCCCAGGTTCCCAGGGAGGAGCGATAGATGATATCACTACGGGAGGACCAGGAGCCTACAGGGGGAAGGTTAAGAGATAGGAAAAAGGGAGCAACACCAAAGAGTGCAGAAGCAGCCCAACTCCCAGCGCAGGAGGCTTCATGGCTTTCCTTTCCCAGGAAAGGAAGAGCCAGTGCTGTCGACCCTCTTCTGTCTTGGGTGATTCTGTAAACAGCTTGTAGGTAAGATGATAATGGCCTCTACTCTCACTGTTTGATCACGATTGAGGGCATAACCAAGACTTGACATAAGGGGGGCCCCCATGGTCTCCTTTAAAGAGCATTTCCATCTTTAGAGTCAGAACAGGAGATGAGAAGGAAATGCAATCTCCAGCTGGCATTCTGCTACATGGTCGGGCCCCTGACCCCGGGGGTGGGGGCGGGTGGCAGGGGAGGGCACCCAGCACCGAGTCCCCCCACCAGGCCCCTCCTCAAGGCTGCCAAGGAGGGCAGCTCTCCACCCGTGGCCACCGGCCAAGCACAGCTCATTTGCTTCAAAACCTTCACAACAAACACACAAACTCCGAAAGCCAGGGCCCTCTGTCTCCCTCCTCCCTGGGCTGATGGGGGAGCGGGAGGAGGCTGAGGTTATTGAAATGCTATTTTAAACTCCAAGTCAGTGTTAACCAAAACCTTGAGGCTGATTAAACACGACCTTTGGGCCACGGGGCTCCAGCTCAAAAGGCAAACAGCTTCTACCCTCTCAACAGCTCCAGGCTTGTTTATTGGTTTGAAAGCCCTTAAGGGGCCCGCCAAGCAGAGGGGTGAGCAGGGGAAACTTTAATATCTGAAGGGAGAGATCAAAAGCAGTTGACATTTCTGGCAGAGAGCAAGCACGTATGTATCTTTATATGTATAGTGTTATAGCTGAGCAGAAGGGAAAAGGCATTTCTTCTCTGGGTTAAATCAAATCAGGCCACATGTTCTTGATCTTGACTGTGTTGTCTTATAATCTAACCAAATTTAACTGACATTGAGAATTTCTGATCTGAACAGTTAACAAGGAAATTTGGCCCAAATAACTTCATACACATTCTGAACATGAACTTGGTTTAGTCATCAGAATTGATGGGAAAGTGCCCTCCCAGCTCCCCTCTAGGGAGACTGGCAGAGGGGTGGCTGGCGGGTAAAGCTCCCGATCTCTGTCGTCCCTCCTGCTGATGGAGTCACTGGGGAAAGCAGCCCCTCAAGTGAGCAGGCTGTTTCCATGTCTGATCCTGGGGCCCAGGGATTATTTCCCAGTCACCCCAAAGAAGAGAGATGATTTTGACTTGGCAGAAGCATCTACAGGGCCACGAGGTCTGGGAGGATCCGTGAAAGGTGTCTTTGGGATTTGTCCACATGGAGGTTCCTGATAACCTTGTTGAGGGCAGTTTCAGTGTGGAGTTCAGTGGGAGGCAGGATGGCCTTGGACGATAGAAAAGATGCCCCTCCTTGAAGCTAGCCCAGCGCCTGGCACAGAGCAGGTGCTCAGTTAACATTTGCGGAATAGATTTTTTGAATAAATGAGTCTGTGATCAACTCAAGTAGCTGGTAACCGGAGAGCCATCTGCACTCCTTGCTCTTTGCTCATTGAATGCTGCTTTAGTTCCAGAAGGCAATGTCCTCAGTCCCAGGTGATGAGACATGATGTATGTAAGCTCATCATGACAATCCTCGTGTTCTCCCAGCTTCCTTTGTAGCTAGGGATGGGCCGGACGCATGAGCCAGCTCTGGCCAATAAGACCTAAGTAGTCAGTGCTAAGTCAGTGCTGGAGGGGTTGGCGGGGTCTGGGGGTGGGGTCCTACAAAAGCTTTTGCATCTTGGTTAAATGAGACAGAAGACATTGCAGGGTCCACTCCTTCCCCTCCCCCTTCCTCCTACCTTCAGGGAGAACTTACCATGACAAGTGACTAGTTGTCATTCAAATCCATCCTTTTCATTCTATGCTGCAGAAGTGTCCCTGAGAAGCACCTGCCTTTGTCTCCATCTGGATTTGGATACATCCCTACTTTTCATCAATGGGATATGAAAGGTGGCACTGACCCTGGTGGACCAAGATTCCCAGGAAGTGAGTGTGCCTTCTCTGTGTTCTCTCTCTCTCCCCCTTCACTGGATGGATACGATTGACAGAGATGAGGCCTCGGGAGAGAGCAGAGCTGCAAGATGGAAGGAGCCTGGATCCCCAAAGCACCACATAGTGGCCACCAGCCGGGAACCAGAGACACCAGCGCTGAAGTGATGAGAGGTCTGCAGGTAAATTGCCATTGTGCTAAGCACTAACATTGGGGGGATTATTTGTTACAGACCTGGCGTGATGCTGATGAATACACTTGATTTCTATAAGCTTGTAAACAAGTTATTTAAACTCTCTGTACTTCATTTTCTCCTCTGAAGTTGGAGATATCTGTAGTACCAACCTCCTAGGATGGTCAAGAGAAAGACATACAAAAGGCAATCAGCAGAGTACCTATTACACAGTAAGAGCTTATTATATGCCAACTAATCTCATGACCATTATTACCATTTCTTTTTTTTTTTAGAAGATTTATTTATTAGAGAGAGAGACTCTCGAGCAGATTCCGTGCTGAGCCAGATGCAGGGCTTGAACTCATGACCCTAAGCTCATGAGCTGAGCTGAAATCACAAGTCAGATGCTGAATCTGCTGAGCCACCCGGGTGCCTCCATTACTAGCATTTCTGAATCGGGAGTGGGCTAGATGAAGTCCTTTGTAGCTTTGAAAGGGTACGATTCTCTAGTCAGATCCTGCAAGGAAAGAGCAAAGAGAGGTGTATCTGAGCCTTTGCTATGTCTCCAGAGGAGGAAAAAAAAATGCCTGCAAAGGGAGGGAGAGATAAAGTATGAGGCTCTAACTTCTTTCCTACCAGATTCTCTGTCTCATCCGCGGGAGGACTCCTGGACCACGTTCATTTCTTAAGCTGATGAAATATCGATTAGAGCTGAGATCCCACATTCTGTAATCAATCTTTCCTCCCCATTTTTGCACAATTCATGCTATGAGTCTAGGATGCTTAGTTTTGTTGTGGTTTGTTTCTGTCAAGCATTCCTGGTACCCTTTTACACCCGGAGGGTGAGATGGGAATCATCGGGAGCTCTGGAACAGACCCTCACCTGATCCTGTAGTGGGGTGATGCCTCCTCACTGAACAGAGGGACAGAGAGAACCCCGATGAGGAGGCTGGAATGCAGCATTCCAGTAGTCCAGTCTTGATTCTTCCCCTTCACAGCTCTACTTGGGCCTCAGTTTCCTTGTCTGCAAAATGGGAACCATAATGTTTCCTACTTAAAAGGATTATAGCAAGAGGTAAATGAATTAATGTATGTAAGGTTATTAAAACTATAGCTGGCAATTAGGGGTATGTCCAGCTACAATTAACAAATACTCCTTCTACAGTAGCTTAAACAGGTAAGAGTTTATTTTTATCACCTAACCAAATGTCTATGAACAGGCATCCTAGAACTGTAAGTGACTCATCAGCAACATCAAGGACCTTAACTGTATCCATCCACCTTTTGCTCCACCATCCCTATCACCATGACCTTCATCTTCCATCCTGTAACCTCATAGTCACAATGTGGCTGCTCTTCTTCCAGACTTCTAGCCACATTCCAGGCAAGAGGAAAATGGAAGGAAGAAAGAGAAAGAGGTAGTGCATGGATTGGGTCAGCAAAAATTCTCCCAGAAACCCTCAGCTATGTCTCATGGGCCAGAACTGTGTGTATGGCCAACCCCAGCTTCAGAGAAGTAAAGGAAAGCCATTGCAACCCGGAACACAAAGTGGGGTTCAGGCAGGCAGCACAAAGGAAGAACAGATCTGGAGTGGGGAACCAGCAATTCTGCTTTAGAGGTGGAGGGTCAAAAATTATTAACCCCCTCCTGACAACAACCCCTGACTACTGGTGCCCCACAGCTCGACTGGAGCAAACCATCGACTAAAGCAAACCGAGAGCCAAGTATTAAATAGTTAGCATTTCACAATCACACACTTAAGAAGCAGCCCTCTGTTTTCTCTGCCACAAGCTATTTATAGAGCAGATTTCTAATAAACACAGATTGGCAGCTGGGGGTAGGGGGAGGTCAGCAGTGCACAGACCCGGCTTTATTGATGCCTTGTCAATCAACGGCTCTTATTTTGTTGTTTAATTTTTTTTAAGTGCATGTAAGCACTTTCCCTGCTAATAGCAGATTTATTGAACAGCCCCGCCATGGAGTTCATCTCTCCCGTAGACTGTGGCAGCTGGTTATCAACTTTGTGGCTTCGGGTCGGAGGGTAAATTAACCCCGTATCCGCGGCCCCTTCCAGGGGAATTACAGGGGTCTAGACAAATTCAATAGTGTCCAATAAAACGTCCCACCTCTCCCACTCTGGGCACCTCACACCGGGCCTCAGCTTTGCTGTCGAAGCAAAGGATGTAATTTGACAAATGGAACTTTCAGGCATGTGGTCATGCTGGCCGTTGCGTTCAGACCGAAGGAGAATCCCTTTATCTGAGAAGTTTGGCTTCTCTTAGAAAGCAGGCTTGCTCTTCCTGAGTGCTCACACTCTCCGCGCTGATCAAAAGAGGTCTCCCGGTTTAAAACCACATCCGCCCCACCCCTTGGCCTTGACCCTGCCCTTTCTGCCGGGCTCAGCCCCCCTCTTCTGTCTCATTTCCCCATCTCCGCATCTCTTATACCCACCCCAGCCAATTCGGTACTCGCTAACCTCCAAACTCAAGTGGGCATGTCCCTTGGCCCCCTCCACCCATCCTCCTCCCTGACCTGCCATCGCCCCCCACAACTTGGCCACTTGTCCAACTTCTTCCCATTCTTCAAGGCCCATGTCCAAATCTTCATTATTTAAGAAGGTACCTTTGCTTCTCAACAGATGAGACTCAGTTCTTAGGAAGGTCTGCTGCTCCGCGTTAGTGTTTCTGGAAGCCCAGATGACAATGACCAGATGATGTCGATGGTGATGGTGATGACAGTGATGGTGACAATGATGGTGATGATGGTGACAAAAGACAGAAACAGCTCATCTATCGGCTCTTACTAATGTGCCAGGCAAGGAGCTCTTCCTGTAAATCCTACCTTTATAAGAGCTCCAGGAAGTCGATGCCAACAGAATTTCCATTTCATAGATGAGGAAACAGGGACAGAGTGAAGCTCGGTGGTTTGCCCAAGGACCCTTCAGCTGGGACACAGGAGCCGTGTGCTCTAAACGATATGGCTCAAGGCCCATGCATGTGGCTTCCTGTCTTTGTGTCTTTGCCCAGTTCCCACCACACATCGCAGCTCAGTGTAACTACATCCCAGAAGGCAGGAGCTCTTGGCCACATATGACGGGCTAGCTCACCCACTCTCAGTCTACAGCATCTGAGGAAGAGGAACAAGATGAGAAAGGGTCAGGAAAAGTTTACTTGACCCCAAAAAGGTTGCCTGTCAGTTCTGTGCCCAGGGGGAACATTCTGCTCAGGTCTGTGCAAAGACCAGGGGGAAAAAAGTCTTGGCTGGCACCTCTGGCAAAATGAATCCCCAAGGGGCTTGGGATATGGTTCTCAACATTTAAAAGCCCCAAACTACAGATTTTTTGGAAGAGAGATTATCAACAGGCTCTCTAATCTGAAAACAATAGCCATCCGCACAGAGTTTACAAGACAGATTCTCGGAACACAACAGGTTTATGGTGAAGAATAACTCCCCTCCAGGGACAGTCTGGCAGAGAACTTGCCCCTTTCAGTCCGTATGTATTGCCAGCCCTTTTATTCCAGGAAGTGGGGCCACAGAGGCGATCGAGGCCCATTGCCTGGTGTCTGCTGTTCTTCCTCTGGTCTGCAAAGGGATGCCAGCGAAGATGGAAGTACTTAAAAAGCATCATTTTTTATGACCCAGATCAGGAGATTTGACTTAGAAAAGTATTGTCAACACCCCCTCCCAACTAACCCCCCTGCACCTTACCACTGAAACCAGTTAGCTGGTTGATCTTAGAGTGGACAAAAGAGCAGAGGACTTGAAGAAGCTGAATGTTCTGGAAGGAAAAAGCAAGACTGGCTGGATGGGGAGAAGGTCATCCCCATGTGGGATCTGGGAAAGCCACCTGCCTTTCCCATCATGGGACGGTGAGCAGTTACCTGGATCCAAGGTCCCCCAAGCGCACATTATCGTGCCAACCCAGCATTGAGAAGTCATTGAGTCAGACTAGGAGGGGGATGACAGGCCATTTCCTTTTGTGTCAGGGCTGGACAAAATGGCTTAGAGCAGAGGTGGCAAAGCCAGACATGTCACAGAGGCATAGCAGAAGCTCCTCGCAACCCACTCTTGGGGTGGGACTTACCTTTTTAGTTCCCTCTGCCCTCTCCCCTGCTAGGATCGGCCTCTCTCTGCCTCGGGACTTTCTCTGGCCACCGGATCTCTCGCTGCTCAAACAGACTGCACCCAGGACTGCACAAATACCCCATTCCCTCTCTGCTCAGGAGGTAAACTGAGGCACGTTCTGCGCTGACTCTTACAGCGAGCCCCTGCCAGATTAAATGCTAGCTGCCCACAATAGGAACTTGATTGGCCCGTGTCCCCACCCAGGGCACCTGTGTCCTAGGCTCACCTCCTAAGTAAACTACCTACTCTCCGATCCTGGTGTCATGATCTGCTTTGGGGGAAAGCCAGTCTCAGACAAGGTGAGAGTGGGTAACCAGAGTGGAGGTCAGCAGGGGAGGCAGACGGCGCCCTGCTGGGAGACGAGCCCAGGCTCCCGGATCCGAGTTTAACAGAGAAACTGAAAATCCACATTTCTCACATGAAGTGCCTGATTTAGTTTGGAAGCGGAGGGATCACAAAATAAAAATAGCAGTAACTTCCTGGTCAAACCAAAAAAAAAAAAAAAAGCCCGTGGGCAACCTCTGGCCTAGGGCAGAAAAGCGAGCCTGCAGGGAGGGATGAACAGGCACTTTTCAGGAGGTACGTGGTGGGGGTGACAGCCGGTCAGTCATATTTCCTCATAGGACTCTGAGACTTCCAGGGAGGCCAAAGGGACAAAGAGAGCTCCCTGGGGCCTTTCCACATGGCCCCTGTGTAAAGCACTGTCTCCTTTTCCATCTCATCAGGAGTGGTCACTTGGCTTCTCCTTACACACCTCTGGCCATGGGGGACTCACTATCTTTTGCATCATTTCATTCCGTGGCTCGGATGGCTCTTTTAGAATGTCTTGCTCTCTGTACTGACATCTCCCTCCCTGGAACTCATCCCCATTGGTTGAGTTTTATACTTAAAACAGCAAAATTCAGAGAGGAAGTGCAGAATCAGACTGGGAGCGGCAAACAGAATTTCCCGGACGGAGATGGTGTCAGGGGTGTCCCTGGTTTGAAAACACAAAATTCAAGTTATGATACTTAAAACCAAAACCTGAAAAATAAATTCTATTTTCCACAAGACCAGTAAGACCTTGGTGACACCTGGCTGATGGGACACCCACAGGGCAGAGCCACGGGTACCCGAACCCCCAGGAGGGACAAGATTTTTATTTTTATTTTTATTGAAAGGAGACACAGTGTTTCTCAAGACTGAAGACCCCGGTTTGATCCCTCCCTCCGTGTTCTGGTCACAATTCCTTACGCTTCTTCTCAACTCTACTCATCATGTACTTTTCAAATGGGGCACATGTACCAAAGACCATTGGAGATAAGGTCGAGATTGGGTAAAACTTCAGGGAAAATGTTGTTTTATGTATTTTACAAAATTTTAAAAAAATTTTATTTATTTATTTGAGAGACAGAGAACATGCATGAGAGAGAGAGAAAGAGAGCATATGAGTAAGGAGGAGTGGAAGAGGCAGAGGGAGAAGCAGACTCCCCACTGAGCAAGGAGCTCCATGCAGGACTCTATCCCAGAACCCTGGGATCGTGACCTGAGCCAAAGTCAGACACCTAACCAGCTGAGCCACCCAGGCGCCCCAGGAAAAATGTTATTTTAAGTAACAACTATTTTCAATATTAAAACAAAGCCTGCATTATCAAGTCAATTACACCAGAATAATTTTTTTTTAAATAGTTCAATTTCAAAGACAGCCCTGATACCCCCTTCTATCTTTGTCCTTACATGGCCTTTCCTCTGAGTGTGAGGGGGCTCTCTGCATTTCTATAAGGACACAAATCCTAAAAGATCGGGGCACCATTCTTATGACCTCATTTAACCCTACATCCTTAGAGGCCCTATCTCCAAACACAGTCATATTGGGGATTTAGGCTTCCACATAAGGATTTGGGGGAGACCCAACTTAGTTTAGTTCCTAGCAGCACTGCTGACCTTGGGGGCCTCGGGGAATGCCCCTCAATTGTGGAGATAATGAACGCACACTTCTCTGCCCTTATTGGTGTTTTGATTGGCAAGTCTGAGAAGTCCTGGGCTGTCAGTGTGTCACCTCCTGTGCAGATGGGGGGTGACGCCCAGAGGAGGAGCCAAGTAGAGGGGCCAGTAACCTCCCCTCTGCAGGACATGTGTAAGCTGTGTGTGCCTCGTCACACTCCTCTTCATTATTGGTCAAAGTCAAGCCAGGCTGGAGCCAGCTGTGGGGTAATACAGAGGGGACATTTAGAGTTTGGGAAACTTGAAAACCAAACCAGTGGAAATCACCCAGCCCAAATCTGGAACTCTGGCCCATTTTAACCCCTCCAGGTTCCAGACGGTGACAGGTCAGCTAATTTTTGTTTAGACCTCCAAATATTACATTTCTTTCAAAACCTTCTGTAATCCCAAGAGCATGTGGTGACTTCTACAGTGACAATATGTTCATTTATTCATTAATTCAACAAATATTTATTGAGTCTCTACCATATGCCAGGAACAGTGTTTGGCAAATAGTGCTCCCATAGGACCTACTTTAATGACTAACTAAAATCCCGTGTATTATTAGCAAACCCACCATTGTGTGTGTGTGTGTGTGTGTGTGTGTGTGTGTGTGTGTGTGTGTGTGTGTGTGTTTGGGGCTGGTTTCCTTAAGCAGGCCAAAGGACTGGCTCTCTTATTTATATCTTTCCTCTGTTGAACAAAGCCATTTCCTCATGGTTTGAGAACATTCATAAATCCTCACCTTGAGTCTATATTAATGAAGTATAATGACTGATGAACTTCTGGCAGTCCGAGTTGGGTTGACCTCAGTGATGCTAGGAAGCATCTTAACTCCATTCAGTCCCAGTCCACCCTCTTCTTTCCCCATCCTCTCACCCCTCCTAGGCAATGCATTGGGGGGGGGGGGGATTCAAACTCAGTGTTCCAACAATGAAGATCCAATACTCATAGTTCAATTAATCTTTCCCTTTTTCAATAAGTAATTCACTCAGGTCAGTAGCTCTCAATCCTGATAGCATCTTAGAATCATCTTGGGAACATCTGAAAACTAAAGATGGCCACGTCCCAAACCCAGAGCCCATGATTTAGTTGGTCTGGAATATGGCCCAAACATCAGATTTTTTTTTTCTTTTTTTCCAAAAGCCTTCCTCAGTAATGCTAAGTCACAGTCAGTATTGGGAAGCATTGATAGTCATTTCCCCAAGACAGCTTCAGGAGTCCTCTGAGGACCACAGCTGGGCCATGGGCATGCATGAGTTGGACTTACCAAGTATAACCCTGGTGCCTAGAACTTTACTAGATGCTACAAGGAGTAGTTACCTAAGCTCTGAGCCTCAGTCATGTCATCCATACAAAGGGCTTTATCCTTCGCCATGTAGCATCGTGTGTTGAGCTACACAGAGTGAGAGGACTCCAGTCGTGGGACACAATGCAGGTGGGCAGGGACTGGTTTTGATCAGGGCAGCTTTAGGGGAGCCACCAAATCACAAGGTCTTCACCCACTTCTCTTTTTATTGCCAGCCCCAAACAGGAGAGAGAATTAAGAGGCAAGGCACGGATGTTTCCTGCATTGAACTGAGTAATAAAGAAGTATTATTGACTAGCTTCTCCTGCAGTCGCTGGGGCCATTTTCGGCCATGACACGGTGAACATCATTTTTCTCAAACTGTTGGTGTCTCGGTGGCAAAGAGCAGAAACCCAAACTTGCACAAGCAACTAAAACGTCAACCATCTGATGATGCACCAGTCAACACCCAAGGAGAGACCATGAAACCGTGCCTTAAGGAGGGACAGGAACCGAGAACCCCATAACCAGGGTCTCTCTCAAGTTCCATTGCCTTGACTCATGTCTGTCCTCTGGATCTACTTCATCTTCCTTTCTCTGTAAAAGGCAGCCAACCATCACACCCTGAGCTTTGCTTCCACGGTTTAAATAACACAGAGAAACAGACCAGCATCTGCAAACGCTAGTTCCAAACGCCAGGCAGAGAGAATCTGATTGGCTCAGCCTCGGTCAGGTGACCACGCCTGGCCCAATCAGCTACGTCCAGGGCTTGTGCTTGAAACATGGCTGGAAGGGAGAGGGAGCGGCTGTGCTCAGAGAAAGGAGACAAAGAGAGACACTCCACTTGGTGTCCTCTGTAGTCAAGACGCAGGGTGGTTTCGGTGACAAGTCTTACAGATGACCTGAGCGGGTCTGAGAGTTTACTGGTCTCACCAATCATCCAGCTCACTTCAGGGCAGGAAGGCAGGAGGTGAGGGCTCTCCCCTGGTGCCCTGACTTCCCTCCTCACCCTTCATGCAGCTCTTGGGAGCTCTTGGCACAAACAGTCTCCAACCTAATTACCAGCCGGAATTAATCAAAGGTATTCCCAACTGCATGAGCGATGCTAGCCAGGAATGTCTCTGAGCTGAAATTCTTAAAATACTTTTGTTTATGAGCAAGTTTTACATGTTAACTTTTTCCAAAAGCCTGTGAGAGGAGCAGTCCCCACAGACATCTGAGAACACTTTGGCTGTCTTAATTCGCTCATGATGTTTCATTAATATCAATTTTCTCCCCGCATCCCCGCCTGGCAGGTTCTTTTTACAAGTGTTCTAGTCTTCCAACCTCTTGTTTTTTTGTTTTGCTTTAACTTTTTTCTTAGAATTCTTTCTCCATTTTCGAAGAAACTCTCTTAAATCTCCATAAAGTACACATCTTTTGGCTTTAACAGCTCCATTTAAAAAATGGAGGACATCATGCACTTCTTGGATTCCCCCCTACCTTTGGAAGTTACAAGAGGGAGGTTGGAGGGAAAAATAATCTAGAGAAACAGATTTTAATCTTGCTTCTTAATCCTGTCCTTGGGATTAGTAGTATGGAAATTCCATCTTCTCCCCAACCCTTCCAAACTCCAAGAGTCTTGAGTGAGCACCAACTTCCTTGATCTTCTCAATGCTCAGAGACAGAGGGCCAGTGAGGAGTCCTAACTCAGAGCGACCTTGGCTTGGTCAGAAGAAGTCATTGGAGATCAGGTCTGTCTGGCTAGTTTCTTGCGCTGTGACAGTCATTGGTTTATTTGCTCTAAGATCCACTCATTGTCATTCCCCTTCTCTGTATACCCAAGCTCCTTTGCCAACAGGCTTCTAGATTCAACAATGGAAGGCTCTGGCAGAGTATTGGGGATGGAAGGAGAAGGAAACTCGAGGTATATTTCTTTCTCTCTCCACTTTCTCCTGTGGTATCTGTGGCAGTGACTCTTCCATGGCACTGATTCCTGGGCGGAAGCCCAGCCATGTGTCTAGCTCCCTCTGGACAACCTGAATTTTGTTTTGGGTTGTGACTTCTCATCCTGTTGCCCCTTCAGCCCCAGGACTGGTAGCAGCTTCTTGATGTAGCCAAAGTCTGAGATATATCATCATCCCTTGTTTGGCTTCTCAGACCTTCCCCTGTCTGTGTACTCAATGCCCTCTATCAAATTCTCCGTGCTTAAGCCATGTAGGGCATCTGCCCACTCGAAATTAAAGTCCTCTGTCTTCCTATAAAATAGTGTTTTGCAAACTATCTGTTGCAAAGGACCATTTTTAAATATTTTCAGTCCACCATGATTGACACATAACTGGTACACAGCCTGATCCACATGCAATGTGCCCACCAAATGCAACTGTACTGGAAATGATCTATACCCTGTTCAATGAGATAAGTCTACCCAGCATGTATTTAGATGTCACAGCAATGTAAAATTGCTATAAAAATTTCAAAACTTACTTTCATTTGTATCATTGTCTCCTCACATCTCTTGCAAAGAGTTCGCGAGCTGTTATGGGAGCGTGGGCCATACTTTACGTAACACTGTTCGGGGGTCCTTTTATTCATGTGTAGGACCCTTCTATGATTTGGGAAGTCTGAATGCAGCATTGGTCATTTTTCCTTTGGGTTATGCACAATTCCCAGACAGAGCTGTATTTCTCCTCTAGACCATGTTCCCCACAATTTTCCAATGCTAAAATATAACATACTAAAGACGGTGCTTCCCAGAGACTGATTCCTTTTTCAGACAGTTCATTTAATCCTCACAATGGCTTCATGATGAAGTGCCATTGTTATCCCCATTTTAGAGAATGGGAAAGTAAACCTCAGAGAGAGGTTACGTAGCTTCACCAGGATCACACAGCTTAACCCTCACTCAAGTATGTCTGACTCCGTGTCCACGGTCTTAGCTAAGACACATATTTGTTTGATCTATCTTGTGTCTCAGTACTGAACACAGAGTCTGACACAACAAAGGAAATTATGAAGGATCAGAATGACCAAGTGAAGTGATGCCTGGTCTGTTCCTTCTCTCACTGGGGGTAGGGCTTTCCGTAAACACACTGCCATTGGAACCCACTCTTTCCCAGCCAAATCATCCCCATCAATATCCTCCTCAGAGAAACCCTGCCAACCCTTCCAGGGCACCATTCTCTGCTTCCTATGGCTCTGACTGCCTGCGTGTCACACTCTCAAAGTCACGCTGAATGCCATACAATCCTATTGTCCCCAGACTGTACTTTGGAGCACTTCTTGTCTCCCCATGTGTTTAGAAATTCCTCAAGAACAGAGGCTTTTATAATAACAGTGGCTCCTGGCACAGAGCTAATATTTATTAAGTACTTCTTGGCGCCAGGCGTTACTTTAATTAATAATTGTTTTATATTCACAGCAATGCAGGTGAGGTGTTTTTATTATACCCTTTTGAGATATAAGGAAACTGAGATGAAGAGAGCTTAAGAAAGTTTCCCCGAGTCCCACAAGTAGGGGCTGGGATTTGAGCCCTTGAACTGTTGGCCTTCAAAGCCTATACTCTTAGCCACTGTGGGATTCTTGACTTTTCCAGATACTTCCACCTCTGTGAACTAAGTAGGTCCTCCCAGTTACTCAGGGGAGGAAGGAAGTACTGTCTCTGAGAGAGCTTTAGAGCCAGAAAAACAGTTGGAGGGTTTTTCACGTCTCCACTGTGTGCATGAGGACGTGGAGTCTTAGGGCAGGGTGGCTGGCTCACGGTCACACGGCAAGCCCATGACAGAAATGTGAATGGGTCCCAGGTCCCAGCACGGACATCTCCTGTCTGCACCAGGTGGACTGTAGTCACGTGGATACTCACTTGACCACTGAGCTCCCAAGGGTGGCACGCAGTGTCTTCTGGGAAGCATGAGAGGCAAGCACTGATTCCAGACAGGAAAGCATAAACACCACAGATCTTGGGAACTGTATGTAAAGGTGAAGGATTTCAAGTAAGGAGAGGCAGCTAGGAGTACAGATGGGAGGCCTCGCCTGGGAATTAGAAGACCCGGAGCCCCAGTTCTGCTGCATGCCCTCTGGCAAGTAACTTAATTCCTCTGAACTTGTTCAAGTGTTCACTCTCTTGAGGAACTTGCAACGTTCTCAAGACGGATCTAGCCCACCAACCCCTTAGCCGACAATGAAGCCTTCAGCAATGCAGGGAAGGGCCTGGGTGTGGGGTTGCAGAGAGGACTGAGGTCAGCATGGTCCGGGAGTGGCCAAGAACTGGTTCTCATAGAATGAGCTAGAAAGATGGGGAAGGGGCGCCTGGGTGGCTCAGTGGGTTAAAGCCTCTGGCTTTGGCTCAGGTCATGATCTCAGGGTCTGAGATTGAGCCCCGCATGGGGCTCTCTGCTCAGCCGGGAGCCTGCTTCCTTCTCTCTCTCTGCCTGCCTCTCTGTCTACTTGTGATCTCTGTTTGTCAAATAAATAAATAAAATCTTTAAAAAAAAAAAAAAAAAAGAAAAGTGGGGAAAATATTTTTCATTTAGTTATTTTCTTTTTCCAATAGCAAAATAATGCTGACTTGGGGTGCCTGGGTGGCTCAGTGGGTTAAGTCTCTGTTTTCAGCTCGGGTCATGATCTCAGGGTCCTGGGATCAAGCCCCACATCGGGCTCTCTGCTTAGCAGGAGCCTGCTTCCTCCTCTCTCTGTCTTTGCCTGCCTCTCTGCCTATTTGTGATCTCTGTTTGTCAAATAAATAAAATCTTAAATAATAATAATAATGCTGACTTACCAATGAATGTTCTAGAAGTCCAGCAAAGAACAAATTCAACCAGAAAACAAATACCTGTAATCTTAACTTCCGAGCATCCTTTCCATCTTGTTATTGGTCATGTTATTGGTTTTATACACAGGCAGGGAGCCAGGCAGTGAAGAGTGCAGTTTCTGGGGGTTAACTCCCTAATGCAAAATCCCAGCCCTTGTTTATACAAGCATGTGACTTTAGTGGGGACACTTTACCTCATGTATCCTGCCTCAGTTTCCTCCAATTTAAGCAGGGACAACAATAGTACTTCCCATAAAAGGTAGGTGTGAGGAAAAACCTCTAAAGGGACTTAGAATAGTACTTGGCACATGGTAAACACTAGACAGTGCTTTTTCTTGACATTTGATTTAAAGTCTTTTCTGATGTGATTAGAAGTTCTTCACAAGTAGGTTTTTCTGAGCTGACACAGTATTCCATTAATGGATGTATCAGCAATCACTTGAGAAGAGTTCAGAAAACCAAGGGAGACAAAGAGCAGAGCCTCTTGTCAGTGGCACAAGCCATATTTCCAGAACTTTCCTTTTAGGGTCCACTCATGGGGCATCACCATCTCCCAAAACATCCATCCCTCCCTCTGTCTCAGACAGATGGCTCTGCTCACACCTCTGGGTCCTTTTCCCCAGTTCTGAGAATTCACTCTGCTCCCCCTGCCTGTTTGGCTGCTGACAGATAGAAGATTTCAGGCCAATCATTTTGTAGAAGGCCCTCATTCGGATTTGTTTGATGTTCCCCTTTGATTAAATTCAGGTTATGCATTTTTGGGAGGAGATCAGTTTCATTTTCTACAAGGAAATATTAAATGCATTTGGAATTAATTTTAGTATGATATATTTTTCTTCACTTATATGAAACACCTCCTTTATCACGTAGCAAATACGTAATTGTATATAGCTTCTCTTTCTGTGATTCAAAAGCTGGTGTCACACTGTTTTAATTACCATGGCTTTGTTATATGCCCCCAAATGTGGTAAGGAACAAATTCCTGCTTAATGATGATCCTTTTCTCAAAAACGTCTTGGTTCTTCTCTCCCAGGTGCACCTTAAGATCGTATGATCGAATGATCAGGTTCCTCAAAAAATACCTTCGGGACTTAAGTTGTTTTAAATGTCTAAATCACGGTAGGCAAGACGGACAAGTACTAAAGCTTTCCATCCAGGAGCATTACATACAGATCAATCAAGCCTTTTGTGTCTTGGGAAAGTCTCATATTCTTTGTGAAGCTCCGGCCCATTTCTTGTCGGGCCGTTTACTATTTTTGAGTCTCTTATGAACGGACTCTTTGTATCTCTTGTTCATTGCTTTTTCTGGCTGATTTCAATTAGCTGATAGAATAACAGAGTGGTTCAGTTCATCCTCCCTTAGACTGACGACGCAGGGTCAAATCCTAAGTCGTCACTCATTTTTGCGTGCCATCTAAGGCAAGTCACATGACACTGTGTGCCTCAGTTTCCTTACCTGTGAAATGGGGGTGACTGATGGTATCTGCCTCATAGGCTGTTCTAGAATGAACTAATAGAAAAGTGCCCAACACATATGCAGTACTAACCAGGGCAGTTTCCTAAACAAGCCCCTTTCTGACCTCTGCGGGCCTTTCTCATCGATACAGTAGTGAGCGAAGGGGAAGTGGCCAGTAGTTACCCTGGGGAAAAGGGCTTTATTTAACAACTTGACATTGACTCTGTGGTGTCAGGAGCAGTTCTGAAGGGAAACTTCGCTGGGCTTCTTCTTGCTCTCAGGCTCTCCCCAACCCAGTGCCCTCCTAGTCTCATGTTGCACCCCTCCTGATGGTGACTCTGGCTCCGAGTCTCCCTCCCCTCGGTGTGCACAGATGGAGTTCTGGCCCTCCTTCCTCATGGCTATTTCCAGGTGCAAGAGTCCAATAGGCAGCCTATGGCCAGGCCAATCTTGGAACAGAGGCCAGTCATCCTGGGGGAGCACAGGCATCTGATTTTAGCAAGTTGGCTGGGGTAGGAGCAGATCCTCTTTGGAAGGGGTATGGGCCACAATGAGCATAGGCAGCACCACGGGCGTGGGCATTTTAGATGAGGTCACGCCCAGCAGAGCCCAATAATCCACGAGAAGAGATTCTGCGCGTATCCAGGAATGGATACCAGAGGAGGGGTGAAAAGTAGAATATTAGAGCTCTGCTCCTGTCCTATATTATTATTTGGAATGTTGAGTGGAATTCCACTGGAAAGAAAGGATTTCAGCTTTCTTAAAAACAAACAAACAAACAAACACACAAAATACCCTCTTCCTATCCTCTCTGCTGATCTCCCACTTGTCCTTCAAGCTTTCCCAAAAAATCCTACCCAAGGAGGTCCTCCCCTTACATTCTCTCGAAATAGTTCTCCCCGTCTTTTGGAGAAGTCATCACAGCTTGTAATAATGTATTTATTTTTAGAGGCAAGTTGTTTATCGTCTGTCTTCCTCCTCGGACCAGAGGGGCTGAGCCAAATCCTGGCTCCATCAGTTCTAAATGAGTATCTTTGGAACTTTCCTGAACACCCCCGTGCCTCGGTGGGTTTATCCAGAAGAGGAGCTCATAGGGTCCTGCCTCGCAGGCTTGTTGCGAAGATACGGTGAGATCCTCAACGAAGGAGCATGGCAAGGGCGGAGCGCTTTTACTACAAGCTGAATATGGGGGCCGTGATCATCGCCCCCATCACTCGTTTATCCCATCCTTAGCGCTGAGGCTGTGTCCTCGTTCACGGCTGTATCTTTAGCACTTAGCAGGCGCGGTAAGACTCAGGAAATGCTTACCAAATGAATGACAGGGAGAATGAACGGGGGAGTGAACGTTTCTCCGCAAACACACCTGCCCTTCTTCTAAGGAGGCATTTTCTTTGCGCCATTAGGGCTGATCTTTCTTATTTTTCAAGTGGAAAAACACAAAACTTTTCCCCAGGTGAAAACACTTAAACGTAGCCTGTGAAGGAATCCCAACATGTCGTGTGTTCTCAAAGATGCTTTGCCAGGAGACTTTATGGGGAAGCTTTTGAGGTTGTGAGGAAGTGTAATTTTCCTTGTGAAATGTCTAGGTTTCTTTTCTGGGTCATTTTTCATGTGCTTGTCACTTTCCCAGACTAATTGGTAGGCTCCTTTCCCCGGCTGTCTGCGTAGGCTCTTGCCCACCTGGCACAGAGCACTTGGGTGTCGGGGGGAAGCTCCCAGGAAGGGAGCCAGGACGTGTGAGTTCCATGGGGCTTTGGCAAGATCTCTGTCCTTCCTTGGGTCTCAGTTTCCCTATCTGGAATACAAAAAGGTTTAACTCTATAAGCAAACAAAAGACAGTTCCAAGGCCTAAGGGAAGCCACTGACTCAGTGTTGGGCAAATTCCAATTCCAGAAAGATCTTTTGGCTTTGCACACTCAGCATTTTCTCCTTCCACCATCTATGGGGCTCACAGTCCCACAGTCCCCCGAAGTCTTCGAATGCAGTAACTAGTAAGACAGCTCCTTTTATGGGGGTAATTGCACAACCCAGAGCCATAAATCCATGCCCAGGGTTTAATCGGGGGTCCTAGTTTCAGCACCGAGGGGGAGATGGGGACATGCAATTCAGTTCTTTTGCACTGAAAGGTTGATGGTCAGCCCCTCAGGAATGGGAGGAGGGCCAGCCTTCACTAGAGGTGCTAGGCTCCCACTTTTCCCGATAAACTCTGGGGGATGGCCAAGAAATGCATTTGTTGGCCCCAAGGACCTTCCAGGGGAACCTGGGATGACCTCTCAGCAGGGCAGGCAGCCCTGGAATAATGCCCTTGAACACACTGCAAGAGGGAGAGACTTCACAGGCTTCAGGTCAACCTACAAATGTGGGCCATTTTTTGGGAGGGAGGGTCAATCTCAGATGTGACATCAAGGAGGGCCACTCATAAGATCCCTTTATCCAGTCTTCAGGGATTTCCTTCAAGTTTCTTAGAGACATGGCCAAAAGGGTTAAGTGAAACAGAAGTTGGTGACAGTGGAAAGCTTGCAGCCAGAATGGCCTGGGTGCAAATCCAGCTCCATCCCACTTCATGTCCCCTCGGAAGCTACAGGGAGGAGAACAGGGATCCCTTCTCCTCCTGAAGACTTGCAGCAAGGATCAAAATCAATCTTGCATGTAAAAATGCCCAGCCCATAATAGGAATTCTGACCATGTGTAAACTCCAGCAAAACATGTGAATCCTTAAACAGAAAATGCATAAAAGGAATTTGAGGAAAAGGAAAGAATGCCCTCCATCCCTGGCATCCTGGGAGAAAGAGACAGATCACAGGAAAGAACGATGTCGGTGTCCGTGTAGTGGGCTGAATGGTGGCCCCCCAGGAGTTATGTACACGTCCTAGTCTCTAGAACCTGAGAATGGGACTCTATTTGGAAATAGAGCCTTTGTAGATAAAATGAAGTAAAAATCTTGAGAGAAAAGGGTCCTCCTGGAAAATCTGGCTGGGCCCTGAGGCTGACAACAAGTGTCTGTATCCCCAAAAGGCAGAGTGAGCCTTGACACAAATAGGAGAGGAGAAGACAGACCAAAGAAACGTCAAGAAACGTCAAAAGAAGTTGGAGGAGGCAAAGAATGGGTACTCCCCTGGGGTCACAAGAGCATGTAAGCCTTCAGTTTGGACCTCTGGCCTCCAGGACAGTGAGAAGATATATTTCCCTTGTTATAAGCCATCCGTTCATTGTAACGTGTCATGGCAGCTGCAGGAAGTTGGCACCACAGCTCGGGCTGGAGAGCCAGCTTCTGCCATCAGGAAGGAGCAGAATGGAGGAGGCTATGCTGGCCCCCAGTCCAGGCTGGGGGAGGCTCCTACTGGCTACCTTTGCAAGGCTCTGACTCCACGTATGTTCTGGTCTCCACTGCCCGACATCCATTTTCCTCTTCTTCTGTCCTCTTTTTGGATATTCTCTCTCCTCCACTCTGTGGGTCTGTAAATCAAGTCCTTTGTGGTCCCCTATGAAGAAGAGAGCATGTAGCCCAGAGCTGTTCAAACAGACCCTCTGTTTCCCAGGACCCAGAAACTTGAGTGGAAAACATTGCAAGGGCAGTGCCCCCAACATGCCTGTTCCATCTCAGTACGCTGAGCTCCAAAGCCCCTTTTACTGAACCACTTTCCCGCCCCCACCCACCAACCTCAACCTAGGGATCCCTTCCCTCCAGTTTTCCTATCAGTTTCTTTGTTGCCTGGGTCCATCGCCATTGTGATAGCTCATCAAGGAAAGGGAAAGGCTCAGGAGATAAGGGGAGTGTCCTACTTTCCTGATTAGCTGCTCCCTGGCGTGGATAGAAAACTCAAGGGGACACCGGTGGCCTTCATGCTTTATGTTCCTTGTCTGTCCCTTAAAAAAAGAATGTCCTTCTGCATTGTCCCTGCTCACATGAAGCTGTTCCCATGGCCTATGGACATTTGAATCCACAGTTCCTGGTGCAAAGTAGCATTATTGATATTTCGCAATTGACATATAGAACTTGGAGCACGGAATCTCTTATCCTTGGAGGAGTCCTGGTCCAGCCAAAGCTAGCCACAGGGAAGGGTGAGAAGCCATTTATGGAAAGCCTGAGATCCTACAAGTCAGAAAGGAGACAATCCACTCAGACTACTAAAACTTTAGTCAACCTGCGAGAAATAGAAGGGACTTTAGAATACATTTACTCCAGAATCACAAATGACTAGCTGTCAGGGTGCTTAATCCATGCTCATGGCAGACATTACTAATCAACTGCAGCACTCCCTCCCTCTGAGCCCTGCCATGGTTTCAGAATCCTTCCCCATGCAAGGCTCCACCCAGTACCTACTGATTGAGTTAAATGAACACAAAACCTGTTTATCTTCATTGACCGTGCCCAAATTCCTCCTTTGACAAATGGAGAGACTAAGAAGAAAAAGGACATATTGCAAAGTCATCGAACACATGAGTCATAGATGCAAGACCCACGTTTCCCAGATCCCAGCCCCCAGCACTTCCCATCACCCCACCAGGGCTCTGGGGTGGCTGCCTCCTTGCAAAGTATTCTCTGCCCTTACACTTCTGCTCACTCCATCCAAGCAAGCCCTCAAGATTGTAGTGTTTATTTTAGCGAATGCACAAATCTGGTCTCTAAAGGATGAGCATTAATAAAATATGCCTTCTAACTCTATGTAACAAGGAAAATATAGAATACATTTTCCATTCCCATTGATCCTCAGGCCACTGGCAATCCACCAACAATTGATTTAGCCATTTGATTAGTTTTGGGGGAAAACATTATATTTTAATGGGGTATATATAATTCTAAGTTACTGCTTTGAAGTTGAACCAAATATTAAAATTACCTCTTTTATGGATGCTGGATAGCCATGAAGCTTTATAATTGCAGCCTGGGCTTTTGTAAGGGATTTGAACCAAGGAGGTGATTTCTGCAAAGCCAACTGCGTGGTCCTGGTGACGGCCAGGCTAGCCAGCCCTTTGACGAGCAGAAAGACACAAAGGACAGAGCTCGTGATCAGCCTTATGTTTGGCCCGCATTTCACAGTTTTTATAAAGAACCCTTCTGGAATGCTTCCCTTCCAAACAGGTCCCCAAACTGTCACTTCTCTCCTCTGCTAGCTCCCGAGTCTGAGACACCACCAACAATTACCGGGACATCTGCATTTGTTTTTTTACTACAGATATTCTTCCTGACCTGCTGCCATCCATTGTCTCCATAGCAACTAAAGAGATTCTTTTAGCAATGCAAATCAGATCGGGTCACGCCATGGTCAAGCCATTGCTTAAAATCCACCCATGGCTTCCCATTACTTAGTGTAGTGTTGGCAAATTACGGCCTGGGGTCAACTCCAGCCCTGCTCACTGTTCTTGTCAATAAAGTTTTATTGGAACACAGCATCCTCCATTTGTTTGCATATGGACTATGGCTACTGAATAAGCATAACTGTCAAGCATGTACAACAGAGAGCTCATAGCCTACAGGGTCTAAACTATTCCCTGTACACCTTTTGACATAGAAAAACTTGCTGACCTCTGACCTACAAGACAAAATTTAAGATTTTTATTCCTAAGCCCACCAGGCTTTCTGTGATCTGGCCCTGCCTGTCCCTGAACCCTCCTTTGGCACCGCTCTCTCCTCTACTCAGTTATATGATTAGGCCACCCGTTCTTCCAATACCCAATGCTTGGTGCTGCCTCAGGACCTTTGCCTTTGCTGTTCACCTAATGCTCATTCACCTGACTGTCACATGACTAACTCCTTCCCCACCGCTTAGGTCTTCATGAAAACGTCATATCCTCTGAGTGGCCATTCTGGTCCATTAATGATGATCCCCCCAGTCACTCTTTTACTCACTGATGTCTTTAGTTTTCTTCAGAGTGAAGATGAATTAGAATTAGTTTTCCAAACAAGACGACATTGAATGCAAAAAGGGTTTTAGTCATTGTGCTGGGACAATAGATGTAATGGGGGGGTCATCTGGTCACTCGACCCACGGCATCTGTTCTTTGTCTTTATCCCCCACACTGAGGGAACCCCTGAGAGCAGGGGTGGACCTAGGGTCTGGAAGGGTTCTGGCAAGTTTGTGTAGAGACGCTCTCGAACTCCTCACAGCAGCCGTGTGGGGAAAGGGCCGCTGCTGTCTTCGGTCACCGTCCAGCAACTGGCACCAAGCTCAGGGGCAGAGAGGCAACCCTGGCGCCCATATCCTCGCTCCAGCACGCCCCCGGCCTCTTGCACACACATTACCTCGAGTGGCCCTTGTACATCAGTAGTAAGGGTCAGTGGCTAACAGGAGCTCCATTTTATAGATGAGACAACTGAGGCTTCACATGGTGAAGAGACTCTCCTCCAGAGGCCTGAACTCAGTCAGACCAGGACTCCATCTCCTCTCACTTGCCCATGGGCTCTTGGCCCATCAGGCATCTGCCTTCCACCTTGACAGTCCACGGTCCTTATAGGCATTTGCAATCTTCTAGACAAAGAGGATGAGGCACCTTTACAACGACCCTGTTGAGAGACAGGCAGGAGCCACCAGGAGCCAGACCCAGGCCCGTGACTGCCCTCCCTGCCCTGGGGCCCAGCTCCCAGGCCCTTCTTGATTTAGAGCAGAAGCCTGACCCTGGCACTAACCCCCACTGCTGCCCTTGGCCCAGGAACCTTGCTTCAATACCCTGCTCAGGCATCCCAGACCCTCTCTGAAGCCTCTGGACGTCATCACTTCAGGCCTCGCTGTGCTTCTTCCAGAAGACACCTGCTGCACCCCCGCCCCGGCCCCACTCCACCACCGCGCCCGCCTCCGCAGCCCGGCCCTAACAGGATGGCTTTCATCCTCATTCAGATACATATTGTATTGGCTGAGAAACATCAAAGGGGCCGTGTCGTTACATATTCTATTTCTGAGAGGAGAAAAGCAGCCCCTTGCTTTATTAACGTGGCAAATGTTGACTCTTGTAATGAAAAATGCACAAACGCTGGGCAATTTTTGATGAATAGGTAATAAAGAGGAGGGCCCCGAATGGCGAGAATTAATTTCTCTTCGGGGTCTCCATCGCGAGGAAATGGAGTCCCTGTGTGAGGTCACCCAGCCTTCCAGACAGGTCCACGTGGGTATGGAGACGGTGGAAGGCCAGATGGGAGCCCAGTCCCAGGACACTTGTCGTGTCTAGTAAGAGGGTTCCAGCAATGGCCTCTTGACTTCAGGGCAGTGGTATTTATCAATAATTGCAGTAGTCAAGTCATAAACATCTCAGAAACTGTTAATGTGTGCTCAGCTCTCACAGCCATCATCTCAGAGGAGCCCTAGGAGAGGGTACAACTGTTCTCATTTCCTGCAAGTGGAAACTGAGGTCAGAATGACTTTAACAAGCTGCCCCAGGACAAGCCATGAGATTTTTGAGCCTGGAACCCAGCCCCGGGAGACCGCTGGAGAGAAGTTCACAAGTGTAAGATGCCCTTAAGTGCGTAGATGTTGTGATGGAGGGAAGCAATTGTGACGGTCTTTCTGTCTTATCTCTGGGCCTCACACAGTCCTCAGCACCCAGCACCCATCAACACATGCTTGTTGACCCCAGAAGACTGGTCTTGCCCAACTGAATGAACTCATCGATGATCTGTTGACTTGTGCCCTCTCTGGGGTATTGGTTTGGCAGCTCAGTAGTGTCAGGGCTGTAGGCCAGCTTCTATGTGATGCTCTTGGTCTTTTCCTCATGGCTACAGATTGGCTGCAGCAGCCCCAACCAACCATCACATCTCCACACTACAGCATCCAAAGTTACTTGCAAGGGCAAGAGAATGTGAGAGAGGCCATTGTTGGGATGCTCTTCTCTTTTAGTAAGATGAGAAAAAAACCTTTCCTAAAAGCCTTCCAGGGACATTTAGATGTAAGTTTGTATTCAACCTTTTCACATTTGATAATGATAACTTGAAGAAAGGTAAAGGGGGGACACTATAGAACAAGGAACCCCCAGCATCTGACCCCAAATCACAGCAGGCACCTCTGTGGACTGCTGAGCCCTGCAACCCCCCCCTCCCCCCCCCCCCCGCCCAGACCTGTCCACACGAAAGCAGAGAACGGGATTTTAACGTGACCAAGATCAGCTCCTGCACCTGCCCAGGGGAATGGTGCTTGAAATAGAAATTAAAGTAACCTATGGAAAATGGAGAAAGGTATTTTCTCTGCCTACCCAACAATGTTTTGTGTTTCTAAAAGCCACCCAGGAGTCCCAGGGGATAATGGATAACCAGCAAATGAGAGAGGAAGAGGCAGGATGATGAGACTCAAGAGAGTTAGGAAGGGATGGGACAAGCTTCAGAATGTTCCTGCTGCACTGATAATGATGAAGATGATCATATTAATAATACTGTTTGTTAGGCTTCTACTGATGATGTCCCATTGTGGACACTTTACAAAGCACATTTTCTCACTTAAACATTACAGTGACTTATCACGGGAATGGTATTAACCCATTTTACAGATGAGGAGCCTGAGTCTCACAGGGCATAAGTTGTCAAGGTCACATAGCTAGCAAGAGACAAAGCCACAGTTAGTCCACTGATGATAGGTCTCGGAAACCTGGTATGAGGGAAACAGGGACAGGTGGGACCAGTTGTCTTCAGCCTCAGCCGATCCCATAGCCAGGATGTCCCTGGAGTCCTCCAAATCTCCCCCCAGGCCTCCCAGATGCGGTAGCCCTCCGCCCCCTTTGGAGGGTCACTATACTGAGTGTGGACTCACACTCAACACTAGGGATTGAGGGTGGGACTTGGGCCTTAGACTAGATCAGAGTTTCCCTGGTAGCATGAGTGTGATAGAGCAATAGGGTTCAAACAATGATTTAGTCATGACATCACCCCACATCTGCTGCCAAACCCTAGCCTTCCGACAGTTGCCATGGCTCCAGAGATGGGCCCTGCTTCCAGCCCCACAAGCCCCCTCTACATGGCTGGCCTATCCCCAGCACCAGGCACACTCTGCCTGCTCACCCTCAGACCTGAATCCCTCACCTGGATCTGTTCTTCCCACTGCAGTCTGGGTGCAGAAAACCCTCCGGAGCCAAGCCCTACCATTCTATAGCTTCACTCTCATCCTGCTTCAGCTTTTGATTTTAGCAAATGCTGCCAGCTTGCTAGATAGAGCCTAGATATGGCCTTGACTATGCTGGTGCCGACTCCCCACATTCCACAGGGAGTAGACTTTCTCAGATTGTCATGGCAGGCTGTCATGTATGGTTGTGCAGGTTGTGCACTGCACAAAGACTTCCAGCATGAGGGCATGAGCAAAGCTAAACTCAGCCCACACACTGCACATCAAACCATGTGACCTAGCCTGGGGCTGTATCTGCTCAGAGAAAGAGGCATCTGCTCTTCATATAAGACACCATAAGTAAGCCAAGCCACATCCTAGCTACAGGGAAAGGGGCAACTTTCTATACTACTTACGATCGTGTTATATACACTAGCATGAACCGAGTCACTCTGTGATTTTAGAAGACACTGTTTCAAGTCTCAGTTTATATAAGCTTTGAGACCTAGGAAAAGAGGCATTACCTTTCTGAGCTGCCTCAGTATCTTTGAAGGTCATTCTAATCATCACAACAGGACGAGTGGCTAAAGAGTGGGTCCCGGTTTTCAACAGGCAAAGGAGAAAACAACCCAGGCTCCTCTGATTTCAAAGACAAAAGCAGACACCACAGCTTAATTATTTTCCTAGCCTGAGAATGATATTTGATGTAGACCTTCTTTTGGACAAGACAGACCTGAGAGCAGAGAGAGAAGGAAATTTATTTTCCAGGAAAACTTGAAAGTATCTGTGGCATCCTGATGCTGTCGCTGATTGAGATAATTCAAGAGCATTATTTATTCATTATCTGGGGGTTTTTGGACTCTGAACTCAGAGGTTTGATTTCCCTCCCTTCCCCTTCTCTCTTTTCTCCCGAATATTTGTTACAGTTGCATTTTTCAAACCATTTACTGTTGAGAGGGTAAGTGGAGTGACAGAGCTCATAATGTGCAAATAAATGGGAACGAAGCTCGTCAGCTCGAGTGGAATGAATTACTGTCGCCAGCGAGATGCCATGATGGGGAGCAGCTGCCTGACGCCGGGTGGGGGCTTGAGCAGGTACGTCGCTGGAGTGGCCGGAATAACACTTACTATGATTTATCAAAGAGCACTTGAAAGCCCCTCGGAGGCTTTAAATAGGCATGAAAAGAGGCTTCGTGGCACTCAGGCCCTGGCAGAACAGAGTGATTAGCGGGCTCAAATGCCTGACCCTGTGTGTGGCTTCCGGACTGGAGAAGCCGGAAATCTTCAAAGGCACTCAAGAAAGATGGCCAAGTGGGGGCAGTTCCAGGCGAGGGGACTTGGAGCCAAGTCCCAAGGAGGGAGGCGGGCTGGGGTTGGTGGGGGGACACTTCTTAGGATGAGGTGAGCAAACGGGAGGCTTCAGGAACTCGTAGGTGGTATAGATGCTTCACAAGTCTGGGGGACATGGGGTCTGGAAAAAAGAGGGGGCAACCGTGAGAGTAAGGTTTCTCAGTCAAGTTTGCACATAAAGCATGCATCAGAACTCTAAGCCTGTGGTCTGCCCACTGGTAATGCTTGGAGTCACCCCAAAAATTCTCCCTGCCCCAAGTATTCTCCCCCATTTGCTTGCAATGGTGCCTAAAATGTCCCCATTAAAGAGGACTCCTTTAGGACAAACGGCACCCTACTTGCACAGCTTTTTCATGCACGAATTCCTTTAAGAAACATAGCACAAGATGTCACATTTGAATAAATCCTGGGAGGTGTTTGGACTAAGCTGCAATTTCCCTCCTTTCTGACAGTTTGATATCCATCCTGACGGAGCAGGAATTTTCAACCTTGGCTCTGTTGACATTTTCGGACTGGATAATGCTTGGTGGGAAGAGGGGAGAAGTTTCCAAGTTGTATTGTAAGATGTTTTCAGCCTCCCTCGTCTCTACCAATTAGATGCCAGGAGCACCCATTCCGCAAGTCACGAGAGTCAGAAATGTTTCCAGACATTGCTGCACGGCGGCCCCCAATCCCACCTGGGGATGGACAACCCCTGCTCTCCTGTGACACTCTCAGACAGTGCTGGAATGATCTCTTGTGGATCTGCTTCCTTGCTTTGAATTTAAAACCATTTTTAAAAAATTAATGTTTTTCCTGAAAAAAAAAATCAATTTTAATTGAATTGAACAGAAAAAAAAAAAAAAAGGAAGTAAACCTGAAGGAGTTGCTGAGCTTCCGGCTATATGTTTTGTTATGACAAGACCTATTTAAAGTTAAGGAAACAAAGATTACGAAAGCTGAAGGGTTTGGAGTTACTTGGTTTGGTAAGCTGCACACTTGAGCTTTAACGATGCACGCCCGTCCTTTCCCTCCAGTCTCCACCCATTTACTGGTTAAGGCTTTCATGTCCTCCAAAACTCACATGTTGAAACCCTCAGGCCAAGTACCTCAGAAGGTAAGCTTATTTGGAAATAGGATCTTCCCAAAAGAAGTCTACCTAAAGTAGAAGTTAGCAGAGTGGGCCCTAACCCAGTAGAACTGTTGTCCTTATGAAAAGGGGAAAATCTGGACATGGAGACAGGTGCACACACAGGGACAACACTGTGTGAACATGAAGGCACAGATCGGGGACACCGGGCGCTGCTGGCAAACCACGCCTTTAGGAGGCACCAACCCACCAACACCAAGATCACAAGCTTCCAGCTTCTAGAGCTGTGAGACAAGGCATTTCTGTTATTGGAAACCCTCAGTCGGGTCTCCTTTTTACAGCAGCCCTAGCACACTCATGGAACACTGGATGTTTTTCTTTTAGTTATCATTAGCTTTATAGTTTAGGTCAACAACGTGGGCATTCTCTTCTGTGCCCTAATCCCTAAAATCTTCAGTCTGAACTTATGTATCGAAATGGGGTAAATGGCCCCACCTGGGCGCTCTCCATTACTTCTCATTCCAGAATTCTTCTTTACTTTGACTCATCCCTAAGTTGGCTAGATTCCATGAAGCCTACCTTCCTTTCTTTCCCCTCCCTTCCCTTCCTTCCTCCTTTCCTCCCTCCCTCTCTTCTCTATGTCTCTCTCTCTCTTCCATGAACGATCCCTAGTTCCTACATAATTAAATTCTTGCATGCTTAAGAGTATGTGTTGTCTCTATACTTGAGTGGTAGTTTGGTTGAGCATAAATGTGAGGGTCTTATTTTTTCCTATGAGAGCATCAAAAACATCATTGCCTTATGAATTACAAATTGCTACAGAGAATTTGAGGTACACCCAGCTATCTTCCCCTGGACTTGACCCTCTTCCCCAAATACCTTCCACACCAGATAATGGCATCCTATGTCTTCCATGTTTATCATTTACACTTCGTATTTACACTTCGTATTCTCTTCTATGTCAGTGTTATAATGCTCTCCGACCCATTTGCTCACCACCTTCCTGGCTGAAGCTTTGCTCATTGGACATCTGTGTGGTGGTTGTTTTCGGTGGTGCTTTGGACTCTTGTAAAGCTTCTGCCTTCTCTCCGTTTCTTGCCTGAGCTTTGCAGTTTGCTTTTTCATCAAGACTCTGATTTCCTTTTTGCAGAAAGACCGTCTTGCATATAAGTCCTTTGAGGCTAGGGAGGTCCATTTTTCCACCTCTCCCTCTGTTGCATTGATTCTCTTCGTGCTGTAAGCTCTTCAGCAGCTTTGCTTGGATGTCTTTCCCTCCACCTGATTTTGATTTTTATACCACATTTTGTTTATTCATTCATCCATCGATGGACACTTGGGTTCCTTTTACCTTCCGGCTGTGCTAAGCTACTATAGACGTGCATGTCCACATTTTTCATTGAGACCCTGCTCTCAATTCTACCGTGTAGCTCCCCAGAAGTGGAACTGCTGAGTCTTATAGTAATTCTGTGTTTAATTTTTTGGAGGAAACACTAGACTGTTCTCTGCAGCAGCTGTACCATTTAATATGCCCACCAACCATGTCCAAAGGTTCTACTTTCTCCACATCCCTGCCAATACTTATTGCCCGGGTTTTTGTTGGCTTGTTTTTGTTTGTTTTTAGATTTTGTTTATTTATTTGAGAGACAGAGCACACGCACACGCACACGTACCAATGGTGGGGAAAGAGTGGAGGGAAAGAGGCAGACTTCACACTGATCAGGGAATCTGATGTGGGGCTCCATCCTAGGACCCTGAGATCATGACCTGATCCAAAGGCAGACGTTTAACTGACTGAGCCACCCAGGCGCCCTCTCAATTATTCTTATTTGCTACACAGAAAAGGCATAGCAGGACACATCTCCCCCTTGCCATGGGGAGCTAACAGAAACCACCCCCCTTGTGCATCCTGTCTTCCTACTACCCTGTCCCAGGATCCTACCTGGCCTGGAAAAATATGACCCAGGTGTCTGTCATCAGGGCTCTCTCTGGGTGATAGGAGCATAGACCTCCTCTATATCTTTTTTTTTTTCCTGTTTTATAAGCTTTGAAAAGTGAGCATAATTGTTTTCTAATCATAGCTATACGATATAATGATGACATTTTAAATGAGCACAGACTTCTAGCTAAAAATAAAGTCATTTTTCTCTACTCGTCTCCAGTAAAAGCTACATAAAACAAGCACAATTAAGCCAAAATAAAGATAAACTTGGATTTCAGTGGAGCAATGATGTGTCTACATCCCCAGACCATCTCTCTTTATCTGTAAGAAAACTCTTCAGGTGAAGAGAGCTGGCACAGCTGTCATCATACTGGCGGGGGGGGGGGGGGGGGAATCTGCTTTCTCTGAAAATAAGGTTCACCCCCTCTTAAAAAGGCAGGAAATTCTAACACTTGCTACAATATGGATGGACTCTGAGGGCACTACATTGAGTGAAATAACCCAGCACAGGGAGACCAATACTATATAATCCCACTGATACGAGGTTCCTAGAGAAGTCAATTTCATAGGGATAGAAAGTGGCACGGTGGGTGCTAGAGGCTGGGGAAGCAGGGAGCAAGGAGTTATTATTTAATGGGGACAGATCTCCAGTTTTGCAAGAGGAAGAATGTTCTGTGAATGGAAGATGGTGATGGATGCTCACCAGTAAAAAAAAAAAAAAAAAAAATTGCACAAGGGGCTCATTTCTTAATGCCACAGAACTGGACACTTAGGAGTGATTACAATGGTACATTTCATGTTATGTAGTTTTCACCACAGTTGTAAAAAAAGAAAAAAAAAAAGAAGAAGAAAAGAAGAAAAACTTAAGAGTTGGAGAGAAAACTGAAGCCCAGAGAAACGGGCACTTGGGGGAGGCGGGTATCCCACCACTAAGGATGGCATATGCATCTAGCTGGTGTTGGGTCCCAGGCTGGCTGCAGGAGAAGGGTCTGACCCTCCCTGCCTCCTTGGGGGCTCTCAGTGCAGCTGGGGAGTCCAGATCAAAGAACTTGGAGATAAAATGAGACAGAATGTGATCACAAGCCACAAGGCAGAAGGTAGAGTAGGGGGAGCAGATTTTTTTTTAAAGATTTATTTATTTACTTGAGAGCAAGCACAGGAAGGGGCAGAGGGAGGGAGAGAGAAGCAGACTCCCCTAAGTGCGGAGCCCGACTCGGGGCTTGACCCCACGACCCTGAGACCCTGACCTGAGCCAAAATCAAGAGTCGGGCATTTAACCAACTGAGCTGCCCAGGCACCCTGGGGAGGCAGTTTTTCCAGAGATAAAATGCCCAGTGACTAGAATGTAGACTGGCAATGGAAGAAAGAAGGGGGATAATTCAAATCAATGCCATTCAGTGTCATTTTCCGCAGGCTCACTGGGCTCTCTGTGGTCCATGGCAAGGGTCACAAGTGAGATTCATAATCACCCACACCTGGTGGGAGGGCAAAGGCACTCCCAGCAGGGGCTGATGTTGCTTCCTGCTGCAATAAGAATTGAATCTTATGTTTATCATCCATGCTCTAATGTATTCATTCATCTACAAGCGGTCCCTTCATTCATGAAGACAGAGGGAGAGAGAGAGCACTTAACTGGGTTGCAGGTCTAGGAAACAAAGCAGTTCCTGCCTTGTAGAAGCTAACACTCTAATGGGAGATACAGACATTTGCAAGGTCATCACGTGAAGAAATGTAAGTTTCAACTGTGACCAGTGTTGCGCAGTAGAGTCTCGAGGCATAGGGAGAACCCATGAGTGGTGACATGTAATGGTATCCAAGTGGGACAAATAGCACCCACAGAGACCTGGTAGTGGGAAAAAACAGGGCGTCCCAAAAAATCCACCTGCCTAGAGTGGAAACTGGCAAAGCATTTCGATGGGGTCCTCTCTTGTGCCCCAATTGCCTTGCTTGTCCTCAAGTCTAGCCCACCAGCCCTCCCCGCCCCCCCCGCAGCTTCCCCATTCCCTAGGGAGGCCTTAGATGGGCTCCAAGTTTCTGGAACCTGGAGCTTGGTTCATCTCTCATGTAATTGAGAACACGCTAGCTCACCTGAGCTCCCTCTTTCCCCATCACCGTTGCCTGACTCAAGATTTCTCAGTCTTCATTCCACCTGCTCTGGCTGAAAAGTTTCCTTTTGTCCAACACCAGATACTTATTGGACTTCACCAATTTTGAGATGCGCTTTTTTCTTTAAAGATTTTATGGACTTTCAGGGAGAAGGAGAAGCAGGCTCCCTGTGCGGGACTTGATCCCAGGACCCAGAGACCGTGACCTGAGCCAACGGCAGCCACTTAAATGACTGAGCCACCGAAGTGCCCCCTTTCCCCTCACATTTTAACATCATTGAAACTGGGAGCAATATGACCAGGAGCAATCGCGATATCACTGGTGTGACCTGCACATGTGTGTCAAAATTTGCACAAGGGGCTTATTTCTTAGAAGGAAAATTCTGAGGACAGTAGTGCAGGACTCTTTTAAGAAAACACAGACATCAATAACAGAGCTCAGAAAATCGTTCTCTGAATATGAAGATGGTTAAGGAATATCTTCACTAATTTATTTCACTTAGGTTTTCCTTTTTATGTGTACAAATGAATGATCTCTGATAAAAATCTATGTTTATGTAAGTGTGAAAGAGCGCTCTCATTACGTACAAAATACAAATTCTAAGTGATTAAAGAAGCATTATAATATTTGAGTTATCAATGACTTTTTACTTTCTTATTATATAAAATAATGATGCATTTTACAATTGATGGAGTCGATGAAATTCGATAAAATGCACTCATAAATGTTAACACTGTTTTTCACCTCCCCCCACCACACCATACATCCAGGATATCCTTTG
The DNA here is from genome assembly GCF_964662115.1 of Mustela nivalis. Classification (NCBI taxonomy): domain Eukaryota; kingdom Metazoa; phylum Chordata; class Mammalia; order Carnivora; family Mustelidae; genus Mustela; species Mustela nivalis. Next base: position 28,055,430 of record NC_139037.1, on the reverse strand, counting down.
CTCATTCTTACGCATCTAGATAGAGCTGAATAAAAACTTCTAGAATGACGTGGATGAACAACCAGATACCTGCAAGTGATAATTACATTCTCCAATATCGGCAGAGAAAATGTGTTTGGTTCGCTCAGAAAGTAAATCATCGAGTGAACACACAGGAGGAAGTCTGAGTCAATACGGGAGGATAATTTATTGAAATATTAATTAGAGTCTGTTCTCCCTCTATCTTCTGCTTCAAGCAGGTAGGCGGGCTTTGTAATTCTTGGCCTCTGGAGTCTTAGCAGGGCTGCAAAAGGAAACTGTATGAAGTTGAAGGCTCTTCTGATCCTTTGGGGGAGGAAAGCCATTGATGAGAGGGTATGCAACTGTTGGGAGTGGGCTGGGGGTGCTGGAGTGGGCCTTTACGTGAGAAGCAGGGAGCTGGCCTGAGCCCAGAGAAGCAGTTCGTGGAGACTCATCTAGGTCAGGACCTGATCCCCATGGATGCACAATCTCAGAGTTCTAGAGTCTGGACCTTACCTCCACAGCTCCTGGCCTCCCCAAAGGTGTTTGGGTCTCATGCACGGAAGGGGAGCTCCCGGCTTTACAACAGCCTGAGGGGACTGTGCAGGAGGAGACAGGAGGGGCTTTGCCCTGCATGAAGTCCTTGATGTTCATCCTTCTCAAGAGGTGGGGCAGAGAACTCAATTGATCTGAAGTTACAGGTCCCACCAACCTTGGAGCATGAGACTCCAAGTCAGAACCAAGTGACGGGATATATTGTATCTTGTGCACTTGAGTCTATAAACCGACATCCACAGAGCATCACACCAACAAAATTATTCTCCAGGCTTGGGCAGCTAAGCATCCCCTTCCTTGAGCATGGAATCAGGGTCTCAGGGAGTCTGAAGTGCTCAGATCCTGCTGGAAGGAGAGCACTTCTGGAAGCCTGAAGGCTGGGGCTCCCCATATGTCCGTCACTCCGGAGACAGCTTTAATGGGCTTGCTGTCACGTGTCCCTTGAAGACCAGCCCCCCTGGACGGGGCTGTTTGCAAACTCCTCTCCAAAGCAGCTTCCCTTGAAGAGAGTTGCTACACAATCATTACAAATTGATTGCAAAAGAGCTAACAATCATGATTAAATCATTAAATTCTTGTCTACGCTTCAGAGAGCGGTGAGAAAATTAACTTCCCACCAACCTAATTTTTTCCTGAACATGAAATAATGATTTTCTGCCCGTCTAATTACAAAGCCAACATCTGATCAAGCCAGCATCCAGAGGGGATTATCGCATGCACGAGTATTAGACCTCATTACCAGCTTGAGTGCAAAATTATTACATCTTGTAATTGGATGGTGAGATTTATATACAGATCGGCCCGGTTTCTGTAAGATTGTAATTACAAGCTTCGTTGGTTAGCTACTTATCACTCAGCACAGAAGAGAGGAAAATAAGCAACAGAAAAGGCATTTCATTAACCCATAACCCTATCAAGGGAAAGCCACTGTAACACCCATGTCTGCATTAGGGAGAACAGCTAAATTCACAGATGAAACAATTTATTATACTCTTTGCAAATGGGATTGCATTTTGTTTAACCCCTAATGAACTCTTTGGGTAAAGTGTCTGAACAAACCATTCATTTTATAGACAACTAGGTTCAATACAGTAATTATAAGGGGTAACTGACTGAGATAAATGCTCACCTGCTCAGAGCAGTTGATTAGAGACACAATTGGTGGGCGCTTGGTGCCTGCACAAAGGGCCGGGGGCTTCCTGGACTGGCTGGGAGGGAGCAGGATCCTGCCTGGCAAATCCACCGGACTCGGCGGAAACTCCGCTCCTGCGTTCGTCAAGCTTGGCTGGATTTTGCGAGGTTTAATAAAGCCGCAAGGACGACACAGTTTAACAATTTTAGAGGCACTGGGGTGGAAAGCAGAAATTTAAATACAGCCTGATGAGGGCTCCTCTTGAGCTCCAGATGCGCAACCTAAATTAAATGTTACCTTTTCGCATGTTTATAGCACAACAATGGGCCTCACGCAAAGTCGGTGGTGTGGCGGGGGTGTGGAACTGAAGGAGGGTGTGACGCTCGTGGTGGGTTATTTTTCAGCCTACTGACCTGCAGCACTGTCTGCCAGGAGGCAGCAAACTACAGCTAGTGTCTCCTGCTGAGCGCGGTGTATTTCCAGACACGGACACGTGAAATCTACATGACGCTCAGATTTCAGTGTGCATAAAGTTTTATTAGAACACAGCCACGTTCCTCTGTTTGTATTGCCTGTGGCTGGTTTCCGCAGCCAAAGCAGAGCGGCAGAGCCAGAAATATTGACTGTCTGGCCCTTTAGACCATGTCTGCCTTTGCTTTTTTTGTATTCCAGCACCTGGCCCAGGACCTAGCACATACTCAGTGCGGAGTCAGTGTTTGTTGAATGAATAAGTGAGTGTGTGGAGGAATGGAATAGGAATCAGCAGACACGATCTAAAGGGCCAGATAGTCAATATTTCTGGCTCTGCTGAAGAAGCAGGAAGATGTTGATTTAGCTGAAGCTCCATCCTGTTCAGGTCTACTTCCCCCCAGGACCTGTGAAGACTCAAAGAGAAAGTGGAACAGGTGATGGATGAGACTGGGTCCCAATTTCAGTGTTCCAATCCAACTGTCTTTGAAGTTAGTCTTCCCCTGGACTTTTCCACCTTATGACCCAATAAAGTAGCTTCTGGGCTTGAACCTGTCTATTGTCACAACAGAAAGAATACACCTAAGTTGTACAAGAATAACTATAAAAGTAGGCAGAACTAAGTGTCATGTGCATGGTGTTAGGAGAGATTGCTTCTCCCAGAGACTCAAGGAATCCTTCCTGGAAGTGGTGGACTTGGCACCTGGGCCCAGAAGACTGTCAGGGTTTTGATAAATAGAGAAAGAGAGTGACTGAGCTCCAGGCTGGAGGCTGAGCATGGGCAAGAGCAGGAGAGCAGGGAGTATGCAGGAACGCAAGAGACCAGTCAGGACCACATCAGGCACACTGGTCTCTTCTTCTGCACCACTTCTAAGTAGCTGATTCTCAGAACACCAGGATACATGAACCCCAGAGCTGGGTGTTCATCTGCATTGGGAGGTTGTGAAGGTCACCACCACCTAGAGATGACAGCAGACAGACTCTAGTTGTCTACAATGATCTTCTCCTCCTCATGTCCATACCTTGGTCTACTCCCCTTCCCGAGAGTGTGGGAGAAACCTTCACTTTGCTTCTAACCAATAAGCTATGGCAAAAGCAAAGATCTGTATGCTGGAAACTATAAAACACTGATAAAAGCAATCAAAGAAGACCTAACTAAATACAGGTAGGCTATGTGTCATGATTGGAAGATTCAGTAGTTTGAATGTGTCCATTCCTACCAAATAGATTTATAGATTAAATACAACTCAAATAAAAATCCCAGCTGGAGTCTTCACAAGAGCCCGCAAGCTGATTCTAAAATATACATGAAGAACAAAAGGAACCAGAATAGAGAGATATAGGTCCGGCCCCTCTTGCCTTAACTCTGAAGGACCGTCTGGTTCCAGAGCCCCCCATTAAGTGATCCGAGGCCTCAGTTGCAACTATTTGTGGGGCAGTTTCTTCTGCCCAGTCTTCCCTTTCTCACCTCCTCACAAGGGGTATCTGCTGGGACCAAGACCTACGGGGATGAGCCTCCACCTTAAGACTCAGTTTCCAGGGAATCCAACCGAATTCAGTGGATTTCAAGCCATTTCTTTTTTTTTTTTTTTTTAAGATTTTATTTATTTGACAGAGAGAGATCAAAAGTAGGCAGAGAGGCAGGCGGGGGTTGGGGGGGGTGGGCCGAGCAGAAAGCCCGATGCGGGGCTTGATCCCAGGACTCTGAGATCATGACCAGAGCTGAAGGCAAAGGCTTAATCCACTGAGCCACACAGGCATCCCATCAAGCCATTTATATAAAGAAAAATGTTGACTGCTTACGGAGTAATTTGATAGTAAAAAGAAAACCAGACTAACGTGACACAGAAAGTGTGTCATTGGGTCACTTTAGGAATATTATCTACAAATTTATTTCTGATTCCTGACAAAGCTTAGGGGGAAAAGGAGATTTTAAAAGGTATGTGTATACTATAGGATTACATTTAGGTAACATTGTTCAAGTGACAAACTTGTGGAAATGGAGAACAGGTGCATGGTTGCCAGGGGCTAAAGAGGGGGTGGGAAGGGCAGGAAGTGGATGTGGCTACTGGGGGAACATGAGGAACCCACATGATTAGGGGAAATTTTGGTATTTTGACTACATCGCTGTCAGTTTCCTAGTCGTGGTATTTCAAGATGTTGTCTTTGGGGGAGACTGGGTAAAGGGTACATTGGATCTCTTTGTATTATTTTATTATTTCTTCCAATGGCGTGTGGACCTACAATGGTCGGAAAAGTTCAAGTTTAATTTAAAAAAGAAAAAAGAAGAAGAATATGGCAAAGGGGATGGGATGTCACTTCATGGTTAAGTTACATAAAAATATGGATTCTGCCTTGTTAGTGAACGGTCCATATTGTTTTCTAAGCCTGCACGTGTTGCTGAAGCAAGCCACTACGTCAAAGAGACCCATGTGGCAAAGGACTGAAAGTGGTCTCTGGCCAACAACCAGTTAGAAACCAATGCCCTCCATCTAGCAGCTGCTAGAAACCGAATTCTGCCAGTGATCAGGTGAGCTTCGAAAAGGATCCTTCCCCAGTCGAGGCTTCAGATGAAACCCCAGTCTGGCCAACCCCATCATTCAATCCTGAAGCAAGACCTCCAGCAGCTGTACCTGGATTCCTGACCCACAGAAATGGAGAGACAATAGATGTCTATTATTTGAAGCTGTTCAGCTTGTAGTAATTTTTCATACATTTAGAGATCACTAATGTTTACACCAAAACAATCAAATGCTGGAATTTTGAAATTTCATTTTGTTCAAGATAATGCAAGAGAAAGAAGGTGGATGGAAGGAAGCTTCAGGAAGGGGCAAAGGATGCTGAGTTATCATTATTCTGGAGTTAAATTCAATGTTAGTACCTCTTGAATTTTTCCTTCAAGGCATCATTCTTGTCAAAAGAGCATGTTTAAATATCTATACCTGTGGTTACCAAATTTTAATGATAAGGAACCACAAAGAGAAAAAAAAATGAGCTCTCTCTCTTTCTCTCTCTCTCTCTCTCTCTCTCTCACACACACACACACACACACACACACGTCTGTACAAATATGTATAATGGACAATATATTCTATATGCTTTTTCTTCATTGTCAGCCTCTCCCCATGAGAATGTCAGATCCATGAAGGCAACATAATTGCATTGCTTATTACCACAGCCCAAGGGCTCTAGATCAGTGACTGGCTGAATAAAGGAATGAATGTATATGAATGCACATATAAAAAAAACAAATTTTGAAATGATGAGAGGAAGATAAAATGAGCAGTTATTTTTAATATTTTTCTGATTGTGAGGCTGTCATGCTATCATTAGCTAATTCCTTATAGCCTACTATCTTCTATTATTGTGTCAACAATAAGGATGTTTTAAATTATGTTTTTGTTAATTTCAATTGGTTTTAACCCAAGTTCTTTCGGATCCTATTAGATAACCATCGTTTTTATCTCATGCAATGGGCGATCAAAGCCCCGTGTAAGGAGAGGGAGTGACAGCCTACTCTTCACTTCTACTGGTGTTATTATTATGAACTTTAATTGTGGTTTCTTCATGGGAATCTTCTTCAGCAACTTGTCCTTTTTTTAAAGGCTGATTTAGTTAAATACGATAAGATCATCTATAAATCCAATTAAATTGTTATGTGGAAAATACAACTCCTTAGAATGTACTGAAAGAAAAAAATATCTATCCCTCCTCATGGTGACAACCTCTCTTCTCAGAACTCCTTGTAGAATATGTAGGACATACAATCTGTGACATAAGACAGAGTGAGTGCCAATCTGTAAATGTAAAAACTGTTAAAGTTTTATTTATTTCCTGAGTTTTAGATTTTAAAAATAGATTTATTTAAGGATTTGATCCTATTACCAACAATCTATTGTCTGTCCTGTATCAATACCACACTGTCTTGATTACCATTGGTTTGTAGTGAGTTTTAAAATCTTGAAGAATGAGTCCTCCTAGTTTGCTTTTTTTCAAGATTATTTTGGCTATTTGGCAACTCTTGAAATTCCTTATGAATTTTTAAATCAGCTTGCCAATTGCTATAAAGAAGTCAGCTGGAATTCTAATAGGGATTACAATGAATTTGTAGACCAACTTGGGGAATATAAACATTTTAACGATGTTAAGTCCTACAACCTATGCACATGGGTATTTTTATAATTATTTAGATCTTATTCAATTTCTTTCAACAATGTTTGTAGTTTTCATAGTGTAAAATTTCCACTTACATTATTATTTTAATTATTTTAATTATTTATTAAGTTACTGCATTTTAATCGTTTTCATTATCTAATTATTTCATTTATGTTATTCCTAAGTGTTTTATTCTTTTTGTTGTTATTATAAATTGGACAGTTTCCTCAATTTCATTTTCAGATTGTTCACTGTAAGGGCATCTAATGCAACTGATCTTGGCATACCGATCTTTCACCCCGTAACCTTGCTGACTTTCAAAAAGAATGTCAAGACCATCTGAGGGGCACCTGGGTGGCTCAGTGGGTTAAAGCCTCTGCTTTCAGCTCAGGTCATGGTCCCAGGGCCCTGGGATGGAGATCCGCATTGGGCTCTCTGCTCAGCAGGGAGCCTGCTTTCCTCTCTCTCTACCTGCCTCTCTGTCTACTTGTGATCTCTGTCTGTCGAATAAATAAAATCTTTTAAAAAAAATAAATAAATAATTTGTTAAATTTTTAAAAAAATAATACAATGTAAAAGACCATCTGATGGGGGAAACAATAGTCTTTTCAAAAATGGTGCTGGGACAACTGGTTAGCCACAAGCAAAAGAACAAAATTGGATCCCTACGTCACTAGATTTTTAAAAATTAATTCAAAATAAATCAAAGACCTAAATGTGAGAGCTAAATCTATAAAACTCACAGAAGAAAACATAGGAGTCAACCCTCATGACCTTGCACTTGGCCAGGAACTCTTAGATATGACACCTAAAGCATGAACAACAAAAAAGAGAAATAAATAAATTGAAATTCAGCAAAATTAAAGATTTGTGCTTCAATGAACAACCATCAAGAAAGTGAAAAGACAGCCCACAGAATAGGAGAAAATATTTGCAAATTCTATACCTGATAAGGGACTTGTATTTAGGATATGTAAAGACAAATATATAAAGACTCACAAAGACAAATAACCCAATTTTTTGTAATGGGCAAAAGAGATGACCAAACACTTCTCCAAACAATGTTATACAAATGGCTAATAAGGACATGAAAAGCTACTGGACATCAGGAGCCATCAAAGAAATGCAAATCAAAACCTCAGTGAGATACAACTCCATACCCACGAGGAGGTTATAATAAAAAAGTCAGACAAAGAAGAGTTGGTGAGGATGTGGGAAAATCACAACCTTCACAGCCTGCCGATGGGAATGTGAAATGGTGTAGCTGTTTTGGGAAACAGTCTGGTGGTAGAAGACCACATGTTACATGATTCTGTTCATGTGAAATAACCAGTATAGGGAAGTCTATGGAAAGGGAAAGTGGATTAGTGGTTGCCTAGGGCTGTGGGAGGTTGAAGGTGTAGGGGCTACTGGCTAAAACCTATCTTTTGAGATGACAAAAATGTTTTAAAATTGATGATAAAAAGTGGCACATACCTGTGAATATATTACAAGCCACTGGATTGTCTACCTTAGGTGCATGAATTGAATAGCATGTGAATTACATCTCAATAAAACTGTTAAAGTATTTAAATATATATTCTTTCCTGCTGGTTTGAATATAAACATAATGGCTGGAGCTTGAGCAGCCTCCTTGGGCCATTGAGGAGAATCATGATAATGGAGCAAGATGGTGGAAGGACGCTAGATCCTGGTCACCGTGCAACCTCACCCAAGTTCTTGACTTCTTATTTCTGTACTTCTATTCCATGACAGAGAAGTAGTCTTCTACCTTGTTGGGTCTTTAAAATGGTAGATATAGAAATTCTGATACTGTCTTCTCATATCTGATTGAATAATACTGTTTTCTTCCTTGTTAGATTGCCAGATGACTTGAGAAATAGGGTGAGTCTAAAGGCAGAGCCCTAAAACCACAGTAGCTGTTATGCCATTCCCCAGATATTCCTGGCCCCTACATTTCAGGCCTATGGAAGGATTTCTCTTCCTGCTCCTTTGTGGTTGGATGGGACAATGGAATTCACAATAAGAAATACATATTCTAATCCAACCCAATATACACCGATGTACTTGACCACATAGAATCTTGATACAGATCCTTATCTTCCCGATGCAATACATACGATTTTTCTATTCTGTCCAGTGCGTTTCTTTTCTGCCCCATTTATTTTAAATATTGATCTTGACTCACTAAATTCATTTTCTTACCCACTGAAGAGTCGTAAGCTGTGGTTCAAAAAACACCGCTGTGTGTAGCTTTTACAAAAGATGATTTAGAATGTACACCCACTGACAAGGAAAGGTGTCCAGAGTGTAACACTGAGTAAAAAAGAAGGTTAGAAAATAGAATGAATAATATTGTCCCATCTAGGTTAAATGCGTGTATGTGTATGTGCCTGTATTTCATCCAAATAGAAAAATAGCCTGAAGCCATAGATGACCAAATAAACAACAGGAGTCCTCAGAAGTGTGAGAGTGGGGATTTGTGGATGATTTCATTTTCTTGTGGTTTGTCTTCCAGCTTTTTCTATGGTAAGCATCTATTACTTGTATACTTTAAAATAGATTAGTTGCCTTTAAAAAATCAAGAGTAAGGGTGTACGAAGTCTTGTCTAAAATGAGTAAATGTCGTTGTTTTGATCCATAGCAAGAACCTGAGAACCCCACTCTGTTAAAAAAAAAGCTCAATTGTAAGGTCCTGGGTGGTGCAGTAAGTTAAGACTATGACCCTTGGTTCAGCTAAGGTCATGATCTCGGAGTCACGAGATCGAACCCCACATTGAGCTCCACACTTAGCACAGAGTTTGCTTAAGACTCTTTCTTCCTCTCCCTTTTCGCTTTCCCTGTCCAAAATAAATAAATAAATCTTCAAAAAAAAATAATAAAGCTCAACCTCATGTGGACTTAGGTCTCAGCTAACATCCAGTCTAAGTAAGGGCTGGGATTAGGTTCTGGTCTCCTACAGCCTGCAGTGTACCAAGTAACTTCCTCCTCCCTCCCTCCCTCTCTTCCTTCAACCCTTCCCTCCTTTTCCTTTTTCTCCCTCCCTTTCGTTCTTGCTTGCTACAAACACTGATGGAACATGCCAGGCACTGGGGATTCGCAAAGGAAAAATAACAACTCAGGCATAGGGAGGGCTGAGCTGAATTTACTGGTAGGCACAGCAGGGAGGACCTGATCCAGCACAAGGGCTTCGGATCTATGCGACAGGGCCCTTGGGGGGAAGAGCTGGCATAGGGTTTTTATAGCCAAGTAACTCAAAAGGTTTCCTAGCCCAAGTTCAGCTGTGAGCATCTGCTGAGCAGCACCATCTGTTTTCTGAGAAGACCTTACCCCATTTTTTTTGCGGGAAGGGACCCTGACCACCTGCCCTCCTGCAATTTCTCACACCCTCCAGGCTCATTGTCAAGCTCATCCTCCTTTACATGAAAGTCCAAGAATCCTTAGAATGGAGAGGTAAATGAACAAGGCTGAGACCAGACTGCTGTCTTCAGGAAGCTCACATTCTAGAGCGAGAGTTAGTAAAAACAGGGGAAGTTCTTTGGGTTACAATAAGTCTGTGAAATAACAAAACCAAATACTGTGGCAGAGAGAACTGGGTGGTACTTTAGTGCATGGGAAATCAGGGAGGACTTCTTGGAAGAGGTGACATTTGGAGTCAAATCCCAAATGAAGAAAAGAAGTCAGCCTCAAGGAAGAATACATTGCCAAGGGACTAGCAAGTGCAAGGGCCTTACAGGAACAAGATCTTAGTTTGCTCCTGGACCCCAAAAAGGCCAGCTGTCTTGAATGTGCTGCATGCTGGGGCTCCAGATAAGGGCAGACAGGTCTACCCTACAGGCTCTGGTGGATCTTGCTAAGAGCTTGGGACTTGTTCTGAAGTACAGAGAGAAGCCAGTGAAGGAAAGTGGCACTTTGTCAAAAGAGGACACCTCCTGTCTGTTACCATCCACGAATGCCACGAATGTCACAAACACCCCAGTATATTGCACTGAAAAGGACACAGCATTGTTAATGCAGGATTTTTGCCCCGATGAGCACATGTTAGACCGGTGCTCTTCAAATGTCATAAAACACTGAGGAATTGTCATAGATAGGAAACTCGAAAACCCTAGATGTCATGTGGAAACTGGAATTGCATCCTGGGACATTAATGTCCTAATGTCAGGAGAAAAATGGATCAAATTTGAGTAAGGTCTGTAGTTTGATAAATAGTTTTGTATTCGTGTGAATTTCCTAGTTTTGATCACTTACTATGACTCTACAGGCTGTTAACACAGAGGAAAGCCAAGGGAAGGGTCTATGTAAACACATACTATTTTGATAACTTTTTAAAATCCAAAATTATTATTACTATTATTATTATTATTATTATTATAGAGAGAAAGTGCATGCACAAGAATGGGGGAGGAGGCAAAAGGAGAGGGAGAGAGAATCTGAAGCAGACTCCCAACTGAGCATGAACTTGGACCCGGGACTCTATCTCATGACCCTGAGATAATGACCTAATGTGAAATCAACAGTCAGCCTGAGTCACCCAGGCACCCCCCAAAGTTTTTTTTTAAATAACTTTTTTTTTTAAGGGGATTTTATCGTTCTTTCCAGCTGTAGAATGAGCCTATGCTCACACCTGGTTCATGGTAAAGTGGCTTGGTCCACACCAGCATTGCTTGCTGTGGTTTTCCACATCAAGAGCCTGGACCTGGGGCCTGGGCTGCTGGTCGTGTCTTGTTTTCACTGCCTCCCACCCTCTTCGCCCTGCTGCCATTCCAGCCAGCGTCAGTAGGAGATGATAGCCCTGAAAACCAGACTCTCCTGGGCACACGGTGCTTACCGCCGATTGACGTGCAGGCCTCGGGAAACGGTCCCAAAACCAGCGAACACGAGCCCTCTCCTGGGGGCAGGTGGTCAGCTCGGCCACGTCTGCAGGGCTGTGTAAGATGATGGAGCAGTGACAGTCGGGGCGGGGCTGCGGGTCAGGTGAGCCCCTCTTTTTCTGGAGCGACAAGTCATCTGTGTTCTTGGAACACATGCTGGGTTAATCCTGCCCATCGTGACGCTTGTGGCTTCTGACCGCACGTGAAAGATGGCCAGAGGTATTTAAAACTGAACTTTTTGCCCACACACTTTAAAGTCTCCACTTACCCACCCAACAGAAAACCATGTGTGTGTCTTAATGTCATGCGTTACCTTGATGTGTTTCTCTTACTGACAAAAATGAAAAGAAACACAAAAACACTACTAGCCATGCCCATTTGTGGTTGCCTTCTCCCCACATGCCTGGCCCTGTGTACGCGTTAGCTCATCGAATCCTCTTCGAAAGCCTCTAAGATGATTATCGTGATGACCCCCACAAGCAGAGGTTCAGAGGGGCTGGGGACGCAGTCCGAGGTCACACGACTATCATTTGGCAGAGTTAGGGTTTGAATCCAGGTCCATGGGAACCCAAAGCCCCAAGTGTTCTGACAGGTGTAAATGTCCTTGGTAGGGAAAGGCAGGAGACTGGGGGCATTCAACTGGGGTTCAGAGACCCACTCCCTATAACCGTTCAGACCAAGGATCCAGCCTCGGCCTCAATGCCCCAACCTCTGATGCTAGTGGGGGCAGGGTCATCAGGGGAGGGCGGTGGGGGAGACCATCCCTATACCCCCTCCCAGCCCCCCTCTGTGTGCCACAACAGCCAATCAATACTGGCTTACATTTTATGAGACAAGGAGTTAACTTGTTCAATTATGGGGGAGACAGCTCTATTCTTTCGTAACAAGTAATCTGAGTAGGAAAATCGATCCTGAGAGGCTCCATGCACGCTGGCTAATTTTATATTATCCTTAGCCAATGGGCGAGCGCAGAGTAATGGAGTTGTTGTTACAGTTCATTATGGGAGGGGGATCAATAGTGGGGCAATCTGAGGCTCAACATCACAGCTGTAGCAGTAAGGGGGGGTGCAGAGGGGGGGCTGGGAGTGCAGGGTGGGGAGCACCACCTTCTTATGTGCTCCCACCCCAGACACTGCTGCTTCCCGCCGCAGCCCCTCAGCAAGGAACCCCTCTCGGGATGGAGACCAGGGGACTCCCCATGACCCAAGCCCTGGTGTCCCACAACAGCCAGGCTCCGGCTTGTTGGAAAATGAAGGAAAGCAAGGCCTCTGTCACCACAGCCTGGCTGGTGATCACCGCATTTTCCCTGCTGTCCTTGCAAGTGGCTTTTGGACAGAACCCAGGTTTGGCCTGGCAGGGAATTCTCCTTGGCATCTTGATGGCCCCAAACGCTCATTCCTGGTTTTCTTCCTAAATACATGGCTGGCATAGACAGGCTGCCTCTGTCTTCTGTGTGCTCAGCAACCAAGAGAGGCTGTCCCAGCTCCCCCTGGCCCTCGGGCAGGAATTGAATCTCCCTGGGGCAGTGTCTTCACTAGATCTGACATTTGGGCTGTTCCAATTTTCTCCCTTGCAACAGCATGGCTAGTGCTGAATCAGTTCTTTGTAATCCCAGCTTGTATGGACCTCTACAAGCATTTCAGCAGCTGGGCTTCTGCAAAGGGCAGGTACCCTGGCAGCCTCTTTGTCTATAAGAGTACCTTTATCATCTGACTATTTAATTTATTCACAGGATGATTTCATATCTATTATGTGTGAACCCATTATATATGTGTTATCTTAATCACCCCTTGGAGTGTTTCCTACTAAGTGTCCCAATATACAGATGAGTAAACTGAGGCTCAGAAAGGAAAAGTGATGTGCTGAGGATGCATAGGTATTAAAAGTCAGAGCCAGGATTTGAAAGTCAATCTGGCATGCCTCCAGCTCTGAAATACACTCCACAAGGCACTCTCGGAGGTAGGAACTGTGTGCCACGGCCTCAAGACCCTGAGGTGATCTGTTCTCACCCTTCAGAAAAGCCTATGGACAGTGAGGGAGGGAAAAGGTGGAGTGGCTGAGGGGGCTGAGGAGTGTTCTCAGAAGGACAACTGTTTGCCATGAAAACCAAATATCATGTTTTAAATAATAGCACACATGGAATAATTACCATCTTTGTCCTAGACCAGAGGTCAGCACACTGTGGCCCTCGGGCCAAATTCAGCCTATGTGTTTTTGTCAATAAAGTTTTATTGGGACACAGACATGCTCATTTGTTCACACATTGTATAGGGCTGGGTTGTTTTTGGTTTTGTTTTTGTTCTACAACAGCTGTGTTGAATAGTTATGACAACAACTGAGACTGTATAGCACCAGAGCCTGAAATATTTACTATCTGGTCCTTTACAGAAAATGTTTGCCAACCTCTGCCCTAGAAACAGCATTTCTGTAACAATGGTGGCTGGACTTTCTAGGACAGCTGCAGAATAGTGAGAAGGATTTCATCCATTCAATCATTTGTCCACTCAGTCAGTCAACAAATATTTTCCCAAGGGACAACCATGTGCCAAAACCCATGCTCAGTACTAATGATTCAACAATGAACAAAGAGTCATGGTTCTCTCGCCAAGGCACTTACCGTCTCGTGGGAACACAGACATTCAACAAATGATCACACAAACGTGCTGTGCTAAACTGAGATGAATTCTGTGCTAGAGAATGTGAAAATCTATTAAACCCTATCTTCTCTTTCCCCAGAAGCAGACGCAGAGATAAGGATTCAAATGCAAATAGCTTATTTGGAAGATAGTTCCAGGAAGTACCCGGGGGAGAGCAGGGACGAGAGGCAAGGCAGGGAGGGACCCCACAAAGAATGCGTAATCAAGCAGGTGCCCCCGTGGCCCTCTGAGGACCTCAGGAACACTGTGGGGAATGCTCCTCAAGGTTATCCCACCCAAGGATAAGATGGCTGGGGCACCAACTCCCCATCTGGCGTTGGTTGGGGGCTGCTCCCTGGTCCATGAAGTTTCCTGCCCTTCCTGCTTATCCTCACTTGGTAGACCTGGGGTAACAAGTGATCCCTAAGCAGGCTGCCCTGTGCAGGGGTGAATACAGTGGGGACGAGGGTGTCTGGGGTGGAGGAGGCACCTTGAGGTAGAAGGGAGCCTTGGGAAAGAGTATCCCTACAGAGGGAGGCTGTGGTTCCTGACCCAGGCACAACAAGCTGCTATCTCCTTGGGTTCCCCAGCACCCTTTGCTTTAATTAAAGCACCTAATTAAGAAGGTGTGGTCAGTCATCAACTTGGAGGGAATGGGTCATGCCATATCCATGATTTTGTCCCCAGAGCCTGGTTCTGAGCCCGGCACACAGCAGGTCCACAGTGAATGACGGGTGAGCACCTTCCCGGTGCTTTCTGCAGACAGCTCCTAAGGGTTCTGGGGCTAGATACTACAGAAGCCCTGCCCACATTTAGGGCAAAGAGGTGGAAGGAGCTCAGCCTCAGGAAGGTCATGTGTGCAGAGGACATGACCTAGGTATTGGATTTTATCTAATCACTGAAGTTGCTCTGTGTGTTAGGGCAGTGGTTCTCAAAGTGAGGTCAAGGAACCCCCAGGGGTTCCCAGAGCCTCCCCCTTATGCTCACAGTAATACTAAAATATCCTTTGCCTCTTTTTATTGTCCTTTTCTCATGAGTGTATAGGGGAGTTTCCCCCGAGACTATTTTACATTTACAAAAATGTAAAACAGCACCAGGCTTCGTTATGGTTATTTTGAAAATAAACTAATGAATACATATTTCTTTTTTTTTAACTTCTAACATGGTAAATATCAATAAGCCATCTAAACAAAAAGTTTTGGGTTCCTCAGCGACAATAATTCTTGAAGCGCCATGGGGTCTTGAAACCAAAAAGTTTAAGAACACCCATGCTTGGGACTTCTTCACCATATCAGGGCTCATGGGGCAGAGGGCACAGCTAGCTGTGGAAACAGTCACTTTCCCAGCTGCCCTCGTGTCTGGGAAGTGACCGTATGACCTAGGCCCACCCAAACCGATGCTTCTTTGCCTATCTTTGGAAGGGGATGCTTGTGATCCCAAGTAGGGCATAGAGTAGAGGGGTGTCTGGCATCCTGATCAAAGATCAGCTGAGACCACAGGGACTGCAGCAGTGACCGGGTTTTAATAGCGATAGCGGTGTCTTCCCTGGCCTGAGCTTGTGGCACGATCCAGCTACGCCCTGGCTGCTTCCTGGCCCTCCTGCTCTGAGCCATCATCCCAGTCTTTCCCTTCAGGCTGCCTGCCAATGCTGTGTGAGCTTGGGCAACTTGCTTGTGTTCTCTGTGCCTCAACAGACATAGTATGATAATAAGAAAGTATAGGAAGGACAGTAAAGAATCAACGAGGTAACACATGCCAAGGGCTCCGTGCCTGTGTCAGCAGCCACTGAGATGGGGATGATGTTAGAACCGGTGACAGTTATTGAGAGGAATCACTGTCACTGGTTGTGCAGTGGAGTCACGGGGAGCCCCCTGAAGCCTCACTCCTGACCTTGGTGCTCAGTGCAGAGGAGAACGTGGCCCCAGACAGGAACAAGCTTCCAATAATTCGCCTCCTTAAATTGGGCATGATTGGCTTCTGTTGCCTGCAGGACTGAGAGCAGAGATGGATCTAGTGAAAGAGGCCAGGCTCTATCACATTCTGGAAGTCTCCATTGAAGAGCCAGTATTTGAGCATCTGTTGTATATTTACATAACGCTCTCTCTCATATCCACGCACTTCTCTATTTAAATAAATTTGCATCGAAAGGGCTTGATGTGCTAGTTCTCATTTTCCCCCTTAACTCTCTTTAAAGTCATAGATAACTGTACAGTAAAAACTCCTTGTCCCCGCACCCCCTAAAATCCTTTCCTGTACCATGAGTTCCCTGATCCGGGGAAATCTGCCCACACATTCTCGACTCCATGAACAGGGTGGCGGGCCGGGACAGGTGCATGGCATCAGGATGGTGTCTGAGCACTGACTTCCTCACCACGAAAACGAAGCTACTTTGAAGATGTCTCATGGTGACTGGAGAGAGTCGAATCAGGGTGTCCGACCTGGGTCCCGGCACCCAGTAAGACCAGGACGCGGCTTTCCTTCTTGCAGACCACACAGGTTTCAGGGCGAGGTTCTGGCCTCGCGGCTACGATGAGATCCCAGCCCCGTTCCTGAAGAAACAGAGGAGCTGGTGAGCAGAAAGAGGCGGAGCTGGGAAGCTCAGTGTGGGGAGGAGGGAAGAGGAGCGGGAAGGGAGCACGGAGAAGGAAGGGAGGAGGGCAGGACTCCCCAGCCTGCCGCCCTGTGCGTCCTCGGCTCCGCCCCTTCCCCTCGCCACCCAGCATCTACTCAGATCTTGGCTCCCTTTCCAGAAATGCGCAACGGTTCACATTTAATTACTTCATAAAAAAACTGGAAAGTAGAAGAGGAAGAGTTAAATGTTCTCCTAAAAGGAGGAAGCTGTAGCTAATCCCAATTAGGAGGAAGTCCCAGGCTATTGAAACGCTACAATCCAATTACATCAGGTAAAATGAATTACTCCGTTAATGCTGACTTATTATGAAGACACCTTCTTATTGCTCTCATTAATAATCTTTAGACATCATTTTAGCGCATATTGGCTGCAATAACATTTCTATTAGCATCATGGTGGAGCAGGGCTGACAATTAAAATAAAAAATAAATCAACCCAAGGAGCGAACAAACGTAATTATAGTTCAGAAAGAGTTTTATGTGTATTTGATTAGTCAGTGGAACAGTGCCTCCTTTCTTGCCTTGAATCTGTGTTAGCCCCAAACCATGCAGAGGGCTGCGGTGGGAGCAGAGGCTGAGGAGGTGTGCGTGAGTGAGACAGCCAGACAGACAGACAGAGACAGAGAGACCGAGAAGATAAGGCAGCTTGTCTGTCAGGGAAATGGTCACCCCCGTTCCAGGCTCTCCGGTGTAAGCTCCAGCTCTACTCTGGACCTCTGTCTCCCTGTTTCTGAAACTGGAATTTTGGAAGATTTATCATTTCTGGATTGTATCTCCTATAGCCCAGAGCTCTATAAAGTTTTCCTGCTGCAGAGGATTGAAGATCCTAGACACCCTGAGTGCCAGGGGGCAGAAGCCTAAGAAAGAGAAGAATTGTTTTTGCCAAAACAGCTACTGTATGCCTGAAGCTTGGTTCCCCCAGAGCAGGGGTCCTCAACTGGCCAGTCTGTCCCCCAGGAGATCGCTTTGATTGTCGTGACCTGGAACGGCCTTGGGGAGATGCTACTGGGATCTTGTGGGTAGATGCCAGTAATCCTACAATGCACAGGACATTATGTGACCCCAAGTGTCAGTATGGCTGAGTTGAAAAACCATTCTCAGACTGCACATTTTTGCATGACTGGAATCAGATTTCCAGGGCAGCCTTAATGGAAAGCAAACCTCTTTGGCCTCCTTGGTGAGATGATCTCCACAAAACACAGAATGAAACGTCAGCAGAAGAATACAGTAAACTTAAATATGGTAGCTATTAAATTCTCAAATAATTGTACATTTATTCTCCAATTATTCTATATATAGACACATATTAGCCTGTGTCCCTCAGTGCCCTTAGGTCCAACCACCTACTCAGGCCTTGGCTTTCTTTCCAGAAATAGACACACATAAGTAAATGTCAAATACACACACATACACACACACTGCCTCATATATATGCATACATAAAGCTTCATGTACATTACATACATATATAATGTCACACACACACATACATGCATACATGTGTGACTGTGTGGAGATACTTGTAACCTAATGACCTTCTAAGGTAGTGTGAAGCAAGAGGTAAGATACTCTAACGAAAGTAATTACAGATCAATAAAAAAACACAGCGAGAAAGTCCCTGGGGAAATTGCCAAGTCGGGGATTTTGCCTGTGTCTTCTGGAACACGGAATTTGCTAGAAGTCCTTCAGAGGTTTCCCAAACATTTCACTTAAAATTATTTTTAAAACATAGTTCTAGCTATTTTTAAAAGTAATTTTTTAAAAATCCCCACAACTCTCCAGATGCTGGATTCCAAATTTAATACCCGTAGGACTACCAAATCATTAACTAGGGCTGACAGGCAAAATCACTCGGGGACAGACCCTGAAGTTAAGCTTCTCCTTCCAGCTCTGTATAATTAAAGAGCACCCAGAATTTGTAAACTGAGCTATTAATAACTACTTATCTGAGGGGATCTGGGTCTTCTTCTTCTTTTTTTTTTTAATAACATTTTATTTATTTATTTGACAGAGATTACAAGTAGGCAGAGAGGCAGGCAGAGAGAGAGAGAGAGAGAGGAGGAAGGAGGCTCCCCGCTGAGAAGAGAGCCCAATGCGGGGCTTGATTCCAGGACCCTGGGATCATGACCTGAGCCAAAGGCCGAGGCTTTAACCCACTGAGCCACCCAGGTGCCCTGGATCTGGGTCTTCTTGACACTCAACAATATTCAGGATGAAGCTGGACGCAAGACTAAAGTAAAACTTGGGATTCTCAGCCATTGTTTCTCCTTTCAAATGGGGAAAGGAGTCAGTCCATCAAAAGAATCTTACTATAGTCCTTGATTGACTTTTAAAGCTTAAATGTTGCATTTTAACCTTGTGCTAGTTTTTGATTGTTGCAAAACCTACCGCAAACATAAAACAACATATGCTTATGATCACAGAGCTTCCCGGGGTCCAAAGTCTGGACCCAGCATTGTTGGGTTCTAAGCTCAGGAGCTCATGAGGCTGACATCAGGCTGTTGGCCACAACTTGATTTAGTATCTTCTAGATTCATTCAGGTTGTTCATGGAAGCCAGTCTCTTACAGTCATACGCCTGGGGTTTCTGTTTTCTTGTTGGCTGTTAGGCGAGGGTTTCACTCTCACTAGATAACAGGTTGTCCTCCTTTTAAGAAGTCTGATGTGTGTAAGAAAAGACTGATGAAAAAGGTTCTAGCCTCTGGCTAATGTGCTCTCCCCCGTCTTCTCCCCCACCAAGTTCATCCTTATAAACAACAGAATCTCACTTTCAAATTTCAATGCTTTAAATTTATATTTTCAGGCTGTAACCTTTTTTCTCACAACAGAGTTTACATGCTTTGCCCAATTAATGCTACTTGGGCCCATACTGTCCATGTAAACATTTTTAAAAACTTCTCTGGATGAATCACCCTTTGCGGCAAAATGAAATTCCCCAAAATCTAGCACCTGAAGACCACAAACATACATTGTGTCGCACAGTTTCTGAGAGTCAGGAACCCAGCAGTGGCTTAGCTGAGTGGTTCCAGCCGGGGGTCTCCCGAGGCTGCGATCACACTATTAGCCAGGGATGCAGTCATCCGAAGGCTCAACTGGGGCTGGTGTATTGGTTCCCAAATTCACGGCCTTGGACATTGGCAGCAGGTCTCAATCATTTCCTGGCCACATGAGCCTGTCTGAAAATAGAATTATCTGTGACATGGCAGATGGCTTCTCCCAAAACAAGGGGTCTGTAAGTGATCTGTAAGAAAGAGAGGATATGAACCAACAATCAAGACAGAAGCCAAAAAACCTTTTTTTAATGTAATCTTAGCAGTGACAAACTGTCACCTCTGGCATAGTTTAATGGTCATTCAAGTCCAGATGTGGGAGGTAAATGCAGGAAAGTGTGAGAACCAGGAGGCAGAGAGCATATGGGGCCATTTGGAGGCTAGCTGTCATGCTCCCTGTGCCTCACTATTCATCTGTAAAATGGAGTTAATGATGCCTCAATAAGTTGATATATGTAAAAGCCATCAGAATCAATTCTGACATGCAATAGACATGAAATAAACATTAATTTTTTTATTGTCACTATCAATTTTATTTGGCGAGTACATTGCAGAGTACAGGGCTTACAAACTTGTAAAGATCCTATAAAAAATTTAGACAGGAATAAAAATTAGATGCACCAAAATATGAAAAGAGAACTGCAAAATAATAATTAATATGTGGCAGACCTCTACTCCTGGCTATGAGTTTATAGTAGACGACTTTCCCACTGAGAGTAACTAGAAACACTGGATAAACATTTTTTAAAAATTCTGTTTGAGGCCTTCAGAGAAATACCAAGTGGTGGAGACCTAAGGGACCATGATCCCAAAGAGAAGTGAACTCATTGAGGAGAGCCTGAAGTTCTCCACCATTTTTCCCCTTGAGGCATCTGCTTGTGCGTAAGTGGTAGCAATGGAGAGGCTGAGACTTAACCTCAAGGAATTGCAATACCGGATTGCATTAAGATGACCTGAAACTACTCTAACTTCCTTCCAGAACCTTACTGAGCAAAGAAAACAGCAGCCAGAGCCTCTACAATTGTTTATACACAGTATCTGGTAATTCAAAAAAAAAAAAATTGCCAGACATGCCAAGATGCAGGACCAAAAAAATAAGAAAATCAATTGGACAGACTCACAGGTAATCCAGATATTGAAGCTATCCAATCTGAACTTTAAAGTGACTGTAATTCCAATGTTAAAGAAAAATAAACTTTCTAGAAAGAATTCTAATTCTGAGGAATTTAACCAAAGAACTAGAATCTGTATGTAATAGGCCAAATAGCAACTCTAGAGGTGAAAATATGATAACTAAAATGAAGAACTTAATAGATTTATCAGATTAGACACAGCTAAAAAGAGGATTGATGATCTGGAAAGTACATGGGTAGAAAATAGTCAGTCTGAAAATATCCAGTAAAGAGAGAAAAGGCAATATTTGAAAAGATAATGCCTAAGAACATGCTAAAACTACAAAAGACATCAAGAGATCCATCTAAGATGAGCTGTGAACCATAAGCAGAATTAAATATTAAAAAAAAATTTTTTTAACAAATACTAAGTAAAAAACACCATAAATAACTGTTGAAAGCCAAAGATGAAAGAAATAATCTTAAAAGCATCTGGAAAGATATATAGATAGATTGATAGATAGAGATATGGGTACAGATATATATATTCACACACAAGCATACACACACACATTATGTCCACCCAGCCAAATGCAACTCAACCAAACTCTTAGCCAGTTATATTTCACTCACATTAGATGGATATTTATCTTGCCTTTTACTATCTTTGATATTAAATGGCCAGACCATTATCAACTAGTATAAAACCCACACTCTGCCAAGATTCAGATCCATGTTGGTGGACCCCAAGTCCAATGATGTCACTGGTATTCTGTGTCACCTCCTGCAAGCCACTTTGCCTGTCTTCTCCCCACTTCCTCACCTGTCAGTTGTCTATTGTACAAGATGGTTATAAAAAAACAAGTCACTGCACATTGAAAGTGCTGTGTAAACTGTAATTCATGCCTAATAGGTAAGATTCCTCTTCTCCAGGAAGCCCTCCCTGATACTGCACCTCTAGAACTACTCTTGGCCTTTAGGACTCTTCCCTGGCATTCTCACTGTACTTACTCTTACCATTTCTGCACCTCTGTACTGAAATTTTATTGAATGCACTAAAGACATTTCCCCACTAAAGACAGACCAAGGTGGCAGGGTGAAGCCATAAGTCTCTACTCACAGTGTCCAAGCATCATTTTCAAATTAAATACAGGCTGGCCAAGTCACAGTGTTGTGGCCCTGTCAACCCTCTTTAGGGTTTACAATTCTGAAATTCTGGATGATTCCTAGGCACTGGGCACTATGTGAGAGTTTGTAAACATGTTCTCATGTAAACCTTCACAACATCCTAAGGGAGATACTGATGTTATACCCATTTTATAGCTAGGAAAACTGAGGCTTCGAAAAGTAAAGTAAAACATCCATCAGCAGCCAGCTGGAAAGTGGAGGAGACAGGATTGGAGTCTATGTCCAACAGACATGACTCTCAATCATTTTATTCTTGTATGTGTTGTGGGCCATCCCCTGTGACCTTTAGGGAAAAGTACATACTTTCACATCCTCTTTGGGGAGGTTGGTCCTGAAATCTGCTGAGGACCACACACAACTGAGGTACCCCAGAGACGGACTGACCAGGACCTCTCCCGGCAGCCAGTTGTCATGCCTATGTAACTTCACAGGAGCCCAGAGCCTGAGGCCCTCTAAATGAATTCCCCTTACTCCATGCTAAGAAAGAGGAATCAAAAGCCTATCTCTTGTTCCAAAGCTTGAGGTTAAAGAAAAAAAAAAAATCCCTAGCCACAGGTAGTTAAGTGATTATAAACTGTAAAAATAAATCAGCCTGATATAATTGCTCCAAGGAAAAAGATGACCAACCTCTTTAAAATGTCCATGGTGCCCTCTTTCCCATCTCCATTTGGCATCCTCTAATTACCTTCACATTTCATTTCCATCAGCAAGATGACCTGTATTTCCTTCGAGAAGTGCTGGGGAGGGGCCGGGCTGAGGAGCAGGGCCCCTGGTGATAAATCAGGCTCGCCATTAGGAGTGAAATGCTCATTTCGGCAGCGCTAAATGCAGGATTTATAAAGATGTCTCCGCCATCCCGCCCAATTGTGGACACCATAATAAATTCATGAACGGGTGCCAGGGTAGCACACTTCATTATGTGCGAGGCTCCTGGCCATTAATCTAGCCAGGCGGCGGGCAGGATTCCTGGGGAAGGGAAACAAATTTATGCGGCCCAAACTTACTCATTCCATTATGGATTTAATCGGCCCAGGCTCCAGGCTGCACAGAGGCGAGGGGACCATTTTTTACACTTTGGATCAAGTGTTTGTAACTCCCCGTTGTGTCTTATTTCTTCCACAATAACGCCCTAATTTTATCCTTCACACTGCTCTAGGGAAAGACTTTCAGAGACCCTCACTGCTGCCACTTACTCCAGATAAAATATTTATACAATCAATTGACAGAGAGCATTTTCCCTTAAATGTTCTATTAACATGGAAATGCTTATATGCAAAATGGGCCCAGGAGCCTCTCTAGACTCTTAACCCTTTAGTTGGCCAAAGAGAAAGTTGGCAAAGCGGGTGGAGAGGAGGGACCTCTTGTGTGTTGCATGCATGTGTGATGTGTGTTCAGTGTGTACAAACACAGACACCTATGGGCATTCACACTCCATCATTTCTATGATGAAGGATTAGGAATTCCTTTGGCCTCTCCTTGTAATTAAACACCAGAGATTGCCTGCAAGTCTCCAGATCTGCCCCATTCCCATAGTGCCCTGCCAATATAAAGATTTTTTAGTTTTCCTAGTGCCTACAGTGAGACTGGCAAATGCTTGGCCTATGGGCTACCACATCTTGCACATATGTTTTTCTAGCTAAGCCCAGATGAGGCCTCAGAATCCTTCTTAACACAGGCAGAGAATACCAATGAGTCTTCACTGATAAGGATAACAAGAATTGCATCACTTATGGAGTACTTATGATGAGCCAGCAGTGTGCCTGGTGATTTACATAGAGTAACTCATTTAATCTCCATGACAACCTGATACAGTAGGTACTGTTATTATTCCCATGTTGCAGATGGGCTGGGGAACAATGAGGTGGGGAAATATGGCCGGAAGCATGCAACCTGTGAATGGTACGTCCCTAATCCAAGCAAACTCTGGAGTGCAACATTGGAGGCCTTCCCTGATTCACTAGACTCTTTCCCTAAGCAAACTACTGATATTGCTAAACAGATCACACCTAAGGAGGCATCTAAGGGCATCCAAAGAGAGAGGAAGAACCTTCATGGCCTGCAAAGCCAACACTTGTCCTTCACATCAGCAGTCTACCAATGAGTACAAGACCTGATATTATGGCACTTGGGACTTTTTGACCTGAGACCCAATTCTGACACCAAGGTAACAAGAGACCTTGGGCCATTGACTCCATTGCAAGATCCCACCAGAGCAACATCAACCGCTTCAACAAACATTTACAGGACCTACTGTGTGTCAGGCACATGCCAAGCCTGCACCTTGCCGGGGTGGAGACACAAGAGTGAGTAATGCCTGCCCTTTTCCTTTGAGGAACTTACCACCTTTCACAGGAATAAATGGCAATGAAATGGTAGTTAAAGTAGATAACCTATCAATACCAAGAGTTAGCCACTCAACCAGTTGAGCCACCCAGCCTCTACCTTTTTTATTTTTTTTGTTACAATTTGCTAGTGGGCACCGTGGTTCTTAAGCCACATAAGCTAAATAGTTCACCATAAAAACAGATTTCTCTGGGTTGTATTGATGTCCGTAATACTTAACACTAGTCTAAGTACTATGCAGAGCTGGGCTAGAAGAGAAGTGAGTGGTTATAACCCCTCGAAATCATTTGTCCTTTCCAATGTTCAAAGTTGAGTGTTGGTTATCTATTGCTAGGTATTCAACTATATCCCCAAACTAAGTGGCTTTAAATATTACTTTATCTTGCTCAGGAGTCTGTGGGAAAGGATTTGGGTGGGGATCAGCTGGACAGTTCATCTCTGAGTCACAGCATCATGTCTGCAGGGCTGGAAGGTTCGTTTCACAATGTCTCTCCACTATCATGCCAGTGCCCCAGAGAATGGCTAGAGGACTGGGCTCCGTGGGTGAGCCCATTGTCCACTGTCCAAGCACACTGCCCATGTGGCTCAAGCTTTCTTCACATGGATCAGGGAAATTTTACTTCCTGCGTGGCAGCTTAGGGTACCAAGAGCGAGATAAAAAGTAGAAGTTTCCAGGGGTTGGGAACTGGCACAGAGAATCTTCCAACATATTCTAGTGGTCAAGCAATCACAGAGACTCCCAGACGCAAGGGCAGGAAACGTGGCACCCCTTTCTCGATGGAAGGAGTGTCAAAACTCCTTCTTTAATCTGCCACAGTTCATTATGTGTGACTCTCTCTTCCCTTAGGAGAATCCTAGAGGAAAATGATGCAAAGAAGATGATAAATGTGGAGAAAGTAAATGTGGGGTTTTTTTTCCCCCCAGGAAACCCCTCAGTCCCTCATGAAAATAGACTCCTGGCAGGTGCCTCCCTGAAGCTCGCCAAACTTGTCTGAACCCCTCGGGAGCTTGTGGTTCAAACACAAGGTAGAGCTCTCTCTTGAAAGCTTAACAGTAAAAACTTAAATTTGTTTTCAAGAAATAAAGAAAGAAAGAAATGAAAACTTTCCAAATCATAAAAGAAGATAACGGGAAAAAGGGGGGGGGGGAACCTGTGGGGATTATAACAGAAGATCCGTGAACACATCATTTAAAATGGAAAACACAAAATAAAATGAAAGAAATGCAAACATGTATGCTCATTCTGAAAAGAAATCCACGTTTCCCCAGGCAACACCAACCTGTGAGGGTACATATAGGGAGCCAGATATAATCATTATCTAGGTGTTTGCTCTTGCCTCCATGTGCAGGGTCCTAGCTCCCAAAAATGTACCCTTCAAGTTGCCAAGTTCTTGTTGAAATCCCCCCAGGGAATGGCTGGTGGGCTCATTACCAAGTCCAACCAGCTCCCAGATTATATCCCCTGGGCTCTAGTGCTCCCCACCCAGGCACCCCCCAGGTCCAGTTGGCATTTCAGCTACTCCCCCTAGACCAACAGATACACATCATGGCCCATCAAGTGCCTGAACTACATGGTGGGTGTGGCATAGGTGGAAGATGGTTTGCCTTTTCTCTTTTGGGTACCATGTGACAATCCTGCCTGAGGGACTGCACCCCACAGAGCAGGTCACAGTGTTAGCTCCACCTTCTGGTTCTCTCTTCTCTCTCTCTCTTCCCCTCCTTCTCCCTCTTTCCCATCCCTATCCCATTTCCTTTCCATCTCTTTCTATCACACAGGACCTCATAGCGGGCTACAATAGGGAAACTCATAAGTAATAGAGATCATTCTGTCCTAAATAGAAAACACTTTTCTTCTCCAACCTCTAGGGATTTGCCTGTGGGTCATTTTTCCCCAGCAGTTCTTGGCTCTTCCTGTGACAGAGTGTGTCCCTAGGGCATCCCTCTGAATGCATGTACACCTGAAAGACTGCATGTGGGCCCAGATTCTTCCATAACTAACCATAGCCCCATAACCATAGTATATGCAAATGACTTTAAATCCCCTATTAGAAGACTCACAGATGGGAGTGAAAGGAAAACTTGACTACATTCTACTTCCATGAACTATTCCAATAAAAAATGAGACCAAAAGATCTAAAGAAGACCATATATATATATATATATATATATATATATATATATATATATTTAAACAGCAAGACAAATTCATGTAAAAAGAAAGCAAAAGATAATCCCAGTCTTGGAATTAGAGAATGTCATTTCATTATGACAAGAATAAAATCCCCAGTGAAAATATCATAAAGCTATATGAACCTTCAAAATATTTCAATGTTTTGGAAACATAGGGAGGTCACAACAGAGATGCATTTATGAGAAGGTTAACGACCCTCAGATGCCTTTAGTACATCAACTGAGAAAACATGAATAATACAGTTACTAAGACTAAAGATATATAGTATATCCAACTTTGTCCCCTATAAATACTTTTTCAAGTGTTCATAGAACATTTCAAAAGCTTTCCACGTACTGCACCATCAAGAAAATGTTGATGAAAAAGAGTTTACAGGCCAAATTCCCCGTTAGAACTAAACCAAATGGACACATTTCTAACAACCACAAAGAAAATACTAGAGACTTGGATAATAAATAAATAAGTAAAAAAATTCTCATAAATAGTTATTGAGTCAAAAGGGAAATAAAACCCTCGGTTACAGACTATTTAGAAAATAATAAAATGAGAACAAGACAATGTTCTGTCGAAGTCCGTGGACTCCTGCCAAAGCTACACTTAGAGAAAAGAAACATAAAGCAATAAATTGTTTTATTATTAAACAAGAAAGAATCAAAATAAATGAGTCAAATGTTTGTTTCCAGAATTGAACAAATAAACAACAAAATAAGTCAAAGGAAAGCTGGGTAAAAAATTAAATAGATAAAAACAAAACAAAAAAAAGGATTGATTTTAAAAAGTGAGGCACAGTATAAATGTGTAAGGTGACTCTTGAAAGCTGTAAGAAAACAGACCTTATGCCAGCAAATTTAAGAATAAAAAGGAAAGCAAAAATAAACTCAAATAAACCTGGAAATGAGAAAGGGAATGTAACAAAAGATAAGAGCTGCTTAAAATAAAATAATGAAGGAAAAATTATAAAACATAACAAAATAAAATGAAATAATGAAGTCCTTTTTAAGTATAAAAGTAAAGGAGGGAAGCATAAAGAAAGAAAATATTAATAGACTACATAAACCAGAAAAGTTTCTGTACTTCCAAGAAATTAAAGATCAAAAGCACATGACAATCTAGAAAAAAAACCATTTTCAATATATATAGTTGACAGATCTAAATTAATAAGGATAATAAGAGCAGCTGACAGAAAAGGAGAAAAGAACATGAATAGGCAACACAGAGAATAAGAACTATAAATGCCCAATACATGCATTAAAAAAAAATGTTTAATCTGAATAATAATGAAAAAAATAAGACAGCCAGACAGATATTTGGAAGGTAACAGCCAGAGTTGATAAAAGGTATAGGCAAGCTGGCTTGGAAATAAGAATCAAAAAGCTTTAAAACATTCACAACCTTTGACTTCCTACCTCTGTTTCTAAAAATACATACAGAGAAAATAACCACGTATGCATACATAGTTATAAAGCTGTATATGCTAGCATTATTCATCAGAAAACATAGAATTAATAAATTTCTAACAATAGGAAATTAGATAAATAAATTATGACAAATCCTTAGCATAAAATATTATACAATGCTTAATTACATTTTTGAAAAATAAGACAGTCTCATGTTTTATTAAACAAATATGGAACCAGCTAGACAGAAATTTTATAGACTGCAATGTGAAAACAAACTTGAATTCCATGTGACTTTTATTTTTTTAATTTGCTCTTCTATGTATTTCAACTATTCTAAAATTAATACATATTTATCTTTGCAATCAAGTTAGATAAATATTCAGTAAATTTGCCTGAAAAATCTCAGTGAAATGGACATGTTCTAAGAAAACATAATTGATCAAAACTGATTTGAGACATTTCAAAACTATCAAAAAACTGCCTTTGAAAAAGTCTTCAGAGCTAGATTGCCTTATTATGAATACCTTCACACTTCCAAGGAGTCAAATTACTTCCAGACTGATCATATTTCCAAAGTTGGAGAAAGTTAAAAAGCTTCCTGATTCATTTTACAGTATAGCAAAATATGACACAGATAACACAAAAATCTATAGCCCAATCACACTTGTAAATATGGGCTTATAAATGTTTTCTAAATTAAAAAAAAAACTAACAAATTGAAACCAGCAGTATGTTAAAACGTAAGTAACCAATATGACTCCAAATATTAGTTATCTCAAGAATTAAACAATGGGTTTAAGTTAGTAACATTATTAAGACAGAATTTTGCATCAGTGCATCAAAGGATATAAAACCATCCAATCATTTCAATAGATGCCAAATGGGAATTGGATCAATTTCAACATCCAGTTCTTAGTAATCTGGAAAGAGAACCATACTTCTTTACTGTGTTAAAGTCTGGTATAGTAGTTAAAAACATGTGTTCTGGCATCAAAGCTCATGGATATGAATCCTGCCTTTCTCAACTTGCTTAGGGACAAACAGTATAATCTTGATTACGCTGGAAGTTCTAGCCTTAACCAGACTTTTTTTTTTTTTTTTTTTGCAGATGATATGATATCTACCTAGAATATCCAAGAGAAAATATACATGATACTCTTGAGGTTGAGGAAGAAGTACTTGGGACCTAGAGAAAGACACCAATTTACTTTGCATTGAATATCCCTTTCTACTGCTTGAAAACTTAATCTTTTTTTTTTTTTTCTTAATCTTGAGCAGGTATGATCTGTTCAATTAAAAAGAAAGGTGGAACCAAACTGGGAGAGTCAACAGCAGGTTTTCAGGATAACAGGTATAATTTGGAAAATGTAAGTAAGAGGGACAATCTATAACTTAGATTAAAAATTAGTATATATGAAATACTTGTGAATAAAATGATATGATTTTGTGGCATTTTCTTCAGAGCAATTTAATGGAAAAAATGTGTGTGTGAGTCTGTGTGGGGGGAGGGTGTCAGTGTGGACATGTGTGGACATGTGTTGGTGTGTGTATGTGTGTGTCAGTGTGTGTGCATGTGCATGTGCATGCATGTAGAGTGGATAAGGATTAGGCAAGAACAAATAAAACAAGAGTGATCATGTGTTGAAAATTTTTAAAGCTAGAAGATGGACAGGTGTGAGTTCCTTATACTGTTCTCTATAAGAAGTTAAAAACCAAAGAATAGGACTTTAGAGAAAACCTAATAGTGTATAAATTACAGTTCCAAATTAATAATTGCAAAAATATGTTGTACTTTATTTGATTTATTGATTATTTGATTTATTCACGGTTATTTCTATTTGGCATAATAAAATTACTTGTTTAATTTGGAATGTACAATTTCAATTTGAAAAATAAAGATTTTGAAAAATAATCTAAAACAATGAACTGAAAAATTATTAGAAATAATTAAATTAAAATTTAATGAAAATCTAGTAAGGTAGCAGAGCTCATAACAAAATGTATAAAATAAAAATCTTTCTTAAATCGCAGCAGAAACCAGTTAGAGAATACTATTGACATAATGCCACCAGACACAAAACAACAGACCCATAACATACTTAAGAATAATGTTTACAGTAAGTGTACAAAACTATATAGTAAAATACTTTATGGAGATACATAAAATAATTTGTAAACAAAATGAATAAGATGCCATGTTTCTGGATGAGAAGATGAAATGTTGAATGGATATTGATTATTTCTAAATTTAGTAATAAGCTGCATACAATTTAAACCACATCCCACTGAGTTTCTCTTGAGAGTGCATGGTGGGGGGCACTACCGGATTCCATGAATCAAAATGTTTTCTGGATGAACAAACAGATAAAATTATTCAGGACATATTTGGACGGGGAGGGGAAGCAGCAAAGACTGGTTTACTTGACCATGTATTAAAATGCATGAAGGGGCACCTGGGTGGTTCAGTCAACTCAGGTTCAACTGAGTTGGCCTCCTTCAACTCAGGTCATGATCCTAGGGTTCTGGGATCAAGGCCCACTTCGGGCTCTCTGCTTGAAGGGAAGCCTGATTCTCCCTCTCCTGCTCCCCCTGCTGTGTTCCCTCTCTCTCTCTGTTTCTCTCTGTCAAATAAATAAATAAAATCTTTTAAAAAAAAAAGTTAAAAAAATGCATGAAGGATATTATCATTAAAACAGTAAGCTATGTCTCAGTCAGCACAGACCAGCTTCCATTGTAGTAACAAACAATCCCCAAATAGGAGTGTCTTAGAAACAAGAATTTATATCTTTCTGAGGCACGTCCATTAGAGGTTGTCTGGGGTTTCAGCTCCTCCTCTCCTTTCCCCAGCTGATGGAATCAGTGATGGAGAAGAACAGAGCTCTGGAATTCTTCCCCCTGGCAAGTGAAGTTTCCAGCCCAAAAAAGAGCTGCCTCATGTCTCCTCATATTTCATTGGCCAGAGCAAGTCAAATGAATCCAATCACACATCAGAAGTATGGCTGCCAGGTAAGACAATTGAGTCACATTCCTGGAAGCCAGCAAGCCAGAAATATTGGTGGAAAGCATTAGTAACTACTACGGATAATTGCAAAAAAAAAAAAAAAAAAAGAAGAAGAAGCAGCTAACCCACAAACAAACTCTATTAAGTAGAAGAATACCATATGTGATGGTACCATGTCAGGGAAAGAGAATAGAATTAGGTAATAAAAACCACTGGGAAAACTGGTTGCATATTTGAGGTAAAAAATGTTAGTTGTTTTTTGTTTGTTTGTTTGTTTGTTTGTTTTTACTAGATTTATAAATAAACTTCAGATGCTAAATAGCCAAAAGAATCCTTAAAAAGATAAAAGATACTATATACATATATTTATATATATATATATACACACATATATATCACATATATATATAGTTTTTCTATCTCAATCTTTGATATGTTAATCCTATTTATATGATTAACATGAAAACCTCTTTGTACATGAGTGTATATACATATACGAATCATATTTATATATAATTAAGATTTTAAAAAATGACTGACCTTAAAAGCAGTGGGATAAAATCCAAAAGAAAAAGAAAGGATTTGACCAAATATATTAAAATGTCTTCCTGTAAACACACATAAATACATGCATATATACATATACCTAAAAAATCAAACAGTAGACTGGGGGGAATATTTATAACAATGCTAATCTTAATTTGAAGGCTAGTATAATCTAAAGAGTTTATACAAAAGAAAAACAGAAAAAATTCCCCCAAAGAGGAATGAATGAAGGACATGAACAGATAATTCACACAAGAAAAATGTACAAGTAACAAATCATATTTAAATATTCAAACTCACTAACAAATACAAACTTTAAACAAGATATTATTCTTTTGCTTATAAAAGCAGCAATTTGGGGGGAAGCCTGGCTGGCTTAGTGGGTTAAACCTCTGTCTTCAGCTCAGGTCATGAACTCAGGGTCCTGGGATCCAGCCCCACATTGGGCTCTCTGCTCAACAGGGAGTCTGCTTCCCCGTCTCTCTCTGCCTGCCTCTCTGCCTACTTGTGATCTCTCTTTCTCTCTGTCAAATAAATAAATAAAATCTTTAGGAAAAAAACAGAAATTTTTTAAAATTTCCATTTTTGATGACAATTCAGAGAAACTGGTCTTCATATTCCTTCCTGATAGAAGTATAATCAATAGTTGTTTTTCTGAAATAAATTTAATAATAATTGTCAAGGATCATAATAATTCTCATAACCACAGTCATTACTCCATTATGAAGTGTAATTCTAGAAAAATCATCATCCATATGCAAAGAAAACTTACATGTAAGTTATGCTATCACATAACAATTGCAAAAAAGGAAAACAAAAAAACCTGGGGAAAAAAATATGTCCAACTATAGCATATTTATTAAGTAAAGGTTAACACATCCATAGTGTAGTATATCATCATGCCCTGAACTAGCACTGCTTATAAAGATGTTTAAAGACACAGATAAAGGGCAGCTGGATGGCCCAGTCTGTTGAGCAACTGACTCTTGGTTTCAGCTCAAGTTGTGATCTCAGGGTTGTGAGATCAAGTTGAATGACAGGCTCCATGCTGAGCACGGAGTCTGCTTGAGTTTCTCTCTCCCTCTCCTTGCCCCTCTCACTTGTGTCCTCTCTCTCAAATAAATAAATAAATCTTTAAAAATAAATAAATAAATAAAAAGATACAGGCAACACACATATCCTAGAGTTAATTAAAAAAAAAAAAAAATGAGGGCTGCCTGGGTGGCTCAGTGGGTTGGGCCTCTGCCTTCAGCTCAGGTCATGATCTTGGGGTCCTAGGATCAGACCCCGCATCAGGCTCTCTGCTTGGTGGGGAGCCTGCTTCCCCCTCTCTCTTTGCCTGCTGCTCTGCCTACTTATGACCCCTCTCTGTCAAATAAATAAATAAAACTTAAAAAAAAAAAACAGTGAATCATGAATTCAACTTCAGAAAAATGTAAGGGAGGAGTCCATATGGCATTAAATAAAAAAGGTCTATCAGAATATCCATTGTGGCTATCTCTGGATTATAGGAAATTTTTGTCTTTTTCTCTTTCTTTGTCCTTTTTTTTTTCTGTAATAGGCAAGAAATGCTAAAATGATCAGAAAAATACATTTTTAAGCAATGAGGGTATTAAAAACATCTCTTTTTGTTTAGCTTAATGAGATTTTTTTTAAAGATTTTATTTATTTATTTATTTGACAGACAGAGGTCACAAGTAGGCAAAGAAACAGGCAGAGGGAGAGGAGGAAGCAGGCTCCCCACTAAGCAGAGAGTCCGACAGGGGGCTCCATCCCAGGATCCCGGGATCATGACCCGAGCTGAAGGCAGAGGCTTTAACCCACTGAGCCACCCAGGTGCCCCTTAATGAGATTTTAAATATTTTTTTAAATGTTCTTAAATGTTTGCCCTTAACTGTGGTAATCCAAGATACAAAAATGTTTAAGGTGCAAGGAAGGTAATGATGTTGCCAAATGTTACCTTTCATCCCTTCCTGTACCTGCGGCAGACATCACAAATCAATCCCAGCACTCTTCTCCACTAGGCTCAGAAACTCAGCAGGCACAAACACTCTGTGGAGCCACTACCAGTCAATCAATTCAAATAATTTCTCGCTTCTAATGTTGAAAAGAACTCTGAAGTGCTCATCATGAGACAAGGTTTCTCTTTCTAGATCTTACACCAACTCAATCCCGTTCATCCCTAATCTGAGCCTCAGAACCCATATGTGCCCAATGAAGATTACAGAAGACCAGCTCTGGAAAAATTAGACCACCTGTTCCATTTCTTAATATCACCATCAGGCTCGTCTACCCCCATAAACACCTGCCTTTTCCCAAGTGGCCTTGCAACATTATCATGATGTGTTTATGGACATTTCCTTGAGCTGCCTAATGTCCATGATGCTTAGTTAACATTCTCTCTTCCCTATGGATCTGGGTTTCTCAACAGTGGCACTGTTGACAGTTTGGACCTAATAATTCTTTATATGGGGGCCTGTCTTGTGCATCTGAGAATGCTTAGTGGCATTCTTGGTCTCCTCTACCCAGTCGATGCCAGGAATGTACCCCTACTCATGAAGATCAGAAATGTCCCCAGACATTGCCAAATATTCCCGGGGAGGGGAGATGGAGGGAAGGATGCAAAATGGTCCTAGTTGAGCCTGCACACTCTTGCAGATCCGTCTTCTGCGTAGGAAGAAATTCATTCCTTTGGATTCTGAGGTTTGCTGAAGGTCATTCCCTCAGTAGGATTGGGGATGGAAAAAGGAAGGGAGAATGCTTTCCATCTGTCATCCAGATCCCTCTTTGGAGACAAGACCCTGTCTCTGAGGTCTGGAGTAGAGATCTGGGGGTTGCAAACCATTGTACTCCACTCTGGCCACCATGCCTGGAGGACCAAAGCCTTCCATGAAGGGTGTAAATCACCATTCTGGGCTGCCTGGGCACTTAGCATAATGGAGTGATTGACAGGTGGATATTTACACTCCACTGACTAAATGGGCAAATCAATCAGCCGGTGGCAGGGCAGAAAGAGGGCTGTGGGAGGAATGAACAGGCTGCAGGAGAATTGTGACCACTCCCCATGGGTACCACGGAAGGTTCTGGTAAGACTTCAAAGAGATTTGTGCTTCAAGGCATTTATAAGTCTCCCTTCCAGCTCCATGGCTCCCCCAGTGGTCACCTTTCATGGGCAAAACAGCCACTCCCCCATCTTCAGATGAGAAAACGGAGACCCAGTGAGGAAAAGAGATGAGACCAACCGCTGGTGACCAAGTCACCTTGCTGACTTACTTTCAAAAGGTTTAGTTCTCCAAACGAAACAAAGGGAAAGAAAAAAACACTCCCTATTTTTGTCAGAGCCATGATGATTTCTAACTTTCAGTCCATCATTTTGGGCTGAGGGGGATGTAACTCAATTAAAGACAGAAACATTAAAGGCACAGTAAAACCATCACATGTGCAAAATTTATAGGGGTATTGATTAACACCATCCGTAAAGTATTTACCTTAATCAATAGGAAAAGGTGATTTAAATGTTTAGGTGTCCCCTGTACTTCTGTCAGCCAAGCCTTCCTTAAAAGCATGCATTTTATGTGATACACCTCTCCGTTTCCTCAATGTGCACCCCTTCACCAAGTTCATTGCCAGAGTGGAAGCCCTGCCCTCTCACACCACCAAAGAGATGCCAAGGTGGAGTTTGGGGTTGCAAGATGGCTTTTGGGGAATCAGCACCTGGGAAGACAATAGGAGAAAACAGGATTGTGCACATGAAAGTCCAAAAATGCCATCAACAATGAGCACTGACCCTCAGTGGTATCAGGCCTATGCACCCCTACCTCACCCAGGTGCCCACTGTACCAGGAAGGGCATGACCTTGCAGGTGGTGGCTCTCTGTGGCTCAGCAGACTCTGAGGGAGCCAACAGCTGGAGACTGCCAGCCGACCCCATTTCCCACAGCCAGGCAGCAAGCCCACCCCAGAAAGCAGCCTGAGTGGCAGTGCCTCACAACCCGACCAGGGGAGGCTACCTCCATGCATTCATATGTCAGAGTGCTGGGAATCCTTGTTCAGAAGAGATGGTGAGTCAGAGGCCATTTTAAACCAAGGTTGACTTGATTGTTCCTAAGACACTCCGAGTCCCACTGGGACTCTGCGGTGACATGATTGAGGTGTTGAGGTGTAGAATCTTCTAGTCATTTCAGTATATTTGGAAAAGACATTTGTTCAGAAGGCAGCTAAGTCACCTGAATTCTAGCCCCAGATGGAATCTTTTTTCAGAGTAATCTTTTTGGGTTTTGGTCTTTTTTTCTTAAAAAAAAAAAAAAAAAGAAGAAAAGAAAAGAAGAAGTGTCATTCTAGAATAGTTTTTTTGTTTTTTTTTTTTTAACTTTCCCAGTCACTAGAATGCCCTTGTGGGGCACTTATTAAGATCAGTTTCCAGGACCCTACCTGAAATATCGGGGGTAGTAGCCTAGGAATCGGACGTTTTCATCAGAGCTCCTGATGAGCCTTAGGATCCTGAAACTAGATTTCCCCAAAGCCAGATATCCAGCAGCAGAATCCTTGGTAAAGTTTTAGGAGGTGGAGATTCACCAGCCCTAGCCTGGAAGATTGTGATCATATTTGGCATTTAAATGTGAAGAGTAATAAAGATCATCAATACAATAGACCCATTACATTGAATGGCCCTCGTCCTTGACCCTCCTTTTACCCCTGTGCTTCTCCTGTGACTTGGAGTTCCTCCCCAAAAGGCAGAGTGCAAGGTTCTGAGAGAGTCTCCTCCTGGGACTTTTTTGGCCACCAGAAAGAAAAGGGAACAGTGATTCTCTACCAATTCCTGTGTTTGGCCTCCAGGATTTCCTACCCACTCACTTGCTTTCCTGCTATGGCCACCAGAAGTCTGTGCCTGGCCCAGAAGGATGAGAGACACTTGAAGCAGATCTGCCCAGCTCAGGTGTACCAGCCGAGCTCAGCTAGAGCTGGGTGCCAGCTGATCTGCAGATATAGGAGTGCGCCAGCCCAGATCAGCCAACTCCAGCTGGTCCCCTTGACTAATGAGAAAGAAACTCACCATGAGTCACTAACATTGTATGATTGTCATACGGCATGGCTTTGGACCCAATTCATTGATACAGTCAACAAAATAATAGCTAAGACTCACTGAGCTCTTACTAATTGGCAGCTACTGTGTTAATTGTTCTGTATGGATTAGTCATTTAATCTGAAAAGCATCCAGGAGATGTGGCGACTATTAGTCTCCCCATTTTACAGATGGGGGAACTCAGGCTCAGAGAACCGAAATAATTTACTCAAGATCCCACAGCCAGTTGGAGAGCTGCAGGAATCTCAGCCGACCTGGGATCGGGGGGTGGGGGACGGGCTACTGAGGGGTCATTGGTAGGGCTGAGAAGCAGGAAATGAAGGAAGAGAGAACGTCGGGAAATATTTTATTATACTATGGGTCTGAGTCCAGAGAAGAAGAAGAATGATTGCCATGAATATGATTATACCACATTCTTGGGCAAAAAGAAAGATGAAGAAAGTCAAAGGTCGATGGTCACGGTGGACAGCAGACATACCGCATTTCCCTTTTCTCAGATACAGATGATGAGAAGGGCAGGTGGGTGTAGATCAGCCAGGCCCAAATGGACAGGAGCCCTCTTACGGACAGAAGCCTCTCTCTGTACGTGGGAGTCAACCCCCCTACTCACAATGTATTGAGTTCCTATGGGCTCAGGGCTTATAGAAAGCAAGTCTTTTGCTAAATTCCAAGGGAGTTAAATCAATCCAGTTTCTTTCCAAAATATCTCACAGGTACCCGTTAAGTAGGATAAGTCAAGTAACAGAGTCCTTTGCAAAGTGTGTGCTCTCTGAATCTGGAACAATACATGTGCTCTACCCCCGGGGGGAGGTGGGAATCTCATATGTTCTTGATAGTGTCCCCTTTTTCGGTCCCCTCTCTTGGCTAGCTTCAGGGACTTTCCCAGAGCCTTTCCTTGGGCCTGGATACGAGTTGGGCGGGGGTGGGGGGGCCCTCACACTGCCCAAGGCTGATGACAGCCTGCCTGGTGCATCCTGGCCTCTGCCTCTCAGCCCCACCTCCCTGGAAGCTGGTACTCTGGGCCTGGCCTGGCCTCCTCCTCTTGCTGCCGGCAAGCCCTATGATGGTCAGGCCCCAGCACAGTGCTCTGTTCTACAGAGAGGCAGTACTCTCTAGAGAGTAGGAGCCTGGACCCAGGACCCTTACCGGGTGGATTTCCATCTTAGCTCTGTTGTGTGCTGCCCTTGGGCAGGTTCCTTCACCTCTCTGTGCCTCCATCTCCCTATCTATAGGGTGGGGCTCATGACAGGGTCATGCCATAAAGATTGGGTTACTTCATGCAGGGTGTTTAGAACAGTACTTGGCACAAGGTAGGGTCTATGTACCTATTAGCTTTCTTTGCTTGGTCAACCCCATTCTCTCCCCTACTTCCTTTCCTCCACCTGGGAAAATATGCCCAGAGAGATAGGATAGGCTCTATACGACATTGGAAAAGGAAACTCAGCAGGTGGACAGACAGACCCCATCAAGGGTTAGGCCAGGGGGATGGGATGACAAAGGCGACACCCCCAGCCCACCCCACCAGAGCCATGACCAGAGAGGGATTTCGAAATTGCCTATCCTTAGATCCCAAGGTCGGCACCTCTCACTCCCCATGCCCGCCTCTCGGTGGTTTCCCTTGGCCCCTCACCCAGAGGCCCCCATCACCCCTAGGTCTCCTTCCTCCTGCCTCCTGCCTCTCTGGCTTCGCCTCAGAGTTGCTGGATCTCCTCTCTCTTTAAATCTATTCTCTCTATTTGAAATGCGCCTTTAATGTAAGCCACATCAAATCCTTTTGGGAAGTAGGAAGCATAGACATCATAAATAAACACATTTGGATTAACTGGGGAGCAGGCCAGGGAGAAGGCAGAATTATAGAATATTTTTTAAGTGGATTCAGTTTTATTACTCTCAAGTATTTACAGTGACTCGCCGGGCGCTGCCATTTCAATGAATCTAACTGCTGACAAATTATTTCTAAGTTGAGGTCCTGCTGGGAACGCTTTGTTGACTGAATCAGAGGACAAGCTCCCATACTTACTGTAGGCCAGCAGTTGTACTAATTACAAAGGAACCCTTCCTATTCACTGTAAGTAGGTTGAAGCTGGACCTGCCTCTCTCCCAGTCCTGTTCACACAGAGCACCCCTTAGGGAACCCTGACTTCATGGGCTCAGCCAAGGCCCTGCTCAGCCAGGACAGTTCTGAACTCAGATTCGGCCATCCGTGGCTGCGGTCAGTGCCTTTTAACGGTGCCCTTGGCTCATTTCCTTTTTTTCTGAGCGTCTCCCACCAAAGCAGGATGAGAGATGGTGGGGAAGTAGAGAGACTGCCACCACGTTTCTACGACATGGCTCACCCCTCTTCATTCACCAACAGCAAGGGACTGACCTCACCAATCACAGTAAGCTCCCAGGCACTGGGGATCCAGCACTAACCAAAACAGACCAGACAGGGTACGGGTACAAGCAAGTATACGATAAGATGATCTCTGAGGGGAGTGAATGCTATAGTGCAAAGGAAATCGGGCAACAGCTTAAAACAGGGAGACAGGGGAGGCTCCTGGCCACATCAGGGATGAGGACAGTGACCCAGACACGGATGGTGGGCTGAAGGAGATAGGAAGAAGTAATAAAGCTGAACTAGTACGGACGTAGTATTTGCTGCATTTGATGATGGCTTGGATGAGAGCCAGGAGTAAGAGGGATGAAGGCTGACTCTTGAGTTTTAATCCTGGGGGCACCTGGGTGGCTCAGTCAATAAGTTTCTCTCTTGGGCTCAGGTCATGATCCCAGGGTCCTGGGATCGAGCCCCTTATTGGGTTCCCAGCTCAGCAGGGGGCCTGCTTCTCCCTCTCCCTCTCCCTCTGCCACTCCCCTTGTTGTGCACTCTCTTTCTCTCTGTCAAATAAGTAAATCTTTTAAAAATTAAAATAACAAAGTTTTCATCCTGCATGCATGTACGTTCGATACGGCCATTGATCAAGTCAGGCAAGGAGGAAGAGGAACAAGTTTAAAGAGATGTTGGAGGCTGAACCATCTCCCGCCTCCCAGATTCACGTTATTTAAAGTCCCAACTTAACCCTCAGTACCCCAGAATGTGACTTTGTTTGGAGACGGGATCTTCACACAAGTCATCAGGTTAAAGTGCACTCATAGAGAGTGTCCGAATCCACAGTGCCTGGTGTCCTTAATGAAAGAGGAGATTAGGACACAGACGTGTACAGAGAAGGATGACCGTGAAAACACACAGAGAGAAGAGGTCCATCTATCAGCCAAGGAGAGAGGCTTCAGAAAAAAGCAACCCTGTGGACCAACCTTGATCTCAGACATCTAGCCCCTTGGACTGTGAGAAGATAACTACTATAGGTTAAACCACTTTGTTACAGGGACCCTAGCAAAATCATACAAGGGACACTCAAGGTGACTGACACAGGGGCGCAATTCCAGAGGATGAGATGAACCCGTCGCGTGTCCGTCCCAGGAACGTGAGGCTAGGACCCAGGCTGCTGGGATAGAGCTACACGTGCACAGCCAAGAGGAGGAAGGTCGGGCACACTCCAGCAAATCCTGGACGTACAGAGATGTGCACAGAGGCAGCCGCCGAGATGCGCTCTGTGGGAGGAAGGAAGGATGGAGAAGTTGCCCAGAGAGCCATAGACATACGATGC
This sequence comes from Mustela nivalis, assembly GCF_964662115.1. NCBI lineage: Eukaryota > Metazoa > Chordata > Mammalia > Carnivora > Mustelidae > Mustela > Mustela nivalis. Next base: position 28,015,420 of record NC_139037.1, on the reverse strand, counting down.
ATGGAACCTCCAGGGGACAGCACTGCCTTGCTTTAGGACCATTTCCGGTTCTGTGCAGTGTGAGTCCTGAGCCACAGAGGTCCAGTTCTCCCTCCCCAGCACCCCTTTATGTCCCATGGTAACTTGGGGGACTTAACATCCCTTCTTTGTCATCAAGCCCTTTGCTGCACAGTTGGCAGTGACCTCCCACTCTGAGTGGGCTGTGCCTCCCTGCCCTTGACTCTGGACTCAGTCCTGAGACTTGTCTGGGGGATGTTAGCTTGCAGTAGAAGCCTTAGAAAGCCCTTGAGCGTTTCCATGTGTGCTGGTGTTCTGCAGCTCTCCCGGTGGCAGGGGAGGCACGCGGAGCACAGCTGAACACCCCCTACGCTGCCCAGCCCAGACCATTCTCCATCAGCTGTCCTGCAGCCGCCCCTAGGGCCAGAAGCACTATGTTGCTGAACCTCACATCATCAACCTACAGACTCGTCAAACAAAACTGTGCTCCTTCTTCCAACGAACTGGTGCTTTAGGTGGTTCGTGAAGCAGCATTGTTCTGGGGACAATGACCTGTCCATGTTCCTTAAGATGCACTCAGAGCCTTTGGGTTAATGGCATTTTTTTTTTTTTTGCTAGAATTAAGGAAATCAAGCCATGTCTGCCTACATCAATAAGGACCCTATGGAAAGGAGGCCATCCATACTTCCCCGCACACAGGTGTCTGCAGACAGGGCAACAGTTCTGGAATGTTCTCACTTGCCTGTTATGCCTCAGATTGGAGAGGGGGAAAAAGCACAGAGTCTGGAGCGGGAAGAGCCTTCTAATCACAGCCCTTGAGGGAAAAGAAATATTTAAATATTTTATCAACTTTCTCTTCTCTCTCATCATTTAAACAACAATAAATGTAACATACCAATTTACATTACGATCCTTTTATTACATTACAATCAAATGCCAAGTGATTAAAGATTTAGGAAGAGATATTCTTAGGAAGGCAATCATGAGGGCTAATGGGCCGGGGTGGAAAGACTGCGAGGGGAGGGGAGCCTCAGTGAAGAGACCCCATCAACAAAAAGGGGTGTCATGGAGGCCATGAAACTTGAAGTGATTAAATGAATAAAAGGGGGGTGCCTGGGTGGCTCAGTAGGTTAAAGCCTCTGCCTTCAGCTCAGATCGTGATCCTGGGATCCTGAGATCAAGCCCAGCATCAGAGTCTCTGCTCAGCGGGGAGCCTGCCTCCCTCTCTCTCTTCCTGCCTCTCTGCCTACTTGCGATCTCTGTCAAATAAATAAAATTATTAAAGAAAAAAAATAAATGAGTAGAAGACAATAGCGTAGCCCCAAAGAAGGTACAGAGACTGTGGAGCTGGGTTGTGAGTCCTGGCCTCGCCTCAAGTTCACCTAATAATGCCAAGCCTCAGTTTCCCAGTCTCTAAAATGGGCATGATACCTAGTATATGGTGTTTTGGGGAAGGCTCTTATGACATCCCAGAAGTTAAGCATCTCATGTGCTAGTTGTTCTGCTATTGCTGTTGCTAATCATGTTCTAATTATTATTTTCTTTAGCAATGTCTCAAATTCTTGAAATCCCCAGAAGTGTTCTAGGGCTATTTGCTTTTAACTAAGATGGAATCTGGGATGGTCACTCCAGACTCATGCCTAATCTAACAGGCCATTTATCATTGTGCCTTGTGGGAAACCATCCTGCAACTCTTTGACTGGTCCTTGGAAAACTGTGACCAAAGTCCCATGGACTTGGAACCATCAAGTCCCAGAGAGGACCCGAGGCCCAGCCCTATCCACTCACTGCTCAAGGGTGTATGTACAAGCTGCCATCTCAACGTCTTATAAAATGAGGGTAAACTCACCCACCCATAGCAGCAGCGAAGATCAAATGGGGTAATGCATGAAGGGGTATTGAAATCAAATTTAAAAAGAGAGAGAGGGAAATAAACAATACAAGACTCTCAATGATAGAGAACAGACTAAATAATGTGGTTTGACCTTGTCCAGAAGGGCATGACAGCTACGTGGTGGGTGTCGTCATCACCCCCTTCTGACAGATGGAGAAACCAGAGCCCTAAAAAGAACTAGTCGTTGGGATCCCACTGGTGCAGGTGGGGCTTGAGCCAGTGTTGTCTGAGTCCAGGGTCTGTGCTCTCGACCCCCAGGCAGTGCAGCCTCCTGGAAAAGAGATCCTTTGCCTTTGCTACTGGTAAATTAGGAAAAGCAGTGAGTTCATGGGACAGGAACAAGCATATAAATTTTGGCTGTCCCTAATCAGATGTATGTCTTAGATTGCTTTTAACACTCCGTTTGCCCCTTTATAAACTAGGGGGTGCTCGTTCCTGTTTGGCTCTCCTCCAAGGGTCATTACAGGAGCCCCAAAAGAGACCAGGCATTTGAAGGTATTTTGCAAGCTGAAGAATGCCAGGTGAATAGAAGAGACTGTGAGTCCAGTGTGATGCCCAAGACTGAGGATGAATGGCCATCCTGGATAAAAGTGATGTATGTGTAGCTGGTAACTGTAATTGCTTCCACACAACTAAGAAGCAGGTAGCATTGGTTTCCAAGTTTAAAGTCACACTCACCAAGCATTCCCCAGCTACGTCCCACCAGGCTGCCCCCCAGCTCCCCAACTGGAGTTGTTTGACAAGACTGATTTCCTTAGAGTGACTCTGAAGGTCGGATATTGTATTTTTTCACTTGCAAAAGACAAATCTAGAAGGAGAATGGGCTTCAGGCATGGTATGACTCAGGCTCAAACAGTATCAGCAGGATCCATCTCTTGATTCTGTTCCCCAGGGGTCAGTTCTGTCCTCAGACATGACTGGCCATTCAAGCTCCTATATTCCCCCTACCAGTTCATAGGAAAAGAGATTTCTTCTCTGAGAGCTCAAACATAAGTCCCCGTTTTGAGTCAATTTGGTTCTGGCTGGAGCCCTTTGAGTCATGCCCCCATCCCTAAACCAAATAACTTGGCAAGAGGGATCCAAAAAGCAGATTGGCTTGGCTTTGGTCACAGCCTCCTTCCCTAAAATGGGAAACCCATGAACCAAAAGTAGAGGAGGGTGAGTCTCCCTAGAACCAAATCTGAGTGCTTTTGCCTCAAGAAAAAGTTATCGGAGACAAACAAAAGAAAATTTACAAAAGGCACACCTCTAAATCCCTCCTCATTGGCCACTGTAGGCAGGTGATGGAAGCCTACAGAAGCAGCACACCAGCCCCTGACCAAGATCTCCCTGGGCCAGCAGAGACCCTGTTCGGGCAGGTGAGAGCTCTCCCCTGGGAAGGGCAGAGCAGAACCTGCCAAACCCAGGGGGAGGGCTCCAGCCACTCACAACAGCCCGCTAGTAGCAGTGGGACCGAAGAGGGCCCCAGGGCCGCATAGTCACTAGAGGGGCAGACACATTTCCTGGCCTCTCTGAAAGGTAGCATTGAGCAGGAGAAACCGAGTCTGTTTTTCCTTATTGCTCTGTCACTGTAATCCAGAAGCAAACACACCCTCAGATGCCCTCTTGGTATCTTCTCAAAGCCACTATCAGTCACTTTATCTCCTCTTTGGGATTTCCTGTTTCTTTTGCTGGAGAATGTGTGTGTGTGTGTGTGTGTGTGTGTGTGTGTGAGTGCATTTTCCCTTGAGACATCATGACTACTCAGCTGCATTTTTCAAAGTAAAAGATGTCTGAGCTCCTGGGTCCACAAGATGGTATGGTGTGGCATACACACGTGATTTTTTTTTTTAATGTTAGTATTTTGTGTCTATTTAAAAATGGGCCATCTACTGCTGTGAGAAGAGCTGGTATTTCCTGGGTGCCTCCCAACAACTTCCCAACAGCTCTATGCAGACTGTCCTCTCATTAGCCTCATTTTATACAGGAGAAACAGAGGAACAGAGAAGTTAAGTAACTTGCCCCAGGTCACACAATTATTAAACAGTAGCGTTAAGACACCAACCCAGGCAGTCTGGCTCCAGAGCTAAGCTCTTAACTAGTGCATGAAACCTGAGATTTCACAGACATCACTAATATCTAGTACCCTATTATAGCTTCATTAAAATATCAGAAGTCAGTTTAGAGGAAATATTATATGAACAATGAGAGATGCGTGTGGGAACGTGTTGAAACTTTTCTGTGTGATGAACAGTATTTGGGAAACCCTGCAACACTGCATAACTTGGTATTGAGCTTAAAGCCATGGACTCCTAGGGAGTGCACCAGTGGCCTTTAAGGGAGCCCCTGAACGCTTGAAATCATACATAATTTTGTATGAATATGCATATTTTTAGGAAGAGAGAGTACATATGTTGTCTTCTTCCTACCTTAAAGGCGGTTCAGACCGGAGCTGCTGCTAATGTAAATTACGCTTCAGGAAATTTAGAAAAGATGCTCCTTGTGGGGTTAATGAGTTAGAAAAAGGTGCCACTTCCTCCAGAAAAGCATGAGATTTCTGGGCAGAAATTGCCTGGTCATTACCATGGATCACCTGTTGACTAATATTGGATTAAGAAGTACTTCTGAAAGTGAAGTTAGTGGGGCAGGGGGTGGGGGTGGTTCGTAAGGGAACATGAAGGCACTTGGACAGCAGGGGACTTTGTCAGAGACTGGAGGGATGTCTGCAAAGGGGCCCAGGGCTGACGGGTGTGGCATTTGGGGTTGGGTCTCAATGCTACTGTGTCACCTTTGGGGAGTCCCCTTTCCAGACTGAGCTGTGGTCCACATGAGGGTCTCTAAATCAAGGACAGCATCTGCTACCTCTCCTGCCAACTTGGAGGAGTGTTGTTAGGATTTCATGAGATCAGATCATTGAAGGAGACAGGATGTTCTAGAGCTCTCAAGGGATTGCATCAGTCAATCTGATCTGGAAATCCGGGTACATTCCAGAAGCTCTAATCAATGGAATTTAGTGCCAAAATGTTAATACAAAGGTGGCAGAGAGCTGAAGAGGCAAACAGGGGAGGTGAAGCGCTCACAGGTGTCAGTAACAGGGCGGAAAGGACCCTGGTGGGGTTGCCAGAGCCTGGGGGATGGGGTCAGCAGCTGCCCAGGCCAGAGCTGGAGCCAGAGACCTGATAGTCACCCAAAGCAGGACTGAGGGAGGGAGGGGAGAGAACCTGGCTTCTCTCCTCTTATCCCTTAGTCTCCACCAATATCACTATTGGCTCACCAGAAGCCTGTTGAAAGAGGAGACTGGGAAATGTAGTTTTCAGGGGAAGGACAGGAAATGGAGCAGGTCAGTGGCTAGCATGCCCTGCTTAAACTTCTTCAGCCAGGACTACGTTTTTAGCTGTGCAACTCCACATGGAACTGAATTTCTAATGGTTGAAGTTGAGGATACCAAGCAACTGATTAGACTAAGCCTTGCAGAAATAAGTTGTTCTTTGAACAAACACTGGCTGAAGGCTCACAGTATATAAGACACAGCCCTAAGCTCTGAGAGCTACACATGCTTACAGGATTATAGTAGGCAATCTACTAATCTACTACAAGATGACTTCCCAATGATCCCCATCTCTTTGTATTTGTGTCCTTGTGTAATATCTTCCTTTTCAGTTTGGGCTGGACTGATAACTTGCTTATAACAAATAGAATATGCAAAAGTGATGAGGTATTGCTTGAGATTAGGTCATAAAAGACCTAATCTCCATCTTTCACACACTCTCTTATTCTTCTAGCTTGCTCTGATGAAGCAAGACCCATGCTGTGCCCTGCTCTGGGGAAAAACCATGTGGCCAGGAATCAAGGTCACCTCCACCTAACAGTCTACAAGGAACTGAATCCTGTCAACACCAAGTCAAAGATCTAGATCCTTCCCCGGGCAAGCCTCCAGGTGTCAGTAGCTCCAGCCAACATCTTGATTTGCAATCTCTGAGAGACTTTTGGTGAAAGAGCCCTGTTTGGTTGTACAAGAATCCCAACCCACTGAGATATTTGATGCGTATTTCTTAAAGATGCTAAGTTTGGGGTGATTTGTTACGCAGCAACTAATAACAAATACACAGGATGCTTCACTTTATAGTTTATATAGCCTTTTAATAGGTATTCTCATTTGTACCTACCATAGATCTTGCACAATTCACATTTCTCCCATAAAGGGATGAGCCTCAGAGAAGTTAGCTGATGTTTCAGGGAGGTTAGGTCACAGACCAGGAAGTAGTGAGCCAGAAGACAAATCCAGCTGTGTCTGACTTACCAGAAGCAAATGCTCTTTCCATAAAACAATATTACTTTGAAATGCTCCTGGGACAGTGCTTGACCTGACAGCTTGGGCATAGAGAAGACAAAAAGGAGCCATCAAAAAAGGTTTTTCGAAAAATGCTGATATATCAGAAATGCATTGAGTACTGGGAAAATTCAATGGGGAAAGGATAGCTTTCTCAGTGAATGGTATGGGAGCCATGGGATATCCATAGGCAAGAGGAGGAAGTGCTACCATTTCCTTAGATCGTACAAAAAGTTAAATTCTTTTAAGTAAACTTAAAAGCTAACTCAACATGGATCACAGACCTAAATATTAGCACTAAGTCTATAAAGCTCTTAGAAGAACTCATGAGAGCTCTTCTCCGGACCTTGGGTTACACAGTGGGTTCCTAGAGAAGATATGAAAATCACAAGCAGCAAAAACAACAAAATAGGTAAATCAAACCCACCAAAATTAAAAGCTTTTGTGTTGTCAATATTACCATCAAGAAAGCATAAGGACAAATCAAAAGAATGGCAGCATATTGGCAAATCAAACATCTGGTAAGGGACTAGCATCCATAATATATAAAGAATTCTTGCAAGTCCCATCTAAACTTAATTAGTGGTGATGGTTGCACTGTGAATATATGAAAAACACTGATTTTTATGCTTCAAAGGGGCAAGTTTTATGGTGGAAGAATCATATCTCAACAAAGCTATTTTTTTAACAACTGATTTTTTAAAGATTTTATTTATTTGTTTATTAGAGAGAGAGAGAGCACACATGAGAGAGAGTGAGAGCAAAAGAGAGAGAAGAAGAGAGAAAGCAAGCAGGAACAGAAGTAGAGGGAGAAGCAGACTCCCTGCTGAGCAGAAAGCCCCATGTAGGGCTTTATCCCAGAACCCCAAATCATGACCTGAGCCAAAAGCAGATGGTTAACCAACTGAGCCACCTGGACGCCCCTCAGAGAAACTTATTTTTTTTAATTCATTGAGAGACCCATACATTGAAAAGTAGTTATGCTGATAAATTGTATATGTATTTTCCCAAAAGAAAAAAAAATGCATTGAGAAATATTAGGAGAAAACTTACCCCCTCTAAGAAGTGAAGCTCGAGTCCTTTTGCCTTGAGTTTGGGCTGGATTTAGTGACTCCTTTCCAAAGAACAGAGTAGGAAAAAGAATAAGTATCAATTTCCCATGGAGAAACCTGAGAGGTACCACCTTCACCAAGTGGTAATGGTTAATATCACTGGTGAAAAATAATGTTGATGCTATATCTCCCCGATATCACGTGATGAGAAGAGTATCTCACCTCTGTGATAGTCTTCACCAAGACCCAGAACCCCAAACTAATCATGGGAAAATATAAGATCATTTTAAAGTGAGGGACATTCTACAAACTTCCTGACCACTGTTCCTCAAAACGGTCAAGGTCATACGAAACAAGGAAAGTCTAAGGCTTTGTCTGAGACCACAGGAAGCTACAGAGTCATAACAACTGTGACCTGTACTGGTGGCAAATGGCAATGTTCTGATAAAATCTGGAGTTTGGCTAGTTGGGATGTACCAATAGTGGCTTCTGAGTTGTGACCAATATTCCACTGTTGGGTCCGATGCTACCATAAGAGGAAGCTGGATGAAGGGTGGACTAGAACCGTCTATATTTTATTGCAACTTTTCTAGAAATCTAAAAGTATTCCCAAATCAAAAGGTTTTAAAATGGGGGGAGACCATAGCTTTATGAAACATCTCCACACTTAACCATTCTACTTTTAATAACAAACAAGGTGGGGTAAGCAGTCCTATTTTTGGACCTCAGGAGCACTGGGTGGGTTAATTTTGTCCTTAGTTGACCATACGTTGGAATTATTGGTCTGGACAAGACTCACCTGGTTGTGTTTATTTGGTTACCTGATTCCTCCCATTAACTCCCATTTCCCTCTTTGCATGCCCTTCTACCATATATCTTTGTTTTGTGTGTGTGTATACATATGTAATTAACATAAATGGCATCATGTTACACATTACCCCATGCATCAAAACTCCAACCCCACCACTGTGTGAATACCTAGTCTGTTGCTTCCAACTGTGTCAGCATTCTCAATTTTCCCAGGAATGAGCCCCAGATTTTTTCTAAGTCTCTACCTCCAGAACATCTAAAGCAATGAATGTCCTTTTGATATCCTTTGCAATGACCTGTGTGGGAATTTCATGGGGCATAGACGAGGTCGCTATGACGGGGCCTTACCTTGTACGTATACTGAAGTTGACCAAATGCCGCCATATTGCTTTCAGAATGATCTCGTGGCATGCCAAGATGCTCTCTTTATCCACCCACCCATCCCCCAGTTCCCATCACCATGATGTTTTCAATGTTAGTACCACCATAGATCAAATTCTGGCCTTGAGGAGTAATGGGGATGATAATGGAAAACAGTATCCTAATATTTCCTAAGGTTCAGGAGCCCTTGTTGTGGACCACATACTGTTCTAAACTTTATGTTGGGGGGGGGGTGTGTGGATTTAATTCTTGCAATAGTCTCTATAGTTAAATACTATCTTTAGTTCCATTTTACAGATGAGGAATGAAGGATCAGAGAGGTCAGGTGATTTGCCCAGGCTCACCCTAATATAACCATGGCTGGTTATATATATACCCTAATATAACCATGGTGGTGCATGGCTCGAGACAGCCAACTGGTCAACCTTTCTTCTGCTTTTGCATCTCAGTCCTGAGAGCTTTTGTGTGTCCAATGTCCAAGCCTAGCCTGCTCCCCCTGCCTGGCCACATGGGCTTGAGGTCCCTGAGCAACATCGGTGTTCATTCTGAGGCTTAATTAAAACCACATTTGGAATAGTATCAGCAACTCAGTCCTTCCTGAATCCAACTTAGGCATCTTTTCAGCCCTAAAGGGGTCACATGCTAGGTGCTGGAGTGATCAGAAAGTTGTTCTGAGGTCCCCAAGATGAGTGTTTGCCGCCTTTTTCCCAACTCATGACGCTAAGAAACCAAGACCACAGGAAGAGATTGTTGTGCAAATTCCAGGGGGAGGGAACACTGCCCACGCGGGCACCGTGGCCTCACGTGCCGATCAACAGTGCGAAATCATCACACAGCAGGCACGTCCAGCCAATTGGGCTTATCGGCTGACAAAGCGGGGCAGGAAGTCTTCTTTTCCTCCTGGTTGTTTTCCTGCCCCATGGAAGAAGTCAGTTCCCATTTTTTATCTCTGGGTTCCCACCAAGCCATCTCCGTGGGGAAGGAGTTCTGACAGAAAGCAGTGTTAAGCTATCTCAGTCCCTGGAGCCCAGGGTCAGGCCAGACTGCCCTTGAGGCCAGGCACATAATCAGATTTAAAAAAAAAAAAAAAAAAAAAAATCAAACGCAAAAGTCCAAGAGCTTTTTGGCAACTAGGAAAAGACCAGTCAAGCCTGGTCCAGTCATACTCTCTTTCGTCTCTATCCCCCTCATCCTCCCTACAGATTTAAGAAACTTCCCACCAGGCTCCTTAAGTGTCTCTCCACCAGAGGCAGAAAGTGGGGGGGGTGGGGGGTTAGGGAGAGAATTAGCCCCAGTAGGGGCAGTTTGAAATCTCAGTTTCCCAGCCCTCGACGGCAGCATTGAACTGATACTAATTGTACACTGCAAAATAGTGTCCTTATCAGCTGCATCTGCCTTTCCCCCTACTTTCTCCTACCAAGGAGATAAATTACTGGGCCAGATAAGGATCCAGCTTTCAGGGTGATCAAATGAACGCCAGGAGTCCTCAAGATAGGAACGGTTTGTGAAACCCCAGCTCCTGCCCACTTGAGTGAGCCAACTAAGAGGGTGCTGTCTGCCAAGAATGTAATGGCCACATGGATTGTTGGCCTTTCTACCACCAGCCCACCCCCAACCCCTGCTACATTACATGAGGGTAAGGGAATTTGCTTTTAAAGTATCTTTTGCAGTCCCTTCTAATAAATCACTCAGCAATTCCTGGTGCTTGTTGTGGCCGCGGTGTTGATCCATGCTGAAAGGGCGGGCTGGTTTCAGAGCTGGATTTTCCACCAGGCACGGCCCGAGCATGGTGGGTGAACCACAGATGCAGCAAAACAAAGATGGCGGCTTCCAAACCCAGGAGCAGGGGCGGGGGGGGGGGGGGCGCTGCCTCCGGGCTGGCACAGGCTCTCTCTGACCTTAGCCGGGATTTCATGGTAAACTTCTGGAATGGCCGCATGGATTCCCCAGGCCATGATTCAGAGCCCGTCTTCTGGGGCTGAACATTCCAGTTAGCAAATCGTATTTAATGGTGTGGAACCTTCAAGGCCCCAAAAGCAAGATTTGTAAGAGACAGAAATCAGAGTTCTAAGAAAACTTGCTCCACCCCTGCGGGACAAAACAGGCTTTTCTTTTTTTTTTTTTTTGGTCTCTGTGTAGTACCACCAGCCTGTGTTTAGGGTAGGTCCACGTAAAATGTCTCAAGTGTTGGAGTATGTAATACTTCCCCTTTGGGGCACTACCCTCCGTGAGGTACTAGCTCCTGTCAGGTGGTGCTATTACAGTGATGTTTGCCTCAATGTCCTTCTTTTTTATTTCAGTCATCTACTCACTCTTCATTCAACCTTGTCCCTGGGTGTAAATATTCCCCCTTTCCCCTTGCCATGTGTCCCTGTCCGGATTAGTAGGCAGCTATCAAACCATACCCCCCGCCCACACCCTACCCCACCCCAATCACCACTTAGCCAAACTACATACATATATATTTAGCTCTTTTAATCTTTTTTCTCATAAGGTTCTAATTTTACATTTTCCAGGGTATTTTGGATTTGGCAGAATAGCCTTCGTCTGTGAAGAGTAGAACTTAATTATCAAAAGCTGAACCGGAGTGAGCAATCCATCACCGAGTGACACATCCTTGCCTGTGTTCATTTGAAAAACATTTTTTTTGTGGCTCTTGGAAGGGGGAGGTGGTGCAAAGCTGTCAGAACAGGAAGAAGAAAGAGAGAGAGAAAGAAAGAGAGAAAGAAGGAGAGAAGAAGGGAGGAAGGAGGAAGGAAGGAAAAAAGGAAGAGAGGAAGAAAGAAAGAAAGAAAGAAAGAAGAAAGAGAGAGAAAAAAATGAAGGAAGGAAGGAAGAAGGGGAAAAAAAGTTCATCCTGGCACACACCATCCCACAACATAACCACACAACGTATCAGACTATCACAATTTGCAGGATGAAGAGTCAGGACTGTGCATTTGGCTCCCGTCTTGCCTTTCTTGTTTTTATTTTGTTTGCAACTGGATCTAAAATGTCTCCTAGCATGTGAAAGTTAGTCATGTAAAATGCCTCTTACAGTAAACATCATCTTTTTGACAAGGTTTGCATTATAATTAAGGCCCGTCTCAATAGTTACCCAACTGTCAAGTTCCACTGTTTTCCTTAAGAGGCAGGGTTTTTTAACAGCCAGATAAATGCTCTCCGTGGCCCAGCCCAGTGGCACAGTGACACCCAGTGGCCATGTCGGGTCATGGCCCCACAGTGGGGCCACACAGGGCTGGACCCGAGGAAGGCCAGGCCCAGCGGGTTTCCAGGGGAGCCAAACTGGCATTCTCTTGCCCTCTGAATGCTGATGAGATTGGCCAAAAGGGAGCCAGTCTTGAAACGGGGAGAACTTGTCCTGTGTTGATTTAAATGAGATACAGCAAGGAAGAGTGCCTAGCCGAGGGCCTAACAACCACTGGTTCTTACCTACCGCCAGGCAGTTCCAAATTCCACGCCCAGAAACTTCTCTCGGCCTTGTTCACCCCTCACCCAGACCGGTGACGAAACCAGTTGGTCACCGGGGGTCTCCAGAAACCTTTAGACAATGGATTTAAATACTTCCTCTTGGGAGGGAAAGATGGCTTTGTCTGTCAATTGGTGTTGTAGACACTCATTTAAATAATCGACCGATAAAATAACCATCTTTGAGGTACAAGGAGCCTGTGGACTGTCACCCCATCATTGCTTAGTCGGGTGCCACTTTGATCCATGATATGACCTCACATTGCAACAGGGTGAGGTGGCCTGTCTCCCCTCTGCAGAGGGCAAGCTTCCCTATCGGTCCTGGCCCTGGGGGCTGATATTTTCCAGAAACAGATATGTGTCACCTCCCTCCTCAAATCAATCCAGGTTCCTTCATATTACATGCATCGAAATCACTTGGTCCAGAGTAGGTTTTGTTGTTATTTTTATTTTTTTCATTTTTAGCTTGTTATACTTACTGAGCATAACCAAAGGCCTTTCCTTCTGCTACATGAAGTCCTGCTATTTCCCGCCAAAGGCTGTTCCACTCTGAGCCGATTGAGTCCCAGGGCCGCACCCTGAATGCCAGAGGCAGAAACGGAGACGGTGGGGGTTGGGGGGCAGCTCACGCCTAGGGGGTCCGATGCAACAAAATGCTAAGCCCCAGAGACCAACACGAGTGTTGGGGGCGAGGTACCTCTCAAATCCCAGAGCCTAAGTGCTCGTGAAAATTGCAGTGATAATGAGCAAAACATCTCCTGTTTTACTGAGCATTTACTTTCCGCCAGCCGTTTTTCAAAAATTTTATGTATGTTAACTCACTTAATTCTCATGATACCATTACAAGGCGGTGCTATTGTCATCACTTTAGGAAGCTGAAGCACAGATTAGGAAACTGAGGCACAGAAAGGTTCATTCTTCAGCAGAAGGGTACGTTCTGACTAAAGAGCAGCATTGAGCTCCCAAGTTCACACCCTAGCTGCCTGAAGGTCACAGCACATTGCCTTTTATGCAGTCGGTCGATGAGATAAACATTTCTGTCCTAAATTAAACCTGTAAATCCTTACCCCGTAACTGACTGGCCCATCACCCCTTCCGCCCATTCTATGGATTTTCATGTAACAAGATGGGGAAATAGCCACTTTAAAGCTGGAGAGACTGGGAGCCAGGGTTGTGGATGCTGATGGCCCAGGAAACACAGGCAGCAGGGAGGGACTGGGACCTCACGTGGCTGATTCTCAGTGTGGTGTCCTTGACCCCATGTGCTTGCCAGGGTGGCACCTGGACTGCAGTAACTTCATTTACACAGCATATACCTAAATCTCTGTTCTCTGCTCTTGGAGGGTAGCATCGTGGGACCCTGGGGAACGTTACAAGGCTACTCCTCTTTCCCTTTCTCTGGGTTTCATTGCTACCGCAAATGAGAAATAATTATCATGTTGAAGAACAGCACTGTGTTTGCCACAGGGGCCTCAGGGAAGCTGGGCAGGAGTGCTGGGTTTCATGATGAAGCTGGGAGGAAGTTCCACTTGGGGGCCAATGCAAGAAGGACCTGGAGATGGTGGCCTTCACTGCACAAGCATCTTCACTGCCTCCACATCCTCATTACTGGCCTCCATGACGTGTCTGCTCCCTGGGGCCATCTCTTCTAATCCCACAGTCTACACAGCACTTTTCCTGCTGGTTTCCCTTCTCTCAGCCTCTCTCCCACTCTTTCTCTGGCCATGATGACATTCATCTATGCTACCTAGTGCTGCTCACTGAGACTTTCTCTTTCTGTAAGCATGTCTCACATCATTCTATCTTCCAAAGCCTTCGATGACTCCCCGCTGCTCACAAAATGAAGTCCAAGCTCCTAGACCCAATCCTAACTTCTCACTCCCTTCCACTTTCCCCCAAGCTCAAGCCAAACCAAACACAAACTGTCCTGCCCTTGAGTCTTTCCTCCTTCTGCAGGACTTTTTCACTGCCCAACCCCAGGAGGCCCATTTTCATCCGAGGTAATGTGACCAGCACCAAATGGAGTGGATCAGTGCACAGCCTACCCAGCTGTACCTGTCCACCTGGTCATCTGGATCATATACACCACCACGCCTGTTTCCCTCCGTCTGAAACAGGATTCCTCAATAGCAGAAGTATTGACATTTACAGCGAGATCATTCTGTGTTGTGGGGAAATGTCCTGCACATTATATAATGTTTAGCTGCATCTCTGACCCCCTCTCCTCCCAGCGGTGAAAACTGAAAATGTTTCCAACATTTTTGAGAATCCCATGGAAGGCAAAAATTATCTCTGGTTGAGAGCCTCTGCTCTAAAACCTACCCAAATTTGAAGCTTTACCCCCAAAGCCACCTACTCCAGACTACTGAGAGAGTGTACACCCTTGCCCGGGTGACCCCCAGAACTGTGCACCCTGCTCCACCCACTTTCTACTTCAAACTAGACACATGTCTCCTACCAGAATGTAATCTCCTCTGGAGCATGTTTTCCAACGGCATATCCCTCCAGGACTTACAGGCAATAGAGGGGTGGCAATCATTTATCACATAACGGATAGCAACAGACAAAAACCAGTCTGCCATGCAGCCTTCCCTGTAGGAAAGCGAGTTTCAAACATGCCTAGTGACGGCTGCCATGCCTATCACAGAAAAGTATGGCCTGTTGCTTGGTTAAAGGCAGCAGAAACCTAAAATTTTACCAGAAACTCCGACTTACATGTAACCACTCTGCTTCATACTAAAACAGAGCTTGTTTTAACAAATGGGTCCAGATTTAGTCCATTAACTTAAAATAAGTGAAAAACTCTAGGGTTTGGTGAAATCACACAATAAAATATCATTAAGCACTACAGCCTGTCAAGGCAGACGGCAGGTTTGAGTTGAAAGTCAGAAGACCGTCTGAAATGAAGCAAAACGCACAACGGATGGGACGGGGGGCAGCTGGCTTTCATCTGGGGGAGGTCGTCAGAGGACTCTCCCGTCTGTGATGTAAATGAAGAACAGAGGTTCCAACAATTTAACTGTCATCGGCAGAAATGCTTCGACGGGCATGGCCACAAGCTCCGACCCTCGGCTCCAACTCACAGTTCTTGGCCTGCCTTATGAGAAGGAGCCGTGGGGCAAGGAGATGAAAGAACCAGGTCAGGCCCCTAGAAGCCAGAAAGTTCTTGCCAGTGTGCCAGGCTGGGGGCAGATGGGCAGCTGGGGATCCCCAGGGGCAAGACAGGGACCACCTCCACCTCTGATGGCCCCAAAGTGGGCAGAGCTGAATGTCAGAGTGAGTGGACTCCATTCTGTTTCCTCGGGGTTTGGGAGCTGGGGGCAGCCTTAGGACCCTCCCCTTCTCTTCTTTCTCTATCTCTGGTTATCTCTCCAACTCATCTTCTTCTGCCCTGTCTGTGTCCCTACTGCACTCTCTGTATGTGCGTCTCTCTCTCTCTCTGTACAGCTGTGTATGTCTCTCTGTACCTCGGTCTCACCTTCTCTGTGTCTATCCTTGTCTGTTTCTCTCCTTTTCTCTCTCTCCATCCCTCTGACTCTCTCTCTTCCTCTTCCCCGTCTCTCTTTCTGTCTCTTCTCTGTCATTCTTTGCTTCTTGTCTGCTGCTCTGTCTGTCCTCCTTTGTCTCCTGCTTTTGTTGCCTCTTTCTTCCTCCTGTCTCTCTTTCTCGCTCACACACCAAGACAGTCATCCTAAAATGAACTAGTTCCCTTGAGGTTCCTCGCCATGCTCCTTGAGTCGCCAGCAGCACAGCAGAATCAGAAATCCAGCTCAAGATGTGCAACATTGGGCTGTGACTGTTCTGTGCTCTGGCGTCTCACCACCTGACTCCTTGACTCTGCACATCTTTGTTTAACAGCCGAGTTTGTGCAGGGGGCGGGTTTAATGTCTTCCCTGCTAGGGTCCGTCAAGGTTGTCAAGCATTGTCCTGATACTGACATTCTGACGTTCCTCGCGGTGCACCTGCAGCAGACGGTGCCCATCGCTCTTACCCCCAAGCCCCACGTCACTCCTTCTGAACAAAGGGCTCCGGAGAACTCCAACCAAGATCAGAACAAACACAGAAGACACAAGAGACAGAATGGATGCGCCATCTCAGACCTAGACGGTAAAGAGCTCCAACTCATTCGGAAGTAGCCCAGCCACGCCATCATGCAATCATTAGGGCAGCAGCTACTGTGAACACTTGACCCCGGGCTCTGTGCTTTACTGTGGACTCAGGTAGCCTTCATGGTCTATTATTAGCCCCACTCCTCAAATTTGAAAACCGAGGCTCCGAGAGAAAAATATCACCTTCCCAAGTTCACCCAGATGGCACGTCCCCTGGCTGGGGCACAATCCTAGCACCAAATGGGACTGTCCTTCCTCCCATTTCAGGAAGAAGACTCTGACGTTCATGCCACATGCCCATCCCAGTGCGAAGCATAATCCCACAAACTCAGAATCCCATGAGGTATCTACCATGCCTACCACCTCACATCGAGCAGATGAGGAAACTAAAGCCCAGAGAGGTTAATTCACCTGCCCAAGGTCACACAGCCAGTTCAGCGGCAGAGCTAGGGTGATGGGCGGCAAGCAAATTAATAGATTCCAACTGGCATCTCTAAATTTATATTTCCGCCTCCGCTGAGGTCCCCACCGCTGCAAGTAATCCTGAAAATTCGTCATGAAGCTTTCAAAACAATTTATGCAAACAAACCTCAAGTGGGGCTATTTGTATTGGCAGCCTATCTCACTTAACCACCCACAACAAGGAACAGATGGCCAGAGCGTCGGACTTGCTTGCAAAGAAAACAGGAGGGGCAAGAGCATCGGAAGCCTCCTTCCTTCCCCCCATGCCTGCCCGCTTTGTGACGATTACAGGCTTGGGCTTGTTTATGCCTTTGATTCCGTTGTTATTTTATGTACTTGTGAAACCGACCCGGCATTTCATGAGACAAGTTTGTTCAAAGACCATTTGCCAACCATCTTCGGTTACCAGGAGCCTGGCTTTCAACACTGAACTTGGAGTCCTTTCCCGACTGAGCCTTCTGGAAAGGGGCACAGCAGGAAGTGGAAACAGCCTGCAGATGTTGGATTAGAGATCGGCAAAAACCATCCAGACAAATGGTTGGAGAGTCATATTTACCTGTCTTCCCCCCGCCGACCCTCCGCCTTTGTTTCAACTGGGTGTTTGCCCCTTGAGGTGGGGACGAGTCCTGGGCTGAGAGGGAGATCCTGGATTCAAATCTATCTTTTACCAGCTGTTCTGATATCAGATAAGTTGTCTAAACTCTCCGAGACTTCCGTGAGCTCACGAATGAGGTCATGAGTACCTCCTTAGCAGGCTGGCTGTGGTATTTGAATGGTATTTGGATAATGCATATATCTGAGTGATTTGTCCATTATTTGTTTTAACCCAGAATAGTCGGGTGGCTATCTCCGTCATAGGCCAGTTAATCAACCAATAAATTTGGCGGGGCATGGGTCATTTTCAAGATGGGTCTGAAAAAGAGTTAAAGAGACTTAAGTCAGGGTCTCCATCCAAAAGAAAAAAGTGTCTGGGACTGTGGCCAATGGTATTTTCCAAAGATTGCTATGACAGTACCTGCCATCTCAAATGCTCTTCTAGTGTGTCTTCAACACTCTTCCCACTGAGAGGTGAGAAGTCTCTTTCTCCCCTTTGAACTTGGACAAGCTTGGGACCAAAGGTAAGGTGGCGACATGGGACATCCAGACCAGCTCCTCGTAGACGATAGTGCTTCTGCACGGTTCTCCTGAGGCATTTGCCTTTGGAGCCCTGAGCTGCCTGGTGAGAAGTCTGATGTTGCCATGATGGAAGGAAGCCCAGTCCACACGCAGAGGTCGGATGTCGGTGTCCAGCCAATAGCCATCATCGAATGCCAGACGTGTGAGTGAAGATATCTCCAGTTGAGTCCTGCCCCAGCCAAGAAGTCACTGCCAGCCCTCGGCGGGGGTTGGGGGAAGCCTGGAGGCTCCTGGGGGCAGAAATTGTCTGTGCCAGACATCTTGGCACAGTTGTACCCATTCCTAATTCCTGCCCCACACATGCTATCGACAGAACACAACGATCGCCTTCGGGGCTAATCGGGGGGCTAATGGCAGCCACAGGTAATGCAACAAGAAAGCAAAGTGAGACGTAGACCCATGAAACGTTCATTTAGAATATATACTGCTACGTGTCCTAGAGAGTGGTCAAGACGGGAGCTGAAAGGAGGGAAGAGACGTGTGGGCTGGAGGTCAGGAAATAGTTTCTGAGGCAGTAAGGCAAAACTTAAGCCTTAATTAAATAGGTATTATTTGGATCAGGGAGCACAAGGTGAAGGGAGTTCACTTATTAATAAAAGAACCCATAACTCAACATGTCTATAATGATTATAGTAATAACAATTATAGTAATAGCTAATGATGTGGGGTGATCATTTTAAATACGTACCAATTATTGTTTTTCTCTGGTATTTCCGTTTACCCTCTGACCCCTCCTTACCTTTTCAGTGGCTCCACCATATGGCATCCGTTGCCTCAAGGAAAGGATGTGAAACCTAAAGCAGAGACAAGGTGCTTGTGAGACCGTTGCCTGCATCCCACATCTCCCTCGAGAAGATGCGAAGAGTTGGAGCCATATTTGTTCATATTGGCTCAGAACGCCAAGCTGCTTTTCTGAGATCAGATCAATAGCCCCTTGGGGCGGAGATGCTTCAGAGGAGCGTCGAAGAAAGAAAAGGAGAGCATTTAGGTCTCCGGAGCTGCAGGAAGGGCCTTCAAACTTGACCACCACCCCCATCCCACGCTCAGGCAGGGATGTTTAAGGAATTCCAAAGCTGAAAAGCCCAGCGTCCCTGTTCCCACTGCAAGAGCAAGACTCGAGCCCGGTGGGAGAGTAGAATAAAGGGGTGTGTCCAACCGAAGGGGACACACACCTTCGCAGGGGCTCCTGTAGCAAGCTAAGGACAATGGGTCCCTCCGTGGAGAGGTTTCCAGAAGCCCAGAGATGTGAGGGGAATGTAGAATGTCTTCTCAGGAAAGAAGGCAGTCCCAGCAGTGACAGGTGTGGACACATGACCAGAAGCCAGATGACAATAAAGATGACTCAGTGGGTGCCGAGAGAGATTGAAAATGGTCACCCTCACAACACATATGGCTCTTCTAGAACATGGGTTCGTACTGACTTAGGAACTTGAACGGAAGGGAGTCCCAGTGTGGACAACAGACACCTGAAGGAGGTTCCGTGGAGCATGTGTGAAGAACAGGTTCTCCGGAGTCCCACAGTCCAAGGTTTGAATCCTTGCTGTGCCACTTAGAGGCTGAGTCACTTGACTCACCGCCCCCACCCCTGCCATGCCCTGCTGGAACAAGGACTTGTCACCAAGGAAAACAGACAACATGAAACTGACTGGTTTCTAACTTTTGCCTTAAAATTGAGATCGAACTGTTTAGCAAAGCCAAGAAAGTTACACCTGTTTTCAGTCCAGCCACAGCAACATTCATAGAGTTTCACCAAATGGAAGGAACATCGCCAGGCTCTTATTTTCTCCTGGCTCCTTCCAAGAACTCTACAAGATGGGTTCCAGCTTCGTTTTTTCCAGAAAGGAAGAGGGGCCTAGAGACGTTGAGTAACTTGTCTCAAGTGACTCAGCCTCTAAGTGGCACAGCAAGGATTCAAACCTTGGACTGAGGGACTCCGGAGAACTTGTTCTTCACACATGCTCCACGGCACCTCCTTCAGGTGTCTGTTGTCCACACTGGGACTCCCTTCCATTCAAGTTCCTAAGTCAGTACGAACCCATGTTCTAGAAGAGCCATATGTGTTAAGCAGGGTAGGCTAGGTTATGCCACAGTAGCAAACAACTGAAAATCTGTGTGCCTTGGGGCATCTTGGGGCATCTCAGTGGGTAAAAGCCTCTGCCTTCAGCTCATATCATGGTCCCAGGGTCCTGGGATCGAGCCCTGCATCAGGCTCTCTGGTCAGTGGGGGGCCTGCTTCCTCCTCTCTTTCTGCCTGCCTCTCCACCTACTTGTGATCTCTGTCAAATAAATAAATAAATAATCTTAAAAAAAAAAGAAAGAAGGAAAGAAAGGAAGGAAGGAAGGAAGGAAGGAAGGAAGGAAGGAAGGAAGGAAGGAAGAGAAAGAAAATCTGTGTGCTTTAACACAATAGAAACACGGTGTTTGGCTCATACCGCACATCCCCTGGAGATCAGCATGAAGGTTATATCCATCCAACTCATTCATGGGTCCCGGCTATTGCAGCCTCCTATTCTGGAGGGTTACCAGTTACTCGTGTAGGAGAAGGAAGCAAAAGGTGAATTGCACTTTGACTCAGAATTTCTGTCCAGAACATCACAGAAGGGGTCATGACACGTGACACGTTACTTCTGCTCGCACCGCATTGGACAAGGCAAGTCAATGGCTCCATTGGTAGAAGGTGAGAAAATCCAGTTCTACCACATGCCCTGATGTAGGAGAACTTGACGATGATGGTGACATCGCTAAGAGCAACCCCATGTGACAACTCCATTTATCGTAAAATGACGCTTAATGATGGAGGGGAGAAACGGTATGACGCAGCCTCTGACGAGCTCCCCAGCAGTTCAACCAACTGACACGACCACAGTCTGCTGTGACTAATTTTAAATGCTTCTCTTAAAACCCCCTGAGTACCCAAACCCAGGTGACTTCTCACCAAGTGTCAAAGCTATAGGGACAATGAAGCTTCAATGATACTGTAGAGAAGTCTGAGGTCCTGGGAAGAAAAAAGGGTGGTGAAAGCTTAGCATCTCTTCCCTCCTTCTACAGCCCCCCCCCCCACTTCAATATATTTCTAAGCCATCTCTGCCCTGGGAGGGACCCCTGACTCCTCCTTGGCCGTCTGAAAACCAGACACATTTAATGTCACGTTCTGGTTTGGAGTGGAGGACACATTTTCTGCTGATATCCTAAATGCACCACCTGTCTCTTGGATCCCGTCTACATTCAGAGCTCATGATCCAGGGAAGCTGCAGCCATAACATACCTGAGACAAGGAACACTTCTCAGCTTGGCTTCTGACACTCCCATGGCCCTTCAGAGCCGCCAGAGGACCAGCAGGTCGGGAAAGCTGGGACTGAGGCAAGAAGCACGGCCTGAGCTCAGAGATTACAACTTCTCTTGTGGATTTTGGTTGAATCTTTAACACCAAATGATAATTAATCCTCCGAAAGATCTCAGATGTTAATCCCCCAGGAAATCTTAATTAACCCTTATTAGGATTAGTTCTAAATCTTGGGAGGAAATAATAGACACATCCAAGTAATGTTAAGTTGTGAATGCATTACCTTTCTTACAAAGAAGGGGCTCACCACCCCTTCATCCATCCAACCATCTATCCATCCATGCATCCATCCAAACATCCATCCATCCATCCATCCATCCACACATCTACTGATTCAACAATAATTAAATGTAGACATGGTTCTGCCTCATGGAAGTTACACTCCAATGTAGACTGGGGGGAGAATGGGCAGCCCTCACATAATCACAACAATATGTCATTACAAAGTGACCCATAAAAGGAAGGTACGTGTGGATCTGGGAACAATTAGAACTAGTGTGGAAGACATCACTAGTGTTTACCTACACCTAGCTTTCTTCTGCCTGGGCATTCGGGAGATTGTCGTCTCAGATTGTGGGCAACGTGTGACATGTTCTGGCCAATGAAACGTGACTTGCTGACACACCTCTCTATGATTCTCCAACCTCGTTCCTCTTCGAGGCAAATGTGTTGAGAAGGTGTGGTCACAAGAAGGCAATGACCCAGAGTTACCATACTGTTGAGCAGGGTTCTGCAGAGTTGCCTGGATGCGCAGGGGACTTGGCATGACTGAGAAATGAACTTCAGCTGTAATGACCGGCTGAGATTTGAGGTGGTCATTACTACTACGTAGCCTAGCTTAGCCTGACTAATGCCCTAGGGCAGGGCAGGGGGTTGAGTAAGACATCTAAGGAAGTGGTGGTTCAGTTGGAATCTCCAGGATGAATAGGAGCTAATTCTACAAGAGAAGGTAGGTCTCCTGCACAGGGTCACCTACTGCTACTCCCCTGACCTCCCATGTCCCAAGTCAGGTCTCTGCCCAAGCTGGTACCAAGGAAGAGAGCACAGCCCAGAGAGATGGGCCCTGCAGTCCTGATGCCACAGGCTGCAAAATAAGCCCAGGAGAGGCACTTCTAAGGGGAGGCACCGTTCTCCAATGAAAGCAAAGCTGACCATCAGCAAGACATCAAAAACTGAAACTTCTTGGGGAAAAAAAAAATGGAGGTGGCATGGCTGTTGTAGTTGAGAACATGGTCTAGAACCACACAGCCTGGGTTCACATCACTGACTATCTGTGTGACCCTGGACAAACTCCTCGACCTCTCTGTTCTCAGTTTCCCCATCTGTAAGATGGGAATGATAGGGGCGCCTGGAGGCACAGTCAGGAGCATGTGACTCTTGGTTTCTGCTTAGGTCATGATCTCAGGGTCATTGGATCGAGCCCCCTGTCCGGGTTCTGTGCTCAGCAGGCCGTCTGCTTGAGATGCTCTCCCTTTCCCTCTGCGCCTCCTGCTTGTGGGTGCTTGCGCTCTCTCTCTCTCAAATAAATAAATAACTCTTTAACAACAACAACAACAACAAAAGATGGGAATGATCATAGTACCTACCAGCTAGAGTTTTTCTGGGGGCTACCTGAGTTAAGGTTCAGAAGGGACACTTAGAATGGTGCCTTATACATTGCAGGTGCCTGGTGAGACTCTACTGGGGAAAACAGAAGAGCCAAAACAAACAGCAAGCCAGCCCGGGCTCCACAAAATGGTCCTTTCTCCGGTCCGGGGAAACCGTGTACCAGAGAGGAGCTACCTGCTGACTGTGCCGGCTGCTCTGTCACTGAGTGAGGTTCTGAAAGCAGATTCCACTTAGATGAATGTCCCCTTTTCTTGGGGAGAACAGAGAAGACAGGAGGGAAGAACTTCTCCCATCTATCAGTCCTTAAGTTTCAGCCAGTAGAAGCTTCTCTTTTAAAGCTTTAATTCTTTCTAGGATATTCCAATCAGCATCCTTCTTTTGTTTGTATACTTCCAGCGACAGGGAACTCACTACCTGAAAGGTCAGCTCGTCCTCTACTGGAGCACAAGGTTTGTCCACTAGCTTCTGCTCATTGGGTTTAACTCTGCCTCCTGAGACCCCATAGACAGAGAGTGAGCTCTTATCAAACCCTCCACTAGCAAGTAGCGCATGAAGAGATAGGCCAGCAGCCAGAGCTGATAGGAGGGGGACCTGGATGCTAGCTGACCTCCTGTCATAGGAAGCATGGAGATGTTGAAAAACAACAGTGACCTCATCAGCTTTCTACTTGAAAAGGATCTCTTTGGTGGTGGTGTGGCAGATGGACGGCGGGGGAGTGCGAGTGAAGGCAGGGGGCCAGGTGTTCAATTACCACTCATTAATGAATGTTGAACACCTCAGAAGGACTTGCCGGCAGCAATGGCCGGTGATAAAAAGGCACTTCTTCGTGGGGCTCCCTGAGCCGCTGGGCTCGCTCATCTCAAAGCTCTCATCCCACTGTGCTGTAATTATCTGCCTACCAGTCTGTACCCCTCAGGACAGAACTCCCCAGCTGCAAATCATCCCCAGAGCTTACCCCCGACTCCTGTGCCCAGGAGAGTGCCTGAACCATGGCAGTTTCTGGAATGACTTCACAAACACTCGTTCTTCCATGGCTGTTGGTATGACCAACACCAGGACCGCAAGAGCTGTCCTCCATTACAGTGGGAGGGATAGAAGTTAGACCATAAGCGACCTTTCCCAACAACGAGGAGTACATAGGTGACTCAGAAACAACCCACCCACGGATTGGCAGTGATGATATGCTTTATCATCTAGCTGGGGTGCTTTTGATGGGAACAAAGGCTGAACAAAGTGGAACACCAGGATAGCAGGTTTAAGCTGCACAGACGGGGATCATGAGCGCCCCTGACTTTCTACTCCTTAAATCTATTTGTCAGCTTGAGGCCATTCTGTTAAGGGTACCATTAAACTTCCACCATCAACCCTCTGACCCCAAAAGCTCAAAATCTTACCTCTTCTGTCTTCCCTGACTCCTCCCACTAGGCAAGTCCACTCACTTGCTTCTCGATTTTCACCAGATGCCTTCTTTTGTTTTCTCCCAATGGCACCGTCATAGGGGCTCCACTGCCTTCCTCTTGGAAAACCACAGTGCACGATTAATGAAACAGGTGCGTTCCCAGCTCTGAGGTCTCCTTTGATTCCTGTGGACTCAGCTGGACCGAGGGGCACCTAGATATCTGGCCACATGTTTTTCCAGCTGTATCTGTGAGGGTGTTTGGGGACGAGATGAACATTTGAACGGATAGACTGAGTCAAGCAGACTGCCTTCCCCAGTCATCCAATCCACCGAAGACCCAAATACAACACAAAGGCTGACCCTCCTCCGAGAAGGGGACAATTCCTCCTGCCCGAACTCGTCTTCAAGCTGGGGCATTGGATTTTTCCAGACTTTGGACTTGAACGACAACATCAGCCCTTCCCAGGTCTCCAGCTTACCAAGTGCAGATCTTGGGACTCACCATGCCATCCTCCAAAGCCATGTCATTCATTTCCTTATGATAAGTCAGTCTCCCTCTCTCTAGCTCTCTCTCTCTCCATAAATATCCTATTGGTTCTGTTCCTTTTAAAATGTAATTTTATTAAAATTCGATTAATTAATATAAAATGTATTATTTTCAGAGGTAGAGTGCAGTGCCCTCCTTCCATCACGAGCCCTCCTTAATGCCCGTCACCCAGTTACCCCATCCACCCACATACCTCCCCCCAGCAACGCTCAGTTTATTTCCTAGACTTAAGAGTCCTTTACGGTTTGTCTCCCTCTCTGATTATTTTATTTTTCTCTCCCTTCCCACATGATCCTCTGTTTGTTTCTTCAGTTCCACATATGTTCTGTTTTTCTGGAAAACTTTAAGACAACAGCTATGTCCCAGTACCCAGCACGAGTGCCCATTTAACAAGTGCCAATGCTCACTGAATGTAGGACCAGATTTAGAAACTGTTGGGGCCCTGAGTCTTATAAAAACCTAATAAAAGGATCTCCAGTTCTCTATACACAATCCAAAGTATAAATACTAGTTAGACACAAAACACAAAATACATATATACATTAAAAAACATTTTAAAGCATATTTAAAGATTATCAGATTATAAGATTCAGGAAAAATCTATTGAAGCTGAACCTTGGGTTGGGGTTGGCGGAGTAGGGAGGTTTCCCTACTTTGCTCACGCCCTAGGCACATACTGAGTCTACAGCCGGGTGATCCCAACTGAATGAATGAATGAATGAAGAATGAATGAATGAAGAATGAATGAATGAGCATACACGTGTCTCGGGTAACGAAGAGAAACTGACATGCAAAATGCACTTTCCTATTCTTTCACCTTTTTAAATTTGATCGTTAGCGGATTTCCAGCAGGGAATTTTTTTTTTCTTTATTGTGGTGCTGGTTCCTTGAAACTTGCCCTTTAATTCCCGTGATGCAGCAGTTTAAACTAATTAGCTTCTGGGTAGG
This sequence comes from Mustela nivalis, assembly GCF_964662115.1. Lineage (NCBI taxonomy): Eukaryota > Metazoa > Chordata > Mammalia > Carnivora > Mustelidae > Mustela > Mustela nivalis. The sequence continues at coordinate 27,989,917 of NC_139037.1, read as the reverse complement.
ACTCCTTCCCAGCTCATCATCTGATCCTGAAACCTGAGCTTGCCGCTTGACCCCTCTGTGGGGCTCTGTGCAGATTCTCCACGTAGCAGCCTCCCATGTTGGGGAGGACGGTGCCCACTGAGGCTTGGACAGATCAGGCCTTGGTTCTGCTCTCTCCTTATTCCAGCCTGCCAGCAAAATGAGCAACCGTTCCCTCGGAAGTCCTGACACCCACAATGGAGCCAGAGAGGGAGCCCAGATCTCCAGGTAGGTGAGCCTCCGTAGGGCACCATCTACCCTCCAGGGAGCCTGGGCTGATGCTGGTACGTGCATTCGTTTCTGTCCTTTGGGGGTAATTCATCATCGTAGATGACAGAAACTCCTGCGTCATTCAACCATTCTGGGCTGTTTAAAAAAAAAAAAGATGGAGCCTAGTCTGAATCTCCTACTTTTTGAATCAGCCCAGAGAAAGACAAAGAAGAAATTCTTCCTGATCAGGGGCTGTGTCAGACACCCACTGGCTGCGAACTGGGTGAGGTGTTCCCAGGCAGTTTTGATTTTTGCTGTTTGCTCTTTTCCTCGGCTGTTTGGAGCACATTCTATGCCTCAGGCACTCCTTGGAGATGTTTAACTTCATCCCCTCTATGAGGCAGATGATGTGGGGCCTTGAGTAGAAGCTGTTCTGGCTCGGACCCGGCATTTACTCACCGTGCCACCTTCTGCAAGCCCCTTAACTGCCCTATGCCTCAGTTTCTCCTTCTGTGGAATGGGGAGCCACAATAATAATAGTGTGACCTACTCTGTGAAGCTCACCCACGCAGCCACTTAATTCCAGCCAAGTGATTATGATCGGGCCTGACCCTTTAGTGAGAACCCCCTGTGCCCAAATGCCTACCGTCCCATTGTTCAAGTAAGCAAGTGGAGGAAGCCTGGGGCGGGGAGGCCAGTTTCCCAGGGTCACAAAGCTGCAGAGTGAAAGAATCCAGACTCCACCCCGGGCCTGACTGATTTCAGTCGTCCAGCTCCTAACTGCTGCGGCTCCCTGGTTGAGAAAATACAGAGGGGAGGGGTGCCTGGGTGGCTCAGTGGGTTGAGCCACTGCCTTCGGCTCAGGTCATGATCTCAGGGTCCTGGGATCGAGTCCCACATCGGGCTCTCTGCTCAGCAGGGAGCCTGCTTCCCTCTCTCTCACTCTCTGCCTGCCTCTCCATCTACTTGTGATTTCTCTCTGTAAAATAAATAAATAAAATCTTTAAAAAAAAAAATACAGAGGGGAGCCTTGCCTTGGGTGATTCAAGTTCTGCTTGATCAAAAGGGAATAACAGATCTAACATGTCACAGCATTAGACTTGTCTGATGGGACACTATCTACGTGACTGTTTGCCGGAAACTAATATTCTTCTAAGAATTTACCCCTTGATTTTAAAATGTCTTTCTCCAGGTGTTTGTTTATTTAGTTTTCTTTCTTTCTTTCTTTCTTTCTTTCTTTCTTTCTTTCTTTCTTTCTTTCTTTCTTTCTTTCTTTCTTTCCCTGGGTGGGATTAAAACCTCATATTTCCACTTGTTGTCCCTTTTCAGTATAAAGTTAGACATTGCATCTGTCCAGAGTCCCCGATCCCCTGGTGCGGCATGCGTGGGGGGTCTGGAGGACACCTGGTCCCGAGCCCGTGTTTATGCATGGAGAAACTGAGGCCTGGAGAAGGCAAGGGACTTGTGACGGGTCCCCCAGCCTCGTGACAGGTTGGACCCCAGGATGGGAGGCTGAGTCCATGTGGACTCTGAGGGCTGAGACGCTGAGCCACGTTGGCCACCTAACTTCACCCACAAGGCCCCCATAATAGTGGCAGGTGCTGCAGAGCCCAGGGTTCATCAGAAATGGTAGAGAGCTCACTGGGTTTGTCTTTCGAGCAGTCCTTGCTGGAATGATACAGAGGGATCAGCTACCGCGTTGGCGAGTGACTGGGCAGGAGGCCACTGGAATAGGGAGAGCCAGGGCCTCAGGGTCTGACCTTGATCCTGGGGATGGTGTGAATGGGTCCTGAGATGCCTTCTATTTCTGGGATCGATCACTTGCTGCATACAGGTAGCCTCGACTTCCAGATGTCATCTTGGGTCCCCTGAGTCTGGGCCATGTCCCATGGAGGCTGAGAGAGTCTTTTCTTAGGTAACCTAACTAGCTTTGCTCCCCTCTGCTCACCCCCACTTCCCTCTGCCTATTTCTACCCACCTCTATTCACCTCGGCTTATCCCCATCCCCACTCCCCTCTGCCCACCTCTGCTGCTTCTGCCCCTGTCTGCCTACTTCTTCTGGCTGCACTGATCTGGCTGAAGCAGGTCTTTTTCCAAGGAGAAAAACCTGGCTCTCCAAGGAGGCTCTGGCGGTATTGGCGGTAGCTTCAAGGCTGGGCACACAGGAACGAGCCATGATCAATTTCATGGCAGGGGTGCGATGGAGGAGGCAGGGAAAAAGTCGGGGTCCCCCAGGAGGAGCAGAGCTCTGTGCAGAGTGCCTGTCCCATCCTCTTGTGACTTGGTGACTGAGCAGGTCACAAAGAGGGGGAAAGAGTCCAGGTGACCTGTGGCCTGAATTCAAGCCAAACCAAGTAACAGTAGCTAAACAGCAACAGCCGGCTCCCAACAGTGTTCACGGGGTCCCTCGCTTCATGTCAACTCAGTTGGTCCTCAGACCTGCCCCAGGGGGTAAGCACGACCGGGGCCATGTTACAGACAAGAATGCTGCGGGCCAAGAATGTGGCCCCAAACGGCCTAACCCCTTGACTCCCAGGCTACACCCCTCATTCATGAAATTTCACACAGAGGGGTGCCAGGGACAGGGGTCTGGAGCTTTCTGACACCCAGATCAGCTCCAGAGGGAGAAACCAGCCTTCCTCCACCCACATGGGCTGCAAAGCCAAAGATGGGAGAGAGGACGAGGTTTGCCCACAGCTCTTCTCTGGATCAGAGACAGAAAACATGGACAAAAAAAAAAACCATGGATCAAGCATAAACTCAGTAGTAAATGGGGGGCATTTGGCTCTGGCATGCCCCACCTCCATTTTCTGGCCACTGCATCTTCCAGCTCCTTCGTTCCTGGGGACGGAGCAGCGGCAGGCATCAGGGTGTGAACCCCACCCCCACCCCCGCCACCACCGCCCCAGGTTCTGGGCTCTTGCATTCAACACATCAGCTCTCCTGCTGTTTAGCCCCAAGACCTCGAGCACATGACTTAACTTCTCTTGGTCTCCGTGTCCTCGTGGGAAATGCATCCTATTACTAATAGTGTTTGCTTCGTGGAGGCATTTTGAGGATGACCAGGGGCAATACAACCAAGGCTCTTTGAAGGCTCTCCCCGAGACACAGTAGGTCTCGCTGAAGGTTGGGTTATTGTTAGCGCGCCGGAGTCCTGAGTTCTCATTTTCTCCCGTTGGCAAGCCCGCCCCACACCCACCCCGGCCAAGACCAGCTGAAACACTGAGTTGTGCTTGACAGCTCACAGTCCTTCTTCTGGACTCATTTGCATAAAAAAGCATCTCCAGAGAAGAGAGCAACAGTTCCCACCAAGGAGCAACTTGGTAATAGCATCAAAAGCCAAGAACCAAAAACACTGAAAAGTTATTCTGGGGTGTATGTGTGTGTGTGTGTGTGTGTGTGTGTGTGTGTGTGTTGGGGGAAGGTGCAAATGTCCATTTCGTTGCGCTTCCAGAACTACACAAACCTCCTCTGATTAAACGCAAAGCTGGCTCTTTCCAGAATGGTCCAAGGAGCAAGGATCTTCTTTGCGAAGGGCCAAACCCGAGTCTTCAGGAGGATACTTGATGAGTCTAAGAACCCGGGGTGAGGAAATCCCGAGATCGGAGCAGGGTCCTGTAGGAATCTGCTGCCAGGGGAAGGAAGAGAAAGAACGAGCCCTGCTCCTGGGCTCTACCTACCAGCTCAGGTGCTCTGAGAGAGAAAGACAGAATCTCTCTTACCTGTGGCATCAGATTCTGCATTTTAACAATATTCCCGGTGATTTGTATGCACATGACAATCTGAGAAGTCCTGTGTAGAACGCTGAGCCCTGGGGCACCTGGGTGGCTCATTGGGTTGAACTGCCCGCTCTTGATCTCTGCTCAGGTCATGATCTCAGGGTCCTGGGATCGAGCCCTATGTGAGGCTTTGCACTCAGGAGGGTGTCTGCTTCAGATTTTCTCTCCCTCTCCCTCTGTCCCTCCTCCTGCTCTTTCGCTCCCTCTCTCTCTAACAACTAAATAAATTTTTAAAATTTTTTTAAAAAATTTAAAAAGCTGAACCACGTAGACTGTCAGGAGAACCTAAGAGGAGTCAGTATGAGCCCAGGCATCAGGTCCCATAATTTGGTGAGAGTGGCAGCTTATGGGTTGAAGGAATCGGGGGAAGAAAACCAGGTATGTTTCAGGCTCTGGATCTGGGACGAAGAGCACGTGACTGGATGAACGTGAAGGGTCAGGAGGCTGTGACGGCCCCTTGGCATGAGAACAGGGTCTCCGCGGGGTTCCCAGCAGCTTCACTACCCCGCTGGATTCGCCCCACTCTTATATTTCCCTTCAAACCTCTCAGAGCACAGAGTGTCTCTCCCCAGCGACAAGGCAGGGTGGCCTCACAAGACTGCACAATGAACCCCCGCCTCCCCCTGACCCCCTCCCCCAGCTGGCTGGTCCCAGGCAGGTGAGGGAGCCCTCACAGGTGAAAGCCCCCAGGGAAACTTCCCTTCCCCCAGGATGCAGGGGACGGCAAGTCTCAGCCTGGCTGGGCTGGCTTCTCTCCTCTAGGCTTCTTTCCCACCCACACTACCACCTCCAACCATCGCCACTCACCTCTCCCCCCCATCCCCCCCAACCCCCGGCCCCGAGCTGCATTGCACACCAGACCTCATGCTCAGGATTCTCATGAAGGTCACATGAGAAATTTGGCAGGAGCTCTGAAAAAACCGCCATGACCCCCCCCCCCCACACTTGCACTTCTAGGAATCTGCCCTCGTGGTCAAGACCACCGAGTCTCTGGAGCTACCCGAAGGTCCACGGAAGGGGGATCTGGGCCCAGAAGTGGGGTTCTCCACCATGCTTCAGCACAGGTGCAGCAGTCCTGTCCCTGCCCTGCAGAAAGCCCTGGTAAATTAGGAGAGCCAAGACACGGTGGAGTGCAGACACAGTGTCATTACACAGTAAAACAACTAGGGATTCATTTCAGGGTCTGGAAGGACACACTCAGAGCCAGTTGACCTTGGTAGAGGTCAAAGTGGTGTTTCTTATCTTTATTTTATCGCCCCTTGATGTCCCAACCATGAAATATTTGTACAGATACACTATACATCTGTTCATATAATGTATGTGCATCTGTGCTTTATACAAAATGATTTAGATTTTCTTAGACCGTCAGAAATCAATTGTGCCCCCTTGGGGGATGATATCCGCCCTGTTGAGAATGCATAAGTAGAAGGGGGCTAACATACACATTTCCTTGTACTGCCATTATTAACTCATTTTTTTAGCATTGGGGGCTATTTTTTTTAAAAAAAATGTTTTAAAATAATCTCTACACCCAAGCCCACAACCCCACAATAGTCACCCTCTCCACCTATCAAGCCAGCCAGACACACCCTCCCCATTATTTGCTTTGTGATTAAGTTTTTCTTTTTCTAAAAAAAAAAAAAAAAAAAAAAAAAAAATGTAGTAGCAGAGGCTTATATAGCACTGGGTACATGCCTCACGCTACTCTAAGAACTTCACACATTTTAAATCATTTAACCTCCATTAATAGTCTATGAAGCCGGTGCTGTGTTATCCCCATTTTATGGATGAAGAAATTGAGGTTCGGAGGGAGTACATCGCTTGCCCAAAGACACAGTTAATAAGTGATAAAGCCAAGATTCTAACTCTGGCAGCCTGGGCCCAAAGTGGACATTCTTGATGAACTAGAACTGTGTGAAAGAAACGGATTAAAAAAGAAAGAGAAAGCAGAATGGGGATGGGTTTTGTTTGCAAATGGGTAAATAGAGAGCAAAGTACTTTTCGAACTTGAAGTGGTTTGTAAACATGGGATTATCTTTTTATGATGATTGATGTGGGAATTATCACCACTACAGTCACACAAATAAAACCACTGCCAAGCTTGGGGATTTCAAGCTGACAATGGGGGTGGGGACAAACCCACAAAAAGCAGGGGTGCAGAATAAGAGAGCCTCTTTAAAGGAGGATGAGGCAGAGCATAAGTAGCTCTGAACAGGAACCTTGGGGCAAAATATTTGGCAGGTGCACGTGGTTCTGCCGGCAGCCCCCACTGGCAGCCCCTTCCCTGCTCGACTCTCTGGAGTGTCAGCCCCTCCACAGGGACCACTCACCTAGCTGGGGAGCATGAGGAGATCCCCACAACACCATGCTTGGGTCCATGCACAGAGTAGGTCCCTCTAGTGGAAATGAGGGGGGGGGGGTCCCAGACCCTACACATTCAGCAGTACCCTCCTCCCCCCAGATACTGTCCTTGGGATCCAAGGAACACAATTCAAAAAGCACTCATCTAGGGGGTCACTGGGTGGCCCAGTCAGGTAAGTGTCCGATTCTTGGTTTCGGTTCGGGTCATAGTCTCGGAATGGAGGGATCAAGCCCGGTATTGGGCTCTGGGCTCAATGGGGAGCCTGCTTGAGATTCTCTCCCTCTCTCTCTCCCCCTCTCCCTCTTCCCCCTCCTATTTGTGCTCTCTCTCTCTCTCTCTTTTTTAAACTGCCTATCTAGTCCAGAAACTCTTATTTTGAGGAAACTGAGGCTCAGAGAGGGAACATCACTTGTGTAAAGCCACACAGCCAATTGGCAAACAAGTTTGGAACACAAACCGTGTCTCCTGGCTCTGTGGTCACCAAGGCCAACTGCACGATATGACTCTCCTGGGCTTTGAAAAGATGCATTCATTTCCTTCTTCCGGGCTACTTGGATAGAATGGCTTATCTTCATAAATTCTATCAAAATTAATCAGTCTGACCTGATTAGAACCCAACGGAACCTTGTCCCCAGGATGAAATGCATTAGTGTTTCTCTTTCATGGAGCTCTTTTAGAATAACCTAGCGCAAAAATGAAAACGGGAAACTGGATAGAATTTCCAGGCATCCATAATGCAGACGCTTGGTACCTTTGAAGCTGAAACTGCTAAGGGTCTCATAAGAGATGGATTGACCCCCTGCTGTCCGGTCTCTGAGGTGACCCTCAGCTAGACAGGTTTGCTACTCCAGCCCTGAAGTGATCTGCCTGTGGTGAGACTCATAGACATCAGAGAACCCCTGGAAATCTATGTCACCAGTGGTGTGCAAGTCCTTTCTCTCCCCCTTCCTCTGCCCGAATTCTCCATTCATTGTGGTTCTCTCCTGCAGGTCCCTGACCCAACCTCAGAATCTTTGTTAATACAGTGGTCTAAGCAGCCCTTTCCGATCAATCAGGGTTGGCCTTCAAAATGAAGTGCACTTGCTGTTTATTCTCAATCTTGTCCAGCTACCCCATTTTACAGATAAAGAAACAAAGTCTGGAGTTGCTCATTGCACCGAGCAACCCCTGGGTCTTAAGAATCCCCAGAGGGGCACCCGGGTGGCCCAGAGGGTTAAGCCTTTGCCTTCGGCTCGGGTCATGATCTCAGGGTCCTGGAATCGAGCTCCGCATCAGGCTCTCTGCTCAGCGGGGAGCCTGCTTCCCCCCCCCCTGTCTGCCTCTCTGCCTACTTGTAATCTGTCTGTCAAATAAATAAATAAAATCTTAAAAAAAAAAAATCCCGAGAGATTAATAAAGATCAGCCAAGGTCACAATTTTGTTCTTATGTCTCATATTATTGACCTCCCTGTTGGTTTAGAAGGTGACTCAGACCCCCTATCAGCCAACTCTTGGCTCTAGGTAACCGCTTCTGCTGCGAGGCTGTGATTACAGACCCCAAAACACAAGGCCTCGAACACAATCCACCATCACTAGTCCTTAAGAATAGCCTCAGACAGATGTTCTCGACGAGTAGGTGCTTTTCCTCCATGTTGGGATTTGGGAATCTCACCTCTTTTTGTTGTGTGGCCCTATCAACTCCTGGGCAAGGCACGGTCTTGTTGTAATCGGCGTGCAACCAGCGGAAGGGAAATGGGAAGATGGGAGGGTGAGAGGAACATGTTGCTTCCACACATCGTTGGCCAAAAATAGCATATGTTCGTTTCTGCTCGCAGTCCCTTGGCTGAGATTCAGTCACACGGCCACGTCTCAGTGCAGGGGGTACTCAGGAATGGGGGCTCGCTCTGTGATCGTGGTGGCGATGGCAATGATGGTGATAACGAAGAGAGGATGAAAAAGAGAAGGAAGAGGAGGAGGGGGAGAAGGGGGTGAACAGGAAGAGGAAGAGGAGAAGGAGGAGGGGCTTTGGTGCACAGCAAGCAATCTCTCCCAGAGTGCCCACAATCATGAAGGACTCAGTGTGACTCTCTCCTCTGTCATTTTTCCTAGTTGGACCCCTTCCCCCAGCCCCATTCTAGGTTCCACTTCCCGGAACCTAATCCCAACCACTAGGTCAATGTCCGCCAGCATCTAAATGCATGATTGGCCCAAGTCACACAGCAAGATGGGACTGAGTCATGACTCCAGAACTACCATGCTCCAAAGTTTAAGTGAGATACACAGATTTTTAGGAGTAAATCTCCGACACTTACAGTGTTATAATATAATAAGGCATGCTCAGCCGGTATTTACATGAAGGAGGTATGACTTTTCTTTTCTTTTTTCATGAATCTCTGTGTTATCTTCAAACTGGTTTCCCATAGCCACTCAGTCTTCAAAAGGCATGAACTCACTCGCAAAAGTAAAAACGAAGATGAATATCAGAACAGAAGGAAAGCATGATATCACCTTTAGTAGGTGCTCAATAAAAGGGCTTTTATTCATTTAAATGGAGTCACGGTGGCATCTGTTCTAAGTAAATCAGGGCACCGGGAGCAAAATAAAAACGCAAAACATTTTGCAACTTTTCATTTTGCTTGGTCTTAAGTACCTCTCGTTGTTTTTTCCTTATTTCTAAAACCATATTCTTCTATGATTAAAAAAAAGTAGATAATGGATATAAACAAGAAGAAGAAAATTAAAGTAGCTCATAACTCACCAGCCAAGAATGGCCACTTTTAACATATTGATGGGCATTGGGCCAGATTTTATAGCCCTAAAACTTAATAAAAAAAAGGGGGGGTGGATAGGGGCTTTTAAGAGATTTTACCTAATTAGGCAAAAGTGACTGAGTCCTATCCTGCTTCTTGAGAACTCACTAATGTTTTGCAAGCCACGCTTGATGAAATCTTTGGGCAACGGGGCAAACGCGTGACCTGCATAGATTCTCAATATGCTAATTTTTGTTTGGGTTTCTGAACAAAACCCGTCTTTTAAAGGAAAATTTAACAGATTTGAAACCAGAAACCCTGTCCTCCCCAGAGGCATTAAAAAATGCAAACTGAAGGCTTCCCATGTGTGGAGGTTATTACTGATTTCCTTCCAAAAACAGGAGAAGTGTTGCCCCGGCCGAAACGCTTGAGGTCTCAGAGCCAGAAACTTGTTTGCTTTCCACGCACTCATTAACCACGGTGTGGGATCCAATAACTGCTCTAATTTCCTACTTTAAATGTTTTTCTTTCCCCCGCTTTTCAAAAAATGTCTTTTTATGTCGCCCGTTGGCATATCCGTAGTCAGCCCCTCACGCTGCTGGGCTGGTGACTGTCAGACACAATAAGAGACAGAAAGCACCGCGCATTACAGTAGCATTAGTGTTGAAAATGGAAATTTAATTTCCAGAAATGAACCTCGGCGATAAAAGCTCCCTTTGTTGCTGTTCAGATCAGAAATGAATCAGGTCTGAAAGGAAGCTAACGTGCAATTAAAAACATCTCAAAGAGGTTTTTGTTATGTGTTAGAACAGATGCGCTGGAATGGGGTTTTGAACCCGGGGTGGGACCGGGGCGGGGGGTGATGGGGGGAGGGACTGGATAAATGTTTTTGATGAGAATGAAGATAATCGTAATGCCTTACATGCGTATGGTGCTTTTGGCCTTGGTGACATATTTGGATTTTCACGGGGACCCGGCGGAAGCAGGGCTGGAAGCAGGCCTAACAGAGGCCTTCGATGCCCTGCTTAATATAGTTAAAATGAGGGAAAAGTCTCCAGCTTCCAGAGAACCATGTTACCTGATGTTGTGGAGTAATGGAGGCATATTTTGAAAATATTGGCCCCGGGGCCTCCTTGATCACTATTTTGAGCCACACCTGCCTCCCCTCCTCCCACTCCCCAGTGCTCACTCTGACAGCAGCAGCGGGCCAGCCTTCTAGAGGATTGCCCTTGGGATGCAGAAGGGAGAGAGAAAGAGAACATCCTTCCGGTTTCAAAACAGACATTGGCAAGTCAAGGCGAAAGCAATCATTTGAAAGCCAAGTTCTTAAGCCCTTGAAACCTGAGGTCTTGAGGTTTGAATATTAAAAGGTGCAGCCCTAAATGTCAGGAACAAGGGTTTAGGAGCAAACAAATTCAGCCAGAGCCATCCCCCCAGCCCGGTGCAAGTCAAGATCTAAGGGGGCAATAGGACCCCCAGAGCGGAGGGGACCCCACAGGGGAATCCCTGTGGCTCGGTTCCTGGGTTGAAACAAGGGAGGCAGCACCCCATTTATTGTTTCCTGAGGAAAATATAAATCAGCTGAATTTACCCTTAATTGACTACCACTGCCACATCTCAGAGCCGCCAAGCAACCATGGTCTGTCCAACACTTGAAGCTGTTACAACCAACCAACCAATTCAGAGAGAAGAGAACGAGTTGTTCTAGACCTCATACCTGAAGAACTAAAACTTGGCCAAATATTTACCTTTTTAAAATTAAGTCATAAACGTTCCCAACGAAAATGGGAGAACGTTTCTTTATCCCCTTGGAAGGGCAAAGATCTTTCTAATAATGACTCAAAGCTAAGGTGTCACAGAAAATTGACAAATTTGATTAAATAAACAAAAAAATCTTTGCAAGTTCCAAAAAAAGAAAAGAAAAAGCAAAATATAAATAACAACCATGTACAGGCTAGATGAGCAAAAGATCAGCCATGAGAGAAAAGTAGCCAAGAGTAGTGAAAGTAAGTTTTATTGAAAGTGTATTGAGCAACTGTTATTTACCTATCAGATTGGCAAAAGTCCAAAAGCTATCTAGTATCTACTGTTTTGAGGGCAGTGGATAACACGCATGCCTCATACATTATTGTTGTAAAAAGAAATTCTACAATCCTTGTCAAGGGTAAATTGGCAATATTTATCAGAATTACCACTGTGGATACTGTCCCAGCAATTGCAATTCCGAGAACTTATCCTAGACTTATAAACTCATGGAGAGAAGAGACACACACATGAAACTATCTGTTCAATTGCAGCTTGTAATCGCAAAAAAGTAAAAATGACTCAAAAGTCTATATTACAAGGAAATGTAACGTGTTGGTAAAAAAAAAAAAAAGAACTAAGGAATTATTCTATGCACTGACATAGAAAGATTGTCAAAATATATGAAGTGAGAAGGATGATGGTGCAGTATTTTATGAGAAGAAGAATGGGATAAGAAATTCATACTTTTTTGAGTATGCAGAAAAATATTTTGGCAGACACACAGAGACAGATAAAAATGGATGTTGCAAGGGCAGGGGGAAATAAAGGGAACCAGGCAGACTGAGGAAAGGCTGAGAGATAAACTTTTAACTGTATTTTGAAAATTATACTCTGTGAATATATTGTTGTCCTCTCTAGTACATTTAGCATAATCTAGTACCTCTAGTACAATACATTAATACAGTGTATTACAAAGTCAGTAAAGGGGTGCCTGAGTGACTTAGTCTGTTAGGCATCTGCCTCTTGATTTTGGCTCAGGTCAGGGTCTCAGGGTTGTGAGATAGAGCCCCACGTCGGGCTCCACATTGAGCATGGAACCTGCTTAAGATTATCTCTCTCCCTCTGCCCCTCACCACCCTGCTCATGTGTGTGCTTGCTCTCTCTCTCTCTCTCTCCCTATCAAAATAAAAATAAAAATAAAAATAAATCAGTGAAAAATCCTTTAGGAAAAATGAAGTTTTATGTCATTAAGTGGATGATGGATGAAGATATAAATTATAATAATTTACAGAAGACATCTTGAAAAGCTACATGTTTATACAACCTGAGTTTGTGGCCAGTGAAATTCATATCTTTTACAGCATTATCTAAAAAAAAAAAAAAAAAAAAAAACCAGGGTAGTAGGTTTTGGTAGTCAAATGTAATTGGAAGCTATATAATTAAATTTAAGGGGAAAAAAAAAGATTTCATTAGGCAAAACTTTCTAGAACCTTAAATAAGCTGAGGGACAGAGTGAATTTCCAAGGTGGAGGGAAATATAGAATGCAACATGGTCCAACATATTTAACCCAGAAACCTTTTCTCATGGAGTATTTTTTGGAAGTACTGTCTTATCTGAATCAAGGATCCAAATTCCTGCAGTCTGGATCAGAGATGTCTCTTTCTTTAAGAACACAGTATCATCTGCCTTTAGAAGGAGGTAACTATAAGACAGTAACTAATACCAGACTCTCCCTCCCACTAGCAAGAAAACGGAAAGAAAACAAGGACACAAATCAGCCATCTTCAAACACTGAACAAGACAACGTGGAACTGTGTGATCTTTAAATAGTGTTGCCAGATTTAGTAAAAGAAATACAAGATGCCCAGCTAAATATGAATGTTAGATGAATAATGAATAATTTTTAATATAAAGAGTTCCCATCCAATATTTGAGATATATTTATGCTAAAAAAATATACACTGTTTATCTGAAATTTGAATTGAAGTGGGTGTTCTGTATTTTATCTGGCAACTCTCCGAAAGCAGAAAGATATAGGAAGTAAACCCACCTTAGCTTTCTACCTAGAGACACCTTCTGACAACAAAGCAGGAAGAGTGAACAAATTAATAATCAAATATATCTGGAAAATCTCCTATTATGTGGAGATTAAGCAACACATTATAAATAACCTAGGAGTCAAGGAAAATATTTGGAGAAAACTTAGAAAATGCTTTGAATTATATGACAATGAGCATACAACATACGAAAATACCTTGCCTGCAGTTATAGCAGAGTTTAGAGGGGAAAATATTTAGCTTTATCTGCTTATATTAGAAGAGCAGAAAGGTCTAAAGCTTGTGTTAAAAGCAAGCAGAATAAATAAGACATTACTCCCAAAGGAAGCAGAAGTAAAGAAATGAAGATAAAGAAAGAAAGAAAGATAAGACTGAACATCCATGAAACAGAAATATGCAAACAGAAAAGGAAAATTGATGAAACCAAAAGTTGGTTCTTTAAAAAGATCATTAAAAGATCATTAAAAGTCATCAATTTCAAGCTAAACCACTCAAAGAGGAACAACTGGAAGGAAGACAGAGCAAAACAAATTGCTAATATTATGAATGAGAAAGGATACATCACTACAGTTTCTACAGACATTTTAAAAATAATGGGAAACATTAATAATTTTATGCAAGTTGACAGTTTAGATGAAATGGTCAAATAACTTGAAAATATCAATTAATAAATACATAAAGGATGAAATAATATCTAAACGGCCTTATAGAGATAAGACATTATAGATATAAGACATTGAACTTAGAATTTAAAATCATCCCACGGGAATTCCAGACCCAAGTAACTTTACCACTTCTCCCAAACATTTAAGGAGGAAATAATACTAACGCCACACAAACTCTTTCGGAAAGTAGAAAAAGGACTATTTCCCCACTCATTTTATGAAGTCATCATTATCCTGATAATAAGGCCATTCAAAAAACAAAAAACAAAAAACAAAACTATGGAACAACACTCCTAAGGAATACAAACACAGAAATTCTTTTTTTTTTTTTTTTTTTTTTATTTGTCAGAGAGAGAGAGCAAGAGCAAGCACAGGCAGACAGAGTGGCAGACAGAGTCAGAGGGAGAAGCAGGCCCACTGTGGGACTTGATCCCAGGACACTGGGATCATGACCCGAGCCGAAGGCAGCTGCCCAACCAACTGAGCCACCCAGGCATCCCCAAACACAGAAATTCTTAAGAAAATGTTGGCAATTAAATCCAGCAATAAATAAAAAGTGATAATACAATATGACCAAATAGAGTTTATCCTAGGGATGGAAAAATGGTTTAACCTTTGAAAATCAGTGTAATTCAGCATATTAACAGAATAAAGAAAAAAAAATCCTATGGTCACTTCAATAAATTGAGAGAACACATTTGAGTAGATTCAGTACCCTTTTGTAATAACAGCTCTCCACACACTAGGAATAGAAGGAAATTTTTAAAGGCATATATGAAAAAACTACAGCTAAAGTTATACTTAATAGCAAAAAACCAGACGTATTTCCTGCAAGATCAGGAACCATTCAAGTTCTCGCTTTCATTCAATGTTGTGTTGGTGATTCTAACCTGTGTACTAGGACAAGAAAATAAAATAAAACATGTACATGTTGAAAAGGAAGAAGGAACATTGTCTTGATTTAGAACCCTTTTCTTGCAGATAGCTAAGAGGCCCCTTAATTAAAAGAAGCCACTCAATTCTCTGTACCCCAGCCTCCTGTCCAGCTAGACCACAGGCGTGTTGCTAGAGAGAGCAACTGGCAGCCTTAGCCTGACTTTATACATGTATATGAGTAATTGTTAAAACTGTAAGGCATGGGGATTCGTGATATCAGTTCTCTACATCTATGGTTTTGCGAATTGTTTCTTAATGAAACAACTCTTTTTCACTTGACATCTCTTGATTTCTATTTGGGTGACAAAGCATTAGCCTCAAGAGGCACTGGAAGAGTCTGCTGAAATTAAGACCTAGCCAAAATATTTACTTTCTGTATGACCTCAGGCAAGTGCACTCCCCTCTCTGGGCTTCAGCATCCTGAGTTAAAATGAGATGGTGGACTGTATCACTGGTTTTAAAATTTTCACGTGGAGCCTTTTGCTCCCATGAGGTGGTTTTGCAGACACTGCTAGTGCAGGTCAGGGATGGGGGTAGGGATGAGACCAGACTCATGAAAGTGCCCCTCACAACAACTCTGTATTTTTCTGCTTCATCTACCGCAGTGTGTATTTCACAGTGTGGTCTTTTCTTTGTTTTGTTTGATTTCCTTCCATCTCCTTCACATGGACCACTTTTTACTCCCCCAGTTGATACTAAAGCAGAAAAAGTTTCCTGGTTTGGGGGTATATTTTGTCTGCTTTAAAGACTAAAGAATGAGTGAAGGAAGGAAAGGAGAAGCCAGAGGGTGATTCAAATAGAAGAAGAAGTTGTTCACAGAGCAATTTCCTCCAAAGTGGGAGGGAGATGACGATCCTTCTGCCCATAGACTAGAAGGAGGGAGAAAGAAATTCAGCCCACAGCTACTCTCCAGTATAGACAGCAACTCCCACCATGTAACACTCCCTCCCCTAAGATCCCCAATGTCTGCCACCCATGCAGAGTCCTGAACTGAGGGTAGAGAACTCAGATACCCCCGTGGGCACAAGGACATGAAGGGAAAACCTCAGCCCATTCCCAAGTAGCCCAGATTGGAACCAGTTGGAGATTTGCTCTTGAGCCCAGGCAGATGTCAAATATGAGTTGATATCGAACTTTCAGATATGATTTAATTTTGAAAGGGTTCCCTGGTCCAGATGATCTTGATGTTCTGCACAATGATCTAATTGAATCCTTAAATGAACTTACCCCTTGACAAAGAGAATATAAAACCAGAGGCATAAGATTCTGTTTCTGAAATTTTGATCTGTTAGGTTGCCCAAGTTCCTTTTCTCCTCCCATATATAAAGGTGCATAAGAAAACATGCAGTATTTCCTCAAGTAGTTTTCTCTGTGTGTTGTTCCTATAGAATAGTCACCTTAATATCCAGGTCTCTGTTTTCGCATGTGAGCGTTAAGTAAACATTAAATAACCTCAGAAATTCTTCCCAGCTCTGAAGCTTTGCCAACTCTAAGAATGTTACTACTCATCACTTTACTAGAATAGATCTCTAAATTTTAGAATTTATGGGTAGAGAAGCAGTACATATGAAATAAAAAAGAAAAATGGAAAACTGGATGACAGATTAATGCCCTTAATATGTAAAGAGCACCTACAAATAAATGGGAAAGATATGAACACACATATAAAAACATTGTCAAAAGACAAAAGAAGGCAGGCAAATGGTGTACAGATATGGAAAAATGTTTGGCTTCACTACACATCACAGAAATAATTTTTTTAAGTTTTATTGATTATTTATTTGAAAGAGAGAGAGAGAGACCACAAGTGGGAGGGGCAATGGAAGAAGAAGAGAGAATCTCAAGCAGACTCCAAGCTGAGCGTGGAGCCCTACACAAGGCTCGTCCTCATGACCCTAAGATCACCACCCAAGCCAAAACCAAGAGTTTGACACTCAATCAACTGCACCACCCAGGCGCCTAAAGAAATACTGGGTTTTTAAATAATATATTTTTAACTACTAAAAGGCAGCATATTTGAG
The DNA here is from genome assembly GCF_964662115.1 of Mustela nivalis. Taxonomy (NCBI): domain Eukaryota; kingdom Metazoa; phylum Chordata; class Mammalia; order Carnivora; family Mustelidae; genus Mustela; species Mustela nivalis. Next base: position 27,973,393 of record NC_139037.1, on the reverse strand, counting down.
GAGGTAACAGTATAGAGTCAGACAAGCCTGGGTTCAAATCAGTGTGCAACTTCAGACATATAATTTAACTTGTGTTTTGTTTTTGATTTCTTTTTAAAATAGACCCAATACTTAAATGTACTTCATCTAGTTGTTAGCACTTAGTAGTGTCTGACATTACTGGAAAAATTATAATGTGAAAGGAAGGTTTTTAAAATAATAGTGATAACTCTCAGTATTTGGAAAGATACTGGGAAATTTGTCAATTTCACTATTGCCAGTCCACCGAGAAACTTACCAATGCTCAAAAACCTGAAGAATGTACAGAAACTTTCTACCTAACAAAGCCCCTTGCAAATACGAATCCTAAAATAGAACAAGTGACATGAACTAGTGGTTATGACATGGACATTAATTACAGCAATGTTTAAAATGCAGACACTTTGGAAACAAACTAGATAGCCAAACAATATAGAATTGGTGACATCAATCAGTCTATCCACGACAGAGATTTTCTGTGTGACCATTAAAAAATCCTATGAAGGGACGCCTGGGTGGCTCAGTTGGTTAAGCAGCTGCCTTCAGCTCAGGTCATGATCCCGGTGTCCTGGGATCGAGTCCCACATCGGGCTCCTTGCTCCGCAGGGAGCCTGCTTCTCCCTCTGACTCTGCCTGCCACTCTGTCTGCCTGTGCTCGCTCTCGCTCGCTCTCTCTCTGACAAATAAATAAATAAAATCTTTAAAAAAAAAAAAACATCCTATGAAAAACATGTCATCCCAGGGGCACATGTTCACAACCTACAAGTGATAAAGGCCGATTACATGTCAGTAAGCCCAGTATGATCTCAATTCTGTTAAGAAAAAGTATGGAAGAAGAGAGAGGGAGGAAGGGAGGGAAAGAAAGAGGAAACGTGGGGGGGAGGGAAGGAGAGGGGTGTTGGGAGGAAGGAATGAAGGAAGGAGCGACAGAGGGAGAGAGGGAGATCGGGAAAGAGAGCAGAAGAGAAGAAGGAAAATCGCAAACTACAGCCAGAGAAACGTTGTGCAGGTGAGTTTTGGTTATCTGTATGGCCTACTTCCCCGGAATTTAATGACTTAAAGCAACTTACAAGCTATTATTGAATGTGGTTTTATCATTGAATGTGGTCAGCCTTTCAGGCAGAGCTCAGGTAGGAGGTGTTTCTGTTCCATGCGCCATCAGCTGGGGTCCCTCCGTGGTATTCAGCCGCTAGTTGGGTGCCCTGGAGGGAGGGACCCAGGAAGTTCACTCTCGTGCCTGGCCTGTTGGTGGGCTAGTTGGAAGGCGGGTGCAGCCAGGCCCGCCCCTCTGCGTGTGGTCTCGGGGTTTCCCCATATATTCTGCCTCCAGCTGTCCAGTCGGACTTTTCACAAAGCAGCTCGAGACTCGGAGAAGGGGGAAGCGCCCAGCGCCCAGGGGCAGCCTGCCCCCCGGGGTGGCATAGCGGTCTCCCCCACCGCACGCCATTGGGTAAAGCAGTTCCAGACCAACCCCCTTGCAACGTGACGGGGAAGAGGATCCCCAAATTTCCAGCCATCCTCAAGGCACCGCAATTGCATATTCAAACAGCAAGGAAGGAACCAAAGCACGTTATCCTCGAAGAAGGAATTTAGTTCCGCTGAGGCTTCCCGCCTCACCTCTTAACCAAACAGATGACGGCGAAATAAGCCCGTCCTCATTTGCAGGACGGGGTCTGTAATTGTTATGAGAGAGGGCTTTCCCTTGCGACTGGGAAGGAGTCTTTGTCTTTCAAAGCCCTGTGCTCAGCCTAAGGAGGCAGCATGGGCCCAGAGAAAAATGCCGAACAGATCCCTGGGTGCGGAAGGTCCCTGGTCTGTCATCCAGCTTTCAGAGGTTGCTTTGATGATACAGAAAAGGATGCAAATTGAGATTCCAGATTTCAGGGGCCCTGGGCCGGCTTCCTGGGGCTGCTGCATCTCATCCCGTGAAACACCCCAGTTCCTGCCCGGCAGCCGCTGATGGAGGGCTGAGAAACGGCTGTGCTCTGATGTGGAGACAGGGCCTTCCAGCCCATCTCCCCCAGAATGCATGTGTGTCCTCAAACCTGGCCAACTCGGCCCATGGCCTATGACCACCACCCGCTCCCCGCTGCCCTGCCAGGGCATTTTCACGTGAGACCCCTGATGCATGACATGCCGACCTCGTTCCTGAGTCACAAGGAAGGAGAGATGCCCATTTTCTACTGGCTCATAGCTGCTTTCAACCTTTGCACCAACATCGGAGTCCGCATCCATTTTGCTCCGCGACCTAGGATCTGTCTGACAAATGTGACTTGGAACCCCGGGCTCGTGGAATCCAACGGAAAATGCAGAAAACGCAAGGGGGAAGGCTGGCCCACCACCAGGGCAAGCAGCCTTTGAAATCTAGGAACCGTGCAGAGGCAGACCAGGCTCGGAGAAATCCATCCCCACTGAGAGGCTCCTGTGAGTGGGGTGGGATTCCTGGACATCGGCCTGGCCTCTGGTTCTCACCACAGACCTGGAATGCATGTTCTCATCTGAAAAGCTTCGGGAGATTTTCCCTCCCAGATGTTAAACACGAAATGGCAGAGCTGATAGAGACAGACACAGTGTGACTTAGGTTTTTGCATGTGCCGTGATGCTCTGCTAGAGGGGGTCCTTGGGGGTGGGGGTCCTTAAAGAGATATTCACAAGCCAACCCCCCCCCATCCTTCCAAGAAGAGCCCATGACCCTCCCAACAACCAGCATGCACAACTGTTTTTAATTCCAGTGAATTGTTTTCTTTTATCATTCATTCTGGCAGTGAAAAAAATACCCCTTTGATATCAAAGAAGGCAGGCCTACTAGAAAGTATTATTAGATTAGTAATCGCGGTGGTAATACATTGGACTGAGTTAGAGTTGATGGAGTGGACTCTCCTGGCCCCAAGCACAGGGCTGTCAGCTCTACTTAACTCTGTCTTCGTTCTGCCCTGGATTATAAGTCCTTATGGGTCTGTCTCTCTCCCGGCTGGAGTTGTCAGCACCTGGAAGGCATAGGCCTCTCTTGGTCACAGTTACCTCCCAGCCCTCCACGCCACAAAGCATAGAGTGGTGCCTAATCAATGCATCAAATAGGATATTCAGGAAAGCCTCAATTAGCTGGAAACCTCATTGAACTGAATTTTATGAATTACCCTCCACTCAAAGGAGGACAAGAAGAAGGGGAGGGGAGAGCTCAAGGATTAGAGCTTTCTGCTCTAACAGAGCTTTCTGCTCTGTGCTGGCTTGTGTCTTTAAAGCATCTGTAAGAGCTGGCTTCGGGTCTGCTCTGGTTCAGCTCAGTCTCCACACCCTGTATCTCCCCTCCCCAGGCCAGGAGAGGAAGTCTGAAGAAGGCCTGATTGAAACAAGTCCCTCTTTGTCCCTGAACCATAGTGGGGCGAGGACAAGGAAATAGTTTCAGACATTGAAAGGCATGTTATCCTGGGGCTCCAACATTCATTCATTCACTCACTCATTCATTCATTCATTCATTCAACGAGCGGCCGTGCATCATTTACTATGCACACTGCTCCTGCCGGTGGGAATGTAACTCGCAGCCCCCCTGTCCTAGCGAGGAAGCTGAGCAGACAATAAACAAGGAACCCTAAACAAGGATGCTGTGTCAAGTGACTCTAAGTGCTGCAAAGAAAAATAAAACAGCTTCAGGGTATACAGGGTGGGGAGAGGGTTCCCGCAGGAGAAGGGGCTAAGGAAGGCATCTCCAGGAGGGGGCGAAAGCCACAGGTGACAGGAAGAGAGCTTTGGGCAGAGGGAAAGGCAAGTGCACCTGGGGAGAGGTCCAGGCGGTTTGAAGGAGACCCATGGGTTAGCCAGGCTGCCCGAAGGACTTGGGATCTTACTCTGAATGAGATGGTTTTTGTGCAGAGGCATCGGTGTGATCTGATTTGCATCGCAAAGCACCATTCTGGCTCCCGCCTGGTGATGGACCAAGGGGGCCAGAGTGAGAAAGGAAAGAGGGAAAGGCAAGTAGGAGGCTACGGGCTGCTGTGATGCTGAGCAAGGTGTGGGGAGTCCTCGGCTACCTGATAGACTTCCCTGGTAGAGCCAGCGGGATTTGGGGTGTGTGTATGTGTGTGTGTGTGTGTGTGTGTGTGGGTGTGCGCGCGTGCAGGGGGAGAGACAGAAGCAAGGGTGTTGGCAAGGTTGGAGCCCAAACACCCGGAAAGCCAGGGTGGGACATGGAGGTGTGGGGTGGGACAGGTGAGTTCATTCATCTGTGAATCTAGGCGCCTTCCCTTAAAAAATAATGAGGCTATTACTGACCTTGAGGGGCTGCGGGTTGAATCGAGAGCATGGGTGAAGGCAGATTTAAAACCTAGCCGCGCTCTGTAAAGGTATCTTTACTCCCTCATCGTTTTTGTGAAGAATTGGTGGCACATTCTTCCGGGATCTCTTAGCTTGTGGTTCAGAATCATCGCTCCTTTCAAGGGGACAATCAGAATTACAAGAGTTTTCATGACTCTACCTGTGAGGGGGTCCTATGCCCAGAGTGGCAGGCAGGTGCAGGTCTCAGAGCCCTCCAGACAGGTCTTGGGTGTGCTCCATGGAGACCTGGAGGCTTGGCAGGACACGTGCAGACATGGGCAAATAAGGTACACGTAAGAGAGGCACTGTCCTGTCTTACAAGTATCTCTGACCTTAGGGGTTGAGACCTGACCTTAAAGAAATAGTAGTAGGTTTATTATTATTATTAGCATAATATACTGAGATTCACCCTAATTCTCCCTAGAAGAAAAGTGGAGGGAAATGAAGAAATTGGGGCGCCTGGGTGGCTCAGTGGGTTAAGCCGCTGCCTTCGGCTCAGGTCATGATCTCAGGGTCCTGGGATCGAGTCCCGCATCGGGCTCTCTGCTCAGCAGGGAGCCTGCTTCTCTCTCTCTCTCTGCCTGCCTCTCCGACTACTTGTGATTTCTCTCTGTCAAATAAATAAATAAAATCTAAAAAAAAAAAAAAAAAGAAATGAAGAAATTGAGTAATTGAGTCCTTTTATGTTTTCTATATTAAAAGTGATATTAAAGTGATTTTACAAGGCAAAGAATATTGTTTCATAAGTTCACTGTTTTGTATTTTATTATTATAAATATAGTAGACTACATATTGGAATCATAGAAAATCATAATTTCTGGATATTCAGTAATGGTTGACTAACTCTTCCAAGAATATAAAATGACACAGCTTTAAAAGTCATATGTGTTGGGGTTAGGTTAGAGAGTGTGACTCTTGATCTCAGGGCTCTAAGTTCAAGCCCCATGTGGGGTGTAGAGATTACTTAAAAATAAAATCTGTAGGGTGCCTAGGTGGCTCAGTTGGTTGAGCAACTGCCTTCAGCTCAGGTCATGATCCTGGAATCCTGGGATCGGCTCCCACATCGGGCTCCAAGCTCCAAGGGGAGTCTGCTTCTCCCTCTGACCTTCTCCTCTCTCTTGATCTCATTCTCTCTCTCAAATAAATTAATAAAATGTTTTTTAACAATCACATGTATGTATATATGTGTATACACATATATACGTGTATAATACATAAATATGTGTGTGCATGTATACAGATATCACACGTCTATAACATATATACATACATGTAATGTACCCATACACACATATATATAATATATACATACACACATTTATCGGTGAATCTGAAAAATAGAAGAAATAACTCAAACTCTAATCAGTCATATGGCCTGTGGTGGGTTTTTTCTTGTTGTTGTTTTGTTTTGTTTTTAATTTATAAAGTAAATATTTACCCGCCACTGTCCTTGCATCAAAAGGCCAAGTTTCGCTCTTCTCTTTGCTGTGAAGTTCTGAATTACCCAACTCTACCACTAGGGGGTAGCATGTTCCATTACTTTCTTCAACTCTCATTTCCACCTGGATCGTGGGCACATCCCACACAGTTTTAAGAGTGTGGAGGAAAGAGTTGGAGACGTGTCTTAGGCGCCAGTTAAGTTCAGTGGGTCTCTTTACCATCCCCATTTGAAAGATCAGGAAACTGATGCTCAGAGAGGTTAAGTGATTTACAGGAGGCCACACAGCTGGAATTATGCAGCCAATGCTGAAATTGAGTTCTAACTGCAGGAACCAATTTGCTAACCACAATGCTAAATACCTCTCTGTGTCCAATGAAATTATCTCAGTCTACTGTCAAAAAAGTCCTAAGGGATCGGGGGCGGGGGAGGGGGCGGGGGTCCAACTACTTAATGTGATTCTTGAAAAGTTTTTGAAAACTACAAAGTGCTGTACAGATATAAGGAGTTTTATTGGTAATAAAATTGTATCCTGTCTGTTCCAAATTGCCCTACAACATGACACACTCCTTGAGAATGGGAAGCCCTGCTTTTCCTTTCATTTAGGGCCCTGCTGCTGGTGCCCAGCACCCACTGGGCGCCCCACACAGGCTCACTGAAGTGTTCATCTGAATTTGTCAGCTCTATGAAATCAGAGAAGCCACAATTAATTTGGTTGCACTGTATTATTAATGTTGCTGAGATTGATATCAATGCTGAATGCCAGAGACGCATTCCAGCTGCCTGTCTTCTTGAATAGGCAAAGAAAGAGAGATGAAACAGTTTCAAGTTTCCCCAGCGAGGCCCTGCCTAGCACTGATTCATGACTTCTGTCCAGACTCCATACCAGCGTGTGCAGCTGACGCCAGGCGCTGCTTCTCACCAGTGGCATCTGTGGCAATGGCTGATGCTGTGGGGTGGCTACTGGATGGCAGGCACCGTGCTAAGCATTTTTCTTGCATGGACTTACTTAGTCTTGCCCACCACCCTAGGAGACAGGAACTACCAAGTACGATCCTTATTTGATGGCTGAGGCTCAGAGAGGTTAAGTAACTTGCCCAGGGTCAAACAGCTGTACAGCATCAGAGATGTGTTTCCAAGCCTAAATTGTTCATCAAGACACTTTCTGACCTCTGAACATCAAAGAGGAATCAACACACGTAACTGACCTGTTTGCCAAAACTCTGGACACACAACAAGAAGCCCACGAACCAAAGAAATATACAACCCCTTAAAAAAGCCAAGGGAGGGAAAACTGATACCACAATCAATCAGTCAATCAATCAATCTCACTCTCCATGAGGACACAGATATTTCTTCTGTGTGTGGACGACTAGATACATTGAGCCCGGAGCATTCTGTATGAGCACCAAGACCGTGAAGCAGAAAGGTGGGAAATCGCTCTCACTTCCACAAATAACAGATTAAAAAACAAGGGGCGTCATTTGAGTTACCGAGTTCCAAAGTATCTCAGGACACGTTTACCGGGGAGCCAGGCCTCCGCACTCTTGGGAAACAATGCCCAGGTAATTATTTTAAATGAGCATTAATTATGTCATTATTAGAAATGGGGGAGAAAATGCAATTTCCTTCTGTCACTTCTTGATATCTTAACTAGAAGAATATTTGCCGTGCTATTATAACAAGCGACTGTTCGCATAATGGTGCCCAGGCAATAATACGGAGACATGTACATTTTCATATGAATATATCATGCCTAACTAATGAGATTGCTCATTTCATAACTTCAGTTCCATTTTTATTATTTCATAAAACTGGAAGTCCTTATCCATTTTATGAAAAACACCAAACCTTTGTGAAATTCATTAAATAAGCATAAAAAATTCATTAAACAAGTGAATTGCATTCAGGGCTGCTTTGATGCAAATGCCCTTTAAGCAATGTAAAACTCCATATTGATTTAACCTTTCATGTTCTGATATTTCCATGTGGATATAAAAAAAAATTCTTTATTCAGGGAATGAAATTAAGTGCTGATCCCTTGATCTCCAGCTGGGCAAGATAGATTGGTCAATTTAAGTAGTGCCGCTGATCAGCAAACAACTGAATTTAAAAGTATTAAGGCATGTCGATATTTTAAGTATTGTCACCTGCACATCAAGCAATGGGGAAAAAAAATTATTATTCCAGCTCAATTAAGTTGGTGTTTGCTGTCAAGCTGACCTTGAAAGGGCTAGCCCATTGGGCCATGGCTTCGTGCCCTTGGAAGTTGACAAGGGCAGCAGTGGCAAGGTGTAAGACACCAACAATAGCCTGAATATTTTGAATGGTGTGGTCAGAGCAACCACAAAATAATTAGCCTGGAGATGCCGTCCCATTGGGGTTTGTCCCCTCATTAGTGAGGGACATCCAGTAGAACAAACACGAGTTCAGAGGAGAAGGAAGGGGTTTGCCCTTCACCCAAGAAATGCTTCTGGGAGCCCTCATTAGGCAAAGAGCATGAGACAGCTTTTAAAGGACTTGAAGGCTCCGTGGACTCCTGAAATGCATCGAGTCACTCATTCATTCATTCAAACGATATATATCGGAAATCTACTCTTTGTCAAGTAGATGCTTGCGGCTGGGAGTATAAAATGTGAATGACAGTGTGGCTCACAGACCGTGAGAGGGGTTTTGCAATGAAGAAGCTGTTCTCAGGGGTGCCTGAGTGGCTCGGTCCATGAAGCATCTGACCCTTGATTTTGGCTCAGGTCATGATCTCAGGGTTGTGAGATCGAAGCCTGCATCAGGCTCTGGGTGCCGTGCAGAATTTGCTTGGGATTCTCCCCCTCTCCTTCTGCCTCTCCCCTCGCTCATGTTCTCTCACTCTCAAAATAAGAATAAATGTATCTTAAAAGGGCGGGGGGGAGCTACTCTCTTAAAAAAAAAAAAAAAAAAAATCTGGTCCATACTGTTAGAGGCCTGAATTGAATCTCAGCTCTGTTATTTACCAATTATGTTGTGTGGCCTTAAGCAGGTGATTCTGTCTCTCTGGGCATCAACTGCCTTGTATTACTACTTCATGAGGCCATTGCACCAACTAAATGAGATATTACATATGAAAACCCTCAGCAGAAAGGATGGAAAGCAGAAAGTGCCTGATAAGGGGCGATCGTGACCACCACCCTCATCACTACTGTCATTCCAATCCAAACTTCTGATGTTGCAGATAACAAAACTGTGATTTGGAGAACAGAGCTCACACAAAGACTGGGGAGCAGATTGGGATTGAGAGGAGACTTTCCCATGCCAACAGCAGCCCCCACAGCCTCTGGAGCTAGAACCTCCATAATCAAAAGGACTCCTGACTCAGCCTGGCTCCTGTGACTGTAAAATCCAGGGCTGGGTCTGTTGAGGCTTCAGGTGAGGCATGATCCAGGAGCCCAGGCTTGTCACTGGGACCCGGCTTCTGTCTCTTGACTTCCCTGCTCCATTTGCTTGGTGAGGACTCCAACAGCAGCCAAGCATTTCCTCTCCCAGTCCCAGGATGGCTTTCAGTGTCTTGGAAAGCTTCCTGTTTATTCATGTCCCCCCACAGGAAGAAAGAGAATCTTTGTCTCAGCCCTCCCAGGTGAAACCTGAAAACCAGTATGATCAGAACAGCTGAAGTCATACATTCCCACCCATTAATACCTGGAGCCAATAGATGGAATGGGCTGACTGGCATAGCCTGGCCTTGCTCACATTAGGCAAGGGGTGCCATCAGCCCGCCCGGAATCACAGAAATCAGGGGCTGATGGGAAAGTGCAGGACAGTAGGAAAATGCTGGAGATAACACCACAAATGTCCTCACACAAACCCAAATTCCGCACACCACTACAGGGTGAGGATTCTAGCATATCTAACTAGTAGTCATAAAAGCAATGATGGCGGTGGGGGGGGGGCGGTGCCCCTGGGTGGCTCAGTGGGTTAAAGCCTCTACCTTCTGCTCAAGTCATGATCCCACGGTCCTGGGATCGAGCCCCGCATCGGGCCCTCTGCTCAGTGGGGAGCCTGCTTCTTCCTCTCGCTCTCTCTTTCTCTCTCTTTTATTTATTTATTTAAATAAATAAAATCTTTAAAAAAAAAAAAAAAAGCAACGATGGGAGCAAGAGAAAGTCTGCATTCTTACCGATGCACACTGGAGTGGGAGCTTCACGAGGGCGGAGATCGCATCTGACCTCCTTTGCCAGCTTCTCTCCCCAGGGCCTGGCTCTGTGTGTTTGGGGCCCTTGAGTCATGGTCACGAGATCAGATGACTTGGCAGGAGTCTGAAGCCCAGCCCTACCACTTACACATGAACTCTCATGTGTAAGAGGAAAACATCAGGATCCACAGAGCCTGTGAGAAGCCAGTGAAGGAATATCTGTAAAGTGAGTAAAAGAAACCTGGATAGGAATCCTTTGAAAAATCTTATGTATTATTATTATTATTAATTATTATTATTATTATTTTTACTGGATACTGCCAGACCCCCATCTGTACCTTCAGTGATATTTCACATTGTACATGTTCATACAAGGATGCCACCACCTCCAGCATACCCTGCACCTGTCTTGATCCACCCCTCTGTCACTGAGGTACCCCTTCTCCTCAAGACCCACAGCAAAGCCACCTTCTCTGTGGGCCTTTCCCGAACACCCAGCGCTGGAAGCATCCCCCTTTTCTTTACACTCCCCCAGACCTTTCTCTCCCCTCTCTTTAGGAGCCCTTGGCCCATGGTATTGTTGTTCGCCTCTTACTTTGCTAGAGGCACTCAGAGAATGTTCCAGACAGCGAGCTCAGTTCTGCCTGTAGCCCAATAGCAGTACTTGGGTCAAACACATGGGGCAGTGGGGAGAGGACCTGGTGTTGGAATCAGGGTGCAGATGTATCTAAGTGTGCAGAGGCTAACATCCCAACTCGAACCGGTTAGCAGAGTGCCTAGAAAGAGAACGTTAATGGTATGGTGGTCACAATGGGAAGCTCAAGATCTTGGTGGAAAGATTCGTCCATACTCAGGGACGGTTAAGATTTTTGTAATACCAAAGGACTCGGGAAAGTGTAGAGATGCTGTGCCAAGCAGAAGAGAACAGGACATACATTCCCTGGTGCCGCCAGAGTTCCTGGCCGTGGAGGAAAGCATCTGCGCAGAGGGAGGGCTTCCCAGGTATAGGGAGTTCCATCCACCATTCCCAGGGTCAGGAGGAGACCCCTTCTGGCCCTCAACTCTCCTGACCCCTCTGCAGGCTTTTGCCCCTTCCCTACTCACCCATAGCATCCCATTTCTGAACTGAGAGAGTGGAAGGAAGGCTGATTTTCCAGGCGCAAATCTTAGAACCTGAGTTCTTACCACGCATTTACTGAAATAGCTCGAGGACACCTTGTTCTTTGGAACAATGAAGAAAGTGAACCACAAAAAGGAATGAAGTGACTTGTTCCAGGGGAAGAGTTAGTGACGCTGCTCACAGGATTCCGGACCCCAAGCCCTCCTCCTACAACCTACAGTGCCCTTTTACAGTTGCACACGATTGAAGGAAGGGGAAAACAGTTGAACACACAGACAATGGGGTTACAGCTGGACCTGGTACACAGCCAGTCAACGCTGAACAGCGGGACCCAGGGGTTCACTCTCCGCGTAGACTTACCTTCAGCAGGTAGAATTCACTCTGTCACAGCAAAAAGAATCCCCCAGGGGAGGGACTGTGACTGAGTCACAACTTCTGCATTTTGCATCTGTGGTTTTAGCCGGTGTCCCGCGCTGGTACACTAAGGGCAGCCGGCAGGTGCTCCGTAAGAAAGTAGCTGTTTGAGCCACATGGCTGATGTGGGTAGAAGAGTTTTAGGAAGGCACTAAGCCAATAGGACCATAGATGTCTAAGCAGTAGCCGAAGTTCCAGCTCCCCCACGTGCACGATATGCAGAAAGGATGAAATATACACGACAAGCCTCCAACATTTAAAAAAAAAAAAAATGATGAGGTGCAAACAGTCACCAGGGCTATTTGTCATCTTTAAATCTGCTTAACGGAAAGTATTCCTGCTCGCTGCCAGGAAGAATAAAGCAAGAGATGGAAAAGACAGAACCGCACGGAGAAATGTATTATATGTATGGAATGTATTATATGTATGTAATATATTTATGTATATACACATATATATGTACACATATATGATGATATGTACAGCTTCTGCAGCTGGCAAACATGTTGAAGGCAAGGCATGGCCAAAGAAGCAGGTTGTCTGCATGGAATCTTAATAACTATAAGATGCAAAGCCCCTGCTGGCATTACTCGTCCCTCTCTGCCGTTAGTGAGCTGTGTGACTTTGGACAAGTCGCTCTCCCTCTCTGAGTCTTCACTTCTCCCTCTGTGATTGGGGGCAAGGGCAGCTAATAAGCAGTGGCTTTTAAATGATGTTCTGCTGAGCCCTTAGGCATCCTTCAAAAGCCCTTGGAGGAGGAGGGTTGGGCGCTCAGTGGGTGGGATTCTGAGCCTCCCCTCCCTCAGCTGATCCCCACCTTAACCAGAGCATTCTGCTTTTATCTCTTTCATAATCAGAGTTCTGCATAATATTTTGAGGGAAGAAACAGCTCTGAGCAAAAAGGAAAATGAAAACCATTCTGCCGACCGAGCTCGGAGGCCTTCCAGCTCTCACATCCCAGCAGCCCAGGGAGATAATTGTCTTGGTTTCCAAGACCTTCGGCCTCTTGCAAATGATTTGGGCACCAAAGAGAAACCACACCCAGATGCCCGTCTGTGTGCTGCCTGCTGGGGGGTACCAGATGGCTGGACCCCACCCACCCACCCCCCACCACTGCGCCATGACGACACGAGCCTCCCCCTCCAGAGTGTGAAACCCATTGCAAAGAAAGGGCTTTCTTCTTGACAGGATCTCCCCCGCCGCTGCCTCCTTCCTGCCTTTACTGTTCACGGTCCCCCAAGAAAGTGGGGGCCTTGTCGGTAAGATGGGGAGTCCTTCTCTCTCTCTCAGCCAAGTGGTTTCACGAGTAGTCTCTCGGTGTTCGTGAGATTAAAACAGAGCTTGTAGAGGCCTGGGTAAAACTATCTATTCATTTGAGTTCATAACAACCGCTAACAAACACTATCGTCTCCATCCTGCTGATAACTGATGCCTTTCGTGACGGACATTTGATTGTAAAGGCCGTTGGCAGGACTTGAAGGCATTTCACTTAAAACCATTATTAGATTTCGTTTAGCTCTCCCTTGACACCCCTTCCCCCCAAAATAAGGCCTTCAGGTACCTCTGAGATATTTAAGTACACGTTTCCTTAAGAGACCACCCTCACACCAAAGGCAAATACTTTAAAAGTTGCTTTGTAATATTAAAAATGAGAGAGAAGGAGAGAGAGAGAGGGAGGGAGAACACGCGTGAGAGAGAACCAGCTAGGTTTTCCATGATTACTAATTTAGCAGACTCTCTGTTATGTTTTATTGATAGTTCTAAACATAAATTTGCCTTTGGTATACTTTGCTGCTGATGCCTAAAATAAGACATGTAAGAACACATAATCCTATGCCTACGGCTTTTCAGAATAATGTACAAAGGCTCTTTGTGGCAACCCAAGCAAGAGAGATTTAAATGGAGAGGAGTGGGGTTTAGGTATTTTTTCAAATTTGGGCAGAAAGCGAAGTCGCTTGCCGCTCGCCGGTATATCTCTCGAAATCCCAGCGTTCATGCAGTTTTAAATACAACATTTCTTCGGGTTTATTCTTGAATTAGGAATCGTGATCTCGCCCACATTTTATTATTTGCAATCGGAGAATCCTGTGTGTGTGTGTGTGTGTGAGGCCCCAAGTTCACAGGAGAAAAATAATACATATTGCAACATTTAAGAGGCTGGTTATTTATGACTGCAGCCTGGTGAGGGTACCGTTGTAATATGTGTCACGAGATGCCTTTACATGCTCAGAGAAACACAAAACTTCATGCACAGAGCCCATAAAAAGCAATCCCTTTAAAGGATCTGCTGTCAGTGTCCACCCCCCTCCCCGCAACCGCCCTCCGCTCTTCTTCTTCCTTTTTAAATCATGAGGGGCCAAGGGATAATCAAATCTATATATTTTATCTTCCAAATACTAATGGGCTTGAACACGGGGTGGAAGACGGGACAGCTGATTAACAAGGAAGGTCACGATGTCATCCGAGGCACGATTTATAAAGAAATAATCTCGAGAAAATATGTTATCCGTAAGGAATGCTGCGGTGAGCGATCTGATAGCATCTATAACGAGAGGTGTCGACAGCACGGTACCATCTTCCTCCCGGTGGATACCCTGCGTTTTCACAAATGACGCGTTCACACGCAAACCGGTGGGTTTTCTGCAGCTCGCCAGCCGCTGCAGACCCGGGCGGTCGGGAAGACCTCGGTCTGTGGTCCATCACGGCGAAGGGCAGACGGTCTGCTCTCCTGGCCTCGTTCTGCAGGCAGCAAGACAGGGCAGGCGCGGAGAGATCCAAAGCCATCTCTTAGTATTATTTTAAAGGAGACAAAGTAGCTAATAGTGTGCTCTAGGCAAACACACTCTCGGAGACAGATCTGCTTAACTCCCTGGTATCCTGGAGCACAAAGCATTTTAATAAAAAAAAGATTTTGGCTGCTGCTCGGGTCTGAATCACCGACCTCTTTCAGAGATATACGTCCTCAAAGAGAGGCAGCCGGTGGCGGGTCTGAGGTTCTGTTGAGCTCTGGGGCCTCTCCTCCAAGCTTCCTCCCTGCTCCCACCCCACCCCGAAACTCTCCCTCAGGCCCTAGGAGGCCAAGTAGAGAGCAAAAAGGAGGCCTCTTCTCCGTTTCCCTCGCAGCCACGACTCGCCTTCCCCAGGCAGGCGAGCCCCGGAGCTCCCCGCTCGCGCCGCTGGCCCAGGTTCCAGCTTCAGCCTGGTCCAGCCTCTACCTCCCCACCCCTGCCACATGTGGGGAGCAGACTCCTGTTTCCAGCACTAGGTTTTCTGCACTGGGAGCTCTGAGTTCTTGTCAGCACCCTTTCTCAGGAGCTTTTTTAAGCTGCTAGCAGGCTGAGAGGGAAGGCCCGAGTTCCAAGGGCCCTAGATGCTTTGCCTCTCTCATTGCAATCAGTGTTTCCTGTGCTCCCGCAGCTTGCAAGGTGTAGGTCGGACAGCAGTGAGATCAGACCACGGAGTCCAAAGGGAGAAGACAAAAGAGAGTCTGCACGTAGGCTCATCGGTTCCTTCAGTTGTTTTGAAAGCGCCTCTATGTGCCACACCATTTCCTACATGATGGGGTGACATGACAGTGAATGAACGTGATTTCTAGTTTCCTGGAAGGCACCTAATGCCATAGGAACATAATAAATGTAACAAACAGGAACTAGGAGATAAAGAGGGGCTCTGGGTTTGGTGGTGGTGGTTGTCGTTTTTAAGTAGACCCTTCTCGTGATGCGTATCAACCCAGTGCTATTCACAAGGAAATCTGGGTAAGTCACAGGAGTGCGGAGGGTTTCTCTGAGAAAGGTCAAGAAAAAAAAGGTGGAAAATGATATATTTAAGAGTAAATTCTTTGTGGGCGGAGAGGGATGCACGGCTGGCTCTGTTGGAAGACCATGTGACTCCTGATGTCCCGGTCGTGAGTTCAAGCCCCACGTTGGGTGTAGAGATTACTTTAAAAATAAATAAAAATAGGGGCACCTGGGTGGCTCAGTGGGTTAAGCCTCTGCCTTTGACTCAGGTCATGATCTCAGGGTCCTGGGATCGAGTCCCACATCACATCGGGCTCTCTGCTTAGTGGGGAGCCTGCTTTCTCCTCTCTCTGCCTGCCTCTCTGCCTACTTGTGATCTCTGTCTGTCAAATAAATAAATAAAATCTTAATAAATAAATAAACTTAAAAGGAAAAAAAAAGGATAAGTCCTTTTAACCCAAGGACCCTTTGTTTGTTGGACACTGGATGATCTGCAAGTTTGGGGCTAACTAGTTAAGCCCACCTGTCAGGGAAGTAAGAGGGATGGAGGGGAGGAAGGAAGACAGAACAAGAAGGTAGGCTGGAGTCTGGTCACTTCTGAGACCCATGAACACATCCTGTGAGTTCATAATTTTAACCGTTGCTAACTTTTTTGCTGATCCTTGCAAGCACCTCGGAAGCAGATCCAGGACAAGAGTGAGGTAGCTAGTGGGGCACATTTAAGGAGATGCTCACTCTCGGGGTCCTGCAAGTACAGTCAGCACCTGATGATGGGTTCCCTCTTAAATTCTGCACACCCCAGGGGTTCTGATTTCATTGGTCTAGGGATGGGCCTTGGCATTGAGATCGTTTCAATCTCCCCAAATTATAATGTGCAGCCAGTTTTGAGAACCACTGATGTTAGGCATTAGTTAGACAGTGAGGGAGTCAAGGCCAGGGTCCCTAGCAAGAACATATGGAGTCAGGACAGCTAAGATCAAACAGCACTGACACCCTGTTCTGCCACTTAGACCAGACCGCACTGACATTCTGCGTTGCAGGCTTTGCAAAAATGACTTCTGCAAAATGTCCTAAAATAAGGCAGTTAGCTGCAAAGCATTTGTCACCATCACGGGCAAGGGGCCATGAAG
Source organism: Mustela nivalis (assembly GCF_964662115.1). Taxonomy (NCBI): domain Eukaryota; kingdom Metazoa; phylum Chordata; class Mammalia; order Carnivora; family Mustelidae; genus Mustela; species Mustela nivalis. The sequence goes on along the minus strand of NC_139037.1, from coordinate 27,957,060 downwards.
ACATAAGCCCCCAGATGTCAGCAAAAACAAAGACCATCAGCACGTGGACATGAACCTCATAAGTAGACAGATACATGACCAAAGCCGTGAAGGGTACGACTCAGCACACCCTGATTACTTACAACAATTCCACCAAAGAGCTGATAAAAACCCCGAACTTCAAAACTCCAAGGTCAAACTCTCTCGGGCCCCCCTCCCACTCTGGGAGCTTTGTATTTTTGCTCAATAAACTTTGCTTTGCTGCCCACCACACCACTCTTCGTCTAGTCAACCTCTTTGTTCTTCCAAGCGGCATGACTGAGACACAAATCCTGTAAGAGCTGCTCTCCCCAGGCAGGGCACCGTGAGTAGAACCGTTAGTGATCAAACATTAACACTTAAAGCAATGATAGATGATCAGATTCTTTGTATGCACTTGGCTCTGTCGTGGGCAGCTTTGCCAGGTTCAGATTTCCCTTTTCTGCAGATGCAAGGCTGCTCCTGATCAGCACAGCCCTTGGGAGAACTTGCAGACCCTAGCTCACTTAATTGTGGGGACAACTCTGAAAAGCAGGTATTCCCATCTTCATTTTATGAAGAGGAAACCAAGGCCCAGGAGGTTAAGACCCTTGTCCAAGATGCATGCAGAAAGGAAGTGGGGTGTAGTATTCTGCCACGAGTTAGTCTTTTTTCAAAGCATGTGATCTTCACTGCCCACCAACTACACCGACTCTTGCCTAGGCAAGTGGCCACCTGTAATCAATGACAAACATGGCTCTGTATCTGTGATCTGGAAGCAGTTTTACTTACAGAAGTCTCTTGTCCTTAACCTAGGAGAAAATCAAGCCCCTGTTTGGCTTTTTACCTCTAGTCATCAGAATTGGCAAGTATCCGGTTCTATAGGCCAAGTCTGATTAAAGTTGGATTTCCGTGTTGCTTCTGGCTGTGCGACGGGTCCCGTGATGCCCTGCCCAGGCCTCCAGCTGATGGCAAGTAAGGCAAGGGGGATGCTAGGTCCATGTTAATTCTCCACACCCCAAAGCCCTCAGCCAATGGCAGCTGCCACGCAGAAACATGTAAGGAACTGCTTACACCAGTCCTTGGTATGACAGGCCCCTTTGGATAATGGTCACCAGACATGCTGGGGAAATGCCTTGAAAGAATAGTGTTTGGTTTCCTGAAAGGCACAGAGGATGAGGGCACCAGAACAAGGACAACTCCAGTAAGGGTGTCTTTCAAAGTCAACACCACCCCCCCCAGGGAATACAATGTCCCAAGATCTCTGTACACTTGAGTTAAAAATAGTATGAACTAATGTTGGAATCATCACGGTTTGCATTCTCCACGATGCCACAAGCAGCCATGGAAATATCCATTCCTTCTGTCCCTGTGGACAACATCACTCTTTGCTCAAGATCTTTATCCCTCCCACCCCCACTGTCTACTATGCCAAGTACAAGTTCAGCTTCTTCACTTATTGGCTACATGAACTTGGGCAAGACTTCAACTTCCATAACCACCATTTCATTGTTGATAATATGGGGTTAATAAGAATAGCAAGTATTGTGGTAGATGGATTACAATGTGATTTTGTAGCAGCTTCCTTTCAGAGGAGGAACCTAATCTGGGCCGGCCAAATAAAATAGTGACTGTGTACCAGCTCTAAATCTAAGCCTTGGAAGATTTGCATTTTCCTGCTGCTACCTCAGCCACTTGTATGTGACCAAGCCCAAAACAGCCTGCTGAAGGGATAGAAAATTATGCAATGGAACCTGTCTGGCTGAGGCTTTCTTAGACCAGATCCGCAAACCTCTCAAGACTCATGGTAAGTAATAAATGATTGTTATTTTAAGCTACCAAGTTTTGGAATAGTTTGTTACACAGTGATAACTAACTGATACACTACATCATCCAGTTTTTATGGTCATTAAGTGAGAGAATGTATCCAAAGTGTTTAGAACAGGGTAAGTGCTCAATAGATACAAATTATAGTGATCGGACTAATCCTAGTGGCACCAGCTGAAGAAAATACTCTAAACTCTCCTGATGTTCAGCATACGCCATACCTGAATTTGAGCCAAACTGAGATATTCTCCATATAGACTTTGCACGTCTCACATCCCAAATACGATTATACTCTTCCCCTTACCTAGAATGTTCTTTATTGCATTTACACTCCCCTGAATCATCTCTAACCTTGGATCCCTAGCTGAAATGCTACCAGCTCCAAAAAATGTATTGCTGGAGATGGAGGGGATTGGGGTGAGAGGGTGATGGGCATTAAGGAGGACACCGATGTGATGAGCACTGGGAGTTCTTTTTTTTTAAGGTTTTATTTATTCATTTGACAGAGATCACAGGTAGGCAGAGAGGCAGTCAGAGAGAGAGAGGGAAGTAGACTTCCTGCTGAGCAGAGAGCCCGATGTAGGGCTCTATCCCAGGACCCCGGGATCATGACCTGAGCCGAAGGCAGAGGCTTTAACCCACTGAACCACCCAGGCACTGGGAGTTCTATACAACTGAAGAATGACTGAGCTCTATCTCTGAAACTAATAATACACCATATGCTAATTAATTGAATTTAAATAAAATAAAATACAATTTTTAATTAAATTAATTTAATTAAATTTTAAAAATTAAAAAAATTTTTTTAAAAACCTTCTGTGTTTGAAAAAAACAACAGTGATGCCACATTGCTTTCCTCTTGTATGTCTAATCCTTAGCTCATCTGACTCTCAGGACAAACTGGTTTCATTATTCTCTGCTTCACAGCAGAGGTTAAATGGCTCGGCCGAAGACATTCAGTTAGCCAGAGGCAGAACCCAAACTCCAATGCGGATCACCTGCCTTTTAACACAAGGCTTTTACTGTGGGATACGAATTGTCCTAATTGACGTCATAGCCCTGAGCTTATATTTTCATGCGCCACAGAAATTCACTTCAATTTTGTAAATTGGAGTATTATGTTTATATTTAAGATACGGTAAAGTACAAAAGAGCCACAATCGGGTACACGCACAGGTGCATGCACACAACAGAGGGACATTAAAAAAATCTGAGAACTCGCCTTTAGTTCTTTCCTCCCATGATTTCCTGCCATAATTCTCTGTGTGGGCAAGTGGGCATGTGCCACGGGTATTGCTGTAATGACATCAGAAGGTCACGATCTAGTGACGGATTTACTCCGTGCAAAATGAAGATCATATTTCTCACATAGCGGTCTTGGCTGCAGAACAAAGGTGTCCTGGTAAATCCAATTTTCTGGCTAATAAAAAGTGACTACCTGGAATATTATACAGTCGTGAGGAGCAATGAATTAGAAGTACTCCCAAGAACATCAACAGGTCACGAAAACAGAAATGCTTCATGAGAAAAGAAGCAGAAAAGGCCAAACGCTCAGTACAGTCCAATTCACATAAATTAAACAAACATACCCAGAGCTACGTAACACCACTGACAGCCCCCATGAGTTTATCAGGGGAAGGGGAGCGGAAATGGAAATCATCATAAAAGGAAGAAATAGGGGATCAGTCTGCTGAGAATCAGACTGTGGGTTTTGGCTCAGGTCATGATCTCAGGGTGCTGGGATAGAGCCCCGAGGTGGACTCCGTGCTCAGCTGGGAGTCTGCCTCTCCCTCCTCCCTCCTTTTGCCCCTCCCCCTGCTTATACACTCTCTCTCTCCCAAATAAATAAATAATTTTTTTTAAGTGGAAGAAATAAAGTTAATAAGAAGGGGCTTCACCTGGGGCATTGGGAGGCTGAGTCAGTTAAGCGTCTGCCTTCAGCTCTGGTTCTGATCTCAGGCTCCTGGGGTCCAGCCCTACATCAGGCTTCCTCCTCAGTGGGGATCCTGCTTCTCCTTCTTCTGTGCTCTCACTCTCTCTCACTTTCACTGTCCCTCAAGTAAATAAACAAATAAAATAAATAAATAAATAAAGAGAAGGGGCTTCAAACAGTGATGATAATTGGCTAAGAATTGAAAAGGGTGAGTCGCCTAAACCCACGGCAGAGGTCCAAAATGTATGACTTAAAAAATAAATTAATTAAAGTAAAATTTCTGTATCAACTAAACGTGGATTTAAAATACACAAGTACCTCAGCTGCCCTCACAAATATTTCTCCCAAACCTACTTTACTGGGAAAAATCATTTTCTCTGCCTACCATCCCATAAATACATACAAAACATGTTTTATGGTCCAGCCGTGGGGAGTATAGCATAATGTAGAATCTCAAGGAACTGCTAATATTTATTGGGCACCTATGAAATGATAAGCTCTGGACAAGCTGTGTCACATATATGCTAAGTAATTCTCATAACAGAAGAGCAGTTATTTTCTCCTTTTTAAAGATTTTTATTTATTTATTTGTCAGAGAGAGAGCGAGAGCGAGCGCACAAGCAGACAAAGTGGCAGGCTGAGGCGGAGAGAGAAGCAGGCTTCTTGCTGAGCAAGGAGCCCGATGCGGGACTTGATCCCAGGACCCTGGGACCATGACCTAAGCCAAAGGCAGTGGCTGAGCCACTCAAGCGCCCTATTTTCTCCTTTTTAAAGATAACGAAGTTAAGACTCACACGTCAAGAAGTTAACCCAAAGGCATGGTCAGAGTTGGAATCCAGACTCATCCCTTTGTCCACAAAACCCAAGTTCTTTCCATGGTATCACGCTCTGTACAAGCTGGTATTGGGGGCAACATGCGGAAAGAGATATAAGATGTACATTCTTGTCTCGCAGTAGCTCAGTGTAATTATGATAAACACAGACGGACGGAGAGCCCCTTGAGGGCACACAGGCTCTCTGTCATTCCTACAGAGGCAGCGTTCAGCCAAAGCCTGACTTCACAATCTCACCAAATGAGAAAAGTAACTAAAAGTACTAAGAATAGAAGTGTGCTTTGCTGCCTGAACTCTCTACTGACTAGCTTTCCAAAGAAGGCTCACGTTATTGTATTCATCCTTGTATATTGAGACCGAGAAGTTTTCGGATGACCGTAGATGCTAGCACATAATTGGGATCTCATAATATAATCAACCATGTGCTGGCACAGGCCACAGATGGTTTGTGTCCACTGCCCAGAGTCAGAGAGTATGTGGGTTCCTCTACTTAAGTAGAAGGGTTTGAATCCAGTTACCATAGTTACCTCGCCAATCGCCATCATTATCGTGGGACATCACCATCATATCATAACACCCTCCTCCTCATCAAACATATTCTATATGCCAAGGCCTGAGCTAAGCATTTCTCGTGAGTCCTCTCATGGAGCAAACTTCTAAGTTAATGCTAATGTTCAGCCTATTCTACAGATGAACAAATTAAGACTCAGAGAAGTTACTTGCCCAAGATTGCATAGATTGTGGCAATAGAATAGTGCGTTAGTTGGGCTAAGTTCGAATGTGCTTCCATGACAAACATCTCAATGGCTTAACTTTTGCAAAGTTCGCAACAGAGCTGAGAATCCCAAAACCGACCATCTTCCGTGCAGTGACTCCAACATTTAGTGGCTTTACCACGTCAGCAAGATTTCTGCACATACGCAGAGGCAAGGGGAGAGAAAGAGGAACATCTCAGAGACCTCATAATATAATCAACCATGTGCTGGCACAGGCCTCAGAGACCTCTCATTGCCTCAGCTTGAGAATGACATATCACTCGTACTTCTGAGCCCAGAACGAGTAACTGGTTTCACTGCCCAGAACGAGTAACTGGTTTCACTGCCAGGAGGCTTGGAAGTGTTCTCTATAGACAGCATGCCAGGAAGGAAAGGAGAAGTGCATACAGGTGAGCGCTAGAAGCATCCACCACAGATAGGGACTCTGAAGGCATCTTAGTCCGTGGAGAGAGCTGAATCAACCATGGATGTAATTTTGGCTTCTTGAACACTTCTGTGGGAGGGAGGGGCAATTATCATGTGCTGTGCCCTGACCCTGGGCCCAGATCCTTACATGAACACTCACATGCACTGTCCTTTACCCTGACAATGACAACGTGAGATCAGCACTATTGTCTCCATTTTATAGATGAGTAAACTAAGACTCAGAAGCTAGGTGACTTTCCCAAGCCAGAGCTGGACCCACAGCAAAGGTTTTCTACCTCCCAAACCAAACTCCATCCCGCAAAATCACCAAATCATGGCATTCACTCGTCTGTTACTTGACAAAATACATTCAAACGTGTTCTGGATTTTGCATTCGTGAGAATGCCGGAGCTCAGCAAGTTAAAAAGTACATCAGTCAAGAGGTCATGGAGCCAAATCCATGCAGGGGCAAAAGAGGAAATGCCCTTTAGGCAAAGAGTTCCAAGTGTAGGAGAAACGAAAGGTAGAAGCCCCCCAACCTCATCTTGGCAGCCCAATCCCTGGAGGGAGAGGAGGCAGGAGGAATTCCAACCCCTGCAGAGTTCATGCTCTTAAACACTTATAAAAGCTTTAAGATCCAGACAAAATCCAGACCTAAGTGCAAAGGTTACTGGAGTTGGGATTTTATTGCCAGATGTAAATCCATCTTCTCTAAGACCTACTCTAGGTCCCCTGTGCCTCACTTGAAATATTTCATGTGCGCTGAATGGATTTGTTGGCTCCCTGTTGCCTTCATAAATTATGAAGTCCAAGTTGCTTAGGGCCTGGATCCAGCAGGGGTGACTCCAACTGCGCCCCTCCAAACACCAAATGGAGGACAGCTTTGCTTCATTTGTAGGGATTGCTCTGATTTACTCTTTGGTCCACCATTTTGGATTGAAAGGGAGAAGGGATACTTCTTGGCTCACAGTAGGTCCCCCCCAACCCAGAGTTCATTGGTCCAGCCACAAAAATATTGGACCAGAAATGGACTGGACCAATTAGATTCTTTCTCTCCCCTTTTCTCTCATATAGGAATAGGATACTTATTAAAAGGGACATAGCTGTTGGAGGCCAAGACTCCTTAATGGCAGCCCCCTGGAGAGAAATTCCTGCAAGTCCTCTTGCTCTTAATCTCTAGAGGTAAGTCCCCAAGTGTGCGTGTCTGGCCACCCTTATATCTACTGACCTTTTACCTTTTTTGTCCCACCTCATTGAGCCAAGGTCCATATGTTGCAGCCGCCAAAAGGATCTTGACAAATATGTGTTAACCCACCCAACCTCAAGACAGAGACCCATCATCTTCAACCTTCCCATCACCCATGACCCACTGTTCTGTACTTCTTCCCAAAAGTCAGCAATTTCACCTGTTTTCTTTTGGCACCCCCTTGGAATGGTACAGGTGGGTGGGTAAGGCAGAGGAGGAGCTGGGAGTCTGCGCCTGGTTAACCATTAGAGTTCTAGGAGAATCGATATCTCCTTAGTCCTTAGGCATGACACCGCTAGAACCCAGAGTCACCAGTCAGAGACTCAGTGGGACCCAACCTCCTTCCCAGTCTGCCCCTGACCACCATGTCTGGCCCCATCCCATTCATTCCTTCCCATCCATCCTACTATTCTGATCCCCAAATAGCTCCCTCCATGACTCAGCATATGCCATTTCCTCTCTCACCAGGAACACCTCTTCTTTCTTTCATTAAAAACCCAGCTTATCTGTCACAGGCAGATTATTTCTCCATCTCCTGCACACAGCTATAAGGCACGATTAGTTAAGATTAGTTCCTCCCATTGTCCATGATGCTTATTCTCCCTCATTGCACTTAACGTGTGTTGTATTACTATTATCTGATTTATTTCATGTCTGGGCCCTCCCCACTGGATTAGTTGTTATTTAAATACCTCCTCCAATGTAGGACTAATGCTGCCAAATTAGCTCTCAGGTGCCTCTGTACAAACCAGACTTTGGGGTTTCCTTTTTTTTTTTTTTTTTTTTAAGCCCTTCCTAAAGAGATGCAGCCTCGTGGGAGAAAAGTCTACGAAGATCTAGTTCTTAAATGTATCATAAATGCTGCCCCGTGAGCATGCTTGGGCCTGCACAGTACTAAAGGGGAAAGAGTGAGGTTGGGGGAAGAGGCAGGCAAGTGAGCTGTGCAAAGGGAAAGCTAACAGAGAAGAAAAGAGGCCAATCTCAGCAGAATCTCCTTCTGCTGTTAGACTGCTCTGTGGGCGTGCAGATCTTCGTAGAACAAGGTCCTCCGTCAAGAGTGTCATCACAATGTCCCACGAATACTCAGAGAGAAAAATACTGATCTTCTCCACACGGGGAAATCCTACCCAGGAGTCAAGAAAGGAAGAATCTCTGTGTGCATGTTGGAAAGATGTACAGTAGATCATTGAGTGAATACAATGATGTTATTCATAGTCTACAAGGTATTAACCCTTCTAGGTGGTTACAATGTACCAGGATTTTACATGGTAATTTCTTAAATCATCAGAAGAAATCTATGTGGTAGGCTTCTGAGCCCCATTTTACTGATGCGGAAATTGAAACACAGGGACTAAAACATTTGTTCAAGAGAGCTTGGCTGGTGATGGTAAGAGCCACTGGGCAGGAGACCTATAGATCTATCATGCTAGCCTACCTAGGCTGCTAACATCCGGGTTCTCAACCACCATGCTACCTTGTCATTAATTATGTGTGTGTGTGTGTGTGTGTGTGTGTGTGTGTGTGTGTGTGTAAAAGAGAGAGAGACTTTATATATAGCTTATGCTTATATGGCTTGTATTAACATAGAACATTTCTGGAAAGCAGCCAAGAAACTGTTAGGAGTCCACGCCTCTGGAGAGTGGGAATGAAATAATCAGATGACTTATGTGTCTCTTGCAACACACACACCCCTCCCGAACACTGTCTTAGGAATTCATTCCACTGTAAGTAATAGAAAACTCAATTAACGGAGACCTAAACAAAACCAGTTTATCTGTCTGACATAAACTAGAAGTCCAGAGCCGGGGGTTTATGGGCTCCCTGATACGAGAGCTACTCTTGCGTGATTACCATGGCTTTAGGCTGGTGGAAACAGCTCTTCCTTGCTTTATTTATTTATTTGCTTACTTATATCTTCATCAAACATTTCTGTATTTTTACCTACATCCCTCGTTCGTTGTCTTTCTTCTGCTCTAGAATATCACCTCTATGAGGATGGGGACTTTGTTTGCTTTACAGCTGTATCCCAGCACTGTGGCATCCTACCTGATACAGAGTAAATGCTCAATAAACACGTGTTGAGTCAATCAGTGAATGGATATGGCTACTTCAATCATCACTTCCATGTTCACAGACTCAACTAAGGTAGGTGGGGGGGGGGGGGCGGTGGGGGGGAGGAGGCAGGGCACCAAGACCTCTGACCTCCTTTATCATGAAAAGAAAGGCTTTCCCAGAATCCTCTACACAAATTTCGCCTGCCTCTTATTAGCCAGAATTGGCTTCCTTGGCATGCTCCTCTCCTGCAGCAAAAGGTGCTAGAAAGCCAGAGGCCAATGACCATGACTTCAGAGAGCTACCCCAGACCACATCAGGATGTGCTTAGCCAGGAAGAAGCAGCGAGTGGCTATGAGTTACATAATCAGTCATTTCACCCACAGGTTGTCTGGCTTTTTCCCAGATGCATGTTCTAGTTTTATTTTATATATATGTAGATATATATATTTAAATATATAATAAATAATAATTTAATATATAAATAATAATTTTATATATTCTATATAATATTAAATTATTTATATATATATTATATATTATATATTATATATTATATATTATATATTATATGTTATATGTTATATTTTATTTGTTTATATTTTATATATTATGTATTTTATACAATATATTATATATTGAATTGTTATTTATACAATATATATTTTAATATATTAAATATAATATATTTAAATATATATTTAAATATATAATAAATAATAATTTTATATATATATAAAATAAAAGTAGAACATGCATCTGAGAAAAAGCCAAACCCCCCCCAAAATATATATATATATATATATATATATATTTTTTTTTTTTTTTTCTTGATTACAAGGGTCCAGACCCCACTGCAGGCTTCCTCAGAATCTCAGGGGGTGAGGCCAGACATGTGCACCTGGACAGGTGCCCAAAAGACTCTGATGCACCATCCATAATTAAAAACAAAAGCAAAACTTTCCAGAGAGTCTTATAACGTAGCTGGAGACTTTAAAGCTCTGGAAAAGGAATGTGTCCTGATTCTCATAAAGACGTAAGCCCAAGAGGTCTTTCTAGATCATTGAGCCCAAACTCTCCACTTTTCAGAGGAGTAAACTGAGGCTCCCAGAGGCAGAGAGACTTGTCCAGAGCCTCCCAGACAGTCAGTGGCAGACCCAGGCCAGGTTCCAGCATTGTCTCTCAAACAAGTGTCTTGCTCTCTTCAGCTCCGGGCCATCTTATTCTCCATCACCAGGCGCATAAAGCCAGGGCCAGGACCCTCCCATTACTCACATTTAACTTTTACAGAGAAACAACCAAGTATCAATTTTGCCTTCCTCCGTTAACTGCGTAATCTAGAGTAATAAATTAGTCCCGAGGCAAAAAGATGTCCTTAATCCCCGTGCTGCTTTTCCATATCCCTGTGGTGTTTATAATGTAAAAGGAGTTCTAGGGGCTAACGTCCCACCTCAGCCTTCCCCTTTCTGCATGTATAAATTTAGATTTCATAATTATAGTTGCAGGTTTCCCCTTTGCTCTGCCCCTGCCCTTGAGCTGGAGAGTGGCACAAGAAATGGTTTACGTTCTCTGGTCTACCCTGACAGTCTAATCCTGCTCCTGTATTTCATGCTGTCTCCGTCAAGTCCATTTTCTCTCCACTACAAGACAGACACTGTGTCTAAGGCCCCCATCTCCGCAGACTCAAAGCAGTGTGCTCCTGGACCAAACCATGGCATCCCTCTGCAAGGTCTTACAAGCCAGCCTGGGGACGGACAGTTTCCGAAATGCAGGCGAGGAGACCCACATCAAGCTCCTCTTGATGGATTTATTATTGAATCCAATCACGAAACCAAAATGAAAGAGTAAGATGTGACCATCCCAGAGAACGGAAGACCTGCCAGGCTACATCTCCCAAGGCCTGTATGGAACTCCAAGGTCAGAGTCTATGCTTTCTTGTAAGAGGTGCTGGAGCCCGGCAGTGGACCTCGCAGTGGTTCCTGGATTGCCTCAAATACTAATCAGTTATGTCACCTGAGCCGGTGGCTTAACCCCTCTGAAACCCCGTTACTCCTCTGTGGGAGGAGGGTAAGAAAATGTATCTATTTAACGCCTCAGTGTGGCCAGAAAAACAAAAGAGAACAAGTTACGAACGTATACTACCTTAGCCGGTAATGTGGGTAGAATCGAGGCAACCGAATCAACGGTGTCCTAAAGTTCCAGCCCAGCTGTGTTCCATCCCAGATTCACCAACCAATGTTTTTTCCCAGTCGTTCAGACCTTATATACGGCCCTAGTCACCAGCCCAAGACAAAGGTGAAAAACATCAGCTGAGAATTCTAGGGGTTCAAGTTCAAGAAATGGAAACATCTATCTGTGTGCCCTGTTTTCTTTGTTTTTTTTTTTTCATTTCTATGCAGATATTTGGTATTATGTAGATATCTAAGGGTAAGAAGTGCCAGTCACATGGGAGACAAAAGCCAGAGCAGCTTAGATCAACAACCTGTTAAGTGAGGTCCTTATTTCTCGAAACTGCTTCGAGACAATTAAACATCCACTCTGAGATGTGTTGCTCGCCCAAAACTTTGCAACCAGCAGCCTGAGCCCAAACCCCAGATATTTCAGTGTTAGCTCTCTGACACCAGACAAGGGAAGCTCTCCTAGGCTCTAACTTCTGTAAAATGAAACAAATAATATCTAATGTCAGGCAGATGTTAGAGCAAAACAGTCAACCCCAAGGGGTCAGAGATTCTCGTGGCCTTGCTAATCATTCAACCCACATTCAAACCACATTTCTCTAGTGAGAAAGTGATTTGGGGACATCTTGAACAACGCCTTAGAACAGCGCCTGCATGAGGGCAGGAAAATCTTTTGTTCAGTGCCCAACTCTCCTCTCCCAGAACAATGCCCAGCATTTAGTAGCTACTCAATATGTGTCTGTTAAATGAAGGATATGTGCTGTTCTTCCCACATGGAACAGAATAGCCCTACTCGAATAGAAGGGCCAGTGCCCTCGGATTTTCTTCTGTCCTCACCGGGACCTCGTACTGTGTGTGCACAGAAGATAATCGACCCCTCATAGTCCGTAAGGACCATGGACAATCGGTGGGGGTTGGGGGGAAGATGGTTTAGAACCACCGCAATCTGTCAATAATAGCAGATGCCAGGGGTGTGTGTGTGGGGGGGGGGGTAACCACACAATTAGCCTTGACTCCAAAATAAGAGAATCATCTCGGTTGCCTGTGAAACTCTTCCCGAAGACAAAATTTCAACAGAACATTGCAATAGCAAATATTCACTGCAAAATTCCACAACTTCTGTCACTATGAAAAATGTCACGGAAGGAGATTTTTCTCAGAAAACAGCAACATGCAAAAGTAATCAGGGCTGGAAGACTCAAAGATGGATGAAGAAAACAAGAGAAACAGATCCAATAGCTCTGGTTTTATGAATAGACTTCCACCCACACCCCCCTCATTTGTAAGACCCTTGTGAGATCTTTTTTTTACAGCAGGTTATGAATCATCTTCATGATATCTTTAAATGGATGATCAATACTATATTTTCCCATAAAATGTTTGGTTTGAAATCCGATTTTAAGTGCATTAGAGTTTTTGTGCACCGAATCAGTGAATGCCTTAATAAATTGTCATCAGATATGAAAGAAATATAGCAGAGATTAATTGCCATATTTATTTATGAGTCTATAAAATACCTTGTGAGAGTCCTGGCACATTTTTGGGATACCAATTTGAACCTTCAGGAAAGTTAAAAGCATTAAAAGAGACTGCAAGAAGATTTATGATCAGAATGTTTTTAATTGCAGACCCAAGCAGACAGGCAGGTATTAGAATGGCTGTGCCCTTAATGGGCATGTCTCGTGTGTTACTTTTTTTTTCCCCCCCTTTAAAAATGATATACTTCCCATATTTTTATTGATTTGTGAAGATCTGCCGTAAATTACTGGGGCCTGCACGTGACATCACAAATGGTCCCAGCTTCCCTAAAGTAGTGGGCCCCAGGTGGCACAAAAAAAAAAAAAGAAGAAGGCTCCTGGCCAGTTCTAATGCTCGGCTTGGAGAGTAGGAGAAACCACAGGGAAGGAGAAAACAGGAATGTCACTCATAGCACAGACGTGTAGATGGCTTGAAGCTGCACATATTTTCACGGAAGCCTGAATGTCAACAGAAATGCCATTCTTTAGGGGAAAAGAAAAACAAAATATCCTTACTCCCTGCCCGTTAAGAATGTTCCAATGGAGATCTGTATGCAAGACCCCACAGTCCCTGACTGTCCTCAGAGCCAGCATCCCAGTAGCTGCCCTCCCCATTTGTCCAAGCCATGCATCTGTCCTTCACTGTCCACTCCAGACCACCCCAGGCCCTGTCCCAGAAAGGGACAGGACGGGGCACCTTATTCCAGAAGATCTTTGCACACTATCCTTTTTTTTCTACATGTGTTTGTTTCTTCCCCCCTAGACTTTGTCTTCAAAAGCTGTTCTCTGGTTTTCAAATCCATACATCTGTTGTTTACTTTCCATTTTAATTCTGTGAAAACACGAGATGCCTCAAGCTTATCATTAGAAAGATGTTACCCTCCACGGGATAAAAATAATCAAGACTTTCTGTATACAAAAACTGCTTCGCGAGCAAGAACTTAATGCACCCCCCCACCCCCCCACCCTCCGTCTACCGAAGCAAAAACGAACCTTAAAAAAAACAGATCTCGTCCTGACAATATTCACTAACTAAATTCCGTTCCTTGTTCTGATTTGTTTTGTTTTGTTTTGTTTTGTTTTGTTTTGTTTTGTTTTGTTTTAAACCAGTGTAGAAAGATAGCCTTAAACTTGGCTGGACTTTTTAGGTGTTTTTTTTTTTTTCTTGCTATTGCTACTTTTTGTTTTGTTTTGTTTTGTTTATTTACTTCTCAGTCACAGCTGGGTCTGCTTGCTATTTTCTGTTTTAATGTATGATCCACATCAAATGGCTAAAACCTCCAAATTATTGTGTAAGTGCTTTCATAGTGCAGGCTGATAGAAAAGCATACCATAGAGATCCAGAATGGTGTGTTTCCGGTGGTGCTACTTCTTTGGACATTTTCCCTGCTGTATGGCACTGTGTCATCGCAGGGCAGTACATGTGGATTCTCGGAGTCCAGTTGGAGGTAACCACATCTCCTGGCTGTGGCTGGCTTGATGTGTGTTTGAAATACAGTCTTGCAGAAAGACCCAAAATCTAGGGGTCCAGATTCCAGCCCCTCCTCTGTCACCTACTTCCTTCTAGCTGATGTGATCTTGGATTTGCTTCTCATGTCTCCAGCTTCCTTACCCCGAGCCTTAAGACAGAAAAGCTGAGGCGTTTAGGATCGCTCTGTAAGCATGCGAGGAGTGCAAAGGAATTTTTATTATCGACAAGATATGATTTTTAACTCTAAGCTAAGGTTTGTACCTGCTTTACCGACACACCAGGACCTCTGCATTAGAGCTCGTTGTGTTACTTTGTTCAGAAATTCATTCTTTCTGTTTGCCACCTTCCTGACAAATGACATCGACACCCCGATCTGGGAATGATGGTCTTTTTATTTTTCGCTCTTGATGCCAAGGTTGCTGTTGACAGTATGTGCTCAGGCAAAGCAGAGCCTCCCTGCCTTTCACAATCTGATGCCACGCACACTACTTCCGTCAGAACAATTAGTGTTCATTTCGGCTTTACTCAGGGAGACCTGCGGCGACTGATCAGTATCAATTATAGATGCATCTGTCCAGATGCACTTGTCCATTCATGCATAGATTTGAGGAAATCTCGTTCTTCTTCCGTTCAAAAACAGCCACTGAAAAAAATACATACTTAAAAAAAACACAATTTGGCACATTTTCATCTATGTTTTTATGCCCACAAACCCACACATTGCACCTGTGATTTAAGGCACTGGAACTTGATTTGGAGTATTTCTGCCTTGTTATTCATCCCCACCCTCTGTAAAAACTTCTGTCTTTATAAAATGTCGGGAAATGAGGGATATTTAACCCAAAATAGTACAATAGGATTTCTGTGTGTGTGTGTGTGTGTGTGTGTGCGTGTGTGTTGGATTCAAGTTTATTGTCAAAGACATATCCTTTTTTTTTTTTTGAAGTTTTTATTTTAATTCCAATTAGCTCACATATAGTGTGGTATTAGTTTCAGGTGTACAATATAGAGATTCGACAGTTTCGTACGTCACCTGGTGCCCATCACAGCAAGTGCCCTCATCCCCATAACCTATTTCCCCCATCCCCCACTCACTCCCACTCACCCCCCTCTGGCAACCACCAGTTTGTTCTCTGTAATTAAGAGTCTGTTTCTGGCTCAAAGACCCAGGCTTTACTCTGCCTGCTCAAGACCTTCGGTGAATTTAAAGCAGAGGAACATGAACTTCAAATAAGCAATGTGGACGAATCCTCTCCACGCTCCAAGTAGGCCTCTGACCATCTGCTTTATTCATATTTGTTTTAATGAGCAGCTAGAGGAAATATCAGAGCGCGTTCAGAATACAACAAAAGGATCTGTACCATTTGTACAAAATACTTTTTGCGTGGAAGGACTCCCTCAAATATAACAGAAAGGGTCTGCCTCTCATAAGTCTGTCTCTTCCCTTCAGTACAAGTCTAGATGGACACACACACTCAACTGGGCATTTTTCCCAAACTAAATTAATCAGCGGTAAACAAAGCAATGAGAAGCCGGAGCCCTCAGCTGCCAAAGGGAGCTCCTGTCCACAGCCGGAAGAATGAGAACAGATTCCATGACCCCTTCCTTGAACCAGACTTTCCAAGAAAGACTTGTTTCAACCTGAGGTCACAGCCAGACAGAGGGCTGCATTGGTCTAACCCACTGGCTCTGTTTTGTGATGAGGCTCTGAAAATAATGGGAAGGGGACACACTTGATACGAACTGTTTTTAGGGGACCCCACTTTGTGCTGGGGGGGCAGGTCACAATCAAACCCCAGGGGCATCAGGTAGGTTTGCTGTGGGTCTAGCCTCTCCCTGAGAAAGGAATAAGAAATCAAGGTTTTCCAGTCTTGGAAGTGGCGGCCTTCCTCCCCAAGACACTCTGACACTGTAAAGTAACTTTGAAGACAATAGAAAGCTTCCTTCACAGAAAACCTGCTCTTTGGTTTGTTTTCCTTTTCTACCTAAGAAGAAAAACACCCAGGAACCATCAGAGCCCTACCTTCCCAATTTACTTCTCTGCTGCTTTTCCTCTTTCAATCTTTTTTTTTTTTTCCTCCTGAAAAATCGTGTTGCTTTTTCTCTAATCCTAGAGAGCAAAGACAAGAGGTAGGCCCGGAGGCCCTGCGCACAGCATTGATACCGCAGAGGTCTTATAAATCAGGGAAAAATCAATACATTCTATATGGTAGCTTCTCCTTTGCAACCAGATCGCCAGGGGACATAACTAATGCTTTTTCTCCACCACCAACCCATTTTTCTGTCATAAAAAAAAAAAAAAAAAAAAAAAGAAAAGAAAAAAGAAAGAAAGAAAGAAAAGAAAAAAATATCTGCTTAGGAACGAATGGGCAATCAAAGTTGCTGAGTAAGTATTTCAACTATCTAATTTTATTACTTTACAATTGACATACCTTCCCTCTGGAAATGTTTGCAATTAATTAATTAGCAGTAATCTTCCCCAAGGGACTAATTTAATGAATTCTCTCCAGTTCTTACTTAAAAAAAAAAAAAAAATAGATGTATCCAAGCTGCAAATGTGTGGATGGCTGCAAAGTGCATCTTGAAAAAAAATCAAGGGATCTATTACGGGGCCTTTTTATCACTAATCAATGCGGCGGTAACGATAATTCTTTTTCTAACTGGGAATTTCCCCGGGTTGAACGCAAGGTTTTTCCAAGGTAAGAACGCTTGGCAGCAGCAGGGAAACCTCCTTAGTATTTAGAATGAAGCTTGTCCTTCTATCAGGAATAGGCAGAGGAGTGTTGGGTTTCCAAGATCTATAGAGTCTGGCCCCTTCTGCCCCACCTGTACTGGGGGGGGTCGTGGGGCGGGGAGCCAATGTTGTTCCAAAGAGGTGTCTGACTTCAGGGGCTTACCGGTTTCCTCTGCAAGGTTCCAGCGGAAAACTCTGCAGCCAGGGATCCTGCGCCAGGCCCTCGACTTTGCCTGGTCACTGGGCTTCCTCCTCGCCTCGCAAAAATGCAGGGCAGAGACCAGGAGGTTGTGTCTGACCTCTGGGCTACATGTTCTTGCGTTTCAGCTAGAAAATACAACTGGGCCCTTGAACCAATCCCCCAGATTCCTGCAGGAAGGGTGCAGCGAGGACCTGAGAGCGCGTTTTGTACATTGTAAAGTGCCCTGACCCTGTGAGTGGAAGGAAGATTTTCAGAGGGTTCTGGCCTGCCAGCCCCAAAGCCAGAGTTCCACTTGGATATCCGCAGCATCTCCCGAAGACCCGCCCCCCACCGGACTGGATGCCCCTTTTCTCGCCCTCCACCCCGGCAACCCGCACCCGGACCGCAACGTCAGGACTGGGGATTAAGCCTCTAGGTGCTCATAATCTACAGGGTTCACAAACTAGAGGCCGCGGGTCCGGGGCCAGGCCTAGAGAACGTAGATCCCTCCCGGCACAGACGAGCTCCTCCGCCCCTCAGTGCCACTTTGAGGACCCCTGGGATGGGGGGGAGGTGTTCAGATCGCCAGGCCCAACCCGGCGGCGTCGCCGCGGAGCGCTGGGCATGAGCCGCCATCCCCACGCGCTGAACCGCGGCTCGCCAGCGCCACCCCCAGCGGAGCGCAGCGGCTGCAGCTCGGCCCCGGCGCCTTCCTGTGGCTCCCCGGCTCCCGGGTGGACAAGGCGGTCGGAGCTCAGGAAGCACCAACCAAGCCTCGCCTTCCGAGGAGATGCGTGGGGTGTACGCCCGCCGCCTGCAGATGCCAAGGGTCAGACGGAGCGCATTTCCAGGCGGAGTGCGAGGGGAACTGAACCTTGGCCTCGAGGGGGCGCTATTCGGCCAGTTCGAGGGTCAGAAGGTGCGGAGAAGCCCCAGGGTCGAGACCCTCGCAAAGACCAGGGCTCGGAGAGCCTGGATCTAGCTAGAGTCCTGGGGAGGCTGGGGTAGAGAACCAGATTCCGGAAGACAAAGACGGCCGGGACAGTGGGACGCACCGACGCTGCCCAGGCGCGGCCCCAACGAGTGCGGGGCCTGTGGCGAGAAGAAACTTTCCCGCAACAGAGGGGCGGGGGAGCGGGGCTGGAGGCTTCTCCCCCGAGCCGCCGCTCTCCTCCACCTGCCAGTGTTCAACCTCCGCCCAGCCTTCGCCCACCCCTGTTCCCGCCCCTCCCCCGCGCGCCTCTGTTCACTTAGACTCCTCATCTCTCTCCTCTCCCCTCCTCCTTCTCCCTCTTGCCTTTCTCCCCCACTTTTCTCCTCTTTTTTTCTCTTATCTCTCCTTTTGTATTCTCTCCCCCCCTCGCGGCCCGGCAGGCTTCTCTCCTCCTCAGGGCCGCAGGGGAGGAGGTAAACGAGCTGCGCCCGGGGCCTGCGCGGCACTGAGGGAGGCGTTTCTGCTACTTCTCCCGGGTAATTTGGAGAGATTGTATGTACGCGCGCGCGCGCGCGTGAGCTTAAGGCGAAAAGGGGTAGGATCCAGCGCCCAGCAGAGAGGGTCGGGGGTCTTTGACGTTCCTCACCAGCTGCACAAATCTCCCGAACAAGTGTGAGTGTGGGTGAGAGTGTGCGCGCGCGCACGGGCTGGCTGCGCTTGGCACGCTTGGTGGCCCGGGGCCCCAGGGCCCGGGGGCCCGCCTGGCGGCCCGGGATTACCGTGACGTCACACTGAGACTCTGGCCACCTTGGACTGGGACACCTCGGGAGCCGCACAGCCCCGCGCCGCGCCTCACCTTGCTTCGCCACCGCGCGAATTTGGGAACCCGCATTCTTTCCCTTTCCTTGCCCATCCATGGGCCCTTCTGTCTTCCGGACCACGCGGGTCGGAGGGGCGCCTTCTGGAGCGCAGGGCTCGGCAGCCGGACTGCCCTCGGCTCTGCCTCCAGTGGTGCCAAGCGGGCGGAGGATCCGGCGCTGGGAACCCGCTGCCGTGTAAGGAACCGAGGCGGCGCAAGGCAGGAGGCGCAGAATCGCGGGGCTGAGGCGGCAACTCGCAAGAGGAGAAGGCGGTCCAGGGACAGCCACCATGTCCTTCCCGCACTTTGGACACCCGTATGGCGGCGCTTCCCAGGTAAGAAGTGCCTCCATGGGGGATGGGGGCAGACTTGGGGGGTGGGTGTGCCTAGTGCACGCGCCCGCCACTGGGCGCCCTCCTTTCGCACGAGTCTCCCGGGAAGCCAGACTGAGCAGGTACGACGTACTACAGACCTCTCAGACACCCCTGATCTCTGGTCGAGAACGTTCCATTCCCCCAGGGCAAGCTGGAAAATAGTGTGACCCGAAACTTGGGCACTGACCACGCGCTCGGCGAAGTGGGTTGCATATCGATACCTTCCAGACAAGGCTGCCTTATTGTACAGATATTGGAGGTGACCCCGAGAGCCCACCTCACCATTTTTCAGTTGTTTGCTTGTTGACTTCTGTTCTTATCCTCTCTCCCTTCTTTGAGTGGGTGCAAGCTCTCTGCTTCTGGTTCCTTCGATTTTTCCAGATTTGGATGGGTGTTATGCAGTGACAAGGGTTTCTTGGGGAAATTCTGGGGACACCCATGGCTGTTGTCCAGCTTCCGCCCAGATTGTGGGGTCTGGTTCCAACTTGACCTCTGACCCACCTTGTGATCTTGGACAAGTCTCCCTGGTCCTCATTCCCTATCTGTAAAATGGGAGCAGGAGTAAGATGTGATGGTGGTCTCCAGGGCTAACTTCTAGCTCTACCTTTGTAGGATCCTGTGATGGGGGTGGGGGGTTGGCAGGAGGAGGGATAGGCGAGGGAACCAGCGGAGTTGGCCTCCTGTAATTCGCATTTCAGAATGTTCTCTTCGCCTGGACCCCTGGGACCCTGGAGCCTTAGCAACGTTTTAGGAGTATCTGTAAGGGGTCAGTTTGGATAAATTGCGCCTTAAGATAATTCCCATCCCAGCTGAATCTCCAAACACGGAGGCATGTAGTCGATGTGGAATGATGGCAGGATCGGGCAGTGCACCTCTCTCGCCCCATAGTTTCTGGTGTCTGCAAGTTCCAGTGCCACTTGCTGCGAATCCGCCCCGCGCTCCGTCCCAGATGTGGCCTCAGGCTCCACCCCGGCGGCCGCCCTCTGCTGTGCATCCTACGACGGTCGGCTGCTGGGCAGTGCACGGCCGGAGCTGGGCGCAGCCTTGGGCATCTATGGAGCCCCATATGCCGCCGCCGCAGCTGCCCCAAGCTACCCAGGCTACTTGCCCTACAGCCCAGAGCCGCCTGCGCTATACGGAGCGCTGGTGAGTACACCGCACCGAGCCTGGGTCTGTGCTTCAGGACCCGTCGGGCCACTGGCCTTGACTGCAGCAAAGAGGGCAACTCAGTGTGCTATCTCCAGGGAGAATCTAGGAAGCAGGCAAAACTAGGAGGGAAGGAGATAGGTAGGATTGTGTATAGCCCATGGGGAAGGGGCGGGGAAGAAAACACATCTTTGCAGCATTTTACTTTGCGGAAAGCCATTCTGATTTTAAAACATCTGTGCTTCTATTAATTCTGGACTCCGGCAGAGGTAGGCTCAGTTTATGGATGAGAACGCTGAGATGCAGAGGTGTTCAAATACCTCACCCAAAGTCACAAAGATATGAAGAGGCCTTGAAATAGCCCTGGAAGGAGTAAGGCAGGGAAGTTCCCCAGCTGGCAAGTGGGGGGAGGGGGAGTCACAAGTAGTAACCCTACTAGTAAGACTTAATATTTAACTACTGCCTCTTTTGCACCAAGAATTCTGCCAAACGCTCTTCAATACCCTACAGGTACTATTGTTATTCCCAGACACTAAGGGCAAGCTGAGGCACAGAGCAGTTAAACAACTGTGCCCATGTAGCCAGTGGCATTGGTGGTCCTGGGATTTGAACCAGACTTTTACCCCAGGGACCCTTAACAACTACACCATCCAGCCTCTTCCAGAAACCCAGTGTCCTGAATTCTCTCTTCCCACCCTGCCCTCACCAGAATCCACAGTATGAATTTAAAGAGGCTGCAGGGAACTTTACACCTGGCCTGGGGCAACCAGGAGCCTATTACCCCTATGAGCCAACTCTGGGGCAGTACCAGTATGACCGGTAAGGCATGGGGGTGCATGGGTAGCCGGCCTTGCAAGTCCTCCTCCGCTCCCCTGCCACAGGGCCCATCTGCGAAGAGCCTGGGAGGGGTGGGGCGGGAGGGTGCTTGAGGAGGAAGGAGCCCTGAACCTCTCATTTCCAGGCCTCAGACTGTCTCCTGCCTGCAAGCCCCAGGTTCTCAGACCCAGAACTGTGACAGGTTCTCTCCCTCCCCAGGTATGGAACAGTGGAGTTAAGCAGCACGGGCCGCCGGAAGAACGCCACCCGGGAGACCACGAGCACGCTCAAGGCCTGGCTCAACGAGCACCGCAAGAACCCCTACCCCACCAAGGGCGAGAAGATCATGCTGGCCATCATCACCAAGATGACCCTCACCCAGGTGTCCACCTGGTTCGCCAACGCGCGCCGGCGCCTCAAGAAGGAGAACAAGATGACGTGGGCGCCCAAGAACAAAGGCGGGGAGGAGAGGAAGGCTGAGAGTGCAGCAGAGGGGTCCCTGGGCTGTCTGAACGGTGACACCAAAGGTACCAGAAATGCTCACTATCCGCCTTGGGGTTTTTCCAGGGTTTTATCCTGGAAAAGGGTTTTATCCAGTCTATCAGGTCCATTGCACTTCTGCAGCTGCCTTGTGGGGCAGCTTTTAGGGGGTCACTCCCTTACTTACTCTTGCACTTGTACCACCCCCTCCTCCCCCCAAGACTTCTGGGCCTTTGCCTGGACAGTTCCCTCTGCCTGGAATTCCCCACATAACGGACTGCTTCTTGATTTCTGAAGTGTGGGTTGGAAAAAGCCTCTCCTGGCTGGTCACCCAGGCTAATTTAGCTTCCCAGTTATTCCCTAGGACATCGGTCTATTGTATTTCGTTTGCCATACTCACCACTATGAGAAGGTACTGGAGATCTGTCTGCCCCTTGGGGAACAGCAGCGCCACTAAAAAGTGTCTTATTTGCTGCTGTGTTCCCTAAATTCCTGAGACCTAAATGTCTAATGATGTCTGGCACATAGAAGGCACTCAGTAAATATTTGCGGAATTAAATAGTACACACCAGGTACCCGTGGGTGTGGAAATTCGCGGGGGAGGTGGAGGAGTCCCCTTGGGTGTCTGTTTGCTTGTTTTATGGTGGGAGAAACTGGGATCCAGGTCTTGGGCAGTAAAAAGTGGTCCTTTCCTTGCACCGGAAAGCAGTAGTCTTCCAAGAAGTGGGGGCGGGGCTAGGACCTCTGTTCACTCCCAAGGGCAAATCCCTGAGCCCTGGGGCAACTGTAAGAGATGATTTGGCCAGCCTGGTGCATAAAGCCAAGAATGCCCTAAGTGCAGAACCATCTTGCTAAAAGCTTCTCAGGGATGCGCACTCCCGCGGATTTCCCTTGGGGCCTGGGGCTTTTCTCACTAGCGTCTGATTTCCTGCAGATGGTACTGCAAGCCAGGAGGCTGGAGGGCTCCGGCTGAGTGACCTGGAAGACCTAGGGGAAGAGGAGGAGGAAGAGGAGGCCGAAGACGAGGAGGCAGTAGCCACAGCTAGGGACAGGCTGGCCGAGTTCCATAAAGACTCCCAGTCGCTGCCCGCGCCCTGCACCGCCGCTAGGGAGGCCAGGCTGGAGCGCCGGGAGTGTGGCCTGGCGGCGCGGCCCTTTTCCTTCTCGGAGCTCCCGCGGTCCGGGGAAGCTGACTTCCTGCGGGCCGAGCCCCGGGGCCCTACGTTGACCATGCACTACCCCTGCAGCGAGAAACCGCGCATCTGGTCTCTGGCGCACACCGCGGCAGCTGGCGCGGTGGAAGGCGCAACTCCAAACCCTCCCAGGCCGCGAAGTCCCGAGTGCCGCGTGATTCCGGGACAGCCTGCAGGCGCAGGCGGCCAATGCGCCGCGGTCCCCAGAAACTCCGGGTGCGAACAGCCTTCCTGTGTAGCCAAAGCCTTTGGAAACCGCCCCTTTGCCACGCAGGGGATGCCTATGAACTGTGCGCCGTGCCCGCGGCGGAGGGAGCCTGCAGTGCACTGCCAGTACCCGTCTGGAGCAGAAGGTAGTTGGGTCCCCAACGGCGATGGGTGTGTCTGTTCCAAAGACACCTGCCTACCGTGCCGCCCAGCCGGCACACGGCCTCTGGGCATATCCCTGTTCAAATCTAGAGCAGGACTGTCCGCAGCACTCCCCGAAACTAGAGCTTAGAAATAAAAGTACCGGTCTCCTCCCCTTTTAAAACCAAGTAATAGTAAGAAGCTCAGGGTGAGACGGTAACTTACCTAGGATCACTTAGAAAGTCATGGGAAAGATGTGCAACCTAGTTCTCTGACCTGGGCTTCCGATGGGCACCATCATGACCTTTTGACTCTGACATCCTTGTCCCCTGCTTGCCCCTTGGAGAAGGCAGCTGGCCCCAGCCTTGCTAGTACCAAGTGTTTTGCTAGGGCAAGGCAGGAACCAGGACTTTCCAAGAAGTCTGGGGGGAGGGGCCAGATACATGGAGTTGGCTTAAGGCCAATGGTTAAGTCCGGCTGGCAGCCCCCTCCCCCGGGGTGAAGGGGGGGAGCGCACAAAACTCCTGGTGAGGGTAGCCCAGTCTTGTGCTGTCCCCAGAGAGCACTCATCCCCCAGAGCTCCCCCACCAACGAGGGGGGGGGGGGGCGGGGCGGTGGTGACTGCCAGTCAGTGGTCTCCTGCCCTTGGCTCTTCCTGGTGGAAGGGAATTGCACCCCACAATGGGACATCCCCCAAGAATCAGGCAGCCTCCAGCAATTACTGTCAGATTCTGCTCTTCATAGTCATTTCTCTCAGGATTAGCTACTGGCTGAGAAAATTGGGTTGTGCGGCTATTTGAATTTACACAGAACGGGGTCCAAAAGTTCCTCCTGGCAAGCAAATTGCCTCTAGACCTTGGATTCCCTTCGGATCAGACACCAGCCGACCTCCGATTTCCTGGAAATCGCCACCAAGCGGCCCTGCGGGTTTTAATCAACCTTTCCTCTCTCAGCAGGTTAGCGCAACGGCTGCGATTTGCGGAGGAATCTTGGAAAGAAGCCCTACTTTTTCGAACTCACCTTCCTGCTCAGAAGCTGGGAGACCTGGCCAGGGACTGGGGGGGTCTCTCACTTCTCCTAAGAGACAGACAAAACACACAGAAACCCTTCTACCGGCTCTTCTTGCACGCAGAGCTGGGAGAGGCAGGCGGAGGCGCTTGGAGTCAGACCCTCTGGAGGAGGGGCGGTGGGGCACCTTGGGAAAACGCCAAGTGGGAAGGCTGAGCGAGTGTGCTCCGTGCACTCACTCCGTATACCAAGTCTCCCTCCCTCCTCCTGATACAGGGTCTGAAGCAGCTCCTCCCGCTCACCCCCACCCCGCCCCCTTTCACTGTGTAACTTCAACGCTGACCTGGCCCCCTAAAGACCACCTGCGTCTTCTCCTCCTCCCCATTCCTTGTGTCCTCAAAAATAATCAAACCAAACCCCACCCGTCTGGCGAGTCTGTGCCAGGGGCGCTGGGAGAAGCCGGGGTGAGGGGAGGATGGAATGCGGCCAGGAATTTTGGGGATGGGGCAGCAGGAGCTGCAAAATCTCGGTTCCTTTCGCGGCAGGGAGAGAAACTGGCGAGGTTACAGCCAAGGCCACGGGCGTCTACGGCGCCGCCCACCTGAAGTTGCCCGTACCTAACGCGCCAACCGGCTTGATGGCCGGAGGCTTAGTGTGCGTTGGGGGGTGGGGGGTGGGGGCGGTGGGGAGGTCGGAGGTGGGGAGCAGTCGGAATATTTGGAAGATGTATTTGTTCCCGGGCCCCTACTTGGGTTTTAGTTTATTGGGAGAAGGGGCCATGAGCATAATCCTAGTCGCCCCTTGGCACCCAGCTGGGATCCCCGAGTTTCTCCCGTGAGACAAAATGGCAAAGAGCAACAGCTTGCTGGGTCCCTCGGCGGCAAGAGGGGCCATTCTTTCCATTTACTCAAGTGTCAGCAATCACTTCCGGTACAGGCCAACCAATGGGATGGGACTGGCTGGGAAGGGGCCTCAGTGCTCCGCGGCAAGGGCACCTGGAGCGGGACTGGGGGCGAGGGGAGGGTTGGGAAGCTGTCCGCGCCCGCACGAGTTCCAGCCTTTGGCCTGGTCGCCTCGGCTTGAGTCAGCGAGGGACCTGCCCGCTGCTCGTGGGGAGAGAGGGAAGTGGACCCGGGATGGGGCTCTGGAGGGGAGCTGCGGGGAGCTGGCGCGGGCTTGGGAAGGCAGGGGAAGGACAGCCGCGGTGTGCGCCCACGAACCGGATCCGGAGGGAGCTGCGTCTCCACCGCGGAGCTCCAGCCTGGGCGGCCCAGGCCGGGTGACGCCTTCCCAACCGGGGCCTGGCACTGATGTCTGGGGCAGGAAGGACCGAGTGCTCACCTCCTCAGGGGAGATTGTAGACCTCCTTGGAGACTGCGGAGAAGGAATGATTGGAAGAACAGCGGGGAACGGGCGGTGGACCACCTCCCAGCCCCATGCTGTTTTGTTGTTTTGTTTTGTTTTGTTAATAGAATGACGGGGGTCAGAAGGAGCTTTAGAAATCACGAATTACAAAATACAAACCTCTTCCTCACATGAGCAAACTGAGGCCAAACAGAAGGGCAGGCGACTAGCTCAGGGTCACACGGGATCTGTGATAGAGAGAAACCCCAGCTCTCCACTCGGGGCCCAAGGCCCCTTTCTGGTTCATGCTCCTTTCCCTCTCTTCCCCTGGGTGATCCTTTCCCTGCTTTCTGCTTTGCTTCTGGGCAACAGCTGCTCCTGGCCCCCCAGGTCTCGAGGGACCTCCAGTCGCCCTCACTGACCCGCGGCTTAGGGTCCGGGAAATTAAACTGCGAAAAGATAAACATTATTTCCAGTCGGCTTTGTGGGATTAACGTTTGTAATAAAGAGCATTAGCTGCAGGTTTCTTTCAAGGCGCTCTCGACCCCGCCCCCTCCTGGGGGGCCAGGTAGACCCCTCCAGAGGCTGCCAAGACAGCAGAAGCGCCTTCAGAGGGCCTCTGGCTGGGAGTAGGGCTCCAGCTAGCCATTTTGTGGAAGGGAAAGGGACTCAGAACCACACTGAGTCAGCACCTGGAGAGGGACCCTGAAGGCCAGAGAGCAGAGCTGCACCCAGATCCTGTGGCTGATCTTGAGGGAGAAGAGAGCTCTGACCTACACTCTGCCTCCAGTGGTCCAGCCTTTTAGTGAGTCACTTTTAGTGAGTCCTAAGAAAAGAGGCCCACTTGGATCTGCCTGCCTCCCCACCCAGGGCCTCAAGAAGTTGTCTCCCTGGCCCCTGTCTATGAGGCCTAGCTGCTCCCCACCTCTCCCAACCTGGAGCAGGAGCCTGTAGCCCAGGGTTGTCCCAGGATCTAGACCTAGAGCTTGGTCGTATAGAAAAGGCAGGAAGAGTGGCTGGAATCCCAGAGGAGAGCTTGAGCATCTCAGTGCCAGGTCTCTTTTGCTGTGGCCGTGGACACGCCCCTTCCCCTCTCAGTTTCCCCAGCTATAAGATACAGGCAGGAGCCTTTGCTCCATTCTGGTATAGGGTCTAGTCCTGCGCTGGTGGCGAGCTCCAGGAATAAGGGGGAAGGCCTGAGAAAGGTGCGTCTAAGCCTGCGATTATCCCAGCCTTGGGCCCCCCGTGGCAATCTGTTCCCACCATCTCTGCCCCCACTGACAGCCTCCTGCAAATCTCCCAATATAATCTCCCAGAATCATATTTTGAATACTATTTTGATTAAACACCAGAGCAGGGGGAGGGAGGACACAGCCCCCCTCTCCCCAGCTGAGCCGGCTGAGCCCACAGACAGCTGGCATGTGAGCTCCACAAAGGGGGGTCAGGAAACAAAGGAAGATGATGTTCTCAGGTTCAAACAGTCTTCAGGAGCTGGCCCTCGGAATTTGCTTGATGGCCACAGTGCCCCTTCCCTGGACTGGGGTACACCCCAGTAGGAGGCTAGGTTGAGAGGAGAGGCTGAACCAAGGGGGTCTTCTTCCTTTATTGATCCCTCTCCCCTGGGAGTCACTTACATGGCCAACGGACTCACTCGATAATCTCTAAGATCACTTTTGGTTCTAAGATCCTATGACCTTGCTAATGATAATGGAGCGTCCTGAGTCCTTACCTTGTGTCAGACTCAATACCATATCCTTTAAAGGCTCTGATTCATTTGTATGTCACAACAGTGCTGGATAGCATTATATTACACTTCCTGCTATGTCCATCTCGCGAATGAGCAAAGAAGCTCAGAGAGATGAAGTAAGTCTATGTCGGTTATTCAGCTAATGAAGCAAAGTCAGACTCCAAATAGGACTTATTCTTAACGGCTAAGCTCTACTGCAAATGCATCCTATCATTTTTTATTGTTCTATTTTTTTTAAAGTAGACTCCACGCCCAGCATGGGGCTCAGACTCGCAACCCTGAGATCAAGAATCCCAACAGACCCAGCCAGGTGCCCCTGCATTCTATTCTTTCAAGATTCCTTATTCCATTATGAATAAGAGCCTGTGTCTCTGCAACCCTGAAAGTCTGTGCGTCCATGATGTCATGCCACTGGAACTCCATGCTGACCTCCTTCCTTCTCAGGAATGTCTGATGGGAAAGGAGCTCCAGTGCCTCCTGGGTACACCCCCATATACTGGCTGAGAGCATCCCCTACCTATCCCCCTCCCCACATTTCCCTCGGACACATCAGGTCGGTGTTTGGCAAATGTAGCCCATGGATTTCTAGCAGGAGAATCAGCCCACAAGTGAAGGATCACACCAGGAGATCTGCCTTTGTAACAAGCACCCTATGTGGCCTGATGGGTCTCTAACCTAAGTAGCAGTGGCTGCACCTCCAGTGGCCAAGCCCTAAGCTCAGCATGAGGGTTTATGTTCAGCATACCTGCTGCCGGCCCAAAAGTAAATCACGTCCCGATAACACGTGCCAACATTTCTTCCTGGACTTAATCTGGATTCACATTCAATCTCTTCATCTGGTTCAGCTCCCCCTGCAGCCCCTGCCCTCCAAGGCCAGCGCCATCCCAAAGCTCAAGGCTTGCAATGATTGGAGGGGGAGGAGGCCATGTAGGACACGAAATCCCCTCTCCCAGCTGTCTGAAGACACCCTGGAATTTCAGGGTGTAAGAATTCTGCCCTCAACATGAACAGGTAGTGAAGAATCCCTACCTATCAGGGAAAAGCCAATACCAAGGAGGAAAGACTGCATCTTAAGCAAATAAAAGGACCAACGGAGGAGGTAGCCCTCTTGCTGTGTTCTGACATAGCCACTTGCAGCCTCGGCACTAGAAAGTTCTTCATTTTTTGAACCAATTTCTTTCCTCACGTAACTTCTGAAATGCAACCCCTAAACCAACAAGTCTTCCTCTCCTCCATGACTCATTCTTTCTCCCACCTTCTATGCCTCCTCTTCTCCTCTCCCCATCCGTAGATATCTCCTAGTTATATGGCAGACGGTGCCTCTATTGGTGTGATCTTCTTCACTGAATGTTAAGTTGGAGATGGGAGAGAAATGGTGACCTGAGTCCCTGAACAAGTGACCAAATGTCTCTGAGACTCAGTTTTCTCCTGGTAAGTTGGGATCTTCATAAACCATGGGGCTTCCTCATAATTCCTCTCACTTAGTTTTCCCACTTAGTTGCTGTAGGAACAAAGATTAAGAACAACGTTCCTTGGATTTGGGTTGGTCGTAAAACAACTCCCTGATTCCTACCAAGAGCTGGAGAGATGTTAGAGCCAAGCAGGCGCCATGTTGGAAAATTTTCCGTGTCTCCTCCTGCGTTTCTCCTTTACACCCTCACCACCCCCACATTCTCTTCACTTCTGACACTTCCAGTCACCAGTTGTGTGTGAGGTTTCTCCACACTAAGCGATACTCTGTGACACAAGCTGGGTATCCCACCATTTAACTCAATTCTGACACTGTCTACCTCGAGATAGCATCAGGTGGGTCAGGTTAAGGGCTCAGTCCCAAAGACAGCCCTCATTTCAGATGCCAGTCACAAGGAGTGGGTCCCCAGAGTTACCCACAGCATCTGACCACTGAGCCACAAATCAGAGGCTCCCACAAACCCATTCTCAAGTTCAGCTAATCTGTTAGACCAACGCACAGGACTCATAGAAAGACTTATGTTTACCAGTTTATTAAAGGACATGACAAAGAAGACAGATGACCAGCCCGATGAAGAGGTAATGGGTGAGACCTGGGAGCCCAGGAGCTTCTGTCCCCATGGAGGTCAAGCACGTCACCCCGCCTCTATCCAAATGTGTTCACCTGCCCCAAAGCTCTCCAAACCCCATACTTTGGGGATGTTTATGGAAGCTTCATCACACAGGCGTAAGAGATAATTACCACCATTTTTAGCCTCCCTTCGGTCTCTGGAGATTGGGAGGTATGGCTGAAAATTCCAAACTTCTAATTATGACAATTTCCCACCCAGGACCCCATCAAGAATCCCCTCTTTAGAATAAAAGACACTCCTATCACCCAGGAAATTCCAAGGGATTTAGGAACTCTGTGTTAGGAACTGAGGTCCGAGGATAAATATTAGAACAAAAGATATTCCTAGTGTTCATAGCACTTAGGAAATTACATGTATTTTAAGAGCTCTGGGCCAAGAACCAGGGGCAGATATGTGTGTATGGTGTGTGTGTGTTTGTATATGTGTGTATTTGAGTGTATGAGTGTATCTGTGTGTGGATATATGTTGATATAAACAGATAGATAACCTATTATATATATATACACACATATATGCATATATACATGCATATATATATATATGCATATATAAGTGTGTGTGTGTGTATGTGTATGCATATATAAGTGTGTGTTTGTATAATCAGAGGATTGAAAAAGAGTTGAAAAGTGGATAGTTTGAGTTCTTCTGAGATCCGGCATTATTTAATGCTGTGACCAACATTGATGGTACACGGCTGGTTCACATTCTACCCTTTGGTGAATTATTCTGTGTTCGTGTGAAGGGTGACTATTACTCAGGAAACCTTCAGAGACTGATGTCTTCCCTCATGGCCTGGGACTATCTCCAAATTCCAACTTGGCTTTATTTAAAGTCTTAGAGAGCCTGCCCGAGAACAATGGTGCCAACAATGATAAGGATGATGGGTCCAGAGCAATAGTTCTCAACCTTTGAGGTTCATAAAATAAGCCAGAGAGAGCTTCTGTTTTGTTTCAGGTTTTCACACCAACACCTGGGCTAGACCCCAGGCCAGTAAAATCCAACACAAGAGCAGTCATTGATTTTGCTGATGGATCTGCCTCTTGGGCAGGGTTCAGTGAGAATGGTTTGTTTCTGATCCATTTGGTATTAGAAGAGGCAGCTCGATTAGAGTTCAAGGATCCACTTTCAAGGAGGACCTGAGGCTCCACCCCCCGGGAAGGCTTCTACCCTCTCTTAGGGCTGCTTGAGGGGCTTCACATCGTGATGGCGAGGCTCCGGGAGCAAGTATTCCAAGAGGTCTGCATGGAAGTCTCAAGGTCTCTTATGACTTAGCCTCAGAAGTTCCAGAAGTCACTTCCGCTGTATTCTGTTGGCCAAGCAAGTCGCTAAAGCTTGTCCAGAATCAAGAGGAGGGGAAATTAAGTCTACCGCTCAACAGGAAATGTAGCAAAGAATTTACAGCCATCTTTACCAGAATTGGGATCCTCAGTGAAGGTCCAGTTTTAAATTCACTTTCCGACTTTGCTCTCCCACCTGATGTGAGGACTTGTGGCTCTGTCTTAGTCAGCATGGCCTGCCATAACAAAATACCCTAGACCGGATTCCCTAAATAACAGACATTTATTTTTCACAATTCTGGAGGCTGGAAAGTCCAAGATCAAGGTCTGGCTGATTCAGCTCTTTCTGGCATACAAGATAGCTCTGTTTTCTCACCGAGACTTCATATAGTGGAGACAGACCATGTGTGATGTACCCATCTCTTCTTATAAG
Organism: Mustela nivalis; assembly: GCF_964662115.1. NCBI lineage: Eukaryota > Metazoa > Chordata > Mammalia > Carnivora > Mustelidae > Mustela > Mustela nivalis. Next base: position 27,925,850 of record NC_139037.1, on the reverse strand, counting down.
GGCCCTAGTCCTATTGGATCAGGGCCCTATCTTTATGATCTCCCGTAACGCTAATACCTCCTCACAGGCTCTGTCTCCAAATACAGTCGCACTGGGGCCAAGGATGTTATTACATAAATTCTAGAGGGAACCAACTTTTCGTTCGACTCTAAGGCAGAAACCAAGATGGACAGACCAGCTAGGGAGCAGGTGACTGGGAGGAGGCTGTTGACTGTCTGGTCAGCAGCCTGGGTGGTCCCCGGGCCACAGAGTTTCTGGCTGAGGCAGGCCTCCTGCTGTCCATCCACATCCCCCATCCTCGTCTTGGCCTGGCAATGAGCCTTGGTAGCCTTGATGGCAAAGAAGAGGGCAATGCTATACGTATTCAAAGCATTGTTGCGTGCCTGACCCTCCATATAATTGCATAATGAGTCTTCACTCCATAAATGAAGACTAAGTCTTAAGTAAGCCAAGTCCCTTACTCAAGGCCAGACACCTAGGAAGCGGGAGAATTGGGTTCAAATGCAGGCCTGTGTGACCTCAAAGCCCATGCTATCCCCCAAGCAAAGGCAGAAGGAGGCTGAGAGCATCTCATCTAAGATCATACTGTATTAGCAAAGTGGTAAGAGCACAGCTTCTGAAACCAAACTACCTGGGTTCGAATCCCAGGTCTGCCCTGTGTCAGCACGGGCAGGTGGCATCATCTGCCCGGCTCTCGGTTCCCCCAGTGCTAAAATGGGAGCAAGAATAGTGCCTGCCTTGCCAGACGGTGAGAGGATTAAGAAGTTGCTAAGTAAGTGTTAGTTGAGCCTGGTCCCCAGGAAGCATCATCTCCAATGCCAGCTATAACCTCTCTTCCACCACTATCCCCCTCCAGCCGCCTCTGCCTCCCCACAGGGCCTGGAGTCACTGCTGTGTCCCCACCCCCAGCAGCCTTGCCTGACTCCCTCGTTAGGCCATGTCCGTGTCACAGCTCACGCGTGTCCCTCTTAGTGAGAGCAAAGACATGGGGTCATTCACTCAGGTGTCCATTTAGGGAGAAACCTCGCCGAGTGGATTTTATGAATTGCTCACACTTCCCCTTATCAAGATTAATGGCATCATTGTCCACGGTCAGTCCTTCTGTGGTCACAGCTAATGACTTCAACCCTCAACACGTTTCCTCTGCATTTGCTTCAGAAAATCATTCTCAACAGTAAGACCGCTTTAATAGGCACTTGGTACTAATGATGCCTTTTAAGTGCATAAAGAGAATCTCTAAGTACCAAAAGGGAGGCCCATCGACTAGGGACAACAGCTATTGACATTGACATTCGAGGCAAGGTCAGAAAGCTGCCAACCGCTGGACTGTTACTGGGCCTAACAACAGGGATTTTTTTTTTTTTTTTAATCCATCGGAAAATTCCTCATTCTGCCCTATGGTTCCTCAAACAAGCTCCCCACCAGCACCATTAAACGGAGCCTGTCATGTACATTTCCGAACTCAACGGCCTCTGCTAGTTTTCTTTTTACCTGCAAGATTCGGGCCTTATCCAAACCTGCGCTGTTTTTAATTGGTAGTTTTCTTTACATAGACTCACTTTTCTATTTTTTAAATAAACGTGTTTGAAAGGAAACATGGTATTACTATCTACTCTTTATTTCTACCCCTCCCTTGTCTCACTATGGGATCACTATGACTCACTCAGCCACTCAGGGGGCAGCTTGGTAGCACGATTAAGAATGGGGAAATCAGCCCGGCAAGCTGGGTTCCCATTCTGGCACCCCAGTGCCACGAGCTGCCCAAGCCTCAGCTTCTTCTCCGATAAAATGGGATAAAACTAGATCTTAGCTGGTCGGGTGATGGGGAGGACAAAGTCAGTTGATGAATGTTAAGTGCTTAGCTCAGCGGCTGGCACACATGCCCCATAAATGCTGGCCAGAACCATATTCACTTCTTCTTCTGCAGGCGATCTTCCTGGGAAGTATCCAACAGCCTCAGCCTGCCATTCGCATCTCCGCTGGGATCATGACATAGACTACAAGTGTAGTCTATGTGTCCACCGTGAGGTCCACCCAAGTGTCCACCATATTAACTTTTTCTTCTTCTGCAGGTGATCTTCCTGGGAAGTATCCAACAGCCTCAGCCTGCCATTTGCATCTCCACTAGGATCATGACATAGACTACAAGTGTAGTCTATGTGTCCACCGTGAGGTCCACCCAAGTGTCCACCGTGAGGTCCCAATTCTCTCAACAAAAAGCCACTCCCCAAAGATGGAACCCAGGCCTATGGTTTACTCTCTGATCAAAGTTTTGTTTCGCTACCACCCTTGGGAGCTGACCTCCTCCCTCACCTAGGAGTGTGTTCCTTTTTATTACCAGCTCCTGTCTCCACACCAAGCTCCCATCTCCTGAGGAACCAGATCTAGTGCATGGTGTCCGCCATCTTGTCTAGGCTTCAATCATTCATCTCATTATTCCACAGAAGGACTCCGGTCTTCCAGTTCTGAAATGCACTGGTTCTTGGTCTCACTTTCTGCGAAATTCTTTATTGGTGATGGTTGGTGGTGAGGCTGGGGCAGAGCAGTGAGTGGGGCTGCCCTCAGAAGAGGGATTCCTGAGGACAGGTTGGAATCAGGACGTGCATCACATCTGAACACCCTTAGAGCCCAAGAAGAGAGGGCTGTGGAGGAGGGAAGGAGTGGAGGAGTGTGGAAGAGGGAAGCAAAGGGGAGCCTGGAATGGGGTGAGGAAGTGGAATGAGGACCTGAAGACGAACGGGCAGTGAGGACATCAGCTCAGAGACTTGAAAGTGTGACGAGCAAGTTGTAGGGTAAGCCAACTTGGGACATTGAGAGAATTAAGTCTCTTAGCGCTGGACCTCAGTGGGCTTTCCTTAGTGGGCAGCATGTTGGGTATTAAATAGAAGGGAGAAAGGAGTCTGGTATTATTACATTCATTACAAGCAGAATTCTTGAACATACACCCAAGATACTTGAGATCTGGGGTGTAGGCGGCAGTACCTCGACCATGGGCAGGGGAGGCAGCCCAGGGTGGGCGGAGAAGCTCAGCATGTATGGTTCCTCACAGGCTCTCCACGGCTCCTTCTCAGCTACTGATCCGCCCCATCCCGTAACTGTGACATTTGACATATGACGCCCATGAGTTTCACTTGACCCCTTTGTCGGGTGCCATTAAATGGCCTGAAGTTAAAATGTTAATTATCATTAATCATTTTTTATGAAATGGCTTTGCCAAGCCATAAATTCAGCAGAGAGAGGTCTCTCGTGGAGGCAGTTTATGGAATACTGACCGTCAGAGAAGGCTCCTGAGTATGTGGAGGTTTCTAGAAGTGTTGGTTGTAAGAGAAAATTGAATGCCTACAGGTGGGATGTGATGAGAGTGACCAGACCCAAGAAAGGAGGAGATAGCAGCATGAAATCAACCGGGAAGGAGGCACTGAACGTGACCAGAGCAGGGAAGAGTCAGTTTTATCCACTGTGCTCCCTACTCCAAGCTCAGGGACAGATTCAAAGTAGATGCCCCCAAAACCCAAAGTGGAAAAATGAATGAATGAGGAGGGAGAGAGGAAGGTCAGAAAAGGAAGAGAGGAAAGGAGCAAGGGAAGGAGCCATTTCTCAGAAAGTCAGACAATAAATCAAAGGCATCTGAAGAGAAAAGAGCTCCCAGATTCTGCCCTGTTTCAAGAGGCTGGGCACCTCAGTATTTACACATGTGTTTACTTATTTTCATCTAGATAGGTTAAAGTGAGATGTATCTGTCTTGTCATTCCAGAAAAGCCTGCCCATCGTTAAAGATACTGTGCCGTGCACTTGAACGTTTGCTAGGGGAGTAGATCTCCTGCGAAGTGTTTTTACCACGAAACAAAACAAACCCAAAAAGGGACACAGGCAAACTTTGGGAGGGGATGGATCTATCACCTTGAAAGTGATCATGGCTTCAATCCCCGTAGGCATGTGTCCAAACCCCTCAAGTTGTGTCCATTACATATGGGCAGTTTTCATGTAGCAACTATGCCTCACTAAAGCTGTTAAAAATAGGCTCTTTATAAGTACAAACATGCATAGAAAAATAGAGTACGAGGTCATGTGTCAAAATGAGAACAGTGGTTATCTCTGAAAGAGGAGATTATGGGTATTTTAACTTTTTGTGTGTTTGTATTCATGTGTTCTGCAAGATTGTACTTTATAACGAAAAATACTAATAAATCTGTGTGTGTGTGTGTGTGTGTGTGTGTGTGTGTGTGTGTACGTACACATACGTAAATGATGAGAGGTGGGAAAAAAAGACTGTTGTGCTCTCTTGAGCTGTCCTGATGAGGTGAATGAAAGGAAAGGACCTATTGCTTGGATCCATTACCCTGGATTCAGGAAGTTTCCAAGAGAAGAAGCCTATAGGGCCCCACCACACTGAACGTCAGGCTCCTTAACTGAGGCTCCTGCTGGGTGACCAGATGCCAAGACAGCCTCAAGACATTCTAGAATAATCTCTGAGTGAGGACATTCAAAACTGAGAACTTTTCCCCTGGGCCCACAGGAAGACTTCAGAGGCTCTCCAAAGCCCCCTACAACTGTGTGCAGAACTGTGTGTATATATGCAGTGTTCTGGGGAGATAGCATCTTTACTGGTCATCAGATTCTTAAAGAGGGGCCAGGATCTCCTAAGGGGTCCCCTTCTCTAGACTAGAAGATGCAGGTTACTATCAGCAAAAATTTTTCAAAGATGCGTCCCATATATAGATGTGGGGGTTTTTGTTCATTAATTTCTACATGGTAGAAATATATACAATATGAATATATTAGAACATTTATTTTTAATATAAAATATTTATTTTTAATATAAAATATTTATTTTTATGTAAGTGGACACTTATATGCATATAAGCAAATGTTCTAACATTTTCATCCCGTATACCAAAGGACCATGTCGAACCCTCTGGAAAGCAATGGGCACCTTTTGAAGAAAGCGAGCTCTAGAATCAACAAGGAACTCCCCCACCAAAATAAACCCTCTCTGGATTGCCAAGCACCATGAGTGGGAACTAAGAACTCCAGGGTCAAATCTGACATCTGTGAAAACACTCTACAGCATCGTGAAGATAGAGATATACTCCCTTCTGGCATCATTTTTCCTAGCACCTGCTGCTTCCTGGCTAAAGTCTTCACATCTCCAAAATTGTACCACGGTCTTGGCTTCCAATTCAAACAGAAGTGGTTTTACTTTTAGGGTTTTGTCGAATCAAACAGACAGGGATCACAGTATGGAAGCTCACTCAGAGTCCATTACCCTACCCCCACCCCGAGATGACTGTGGCTCTCACCTTCCTGACATATGCCAGGTCCCTGATAATTTCAGACCATCAGAGGGGCACCAACAAGTCAGCCCATTCATCATTATTAAATCATCCATTGTTACTAAATGCACACAAGCAGAAAAGTGACTAAATGAAGTTGATTTGGACCCACCCCTGCCTAGGGACCTCTCTGGACTTAATGTTGTGCAGTTTCATTTTTCCTAGAATTCTACTGCCCACACCCCACCGAGAGCAAGAGAGAAGTAAAACCCAGTCGACTTGCATTTATTTGTCTATTTGTTTTCAGTGAGTGTCTGACACAAATTTAAAACACCTCATCTATGCACATCCCTTATAACTGACAAAGCTCTTTCAAATTCAAGGTCTCCATGGGTTCTTTCCCCAACCATAGTACTTAGGTACTGGTATATGTGGTAGACTCTGGGATGCCCATCCAGATCCCCCATCATGACTGAGGCATTCTTTCTTCTGGCTGCTAACAATTTTGGCTGCTGATGGCTCTCAGGCGTCAAGGTCAAGCCCCACCCTAACTATTAGGGATAGTTACAAAGACTTGGCCACCTTGCCTCAGTTGGGGATGACTCTAAAAGTCCATCCCAGCTTCCCATAGAATCAGCTGAGGTCTTTGTTTCAACCATATCACAGTCCAGCTTATCCCTCTGCCCAGTCCTGCTTCCTTCACTTCTCACCTGTCAAGAACACCCCCAATCAACCCCAGAGTTTCAGAAGGTGCTTCTTGGGGAGCCCACCCTAAACACTCCACCCTTTTCTGCAGGCTAGGAAACTAAGACCCAAGGAAGGGAAGTGCTTTAATCAAGGCTCTAGTGATGGAGGAATCAGGAGTCTGGACTTTCAGGTGTCTTGGCTCATGCCCTTCTAAGAGAATAGAGAGTGAATGTTTCTGGTTGGTGCATGCCAGGACTTCACCTGGAGCCTTGGGACTCCAGAAAAGTATCTGCTATCATTCACATAGACTCCTGAGTCCTTCTCAGATAGGGTTTGCTCTCGCTCCATCTTTCTTTGAAAATATTATTTGCACAAATGACATATAAAAGAACTCTTCTTTTTTAAAAAGTAAAGACACTTCAATTATATTAAAATTCCAATGTTGGTTTCGGGCAAGGGTAGTTTCCAGCACAGATTCTTAAAAATCTCAGTGGCTTAAGAAAAGAGAAGTCTGTTTCTTGCTTTCATGAAATCCTATCTGGTGTTGCTCATTGGTGGGCAGCTCTTTCCCAGGAAGAGAGGTCCAGGAACTTAACTTCTTCCATCTATGGGTCCGCCATCTTGAAATGTAGCTTCCGGGTTGCAGAGGAAGGACAAGGCAAAGAGGGTTGCCTGTTGGAAGGTGGTAATGCATTCTTGTCCCACTTTCCAATGGCCAGATTTTAATCACATAATTGCACTTAACTGCAAGGGAAGCTGGAAATGCCATGTAGCTGGGTTATCAGAAAGAAGAGGAAATGGGCTTAACCATGTGCCAACCAGTCTTTGGTACAATCCCCTTTGGCCATATGCCCTCTCCCAAGAGAACCCTGGTCTCTTCTTCCCCAGAGATCCCCTTCTGTCAGTTTGGCGTGGTGCCTACTAAGCCTTTTCTTTGCATGACATGAATATGTGTAAGCCCACGCAGACACGTGGAGATAACGTTGGTGTTCGTGTGTTCCTTTCATAAATGGTATCAACCTTCTGGGAGAACTATGCCCTTTCATGAGTGGAAATGTAGCCCACTCCTTTTAACTGATCACCAGTCATCCAAAGGGTGAATTCCTGGAGGCCCATTTATCCCATTCTGCAACTGATGAACATTTGTATCCTTGTGTTCGAACCCCTCCCAACCAAACTTAAGCTTTATAAACACTGGTGAATTAAACATCTAATACACATCTCCCCAGGCACATAGGCAAGCAGGTCTATTTGTGTGGGACCTAAAAAGTAGGATAGCTGGGTTACAGCAATGAGCTTTAACGTTTTAACAAATGAAATTGTGACCTACTCATCTGCATCCCCTCTCATAGTATAACCCAGACTCTAGAAAACTATTGACAGGCTTTGAAGAGTTGGCCAGACTGTTGCCACCACCAGGCTCAGATCCCCCAATATTTTAAAAATATCTTTTTAAAAGCTCACCACGCCCTTAAATTTCAAAGCTAACATTTGCGCCTACATTCAAATTGTGTCATGCCAATAACATTTCCTCAGTGAGCTTTACACTTAAGAGCTAGGGATGCCAACTGATTCAAAGCACCGTCTTAAAATATTTGCCATTTTTTGGTAGGGCTCGGATCTGGAGGTCCCGTACAATTACAAAGAGGAATCACAGGCAAAAATTAGCAAGTACAGAAGGTGGGGTAACCCAGAAAGTATAAGGAGAAGTCACTCAGATTGAATATGGGTGTGCATGTGAAGAGTAAGGAGGAAGCAATCCAAATTCAGTGAGTAGCAAGTGTAGCTACTGAAAGCAGGTGAAAGGATCTGTTTCCCCCAACAAGAGACATGGGGAGGGCCTCTAGGTAAGACTGTAAGGATGCTTGGAGAAGACAATTTTGGGAAAAAGCTGCCTGGGAGATGCATCAGTGACGATTCTCTGGGGTAAGCAAAGGAAACCTACACCGGTTCACTTGAGCAAAATAGGGAATTGAAGGGAAGGTTCCAGAAGAAGGCAGAAGATGAAGGGGAAGGTTACAGAGCCACCCACCAGAGCAGCTCAGGACGTCTGAGCAGTAAGACCTGCCCATCAGCCCCTTCGGTTAGGCTGCCAGAGGAATGGGCTTCTGGTGTGTGGTTATGCTGCTGTTGGTTGAAACCCCAGGGAGACAGCACCCCTTTTGGACTCACTTGAGCCACATGTTCCTCTGTACCATGGCTTGTCCCTTGACTATGATGTCCCACTACCTCTATCTGGTGGGACAAAGGTAATCTCTCAAAGGGAAATTGGGGTGCAGCCCCAACCAACAGGAAGTAGAGGGCCCCTCTGAAGGGGTGATGGCAGACAGCTTACTAGAGCATGGGTTACAGGGGTGCTGACTAAGAGAGCCAAGGAGGGGTGGTGTCGCACCCAGAGACCAGCAACAATGGGAAGCCCTCAAGACCCTAGCTGGAAGTCACCCAGAGAGGAGTTAGAGTAGAACAAGAGAGAGCTGTGGGGGAGGGGCTGCCAGCAGGAGTTGGGATGGGAAGTCGAGGAACAAGAAAGCCACTGCTAACGAGTGAGTCAACAGGAGATGTCCAGAGAATCGAAACACCCCCACTCACTCCTCAGGCCCCCCAGGCTCCTTCCTGATGATGCTCTCCGGTGGAAAGCCAGAGATCAAGAGAGCTGGGGGATACAGAGCGTAGATGTCAATCTGCAGGGACACAGAGCAGTGCAAAGAATGGAAATGTGAGTGTGGAGGGTGTTGTTCTAAAACAACATAGTGCTGTTTTAGAAGAAGGCTGGACAGGGTCCAGCCAGCCCGAATACAGCACAGACCCAAGGCTGGAGGTCTGATGAGCCCAGAAGAACACCACCGAGAGAGGGACAGGAGTTAGAAGAACAGGGCCCCCCGCTTCCCGGCCTGGAGGTCAAGAAAAACCCCACCTGATAAGAAACCCACAGGCCATATGAAGCGAGAATTTCAAGTGCCTGGAAACAGATGACTTTGCCTCTTCTTTATAAAAGCCTGGCTTCATTAAAAGGATTGTATCCAATACATCGAGGTGCCTGTTCCCCCCGCCATGGAGAAAATGAAAACGGGGAGTAAAAGTGTTGCAGAAAGTCCCCAGAGTCTGAGCTGAGTCCCCGTGACGAGAATTAACTGTTTATCTTTGTCAATACCCCGAATATTGAAAAGCATAATGCAGCAGTGCAGACCTTTTTACTGAGGCCACCCTATCGCTAAAGAATAATCACTAATTGGAATCCTAGCACAGTCACGGCCATAAAAGCCAGGCTCTTAGCTGAAATGGAGGGAAAGTACCACTTTAGCAATTACACTTCCTTTCCTTGTCAAAGGAAGGGATCTCTGCCCAAAGACTCAGCCCTTGGCAAGCATGGGCGAAATGATGGAAATGGAATCCAACCTGGTGGGTGGGGTGAAAAGGCACATTGTGTCTTCCAGCTCACGTTACTGTTGTGTCTCGTGAACGCTCGGCAGTTTGCGAGGTGTTTTCATGGATGTTTTTTTTTTCATTGACCCTCCCAGTGGGCCCACCCAAATGAAGATTCGTATCTCCCTTTCACAGCTGAAATTAAGGAGGTTCACGTAGCCGGTATCACAGGCTGGATGGCCCCTGGAAGCCAACTCTAAAGGAAGACTTGAATCCAAGTGATTCGTTGGGAAGATGATTCCAGAAAACCTCAGTGCAGGAATGGGGAAGCGTGGCAGAGAAGGCAAGGAAGCCGAATCAGGGTGTGTTGACAGATGGGGGACCTCTGTGGATAACAGGATCATTTTCCCACCAGGAACCTCTGAGAACGGATGTGAGGTATGCCTTAGCACTGTCCCACTCAAGGGGGAGGGAGCCGGAGTATAAATCCTCCTTCTCCCATTTGTCCATCACGTCCAATTTGCACCCAGAGTGTACAAGTCCCCGGCACCAAGGCCTTGCCAACTTGTAGGCAAGAGAAAGCTCTCAGTCACTCAGGGCAGAACACAGCAACAGCATGTCCACAGAAAGGTGAAGGCCAAGGGGGTAGGTGCTGGCCTTCTGCTGGTAGTCCCCGCCGGCTGCCAGGAGGCAGCATCCCCAACCTCTCCATCCTCCCCTGCCTCTCAGCAAGAAGGCTTTCTTAGCCCTCCTCCGCCATTGAGGTTGGCTTTGCTGTAGCCAGTGACATGTCATAGAACAGGCTCCCCCCCAGAGGCTTCTGGGAATGATTTGTTTCCCAATAATAGGACAGAGAAACATAAGGAGACCCCTCACCTCTGGCCTCCCTGCCTTTCCTGCCTTTGGACAGGCCACTTGAGGTCATGAGGCATGGGGAAGTGACACCAATTATCATGACAACTACCATCCTGACGTTGTTTCTCTTCTGAACTGATCCTGAAACTGAGCCTATCCAGACTGAAGGTAACGGAAGCAATGACCACTCCTGTGGTTTAAGCCACGACTGGTCGGGTTTTTTGTGACTTGCCACTAAATGCACTCCTAACCAGCCCCAAGTATCATTCTGTCTCTGAATAGAGTCCGTCCCATTGTGCGCATAACTTTTCCTTAGGCTGCTGAGTGATATACAATGGGCAGGTTGTTTTGGCCTTCCATTTTTTAACAGTCAGAATTTAAACAGATAGAAGCACATCAGAACATTTTACGTTGTACAACTAAGATAATTAAAGTAAAACGCAAGTAGTTGTTTCAATAAATTAATTTCTTGGTTTCCCCCACCCCCCCAAATTTCTTTTCAGCTTATCTACCTCAGAAGTTATCCCAGAGGGGCACCTGGGTGGCTCAGTGGGTTAAAGCCTCTACCTTCGGCTCAGGTCATGATCTCAGGGTCCTGGGATTGAGCCCCACATCAGGCTCTCTGCTCAGCAGGGAGCCTGCTTCCCCCTCTCTTTCTGCCTGCCTCTCTGCCTACTTGTGATCTCTGTCTGCCAAATAAATAAATAAAATCTTAAAAAAAAAAAAAAGGAAGTTATCCCAGACATGATAGAATTCCTCTCCCCCAACCCGCTCCTTCACCTTACCCACGCTCTCCCTGGAGACAGTTTGTGAATCAGAGGTAATGTAGACCCGTCATTTGTGGTGGGTGAAAGGGAGGGGGATAACTTTTGGAAGAAATTAAGTCCAAAGTGAATAGAAAACAGACCAAGTCTTACCAATGAACAGTAAAGAGTTGGCTTCTTAAGGAACACAGGGGCCAGCCTTGAAACAAGAGGGGGCTGGCAGAGAGAGCTGGGAGTCTTGGGTTTGACTAGAAGTTCAGCCCTCTACAGACACTGGGCCCTTGGATAAGTCATTGTTCTGCTCTCTCCCCATGAAATCGAAGGCTTATAAGGAATACCTCTGAGACCCTGGGATTCCAGTGGATTTCCCTGATTTATCTTTATTTTCAGGCTCGATTTTTATAGATCTGTTTTCCTCGAAACCGAGCCCTTCTGCAAGGATTTGCAACCAAAGTCATCACGTGTCACTTCTAAACTTTAGTCCAAGGCCATTAGCTGGGGAAAAGGTTCTAGAGACAAAAAAAAAAAAAAAAAAGAAAAAAAAAAAGAATCGACCATGTCAGAAATGCCATCCGTATATCTTAATGTCTTTGGGCGCTACCAAAGCAAGCAGCATGTTAATATGACATTTACAAATCACCCCAACCACTCTCTAATTAACTTACTGTGTGCCTTCTCTAAACTAACATACACGGAATTAGAGGAGAAACACTTATTTGTTCTGTTGCTAAGGAACCAATATAATTTGCATAGTGAAAAAAATCATTAGTATATTTAAGCTGAAATCCTGCCTATTTATAACAGCCAGACCTAAAACATGAGATCAAAGCATATTTTTTTTTCCCTCCATTCTTAAATAAGCAGCCCAGAGCAGCACCAGGTTGTGCCTAATACATAATATTAGCCAGAAGTTCTAGAGGCTTTGCTGCTGGTAGCTGCTCCAGGGACAAACCTGGGGAAGGTCAGAATCACACTGCATAGGTGGGCAGGTGGCTTCTTTTTGACACAACGCTTTGCACAACTCAACACATATATCTGGATTCTAGATGAATTCGGGTTAACTGATCTCTCCTTTGGCTCTTGATTTAAATGACTGTATTTCCCCCCTCACTTATCTTAACTAATTCCTTCATTTATAGTTCTCTGCAGGTGATAGAAAGAGTTCCAGATTTAGAGTCAGAAAATTTGGGGTTTGAATCTTTGGACACTGCCCCAGCATTAGCTGGGCGACTGTGGGCAGGTATTATCACTCCCCTGAGTTCAACAAGTCTTTTTACCTGTAAAGGGAGTCTGGGGATTACTAGCACCATTATGAAGAATGAAAGAGAAAATGGGTCAGAATGAGCTTTTCAAAGATGGAGGTGATTATTTTTCCAGCTTTACTGAGGTGTAACTGACAAAATTGTTACATTTCAAGTCTATGATGCAATGATTTGATATACATACACCCTGTATGAAAGGATTCTCTCTACTACTCCCATCTGTCAAGTGGGTGTTATTGACTTCAAGCTTCATAGACATTTTTCGGAGCAACTTAACAAGAGGCCATCAACAATTCATATGGAAAATAAGTCTTACAGCCAGGAAAATTCTGAAAATAAAAATAGTGCAGGGAAGAAGCGTGACTGGGTATCAAAAAAATATTTTAAAACTGCAATAATTAAAACAGTGTGGTCCTGGAGCAGAGCCATGTGGGCGGGTCAGTGAGAGAGAATTAAAAGAAGTCAAGCCAGGAGCACCCGGCTGGCTCAGTTGCTAGAGCGTGCAACTCTTGATCTCAGTTATGAGTTCCAGCCTCATGCTGGGTGCGGAGTCTACTTGGAAAAAAAAAAAAAAAAAAGTCATCACCAAAAGAGGTCAAACTAAAGGTATACATTATACGTATAAAAGCGCCATTTCAAACTGATGGAGAAACTACAGCTTATTCACCAGATAGCACTGAGAAACTGGCTAAATTTTGGAGAAAATGAAATTAATCATTAACCCACTTTTTACAACTATTATAGAAGTTTCAAATAATTAGCTACAAAATGTGAAACCATAATAGAACTGAAAGGAGGGCGCCTGGGTAGCTCAGTTGGTTAAGCATCGAACTCTTGGCTTGGCCTCAGGTCATGATCTTGGTGTCCTGGGATCAAGCCCTATGACAGCTCAGAGCTCAGTGGGGAGTCTGTTTGAGATTTTCTCTCTCGCGCATTGCTCCTCCCTCTGCTCCATGCTCTCTCTCTCTCTTCCTTAAATAGATAAATCTTAAAAAAAAAAAATTAAAAAAAACCTGAAAGATAGTCTAAATAATTTGTTTTACCAAAAGGGCATTAGAAGGCCATTCTACACATGGCACACCACCCAGAAACAACTAAGTAAAAGATGGATAAATTCAACTACGTAAAAATATTTTATATGGCAAAACAAGAAGACAAACTGAGAAAATGTGAAGAAAGGAGTCAAAAACAGAACTATTTTGTGTTTTTAAGAAGAAATGCTAATGGAAAAATCAAACTATGAATAGCTATTTAAACTTAATGGCCATTTAGAAAATGTAAAGAAGAATAGAGGACCACTTTTCGCTCACTGTGTCGGCAAAAACGAAAGGTTGGCTAATGCCCAGGCTTATTGCCTTTGAAATGCACTAGACATTCCCACATTCTGCTGGAAGAATATGTATTTGTTGCACCTGATTTGGAGTATCCAGTCACAGTTATCACCTTCGGAGCCAGTCATTTCCATCCCAGGAAATTTTTTCTCATGCATAAACTCAGAAAACTGTACAAATGCATTTATATGAGCTTATTGTTTGAAGCAGCAAAAAAGTGGAAATAACCTACATAAAAGGGAAGCTACTTAAATGTATTTTAGTACACTTATAAATTGGAATAGTAGGTAACAAAAAAGAAAGTGAGGAAAATGATCTGATACAGAAAAAACACACGCTGCCTCCTGTGTAAAGTTCAATTTACAGAATGCTCACGAAGTCCTAGGAGACAGGTACTATCACTCTGTTCCCATTTTACAGATTAGGAAACTGAGTCATCGGGGAATATCTTGTCCAAGGTTATACTGCTGGCACATTGATGAACCAAGACAGTCTGGCTCCAGAATGATGCTTCTAAACACCAGGTGTTTATACATATAAACAAATGAATAAACAAATAGCAATTAAAAATAATTTTTAAAAAAGACTCTCTGTCTGCTCTAGGTTTTGAGAAAAGAATCTTAAAAAGAGCTCTCTAATGGGTTCCCTAGCCATGACAGCTAACAGGGTGTTGCCACTAAGATGCGAATATTGTTAGGGAGCATAAAGACGCAGCAAAATGGGAGAGGGTCCTATCACTTGACCAGTGTGAATGAAGTGCTGGTTTTTCAAGGAGCACTGTACGGGAGTCTGGAAATCTGAGTGTGAATTTAGCACCAACACTTAGAAGGAGGAGTAAATTTAAAACACAGAATCTCAGGGGTGCCTGGATGGCTCAGTCGGTTAAGCATCTGCCTTGGGCTGGGGTGGACCTGCTCAGTGGGGCGTCTGCTTCTCCCTCTGTCGCTCCCACACCCCTTGTGCTCTCTTGTGCATGCGCTCTCTCTCTCTCTCTCTCACTCTCACAAATAAATAAATAAATAAAATCTTTTTAAAAAAATCTCAGAGCCTCAGACCCATTGTATATATAATGAGTATAATGGGAGACGATGACATGTGCTCTGTCTGACCTACTAGGAGGCTGCCATGATCGAACGAGATCATATACGGTGGTATCAGTTCTCTTTTGAAATAAGAGGATGGTTTTAGAATAAATGCTCATTGAACAAAACAAGGAAGCTCCTCAGTGCAGTTTGTAAAAACCTTTACTAGAATCTATCCAATCCAAGACCACCGATGATGTAGGGTTTTCCTCGCTTTTTGGCATTCATGACTTAGAGTTAGGTCTTTTTGGTGGGGGGGGGATTCATTGTGAGGTTGTGATCATAGGGTATATACAATTTTGCATCTTATTTTCTTTTTTTAAAAAGAGTTTATTTATTTATTTGACAGAGATCACAAGTAGACAGAGAGGCAGGCAGGTAGAGAGAGGAGGAAGCAGGCTCCCCACTGAGCAGAGAGCCCAACATGGGGTTCAATCCCAGGACCCTGGGATCATGACCCGAGCCAAAGGCAGAGTCTTAAACCCACTGAGCCACCCAGGCACGCCTGCATCTTATTTTCTATTTAATTCTACCACGAGAATATTTGCACCGTTGAAATGGCTTCATGAAACTATCATTTACATTAAGAATCCCCTATGGTTGGACCTTAGCACTGTTAAGAACCTTGCACGGTTATAAAACTCCATGTCACGAACTTCTTTGTGTTTTAATATCTTAAAATACATTTTTTACTATTTTTTTAAGTCATTCCCAGGGAATGTGGCATTACTGAATCAGTGGCACACAACTCTGATTTGTAAAATGCTTTTTAAAAGCAGAAAACATAACACAAATGTAGGAACTGTTTTCAGCTCCAGTTCACCAAGTTCTGTTTGTGGCAGGCACGGGACAGTACTAAGTACCCAGGGAATAACTTACCAAACAGCCAGGCATCCTTATATCCATCGTAAGGACACTAATAAGTTAATAGGGATAACAGAGATGGAATCAGCAGAAACCCAGCCCTCCAGGAGCTCTCCCTACAGAGAGAACACCGTCTCCATAAATTACCCCACCAAATAAAACCTCTGTTAAACCATTTACAAGCTGTGCTCCCTAAGGCAAGATGCTTTCCTTCTCTGGGCCTCTACTACCACCTCAAAATGAGAGCCTCCATCCCGAAGATCTTTGAGATCTTTCTAGCTAGGGAAATCCTGATTCTGCCCCAGCTGTGGTCCCTGTCTGCTGGCAATGATTCCAAATACCTCAGTGCTGGATAGACGGAGGGTTCGCAACTGGAGCACGGGTGGGAATGCTGTTCACACGGTGCGGTGGGCAGCACAGGCAGGGTGACCTGGCTGCCACTCCAGACTTGGGACAAGCTGCTGTACCCTGTGGAGGAAGGGAAGCTCTGCCTGGTGAGGATACACTCGATCTTCAAACTCTGGGTCCAAGGCTTTTCTCCGGCAAAGGAGACCTCAGTATTTGGCATTTCTTTTTTCATGAAAATGCTGCCTTCTTTTCCAGCTTTGGACTCAGTGAATCCCACCAAAGTGACATCAACTGCGTGTCATCAAGGAAAGAAAAAGAAAACCCCATCAAGGCCTAAAATGATAATGTCTCTATGTCTTGAGTGTCGCATATTTGAAATGACATGAGGTACACGATTTCACTAATGCTTTTGCTTTTCCAACACTTTAAGGCAGTACAAAACAATCACTGAAATCCCTAGCTTAATTGTAAGCCTGTGTTCATTGGTAACATCTAATTTCAGTTCTAATCAAGGGATGGATCCAAAATATCACTATAGTAACTTCTTTAAATATTTTTATTGTTTTAACTCAAATAAGATAACTTGTTCTCCGTGGAGTTCAATAACTCCCGTGTTTCCTTGAAACAAAGCATCAAGAAAATCTCACTGATTCTGACCCCATTGGTTTTGCAGAGCAGGAGGTGTGCCAGGCAGGCGGGAGTGGGGAGATCTTGGTCTGCTCCCTACCCTGCCACTCATTCATTCTTTGACCTGGAAAAGGCATTTGTCCCTCCTTGGACTTTTCTTTCCTTGGGTTTCTTCACGATAGAAAGCAACAGAGCTGCATTAAAATCTCAGGAACTTCCACCTTTCTTGTCTTGATAGTCTTGCAACTAAATGGGGGCTGGACTGAGATACTTCCGGTATTTAAAAAGATAAAGGAGTAGCTATAAAGTTGTAACAATAAACAAGAGGGGGATATACTCTTGTACTCTTAAAAAGAAGGAGATTTTGCATCATTTTGGCCTGATTCATCGCCCCTCCCCATATCCTCGCCCTTCGTCATGTATTGGTTGCATATTCCCCTGCTCCGTGACTTTGGGTTCAGCCCTGTGAATTGCTTTGGCCCATGACTGTTCTTAGCCATGGGTTTGCATGCCTGTGCTTGCAAAGAGAGACCTGCTCTTTTGCGTCATACCCTAGTGAGCCTGCTGGTGCCAGGGGAAAGGATGAGAGACATGTGGAACAGAGTCGGCTTGGCAGATTCTTGCCAGCCGACTCACAGATGCAGGAGCCATGAGAAAGGATTGCTGTTTCCAGCCACCGAGCACCAGGCTGGCTTGTTACATAGTATCATCGGGCAACAACTAACCAATACAAAAGGCCAGATGTTTTTCTAGAAGGGAACACATATTGGTCTACAAACCCAATACCAAATATAAACAAGGTTATTTATTGCAAAACGTAGACCCTAGGACCTCCTATGTTGTACGCAGCCTATATCAGGCTGTTACCTGTGTGACTTGGGGCACTGTGAACTTCTCGGTTTCCGCACCTGTAATGTGGGATGCCCATGTAATTAGATTTCGTGTGAGGGTTCAATACGAGGACCCATGAGAAGCATTTCGCACTGTGCCAGCACTTAACAAGCACTCAATAAATCGTAGCTGTTAATTAACTCTTCTAAATTCCTATGGAACTTAGATGCATACTACAAAATTCAGTACTTATCTAGAGAAATAATATAGATATAGACAGGGGAGGGACTTTTTCACCCAGCAGACATAAGCCTCTGAAGGCTAAGACTGGTCACCCGTTCCAGCCCAGAGAAATGGAGCCACTGCGGGCACTTTGAGTCAAATAGGCTCGTCCTTCTTCACTGCTCTTTACAGCCTTCTGATTACCAAAGAGATATTCTCCACTGGCACTAGCCCGTTTTAACACCTTTCTGACACAGGAGCCTCTCCTTTTTAATAAAGAGAAGGTTTGAGGTTCAGGGAATCCTAGGCCAGCAACGATTATTTTAAAGGTTGTTTTGTATAGGGGGTAAGTGATGTTGTTGGTTTTTTGCAGTTTTTTTTCTTCCACTCCTGGCAGTGATATAAACTTTCTTTTTAAAAACAAATGTATTTAATTTAAGAAGTAAGTCTGTAGGAGCATCGGGGTGGCTCAGTTGGTTAAGCGTTTGCCTTCAGCTCAGGTGATGATCCCGGGGTCCTGAGATAGAGCCCCACGTCGGGCTCCCTGCTCAGCGGGGAGTCTGCTTCTCCCTCTCCCTCTGCCCCTCTCCCCTGCTCATGTGCTCTCTCTCAAACAAATAGATAAAATATGTTTTAAATTTATTAAAAAATAAATAGTCTGTTTAAGCAGAAAAAAAGGGAAATAACAGTGCAAGAGGCACTTAGATATACCAAAAGAATCATACCCGTGTGATGTTTGGGAATCACTGAGTTCATAAACAAATATTTAACTGATTAAAGGAGATGTTCTGTTGACAGGTAGAAATCAGAAATTACATCTGCTCTGCTAAAGCATTTCATTAATTCCAACTTGATTCCTCTACTGATAGGTTCTATTTTCCCATCCCTGAATTGAGCCCAAAGAACTAGGTTTTGGGGGTTGCTGGTCTTCCAGCATAAAAAACACTTCTAAAAAATCAGCATAACATTTCTCATTTCAACACCCAGGGCACTGACAACTAGACCCTTTCAGTAGTCTGAGGGGAAAAAAAAATTACAGAGTTTGGGTTTTCCAATTTGATTGAACCTGGCAGGAACCATCTGCACACACAGAGACATGTGGGGTGACACCCAAGACTCCAATAGACTGACACATTAGGCCAAGTGTATCTTTATGTCCACAATTATCAATTTCAAATCCTAGAAAGATGTCTACGGAACAGAATCAGAGGGAAATGGGACTCTGTCACACATCTCAGCGCCAACAGCCATTGTTCAAGACCAATTAGCATTACTGGTGGTCCCCTCTTCCCGAAGCTTCCACTCTGGGCTGGGAGCATCTGCTGCACATTTTTCATTTCTTTCCCATTTTGAACAATTTGGTTCATAAGCTCCATTTCCTTGCGGCTTCCTGGGGTTCTCATGACAAACCACCACACTTTGTTCCTGTCCTTTAAGATCTGAAAGGCACTGGAGAACACACGAAATTTGTTTCTAATTTTGCGTCTACCAAAGCATTCCTGGGGTAACAATACAAGCCTATAAAAATAGGAGGCACCATCCCTCTAATTCCACAAAATAAACAAATCCGAAAGGAAATCAAACACAGTCCTCGAAAATGCAACATAAATATTTTTACACCCACCCACTTCTTTTCTTTAGCTGGTGAAAACTTGTTTCTGAATTATGATTTGAGATGCCATATTTATCCGTTTATGTTTACAACAAATAATCACGACATCAGCGAATGAAAAGAAATGCTAGGGCTCTCTTCTTATTCCTGGCTTCCTGTTTTATGAAATGAATGTCCCAGAAGACAATTTAAGAGAATGTGGAATCCAATTTCCCCACTGGTGTTAAGAGTTTTATTTTTAACTCGACTGCTCAAAATAATAGGTGTTCTTATCCGCGGTTGGAGTACACGTAGACACAAAGCAGAATCATCTTTCCATTTTCGTTTTCAGATAATTCAGAGTAACTTAGAGTTCTGAATTCCTGAATCTTGGCCAAGGTGATGTCATTAAATCTATAATGAAAACAGTGTCACTGAGAGAATTAATTCATTATGGTGGAATTAAGTTAAATCCTTTATGATATGCCATTAAGCACCCCTACTAACATGCTTGCATCAACCTAAATGAAGCACATTCAAATCCAAAAAAAGAAAAACAGGTTCCAGTCTCCAACTTCATAGAATACTGGGCAACTTTCAAAGTTAAATTCATTTAACTTCTAAAAATATTTCTAAATCTCACAGTATTTAAGTGTCTTAAGATGTTTTCAATGTTGCAGTGGCCAAATACTTGGTGGTTTATATAACATCTTTGCCTGAGGGGGTGTAACTTACCGCATATATCATTATTACGTATTTTAGAAAAGTTTTTGCCGTGTTGCTCTGTGGAGACTGAGCATTTCAATAATCTTCTCCAACATTTCAATAATCTTCAAAATACTATTACACTCGGTCCAGCTACGATGAACAGCAATGCCAGAGTTTGAAGTAACTTGGTCAAGATTTTAAGAACATTTCTCATCCCCGAATTTACTATGTAATTGACAAATGTTTATTTTGTTAGGTCCTGCAGAGAGAAATAAACAAATGCAATCTATTCCCTGTCCTCTAGGATTTTACAGTTCGGCCCAGAGCCATAACATCATCCTGTAAAAATCTATCCCCTAGAACCTGGGCAGAGAAGGAGGAACTACATAACTATTAGCCAGGCACTTACAAGGGGCTATTTCTGCGTCTGACACCAAATTTCTGCTGAGTCCAGGGAAACTTCCAGCTTCCTCTCCACATCCTGGCTTGCCATATACTTATCTAGAATAATGACTGCTCATGAAGGGGGTTGGGTTTCTTAGAGGGAGAGAAAAAAAATTAAGATGCTATTCAATGTGAAAACTTGGATGTTAATGTTTTTTTTTAAATAAATGTTAAAAAATTAGGTCATTTCATACCAGTGAAAGGACATGCATTTTTAGAAGAGAACTGAAAAAAAAAATCACAATTCATGTTCAAAGCATTTTGCTTCTGACACATGGCTGTTAAGTGACAAATGGAAATTTCCTGAGCTCAGTAAAATGACTTGACAATAGACTGTATATAGTTCCTACTGAAGCTGCCTGTCAAAAAAGTTGTAGCAATCATGCTCCATCATTAATGATGACCAGCCAAGCTCTTTGTCTGCAAAGACCATGGACCAAATTTTGTCATTGCCCGTCACTGGCTGTGCAAACCTTTTTTTCTTACCACCTGGCAAAAAAAAAAAAAAAGAAATTTTATTTTTACAGATCGGCTCTCATGACAACAAGTATCACCCCAAACCCTTAAAATAACAGAAAGAATCCCAAGGCCTAGCCAATGACCTGCTTGCTTTATACAATATTGATAGGACAACCCCTAGGCAACAAAGAAATTCTGATGGTGCCTTGGTTCTCTTTGTAATGGGATTTGGCCAGGATCAGGGAAAGCATGTATTTATTTTTTATTTATTTATACTCTGTATACCCTGACTGCTTCTCAAAAGATTTAGGATGGCTTGCAAAAAAACAAGAACCAAAACAGAACCGGAAAACTATATGCATTATGACTGGTACATATAGAAAAAGAGAGAATTTTTCAAAAGCAAAAAAGAAAGGAAGGAAGGAAGGAAGGAAGGAAGGAAAGAAAGAAAGAAAGAAAGAAAGAAAGAAAGAAAGAAAGAAAGAAAGAAGCAAAAACATGATGAGCCCAGGCAAATACAGCTCCCATAAATGGGCATTAAATGGACTTAGATAGAGCATTTCCTATTCAAGAAACAAGCAGGACAGAAACTCAGCCGGTATACCAGCAAGACTCACCAGCTGTTTTGGTTTTGGCTGACATCCACTCTAACTGGTTGATGTTCATGCTGTATTAGTTGCTAAATATTTTTACCATCACCCAGGAGTCACACAGCAAGTAGGCACTCATTAAATGGCAGCAGTTTTCAATATGTTGTCCTTCCTCTCCAACACTCATATCACCAGCAGCATTCAGTTAACATATACTGTGTTTGAACTCTGCAGAAAATATGTTCCTGTTTTGCCTTTAAGCACCTGCATGCTAAGTGCCCTCTGCCAGCCAAAGGCGGCGAGGACTTGATCTCTCTCTGGGCTCTATTTTCCTCAATAAGAGAAACGACTACAAGAGGCCACAGCTCAATTGATGTTTGCCAAAAATCGGATTCTCATTCCCAGCAGAGACTTCACAACCACATTATAAATAAATTGAATACCACACTGGGGTGCCCCAATTCTGGTCTATTGCTGAAGAGTAGGCACTCTATAGAGTTTCTCTTAACTTTGCAAAAAAAAATTAAAAATTAAAAATAAAGTGGTGGGGGGCATTTCTCTCCTTTTCTCTAATTTTATTTTACACCTATTTATAAGCCTTTGGAAGGGTTCGTGTAGCAAATTGTGCATTTTCCCTTGCGTGAGTAAAGGACAAAGTGTCTGCTTTCATTTCAGATTTCTGGGCCCTCAATCAACATCACTATAAATGTGACATATGAATATTAAATCCAAATATTTTATTGGTGCAGATAAATATGATTTGTAAAAAGAGTCAAATTAACAATCCATTACATACTAATGGGTTCTAATCAATAAGTTTAATTTGACTAAAAGGAGAAGGGAAGAGGGGGGAGGGAACCCAATTATACCCAAATGGTGTAATTTAAAATTATAAAGGTGATTGCCTTCTACAACTTTTGAGTCATCGTCTGACTTGGGGCTTATGGACCCAAGGCCTAAACCATTGAAAGTGAATTTCCATCTGTGATTGACACATGCAAGTTTCCAGTTATTTTTCTTAAAAAAAAAAAAAAATTGTTTTAAATACAGGAAGGTACAAATAGTAAAAAAAAAAAAAAAAAAACTACCTTCCACAACCCAGAAAGAACAAGTATTTTTTTTTTAATGTCGTATTTGCTTCGCATTACTTGAATAAAAATAAAACAATGCCCATAAAACTGATGTCTCTTGTCTCCTCGTCCTGTCTCCCCGTCTCCTTCCCGGTCACCTTCTCCAGCGACTGGACTGAACGTTGTCCGTCTCCTTCTGGCCCTCCTTTCCCGACGTTCTGTGTGTCTACGGAGACCCCAGGCGTAGAGACCCCAGGCACCAGGCGTAACATCACTAGGTGTGTTTGTAAAATCTGCAACTTGCTTTGTCTACTTGACCATCTCATTCATGCCTTTTAATAGTCCCCTTTAGGATGTTATTTTTACTCTCTGGTTCGCTAGGTTATTCATGGCTCCTTTATTTCCCTGCTGGGTCCCCTACCCATTAGGATCGGCTCGCTTAACTACGGTTATTCTGATCTCCGGTAGGGAAAAGCTTCCCCGGGGTCCTTTGATTATGGAAGTAGATCCCAGGTACTTTGGATCGGCCCCAGCCTCACTTATGGGAAGATCTACAGCCTCTCCTCCAGGGCTCAGCCACGGGAGAACCAAAGTAGGGAAGGAAAAAAAAAAAAAAAACTCTTCCTCCTTGGCGGTGGCTCTTGCATCTTATATGAGGTCCCTGTTCCCGGCCGAGCCCTCTGAGCGAGAAACACGTCCCCTCGCCCTGCGCCCTGCGTTCGCTTCAGCTTCTCCCGCTCTTTGGCAACATACAGAGCTCAATAGAGAAGGAAACAGACAAGGCTTCCGTTTGCAGGGGCTTCCGCCTCTGCAGCTGGGGGTGTCTGCCGCGCACCCACGATCTTTGGTGTCAGTCTGCTCCCTAGCGTCGCGGCCGGGTCCAGCATCTGACAGAGGCGAATCCCAGGCTGCGGAGCGGGAGCGCGCGGGGCTCCAGCCGCCCTCCCGGCAGAAGAGGAACAAAGCCCAGCGGACTATCTCCCTATCTTCTGGGTGGCAAGGAAATCTCAATTATACACCCAAGGGATGTGGTTTATGAAAAACTAGAAAGAATGTTTAAATTGTATACGTAAATTGTTTGGTTTTACAAGCTGGGGTAAATCAGCACATTTGCAGCCCATATTTATCTGATCCACTCCATAAGACTTTTTGAATGTGTGCCATTGATGTGGGGTGAATACCTCTGCGAAACATAACCGACCCCGAAATTCAATTAGGGCATGGGGGTGGTGGAGGGAGATGGAAATTTTGCTTTGGGGTTAGTCAGGACTGCTGAGAACTTCTCGGAATAGTTCCTTGGCTGTAACCGAAGACTGAAATCGAAGGATAAAATTTCCAACGGATGCCGGGTAGTCAGAACATTGGCTCGGGCTCGCCCTTTTAAGAAAATGATGGCAAACAAAATGCCCTTCTTTGGCCCTATTTCTAATTCATTAAAAAAAGAAAAAATACTATCTTCTTCGTGCCCCAACATAGCGTAGTCCACATTTATTGAGCTGGATAGAGGCTTAATTAGCATCCTTGATCCCGATAGTAATAAGTGACAGAAGATGGGAATGTGTAAATCCACAGGGAATACCTAATTCCAATATCAACTGGAAAAAAAAAATACCCCAAGGAAAAAAATATTTGAAAACAGCGTTTTATTTTTACAAAACTCTGAGCAGCAGAGCGCACACCCCAGGGATGTGGTTGATGGGAACATTTGGAGTGTTTAAATTGTATATGTAAACTGTTTTGTTTTGCACACTGGGGTGAATCACAGATAGAGGTCAGAGCGGTGAGAAAAGTTTGAGGCGGCATGCACCCTAAGCGGGAATAATCTCTTGGCTTTGACCTTGGGTTGCCAAACCCTAATCACTGAAAACAGCCAAGAAGCTCTACTTCATACAGATGCAGCATCTACTTCTCCAGAAAGTTCTCCCACTCGGGCCAGCACTTATGGCAAGATAATTAATAGTCCCCTGAGTTATAGATTCTGAGCTAAAGGTAACAGTACATAATAGAAGTCAAGGTCACCCATAATACAGTAGCTTCTATAACAAAGGGGATTATTACTGCAATTACCGTCCTGTTGGAAAGATTTTATAAGTTTTCATCATTTTAATTCTTAAATCTTCCTCTTGCCAGTGAAGTTTAAACTCTCCGATTTATGGGGGAGGAATAAAAGCCTTTCCCATACCTCCACAAAAGCTTTCTCTTCCAAGCATGCAAGGGGCTTCTAGCAGGGTCAAGAGACCGGGAATGGCGACCCTTTTTAGCAGCAAGGCCTTGAAAGACTCCTTACAGATCTAACTTGTCTTCCTGGCATTGTCCCTTCCGAGGCCGTATCAAGCAAAAATATGTTCACATCCCACGTGAGATGTTAAGTTTGGGGTGGTTTGTTTTTGGATTGTGTTGTTTTTTGTTTTTGTTTTTGTTTTGTTTTCTGTACATAATGGAAAAGAATTTTCTGGTTTTGTTTATCACATTATTGTTTATTTTCAGGTGATCATGTTCCTTGTCTCTTTTTGGAGCCAGTGACTTCTTTCCACACACACACCACCCCCTACCTTCCCCCCCGCCCCGACCCCTTGCCCAGTCCCAGCCATTTTTGAAGGGCCTTGAAAAGTTTGAGCTTCTGGCCCTTTGCCTGTTGTGTCCAAGGAAGGCAACGGCTCCATTTGCCAAATTCTAAACAGGAGCTGAACGCCGAGAGCACATTTCCCACCCAAACGAGTTAGTGTCTAAATTTGCTGCTGTCTGGAAAAACTCCAGTTCCTGTGGGTTAAACAGAAACAAAACAAAACACAACCTGTTTTAAAAGCTTCTTAAAAAAAAAAAAAAAAGGGCGGGGGCTTGGGTCTAAAAATTGTAACTAATTTAATAAGACATCCTGCCCGGAGTAGATCTGAAGCTACGTGTGCCATTTGGATGAGCCTTGGGGACAGTGTCCTCCTAGTGCTTCCCGAAATGGTTTCTAACTAATACAGCACTCATATCTATGACCCGGACGGTGTTGCTGTCTTTCTGCTCTGGACAAAAGAGCGAGCAGACACAATCATCTTTTGAGAATGATGGCATCGTCATTGTCTGCATAGCAGGACTGTAATTAAGCACCAGAAATAGGACAGCTGAGAATGGACAAAAGGAGGGGAAGGGAGGGACTGCGAAACAGCGTTGTGGGGCAAAGATAGTAGCTAAGGTCCAGTAGACACAGGAATGAGGTCATCCTGAGAAAGAGTGTGTGTCCAGATGGCAAAAATGTGAAGCAGGCCAGAGGAAGGGAGGCCCAGCAAGCTGCTTAGTGTTCTGGACTTGACTCACATGCCCCCTCCTCCAGGCAGACCTTGGGGATGTCTCCTGGAAGAAATTTTCATGTCTCAAAAGTTTACCAAGGGTCTGCTATGGACCAAGTATTGTTTTAGGTGTTGGGGGCCCTCACTGGAGACAAAGCAAGCCCCTTGCAGAAAGGACAGCAGTGGCCAAAGTCAGAGAGTGAGAATAGGACTGCTTGGCTCTTATTGTCTAAAGAAGGTCAGGGCACTGGAGCTGAAAATTCTGGAGAGGGGAGTCAGGGGACATAAGATATGTGGGCAGGACTTTACATTGTGGAGTCTGTGGGCCTCAGAAGAGGAGTCTGAATTTTAGCCCAAATTCCCAGGGCTGCTGTTGGAGGGTTTTACGCATGGGGCTTACATGCTCTTTCACTCGCATGGGGTTAAGTGTGCTCACAGGAGACCATCTTTCCAGGCTTCTCCCCTGCACCCCCAACTTATGTACAATGTAGGCCCATAGCAGCCGCCTCATCAGGGAGCACGCAGCAGAACAGCAGGGTTAGAACGCGGCCAAATGCACGCATAGATGGCTGATGCCAGCTGACTCCGGGTGCTACCCCCAGACCTCAGTTGCACTCAGCAGGTCGGGGCATGAAGGCAAATTAAACAACAGCTGACTCTGAAACTCAGCTCACCAGGAGGGTTTAAAAGGGACACCAACAAAACCTTCATTGTCTTTGATTTTTCTCATCTTGTGGCAGATGAAGCTACCTAAAACCGTACCTCCTTCTCGAAATCAGA
This sequence comes from Mustela nivalis, assembly GCF_964662115.1. Taxonomy (NCBI): domain Eukaryota; kingdom Metazoa; phylum Chordata; class Mammalia; order Carnivora; family Mustelidae; genus Mustela; species Mustela nivalis. The sequence continues at coordinate 27,899,421 of NC_139037.1, read as the reverse complement.
AGGTCTATAACGACTTATTTCATACACTCCCAGTCAGGACAGCCCTGTGGATTAAAGACAAACGTATGCATGAAAGGGACACACAGGTGTTCGTCGTATGATTGAGCAGATGAATGAATGGATTTCATAAATTGTGTCTTGGAAGGCTCCAAGGGTCTGGGGCCTGAAGAAAGAAAACTGGCGTATTTCATCTCCTACCAATCCCCCTGAGTTTTTGTTTGTTTTGGTTTTTTTGTTTTGTTTTGTTTTTAAGATTTTATTTATTTATTTGACAGACGGAGATCAGAAGTAGGCAGAGAAGCAAGCAGAGAGAGAGGGGGATGCAGGCTCCCTGCTGAGCAGAGAGCCGGATGTGGGGCTCAATCCCAGAACCCTGAGACCATGACCTGAGCCTAAGGCAGAGGCTTTAACTCACTGAGCCACCCAGGTGCCCCTTATTTTGCTTTTTAATAGATTCTCTTTGCTGAGTAGTGTCACTGAACATCAGAGCAGGAACTTTAACCCCAGTTGGAAACTCTGAGGCTCAGAGAGAAGAAGTGACTTGCCCAAGGTCACACAGCCAAAGTAGGGCTGGAATTCTACATGGTGCTTCCTTCATTACGCTCTGCTTCTTTCTTTAAGGATAAAGAGGAGCAGGGGAAGAAGGCTCAGAATTCATACCAAGTGAATGTTAGCTAATAAAGAAGGACCAGGATGACAGATAGAGATCTCGCCCTCTGTCCTCACAGGCCTGCTCTGTAGGCTCGCCCACAACAGGGCCTTTTGGCAGGGAAAGCCAGGCTCCTGGGTTTCCAGAGCACAGACTAGAAGATGGACATGGGCCTTGAGTGGGCACATCCTCTTAGTTTCCTCATCTGTAAAATGGGTATAGTTATGAGACCTTTCTCATAAGGTACTAGGTATAGTAAATTAATCAATGAAGAGTTTATCCCAATGTCCAGCATGTGATAAGTCCTCAATAAATAGAAGCCGTTGTCAACATTTTTGTTTTTTATGATAGGAAATACAGAAAAATACACACAAAAATATCACCCAGCATTCCAAATCTAGAGATAAGCTTAGTTAAGATTCTGGACATTATCCTTCCAATCTTTGTCCTAGATACACACACACGTATACACACATAAACATTTCCCATGCCTCCAAATTCTTCCAAAATATGATTTTTGTGGCTCTTTTAACCAATCTCTCAGTCCTGGAGATTTAAGTTTGTTAATTTTTTGCCACCGCAAATAAGGCTTCAGGGATTATGCATATACATAAAGCTTTATAACTGTGTCTGATAACTGCTTCAGGATAATTCCTAAGTGTCGACTTGCCAGGTCACAGGGCATGCCTATTTTTTAAGCTTTTTGCAGAAATTGCCAAAGCAGCCTCCAAAAGAGTTGGACCACCCCATACCCTTCTGAGCAGAATACGGGAGGAGTACAGGCTCCCATTTTCACCAGCCCGAGGCATTATTGCTTTCAATCCCTTTAGCTTTTAGATAGGCCCAAAACATTGCATCCTGTTGTCTTAAATCCCTTGATTGTTAGGAAGGTTCAATCTCCAACCACATTTGCTCATTAATGACCTGCCTGGTTAAGTCTCTTACTTTTTTTTTTCCCTCCTGGGGTATTTGTCTAGGTCAAACAAGCTTGGAAGAAGGTGATGTCTGTGTACCTGGGATGTTTTGTCCCTGTATTCACTGAAACCCCTTCCCTGTCTCGTGCTTGTTGTCTCGTAGTATTTTAATCAAAACATTAGAATAACACGAATTTGGAGCGAGGGTCAACCTTGCTCTGGCCCTCGGTCACTGGGGACTGGACGACCTCATTGCTGTGCTCCCCGACCCTGTCCCCAAAAGTGTTGTTCAGGTAGGGAAGAGGCCAGCCCAGTGGGTTTTCACTTTTATGACCATGGGAGCTCTTTTTACTTCTAGCACAGCCCTACGCAGTGCCCGGGCACCGCCCAGCTTTTGATAGCAGCATTCTTTGGAAAAATGCTGGTATCACCCCTTGGACTCAGTTCCTATCCTCATGAAATGCATTTAGCACCCAAAGTCTCTCGTGGGTCCCAGAGAAGGAATATTGTCTTCAAACAAAGTGAGGAGGGGGTGGGAAAAGGAAGAGTAGTTGGTGTTATGTTTTTTTTTCTTAAAGTAACCTAATTTAGGTGTAAAAATCAACTTTCTTTCTGAACAACGTGGCAACAACCCAAAAGCTGTGAATGATGGTGCTAACGCTGAGTTGTTGGTGAGGAAAAGCTTTTATCAGAAGCCCCGGGGGGAGAGTCTGGCTGTATCGTGCTCACAGAGGACCTTCCCAACCCGCACAGATAACCTGCCAAGGCTCTTCCCTAACTCTTCGAGAATCTTTTCTTTGTCACCATCAGTGACCCCTGAATAGGAGCTGCCCGTCTTCAGGTAGAATAATGGATGTTCATGCCCCCAGCTTCCCTTCTCCCTTTTTCTGGTAAACTGGACTCTTATTCTGGCAAACCCCATCCTGGGTTCATGGGTTTGGAGGGAAGGAAGTTGACTCCAACACCAGTTCCAGGGGTGGGGGGTTGAATCACACCCAACCAGTCAGAGTTCCATGATATTGTGGACTCCATTATTGGTACTGGGATGGGCATAGGATCCAGTTCAGTCCAGTGACGGTCAGACCCAGAACATTGCCCCAAGCCATGAGCAAAGCCCTCTCCTTGGCCAGGCTCAGAGCCGGGAAAGCCCAAGTCTGGAGCTGCAGGCGGCCATCTTGCCACTATGGCTACCCACAGAGAGAAGCCCAGGGGATGGATGAGGATAATGAGCCTGAGCCTTGAGGACATTTGTGGGCTCATAGATCAAGCCATACCTGAGACCCACTCTTGGAATGAGTCCATCAACTCCCTATTTTGGCATAAGCCCTGTTGAGCCAGGTTGCTGTCACTTACAACAGAAGGAGTCCTGATCTAATGCAATCTATGCCATCAGTAGCCTTGAACATCTGAATTATAGACACCCATTAGCAGTTCTGGGGTTCTCCGCTAAGGCAGGGTGGAGGGAGGTGGGGCAAGCAGGGCGTGGGGCAGTGAGCTCACAGAAAAGGGACTTAGAAAAACACATATGAGGAATAGTTGAAGAAACACAGAGGGGGACTCCAGGGAGATGTGACAGCCTGTTGTCATGGAAACCCCACCACATAGACCACTGGCTGAAGGATTTTTAGAGCTGGATTTTAACTCAGTAGGAGGAAAAGTTACCGAGACTCAGGGCTGTGAGGAGGTAATGCGTTCCCCTCCCCTGTGGGTGTGTAAGAGGAAAGTGTCTAACAGAATGTCATCTGGGAGACTCAAGCATCAGGTGCAGGTTGAACTAGATACCCTTGACATTCCTGCTAACCCTGAGCCACGATGAATCCGTTTCCAGGATGAAGAGGTTGGCGTTTGAATCAGGTCTTTCTCATTTGTGACCCAGCTTTTCCAGCAGAATAATTATGTTTATGAGGATAGAGTTGCTATGGAGACGATTAAAATGACAGAATCAATGCTTAAAGCAAAGAAACAGAGATACTGCCTTTAAGAGTATGGCCCCCACAGCCCCACCCCAAAGCCCTTACCTACTTCTCCTGTTACCCAGCACTCACACATGAACTGGGAGGCTCCTCGAATGGGAACTTAGCTCCCGAAGGCCCAGAGTTGCAGGCTACATAGAGCCGGGGCAGAGTGACCATCCTTGATGCCACCCCCGAGGTTTGCTTTGTGGGTATTAGAAGGCCCAGCTGGGGGTTCTGGCTGAGGACTCCTCTCAGTCAGTTCCCACTCAGTTCAGAGTCCTTGACTCTGGGGTCTGTCTCCCTCCTCCTCTCAACCCAAAATCACCCTTCCTTCTACAACATGGTCAGAGTCTGCTGCTTTCCCACACTCTCAACAGAAATGGCATTGCTGCGTCCTCTTGGCTTTTGTGATTTTTTGGAAATGTTATCAATCACCATCGTATTCATATGCATTCATATTTGGGGCATTATTTCAAGAATCATTTAATGTTAAAAGAAGTTTCCTCCAGTCGACAGTGTTTTGTTTTTCCATTTTGATGCTTTTAACATTGCATGGACATGTGTGCTTTGTTGTTGGTGGTGAAGTTAAAATTCATGGAAAACAATTTCCAAAATATGGATTAGCTGTTTATGGGCTCTTTCATTTTTTTGAAGGAATCTGTGTATTATGCCATGTCAACCATTCCCGAAGCACAGGTGTTTTTATGGCATTTTTGTAGGTCTCATGGAGCCATTGGGAGGCAGCTGTATTTTTACTGAACTTCCTTTAAAGCAAACATTAGAAGCTTTGTCCTTATCTCAATGGCTTTCATGCCTCCTTTTCCTGTTAGTGACTTCTCCCCTCTCCCTCCTTTGGGTAAATACTTACCATGCCTGGGACTCTGATGATCCATAATCCACCAAAATAAAATGTACAGATGTTTCTTTAAATGGGCCAGAATGGACACTTTTCACATGTCCCTCCTTGGAGTATTTTATGGTTGATTTTTATTTAGGGGGAAAGGATGTATGTATCATCCTTTTTGGCAACAAAACCGGAGTTCTCCCCCGTCTTTAAAAGCTATGGCCCTATAACCCAGCCACGAACACCTTGTGTAAGGGGACCTGGTTAATTGGGACACGTTTCTTAAAAAAAAAAAAAAAAAAAAAGACAAAGGGGCCCAAAATGCCAACAGCGTCCTCTCTGGCGTAGAAGAAATAAGGTAAATTTTTATTTTCATTTTTATGCTTTTCTTTGGCTTCTGGATGATTTATGGCAATCACGTGCTGGTTTCACACTAATTAATTAATATGTCACCACATGTTCTTAGGGAAAAAATTAAACATAGAAGTACAAGAATAAAAACATATAAGGTTGAAGTCTCCTTTGACCCACCTCCTTCCAATCCTCGTTCCCTTGGAAGAGGTAACCACTTTTACCAATCTGGTCTATATCCTTCCAGATCTTTCCTTTAGTAACACACACATACACACACACACACAAACACACGTGCATGTGCATACGTAGACATCCATGTATTTCTTTAAAAATCAAGGGAGAAAACAAACAATGGATTTGGTGGAAGTGTAGCCAGAGGTACTCAGGAACGTTAGAACAAGAAAGAGTCTTAAAGACTCCGCAGTCCACGTTGCTCATCGAACAGACGTGGCGCTGGGTTCCCGAGCGCCTTCCTTCCCATGAAACCGCGCTGTGATGTGAGCCACATTTTGATATGTGGGGCTTCAGATGAGCAAGCAGATGTGTAAATACTCGTCTCCCAGGCCTGAGTATGATTTTTAATAATCGAATATGGAGCTCGAGCCAACATTTTATTCAGGCACTAAATTTAAAAGTGGAGCCAAGAGACCTTAAAAAATTTATGATTCCACAAACGCAGGGAGTTTTCCCCCACGATCGCTATCTTAGAACTAAAAGCGTAAAACCGGCCCTGTGTGGCTTGGCTCTCTTTCCGGAGCTCCAGCTCAGGGGTGCTTCTGAGTCTCAAGTGAGCTGCCCAGGCTGGGGTCGCTCCAGAAGGGCAGGGGGCTGGTGCCCTGGGCCCTCTCCCACCCCCATCCCTGCCCCAGGCCCCGGAAGGCCCTGTTATCACCCTCCGCTCCCTCAGAGGGAGCGAGCGAGCCCCTGAGTGCCCTATGATAAAGATAGTGTTTCGACTTGAAAGAGTAATTGCTGACACATATTACTGTTTCCCCAGAGAAAATCAGTCCAGACAAATCCTCTACAAACCGAGGATAGCAAACTGGGCAGTTTATGATGGCAGCCTGCTTAGATGGCTTTTGGTCTCCCTTGTGAAGTTGTTCGGCTTCCTATGCAAGACCCTGTCCGGCCAACAATACCCCCAGTCCTTCCCGTCCTGTCAGGTCCATCACAGGGATCTGAACCTCCAAGCCTTGGGGACAGCTCTGCATTCCCCCCCCACCCCTTGGGGGTACCTAGGGGGCACAGAAAACCATTGCGTGGAAGGCGCCATTGACTGGGAGCTGGGGGATGGCCTTCTGCCCCAGAAAGAGGATCCCCATTGGACAGGTGCTGCTTTCATCAGAATCTGTGCTTTTGCCAGGCTTCCTTCATTCGCTCACACATCCGTTCAAAACGGACTTACAAGCACCTGTTATGTATCTTCACAAACACAAAGATATCGGGTAGTGATAAGCTCAAGAAAGAAATATAAAACAAGGCAGAAAGGATAGCAAAGGTAGGGCATGGATTTGTTCCCGTATCAGTGGGGGTCAGGGAGGGCCTCATGGCCTGGGTGGCTTTTGAACGGAGACCAGAAATGGGTAAGGATGTGCATCCTGCAGGTACCTGAGGTAACAACAGCTTGGACAGTGAGAACAGCAAGTGCAAAAGTCCTGAGGCAAGAAGAACAAAAAGGCAATGCTGGCTGAAGCAGAATGCACGAATGAGAGATTATGTGGGAGATGATGGAGATCATGCACAGCCTGTAGGCCCTTGAAAGGGTGTGACTTTTCCTCCAAGTAAGAGGAGAAGCCATTGGAGGGCTTTCAGCAGAAAAATGACAGGATCAGATTCAGATTTTTGACAGAATCATTCAGACTCCCAGTGTTAAAAAGACTATGACAAGATTGGAAGGAAGGAGACCAGGTAGGAGGCCATTGCTGTCATCTACCCAAGAGACAATGGTGGCTTGGACCAGGTTGGTCGCAGTGGGCAGAAGTCCTGACCTATGGAAGGTACAGTCGATAGGAATTTGGCTTCAGTGGCTGAGAAAATAAAGGTATTTTCTGAGATGGGGCAATTGCAGGAAGACCACCAACGGGTCCTGGGTTCAGAAATTTGATTTTGGACTTGGTAAGTTTGAGATGCCTTTTAGATACCCAAGGGGATCTATGAACCTGAAGTTCAAGGGAGAGGTCTCATCCAAAGGTATGTTTTAAGATGCGATTTACATCCATAAGCCTGGGTGAGTAGCCAGAAGGAGAACATCAACAAAGGCATGATTATGAACAGAGAAGACAAGGGAAGGGGAGAGAAGAGGAAAGGAGAGGAGAGGAGAGGAGGGGGAGAGGGGAGGGGAGGGGAGGGGAGGAGGAAGGAGTCCGAGAGAGGATGGAAGGAAAGAGGGAAAGAGCAGGGATGAGAGAGGGAGGGAAGGAATCGGAGTTCAGGGTTGCTGCACCGTTTAACAGTTGAGGGGCTAATGGAAGATCTCCAATGAAGAAAGCATTTCCGCGGACGGAGGGTGAGATCCAGGGAAGTGTGGTATCCTAGAGGCCAAGAAAAAAAATGGCTTCCTGAAAGTAAAGGATGATCAACTATGTCACACCCTGCAGAGGACTAGAGAAAGATGAGGTCTGAGACTTGGCCATGGGCTTCAACCTTTAATACCACCTTGAAAGGAGCTTTCTCGGTGGATATGAACCTGATTGGATTGGACTCAAAGAGAATAGGAAAAAGTACAAGTGAAGATGATGAGAAGAGATAATTTGATGAGTTTAGTGTGAACTCTGTAACATCAAGTCTTGGTATGGCCAAAAGGCCTCTCAATGCCACCATGGATTTCTATGGAAATGCAAGACCCAAGGCACTGCATTTCTGTGGGCCTACACTGGAGATTTTCCCAAGTGCCAATACTTTACTCAAGCATTTTTTAAAAAATAGAAACAGCATTTCTGTAAGGTAGGGCATCTCTACTGCCCTCTTGTCTTTTCTGTAGAAAAAAATCCTACCATGCAAATGAAACTAGCCATTTGGCTGCCTAGTGAATGGCTTTTTCCAGGCTCATTCTTCCTTGTTGGGGTTTGGAGGGGTCTGTAACTCTTGTTTAAAGTTTTAGAGACTTTTGAACAATCTAACTCCTTTCCAATAATGAAAGAAAAAAATACCTGGTCTTTAACAACCCATCTCTATAAAGAATCGTGATCCAGGGGCACCTGGGTGGCTCAGTCAGTTAAACTTCTGCCCTGGGCTCAGGTTATGGTCCTGAAGTTCAGGGATAGAGCCTTGCATTGGGCTCCCCACTCAGCAGGGAGTCTGCCTCTCCCTTTCCCTCTGCCCCCTCTCCATTCATTCATGAACGCTTGCTCTTTCTCTCTCTCACTCTTTCTCTGTCAAAAATTAATAAATAAATAATCTTGGAAAAAAAGAATCGTGGTTCAGGTGTAGTGCTTATAACTATCATCTGTTTAAGTGTTTAAAGGCTACAAAGTATTGTGTTTCCACATGCATCATCTTACTGGATCTTCCCAGCTGTGTGAGATGGCAGGAACAATTATTTCGTTTTACAGAGGAAGACACGGAAGGTTACAGAGATCAGAGACTTGTCCAAAGTTACTCAGAAGGTGGCCCTTCATGGAGCACGACTTCGGGCTCCAAACTCCAAGTGTCTCTCAAAGCCTCCCAGGGCATACCTGTTTGGGGATGAAGGGACAACAGCCCTGAGGTGAGGCAGACAGCCAGAGAATTTCTCACTGGATGTTTTCCCTGCACTGAGTAGATTTTTCCACTGATGGATTTCCAGTGATGGCAATGTGGCTTTCTCCGCCCAAATCTGTATCACGGGGTGACATTGGGTGAACATGGGAACCCTGCGGGCTCTCAAAAGCTCCCCACATTCTTAGCACTCCACCTGACCCTTATCTTTTACAAATGTTTCATGATGGTTGCCAAGACTTCCCACCAACCATTTGGACAATGAGTCAAATGACTAATTGGCAAACAATCTTTCCAGAGCCTTGATATACCTCGGCACTATTCTGATGGAAGTCTGCCAGGGCATGCAAAGTCCTAATGGTAATGGGTGCATGTTGTCTTTGACCTCACATCCAAAGTTCTCGGTTTGAGTATTATTAATGTGCAGACCTTGGATATGGATTTATTTTGATCAATGAGGAACAACCATTGTGGTATTGAAACAGGAGTAGACAGACGCCCACAGAGGAAGAGAAAGTTCAGAAACAAACTCAGATTTACATATTCATTCGTTTGATAAAGGAGGTATTTCCAATAAGTTAGGAAATTAATAATGGTTTAATGAAATTGTGCCAAGGAAATTGATTAACTATTTAGAAAATACAAGGTTAGCGCCTCACCTCACTTCCTGTGCTCAAATAAATTCCAGTCCAATTAAAGACATAAATGTAAAACTAAAACAAAGCAAGAAATAGACCAGATGATAAGGAGATTTTTATCTGACCTTGGACTGGGGATCTTTGTAAATATCCCTACAAGGAAGGGAGCTGTGTATGAAAATGTTAATGGTTTAACAACTTAGAATATCTTTCTGTTTTTATTAAAATAGAGCTCTACTCCCTGGGGCCTTCTCCCACTCTTCCTGCAGAAATCCCTTTCCACTCCTCTCTTCTGTCCCTGCGACCTTCCGGGATCCAAGGAGCATAGGGAGAAACCTATTCACTCATCTCGAGAAAGGGAACGCAGAGACCCAGAGAGGAAAAGCAGCTTACCACAGAACAAACAGCTTGAGAATAGTATAGAGCTAGACGGTCTGGGTTTGAACCTCACCTCTACCACTTACTCGCTGTGTGACCCTGGGCAAATCACCTTCCCTCTCTGAACTTCAATGTCCTCACCTGTAAGACAAGTGGAAATAATATTGTCATAGTGGTTTGTTATGAGGATTAAATGAGTTAACCAGCAACGGGCCAGGAGTTTGGGCCAACTCTTGAGAAGTGTTCAAAAAATGTTAAGTTCATTGTTAGGGTAGGGCTAGCCTTACCTTATCCTGGAGGACAGGACTTAGACCATACATGTCTTCAGAGTAGTAGGTGCCACTGAGGGCATCGAGCCCTCAACAAATATGTATTTTTTAAAAAAGATTTTATTTATTTATTTGACAGAGAGAGATCACAAGTAGGCAGAGAGGCAGGCAGAGAGAGAGGGGGAAGCGGGCTCCCCACTGAGCAGAGAGCACAATGTGGGGCTCGATCCCAGGATCCTGTGATCATGACCTGAGCCGAAGGCAGCTACTTAACCGAGCCACCCAGGTGCCCTAACAAATATATGTTTTAGATAGAAGCTGAGTAATTGTGCACAGTGCCATTCCTTTCAGATCTAGTCTTTCCTGTCAGCCTCACAACAGGGCGAATGGGACTGTACCCATTTCAAAGATGATAAGAGTGAGATGTGAAAGGCCTTGCCCACAGCCAGAGTTGGGACTAGACCCAAATATCCCAGTTTCTCCACCACAGTTTCACACTGAAACCTTCAACCTGTCCCCCCGCCCCAAAACGGACAATAGCCCTGGTATGCTTATTGACATCATCAAAAGCCTCCATTTATAGAGCTTCTCATACACCCAACCCAGCTCTAATGTTGTGCCTGTATCATCCTCCCCTGATCTTCAGAACAACCCTATGGCATAGACATTACTGTACACATTTTACACATAAGACAACCAAAGCCTACAAGGGTTAGGGGAGTAGCCCAAAGTCACACAAGGTATACAGAATGAAACTCCTCTTCAGTTGAAGACCCATGTGATGGCGAAACCCTGATTCTTTACCCCTCTACGAAACCAGGAGAGAAACAGGGAAGCATAAGGCTCAGATCTTGCCTTAGGGTCGTCTATAAACCTCCTCAGGGAGGTATCAGGGCTTCAAATAGGCAGCACCTGGATTCAGACCCAGGCTGTCTGATTGGGGTTCCCATATTGTCTTGCCAGTTGGTCTGAAAACAATACTAGTAAAATACTACATGATATTGAAATGCTTAAATACATTTAACACAGAAAGAAATCACTATGCGCTTACTAAAACAAAAGCCCCAGGCCACGCTACGTGGGGACCACAGAGATGGAGGCATTAAGAACACACCAGTGGACTCAGCCAGCTGAAGCTGGGCACTTCCTGTGTGCCAAGCACTCTTCTGAAGGCTCTGGTGACGTAAGACACGTCTTACCAAAGGTTTTGCCAAAAAACTTGGGGAGAAGAGACACAGGCAACTAGACAAATAGTAACTAAAGATGAAAGTTCTTATTCAGGGAAAGAGTTGTGGCATCCTGGTTCTAAGACGACAGACGGGTGGTCTCTGCCCTTCCAACACCCAAGACCTTTCTGAGGAGACAAGACACACCAATCGCCAAGAGGAGAGTTCAGAGACAAAGCTCAGTAGCGTTGACGACTCTAGGAAGGCAGCAAATGAATTGCCAAGGAAAGAATTTGAACAACACACGATTCTGGAAGGGTTAGCCAAACTTGCCTAGCTGGGGAGGTCTGGGGCGGGCTTTGAAGCCTGAGCTGGCAAAGCTGTGGCTGAGATCCATGGCGAGTTGTTATCTTCCCAAGTCTAAAATGAAAAAATAAAAGCAAATAAAAGGAAGTTGGCAAGATGCTGTCCCCTTTCCCTTCCTTCCCTTCCTCCCCTAGTCCCCATCTTGAACGTTGTCTACCCCTTCACATTGCCTGTTCCGGAGCTCCCTGTGTCTGACGGAAACGGAGGCAGAGAAACATTGTGAGGACATGTCGCCTTTGCCTTGCTTGCCCCTTCCCCAAATCACTCCTTGACCCCACTGTGAGGAGACAATATTGAAAATAGTCCAAAATAATCCCACTAAAAACATGAATCAAAAAGTCGCGGCTCCTGAACATGTTTTTAAAATTGCTTAGTTGCATGCAAGTCCCTTTAGTGCTCGGAGGACTTTAATAAAATTGATTTTCTGAGTATAGCCTTTTAGCAGCTACTGTATAAGCTTGAAATATGAACCCTTCATTGTTGAAAGTGTTTCATTTTTGCCCTGTTGCTAATGATGAAGGGAAAGTGTGGGTTTGGAATTCTCCATGGCTGACATTCTCATAATTAAATAGTGTTAATAATAAAGCTTTGCAGATTTTAAACAAACCGGCACGGAAGTGGCCCAGTTTGCCATATTTCATTTAGAGACCACAGCAATTAGCCCTTAATGAATAGTACACAGCGGCCTATGAGGGAGTTATTTCTACACGTCGTTTATTTGCCAAATCACAAAAGGCAACATTTTCATTCTGCTGATTGAAAATGATTCTCGGGATTTCTTCGGAAGGCCTCTTAAGTAATTGCTTTGTGAAACTTGGAAATAAATAAATAAAACTAAAGAGAAGAACATTAATTGCTTTTAATATCTGCAGTCTAATTTCGGCAAAGCTTAGCACACCAATAGCTCCCGCGTATCAAGCCATACAACAATAGAGCAAAAATAGAAGGCTCATCATGGATGGTATATTTAGAGCTGATATTTTTCTTTTATAATTTTAGGAGAGATTTGTTCCCAGGCACGTTGTTACTCCTCCCTGTGAACGGACACGGAGGAGGGGTTTATAAGAGGACTCGCGGGTGGGACGACTAGGAAGTCATTGCCGGAGGAAAATGACTACGCTTGTCCCAAAGGAGAGACAAGAGAAAGAGCTGTCCAACTGTCAAGGTTGTGAGCGACAAAGAAATTATGATCCTGTTATGGTCTTCCTCCAAGCTTTCCGGTTGAAGGATACATGATTTTTTTTTAAATGGGGCGGGTCCTAGAACAATTTTTATGCCCTTGAAAATATTACTTCTTTCTTACCTTTGGGGCTCAGTTTTCTTATTTTAGGAGGATAGGAAAGGTAGGACATATTGGGGTAGCTAAACAACGTCTAAAAGGTGCTGGATCAGACATTAGAGTCTCAGTTTCTGCATGGCATCTACTGAAACAGAGTTTCCAAGGAAAGGGTTAGGAATCCCACCCTTTGTGAAAAGCCTGGCAGACCACCCTGAGTGTCTGGTAAGTTTGGCCAGCAGGTGCTCAGGAATCTCTGGGCCCTTCCATTCCCCAGCTGTTACCAGACCGAGCGTTGGCCATGCTGCAGTGCATTGTGGGAGAGGGCAGGGGCTGCCTGTGTGGGGCTGCTTGAGGAAATCCCAGGTCCCAGCCTGAGAAAGCCCTTCCATCCAGTCTACAATGTCCCTACTGAGGACACAGGTGACCCTTCCATGTGACTCAGAATGAGCCAATGGTTATATTGAGGGAAACCACCAGGCCCAATAGGGAGTTGCTTCTGTCCACGTCCCACAGGAGCAGACCGAGACTTACATAACTTTCATGTCCCTGTAAATGCTCCACTTGACGGGAAACCCAGTAGATCCAGTCAGCCAACCCCCAGACACCACACCAGTTCTGGGCTCTATACTTACTTTCTTTGTTCCCTGTTCATTTTCTGTCTTCTCTTCCTGGTTCCCTATTCTTTACCCTATATACGCTTCCTGCTTTCTGTCCCACTGGGCGGTTCACTGGACTCTTGGGAGTGGAGACTGCCCACTTCATGACGTGTTCAAGTTTGTTTTTATCACCCAAATTGTCTTCTTTAATCATTCATAACAGTTACAAGGAACAGGATTAAGGAAAAGTAAGTTTTCACAAGGACCAGAGGGGAGGTCAGCTGAGAACGGGGGAGGCAGAGGCTCCCGGGGTGGGGGAGGGGGAGGAAGAGGTGTTCAGCAGAGTATGGTACAAAGACAACTGAGCAGGCTATTAGAATATCATGAGACAATTCGGGGCCACACTTTCCCTAGCCACAGAATGAAACGGGTGAACCAGACCCCCAGCACCCCTTCAGGTCCTGACATTACAGCTGGTAACACTTGGCAGCTCAGATAGTCCAGCCGAATTTCTCCTTGCACTGAGGGCCTAGGTAAAGAGCCTTGGTTTGGCCTTCTGGCAAATTCCAGATGAATGTAACAGAAGCAGGCCTAATCCGGGTGGTCAATGCTCAATGCACTTCCAGGTGTTTTAGGAATTAGATACAGTCTAAAAAACTAAGAAATAGGGTAGTTAGGGTATGGGTTCCCCCCCCCCTTCAATATCTTGATCTTTCTAAATAAAGAAAAGTTAAGAACAATTCAATATAAGTACCTGTCATCCAACACGAACCCTGCTTTTAAACATTTTCATCTTTTAATATCATTTTACCTCCTCCCACACCCAGGCCTCTTGCAAGCTCACTGGTAGGACCTGGTTCCTCTAACCCAGAGCATTATCACGGAGCGTCTTACCAGCATACAGCAGGAGCTCAATATGTGACAGGTGAACTTAATGACATCTTAGTCATTGATTTAATATTTCATTGTGCCTAATATTTTCCATGTATGTTGTCATTCAGTCTTTATCACCATCATTTGAAGTAGGTGGGTAGGTGTGAAATGGTATCTCATCGTGAGTTTAATTGGAGCTTTCGCCAAGAGGAGGGGTGTGGAACATCTTTCCATGTGCTTATTTGGGGTTTCTGTATCTTCTTTCGAGAAAGAGCTATTCAAGTCCTTTTCTCATTTTTGAATTGGTTACTTGGCTTTCTGTTTGGAATTGTGGGAATTCTTTATAACTCCTGGATATTAATTCCTTATTAGGCACATGATTGCAGTCCCATTCTGAGGGATGCCTGCCTGGTGATGGTGTCTTTTGATGAAAAGAAGCTTTTAAGTTTGATATTCCAATTTATTTATTTTTTTCTGCTACTGCCTGTGCTCTTGGTGTTATATTCAAGAAATTATGGCCTTTGTGATTCTGATGTAGCCAAATTTGGGAACTATGAACCTGAACCATAGTCTAAACTTTTTTTTAAAATAGTGTAAGCCTCCCCTCTTGCTTTTTTTTTTTTCCCCCAAACAAAAGTTCAAGTCAGAAAACCTAACTGTAAGAGAAAGAACTGCTCTGATGACTAGTTCTCCCCTAAATGAATAACTGATCCCTGGTCTACCAATGCCCCCCAATAATTATTCCTCAACAACCTCCACAGGTTTTAAAAGCATTGCTCTAGTGATCTAACCCCACACCTTTTTAAATGGGGACCCTGATCCAAGGGAAGGAAAAGGAGTTTCTAGAAGTGGATGGTCCCTCTGGTGTCTGTCCCTTAGTCCTCTGTCGGGAGGCAGCTGAGGGGATCTGTGGGGTCAGCCAGAGGCTGTGAGAGTACCTTGGTTCCCCACTGATCAAGATGACCAGTGGGTGTTAAGATCAGTAAAGAAGACAATTTTGTGCATAGGGTGAGGTTTGGAATAAAAGCACAAGGCTGAGGTGAAATAAGATAAGTTTTCTATCTTTTAAAGAAAATACCACTCAAGTTTAGCGGTGTAATTAATTAATTCACAAGTAGGTCCAGAGTGGGAGCGATCACCGAACAATGGCTAATGATAAAGAATAAACCCTAAGGTAAGTGATATTCAAGAAGATGAAACAGTTTTAGTTTGGAATCCTATTACAGTTCTATTTCAATATAAATAAGCTGACACCAGAAGCAAACGATTAACCCCAAAGCCGCCGGCTGTTCATTAGCCAAGGAATAATTTTACATTTCATTATTATTCATGCTGGCTAAATTTCCATTAAAACCAATTTAGTAAACTGGCCCGCTGATGGGCTTGAAATTAAAAAGGAGGTAGAGAAGGCAGGGAGGGGACAAAACAGAGGCCATCCTCTGAGCATCTAGGGATGGGAAACTCATGGGGGGGCAGATTGCCACTTTAATTAAAGATAATGTCTCAATTCACTTTCAAAATGAGTCTCCGGAAAGTGCCTGGGAAATTTTCCCTGGCCAGAGCGTCTGGCTCATTCACGGAGGGGCGATTTCTGTTGCCGGGATTTCTGATTGAAAGGAGGAATGGCCAGTTCATTCCCAGATCAGCTAGCTTCCCGGGTCTCTGGCTCTCTGCTGAGCCATCTCCAGCGGGGGAGAAAGGGCTCCGGAGCTCCTCAAAGAGCTCTCCCAGAGCCTGGGCAGGGAAGTCGCTGCTTCCTTCTCCGGGCCATTACGCAGGCTTAAGGGCTTTTATTTAACATATAAATGTGACCAAAATACCAAAGACCGGCTTAGCTCACACTTAGGGAGCATTCACTTTGGCCGAGCCCTGAACTAAGTACTTCCACGAATTAACTCATTTAATGCTTTTAATCTCTCTAATGAGGTAGATTCTATTATTGCTCCCATTTTACAAATGAGAAAGCTGAGACACAGGGGTGAGGAACGATGGCGTTCAGCCAAGATGGCACAGAGCTAGAGTTCAAGCCCGTGTCCTTTGACCCTAGATCTGGGTGCTTCACTGCTAGGCTCTACTGGGCAGATGAACGAAACAACTTTGTGTTTTGTGGGTACTCGGTCAACAGAATACAAGGTACGGAGTGAGTTGTTAGTGGGAGCAAATGGGCAAAGGTGCGTGGGGGACACTTAGGAGGGGATTTTGAAGGCCAGGCCAAGTGGTTTGAACGTGACTCTTTTTTGGGGGGGTGGGGGAGCTCCCCAGAGTGCAATGCCCAGTCCACTGGGAGTCTGCGGACAGAATTTTTTAAAAAATATTTAGCAGCTACATGGTTTTTTTTGTTGTTTTTTGTTTTTTGTTTTTTAAGATGGTAAGATATAAGGGACACCGGCGTGGCTCAGCAGGTTTAGCATCTGACTCTTGATCTCGGCTCAGGTCTCGATGCCAGCGTCTTGATTTCAAGCCCCGCATTGGGTTCTGTGCTGGGTGTGGCGCCTACTTTAAAAAAAAAAAAAAAAAAAAAAGGAAAAAAGGAAATAAATTTAGGTTGCCTATACAATTGAGTGAAAAAGACAATCCCTATTTAAGAAAAAAGGGCTAATTTGTTTAATGCGTCCCATGTACTCTTCCTATTTACCAGGCATTGTTCCAAGTGCTTTGCATTTTAACTTAATTCTTGCAACCGTATAAGGCAGGGACACTACAAATAGTATCAGGTTCATGACACTACAGATGAGGAAACCAAAGCGAACAGAGGTGAACTTATCCTAGGTCTCATAGCCCGCGAAGGGCAGAGCAGGGATTCGAACCCAGACGCTTGCAGACTCTGTGCTTTTCACAATTCTTCTCCGAGATTAAGAGTATAGGAGGACGGAATATAAAGATCGTGAAGGTGGCCGTCTGCTGATGGGCACCAGCTCCAGGTGATGGGCTCGGAAATGCAATCTTCCTGAGGACTGCTGGGAATGTCACTGAGAAGCTAGCTCACCTGGGGTAGGGGTGTGGAGGCAGGGGTGGGGGTCGCTGGAAGCAAACCTGTGGTTCTCAGCCAACAGGGCAGGATTTCCAGCACATTTCAAGGATCAGGTGTGTCCACATCAGAAACCAGCCCAGCTCTAGGAGCCCAAAATCGCTTTGGGGGAGGGGCGAGTGAGGCTTTTTCTTTTTTGTGCCTGGACTAGTATGTCACCCACTCCGGAAGCCAGAGCCTCTGCCCCACAACCCTTCCCTAAGACTGCAGAGCCCAGCTGCTCTGGAACGTAGCACAAGACAGAACAGGAGTCTGGTTTGGGGGGGCACCGAGGCAGCAAGTATTACGTACCCACAGGAGAAACAGCCATGCCGCCTCCCCTGGCCTAGGAGAGTTCTAGAAGTCTAGCCCATCCACGAGCCTTGGAGCAGGACGGGTGGTGGCCCTCTGCCTCCCATCAGTGGATAGTCCCTGTCCGCCGGAAACTCTGTGACTGGTGAGCTTCCTCCTTGGATCACCCTCACGAAGTCTCCCCACTACCACTTGGCCTTGCCTACTCTCACCTAAGCCGCGCTGAGTTAGAGGCTTGTCTCGTGCCCCTTCCCAGTCCTGCGTGGTCACTGGAGGCATCTGATGCCTGACCCAGAAGTGCCGGGTGGTCTCCGAGCCTGGCTCGGCCTCCACCTGCTCCTCCACCTGCTAACTCAATGGCCATAGGCAAGTCGTGTAAACAACGGTGCCCATTCTCTTCACTGGGAAAAGATACTGACAGACAGCAGGCCCACTCCATGGGGCTGTGTTATGAGGGTTACTGAGATAATGAATCTGAAAGATTTAACCCTATCCTGGGCACATATTAAATATGAGATAAATAATGACCACGACTGGTGTGATAATATTAATGCAAGGGTCAAGTGTGATGGCCAAGATCTGGGTTTTGGAAGCATGCAAGCCTCATTGACAAGTCTACCCCTCGTGCCTGGGCTGGGTCAAAGGACCCACCTTAACCTCCCAGACTTGACCCCTTCTTCCTTTTAATCAATCCACTTTCCCTCCGGGCCTGGACAAGCCCTCACTTCTTTACCTAATGGGAGAAGCAATTCTTTGCCCGAAGAGGGGGAGACATCCTTAGAAAGGCATCTAAAAGGCTGCCATTTACGGGGCAGAGAGAAGGCCACAGCTACTCTTTCAATGACACACGCACAAAAGCTCTTGTTGTGGACACAAATAAGAAAAGTTGAACCCTTCGCCCGGTGTAATTCACTTCATTTATTGACCGGGGTTCTCTCCCCCCAACCCCTGGTTCCTTTGCATTTGTCAGCGGTTCAGAGACCCCTGGCATTCAGCATGATTTGTAATGTAAATTATATAATTGTACTTTCACATATTTTAACATCAAATGAAATGATTGACTACAGAATAGGAGCTGTCTACAGGTGGGGGTCAATTACCATCTGAATAATCACAGAGCCACACATAGCATAGCTATGAATAGCATAGCTGCTGAGCGTGACATATTTTTATCTCTATGCATTTCAATGAAGTCAGGCCGGTACATAAAAGGTTATCACCTAGGAAACATATTTTCCTAAGCACAAGTTAAACATGCAAGTGAGATCAGCAAAGATATTCAATTTAGCCAGTCAACCCTAACCTATTAATATTTTAACAAAATCCAGTGAGGATAATTTTTTTCTTTGATCCCATTTCATGTGAACAGCCGGGAAAGGGAAGAAAAATTAAAAACAAAATAGTCAAGCATACAAAATGAGGTTATGCATTAAGTGGGCTATTTAATGTTTCTGGCATTTCATAGCCCAGGGGAAAGTGTGGATGGATTTAACAGTCAAGAGCTGTGTTCCCTTGGCCACAAAGTTCGAGAAACATAAAATAATCTATACTTCCGAGCTGACAAATCGTACCTGACACCCAGCTTCATCTCGCCGGGACTCCGGAGATCAGCATTAATCATATGTTACAGGGAGTAAAAAGAAAAGTAAATCACGCCAGGCTGAAAAGTGAGATAGAAGGTCTTCGGGCAAGGATTTTAATCAATAATATGTGGGATGATCACCAGAAGCTATTGTTTTAATCTTCCCCTATGAAAAGAAACGAATGCAAAACACAAAACTACCAAGAGCCAGCTCCGCTTGCTAGATGACTTCTAAGAACCAGAACCCAGCCGGCGGCTCCGCTTTTCTTTCTGACTCATGACACACACAAACCATTTCTCTTCAACGGGATCGAGTCAAGCCTGTGCCTTCAGTTGCCTGTTTCTGGAGACTCGGCTGTGGCCCGGGCCCTGGGCCGTGGCTTCTGGCTTGCTCTGTTTTCCTCGTGCTGTCAAGGTCCACTGGTTTTGCGTGATTGGCGTCCATTCATGCTTCTTCTAAGGGCACCTTCGTTGTCTACAAGTGGCTCCACCCTCCCTGGCTCTCAGCCCCCATGGTTTGGGTTGTGTTGGCTTCACCGCTGGCTCTAGGGAAAGACTTGTGTCCATCCCGACATCACAGCCGTGAACTGGTTCAGCCATGGGTGTGTGTGATTCATCAGAAACCCACAAATCACAGCCTGAGAGTCCTGGGTCATACTATGTTGGAAGAGGATACAGAGGCTAGAACCGTGTCCTCCCCACACCAAATCCACATGTTGAAGTCCTAACTCCACAAGATAACTCTACCCCCTCGGTCCCCAACTTCCACCCCCTCACTCCCATTAATTACTTAAAAGATTTTACTGAAGGGCCTGGTCCAGAAGGAGACTATCACCAGAAATAACGGCAGAGAACACAGGCTGAGTGTGGTTAGGCTGTGGGGAAGCCTGGCGAGGCCCAGACCCCAAACACCTCTCTTTCCTCTTCCCATCTTCCTGTCAGTTGTCCTTCCCCTCTTTGAAGCCCCAGACCCCTAACCTCCTTCTCCTTAGTTCAGAAGGGCAATACGAGCCTCAGTGAGGCCTGAAGGGCTCCACTTCTTCTGGGGTTTGCATAAATAAGGAAATAAATTAGATTTTCCCCCCTGTTAATCTGTTTTATGTCAATTTAATGAATAGACCAGCCAAAAGAACCTAGAAGGGTAGTGTAAAAACTTTTCTCCAGCACCAATCCTGGCAACACTTTGATCTCAGACTTCTAGTCTCCGAAACCGTGAAACCATCCTTTCTGTTGTTTGAGCCGCTCTGAGTGTTGTACCTTGTAACAGTGGCCCTACCAAATGAATCCAGAGGCCAGCTCTCTTTTATTCCCATGTATTGGGAACTTCAGAAAAATGAGGTTTGGCATGTGCTGGGGTCTGAATGTGTTCTCCGAAAATTCATCCATTAGAATCCTAATGTGCACAGATGGTGGCATTCGGAGGTGGGGCCTTTGGGAAGTACTTAAGAAACGTGGGTGGTGGCTTCATGAACAGGATTAGTTTCTTATAAAAGACGCTCTTGAGAGCTCCCATCAGTGGTGTGAGGACACAATGAGAAGTCTGCAATCTGGAAAACAGTGCTTGCCCTACCACGAGGGCACACTGATGCCAGACTTCCCACCTCCAGAATTGTGAGAAATGAATTTCTGTTGTTTATTAAACTCCTCGGTCTTGTTATAGCAACTCCAAGGGATGAGGACAGCTTGGCTGGCATTTATCTTGCCTGGCCATGGAACCAACCATTGGAAAAGCTGAGCCATTCTTACAGAGAGACCTACCTTAGGCAAATGTTGCCCAAGCCCCTGGATCCATCCATACCTGAAGTCCAACTCTGATTCTGTGGTTACATGAGCTGTTAAGCTCCCATTTTTATTTAAGCTGCTTAGAATTGAATTTTCCTCACCTACAACCAAAGAGCCCTAAATGATTTATGCTGGAAAGTGGTCAGTGTGATCTTAGGATGAATTAATAGATGTGAAATCTTTAGAACAAAGGACATAATCATGTTAATTAGACCACAGGAAGGTTGCATTATGTTTGAGGCATCATACTTCTGAGAGGGAGGCAGATAGATGCAACTGGGTGGTGAGAGAAATGGACAGTGACTCTCAGGAGGCCTAAGAGATGCTTGTCCTAGGGCAAGAAAAGAGATTTATAGAAAACATGATAGATGGCCTCAAATATCCACCATACTGGCAATTAAAGGAAAGATTGAGATTTATTCATGTGTCCCCTAGGATAGAACTGGGAAACTGCAGGAAGACAAATAAAATAGTGAATTTCCAATGCTTCCAGCTATCGGAAAAGGAGATGAGATACCCTGATAACAGTGAGTGTCCCATCACAGGAAGCATTCCAGCAGCAGAGGGGAATTCCGGCACCTGGTGGGTACCCATTGTATGGGAGGATTGGCTGGATGACCTTGAAGCCCTCCCAGCTTGGACTTTCAGTTCTATAATCCTTTCACCAAAACCCAAGTGAACTGGGACACGTTCTTCCCCATTTTGGACCTCAGTTTCCCCGTCTGTAAATAAGGAAGTTGACACCGGTAGTCTCTAAACATTCTTCTGATTGGGACATGCGATGATTTCAGGATTCTAAGTCACCTGTTTCCACCTCAGCTTCCATCCAGACCCTGGGAAAGTCCTGGGCTCACTCCAATCACAAAACGTCACACCACTAACCTTTGATTAAAGCAACAGCTGACTCGTCGATGTGGAATCGTTGGTGGCAGAATGCAAAGTAGGGATCATTTCACATTCTTTCCCCCATGCTGTAATTAAATTACCCACTCTACAGCTGAGAACTGAGGGATAGATTGTTGTGTTTTTTTTTCTACGTGGCCCGTATTAAGCACACTGAACACTTGAAATCAATGGGCCAGTTAAGCCACAGACTGGCTTGGGAAGATTCTGGAGCTGAGGAGCAGGCAGTGGGACATTCAACTGATCTCATGGCCCAAGGTTGCTACCTTCATTTCTATTGTTAACTTTTTGCAGCCCCTGCCCAGATTGCCAGACACCCAATTGCCAACCCAGCCCAACCTTTGGGTTTGAAATTGCAAAAGAGCCTGGAAATGTAAGAGAAAACATTCTTCCTAGTTTGGCCCAGCATGGATGTGGGCTGAGCCAACAGGGAAAAGTAATGTCTGTTTATCATCAAGAAAGAAATCAAGAGCTGATTACGGGACAGTTCCGTCCGCTGCACTAGAGAAGAAGTCTTGAGGCAGCTCAGTGTGTCAAATCTTAGCCATTTTGAAGAGACCCCGTGTTGTTTCCCCATGATTTTAACATCTGCTTATCACCTTGGTCGAATTATGCTCTCCCTTGATGCTGAATTATTTTTTGAGTCAATAATCTTTTCTTTGAACAGACTATTTCAACCAACCCCCCAACCCACATGAGCAAGAGTGTGATCCGTTAAGACCATCTACAGAGGGGCGCCTGGGTGGCTCAGTGGGTTGAGGCCTCTGCTTTCAGCTCAGGTCATGATCCCGGGGTCCTGGGATCGAGCCCCGCATCGGGCTCTTTGCTCAGCGGGGAGCCTGCTTCCTCCTCTCTCTCTGCTGGCCTCTCTGCCTACTTGTGATTTCTGTCTGTCAAATAAATATATAAAATCTTTAAAAAAAAAAAAAAAGACCATCTACAGAGTTGCCATTATTTTGAGAGCTTTGCCTACTTCTGTTAAGTGAACCCATTTCTCAGGCTGGAAAAGGGTTCTTGGACACTGAGAAAGTCACAGTGTTTTGTTTTGTTTTCTCAGTAAAGATTCATTCATCATGAAAATGGACCTTACAATCTCAAATTCTGAGGCTCTTTCACCTTAAAAGTCTCCCAACAGAGGGCTTACGCACCAAAACACACACGAGGACTGGAATCCAAGCCCCTGAGGGCCTACAGCCTCAACAGGAGTCTTTCCTGCCTGCATCCAGGGTCTTGAGCACGTGTCCGCCTGAGGTCACTGGCAACTCCCCACACACCTGTCGGAGAAGGAAGCCGCAATTACTATTCTCAGCTTCCAGTGGGATGGGGGGATGGGGGGATGGAGCCTGAGATTCAGAGAAGGCAAGTGTCTTATCCAAGGCCACAGAGCTGATAATGCAGGGTCAGGGTTGGAATCTCCATGTCCTGATTTGATTTCCACCAGACTGGGAGCTTCTAAGTATCATTGAGAGCAACCCGTATTTTAAAAGCATGCACTCCTGACTTTTTAAACGTTTCTTAAAGATTTTATTTATTTATTTATTTGACAGAGAGAGATCACAAGTAGGCAGACAGGCAGGCAGAGAGAGAGGAGGAAGTGGGCTCCCCACTGAGCAGAGAGCCCAATGCGGGGCTCCATCCCAGGGCCCTGGGATCATGACCTGAGCCAAAGGCAGAGGCTTAACCCACTGAGCCACCCAGGCACCTTGCATTCCTAACTTTTTAGAAACCTGTTTGCTGGGGTGCCTGGGTGGTTCAGTTGGTGAAGCGTCTGCCTTCAGCTCAGGGCATGATTTCGGGTCCTGGGATTGAGCCCTGCATCAGGCTCTCTGCTTCTCCCTCTCCCTCTGCCTCTCCTCCTGCTCATGCTCTCACTCTCTCTCTCTCTCTCAAACAAATAAATAAAATCAGGAAGGAAGGAAGGAAAACCTTTTGCCAATTCCTTAAAACAGTGTTTCTTGGAGTAGGGTCCCGGACCAGCAGCACAGACATCACCTGGGGAACTTGCCAGAAATGCAAATTTCTTGGGTCCTATCCTAGACCTTCTGAACCCAAATCTGGAGAGGGCAGGGGATCCAGAAACCTGTGTTCTCAAGCCCTCCAGGTGCTTCCGAAGCACTCTCAACTTTCAGAGCCTCAACCTTAGAAGGCAGGGGAGACTTGTGAGTTTACTTGAAGGGCTTCTTTGAAATACAGGCACCAAAAAATGTAAACTCATCCCCTCTGAATTCCATTTGGTGGAGGCCAGAGCCCAAAGCCCCGAAAATCTTGTTATGGTTCAGAGCTGCCTTCGTTGGCTCTGAGAACACAGGAATAAAGATTCAATCCCACTCAGATGTAGGGCTGGCCCCAGGTTCTTTGCCGGTCACTCACCAGCGGTGTGGACTGGAGCCCAGCTCAGCCGTGAGGCTGATTGTGGTTTGGGACGGGACAACCAGTTACTCTAATCCTGTAGTCTTCGGGAAACAAAGAGCCAAAGTCTCCTGGATGTCTGGGGTAAGAGGAGGAGACCCGAGGGGTTCCGGTTTCATCCGTATTATGCCAGACGGACTATGAATGGGTCTGTATGTTCCTGGGACTCCCCAAGCTTGCTCCCTTTTGGATTTAAGTGTTCTGCTGAGGGACACATTAATATGCAAGGAAAGCAAACATCCCCAGAAAGATGGAAAGGACAAAGAGGCAGTGATTACTGGTTGGTTATTTTCCCCACGCTCAGATGGACTCCAAGACCCACCGAAAAGCAGGCTTGCTTCAGAGCAGTGGGGCGGACTCAGTGTCCAAGCATACAAGACTTTCCAGAACCACGGTTCTGCATGCAAAAGCTACTCACAGGGCCTGCTGTCACCAATGATGCCAGGAGAAGAGACAGTTAATACGAAGAAAATCACAGTGTCTCCCAAAGACAGGACAGTTTCGAACAAAGATGCAAGTTGCGCCCAATGATATAAACCAAGGATCTTTGCATACAGGTGGTTCTCGGGCTGAAGTTGGCCTGCAGGAGCATTTAGTTTCATCCACACTTGGTCCAGTCCAATGGCTTCATCTTAAAAGTGAATTCGTTGCCTCCATGTTATACAAAAATTCTAGATTGTTCCAGTCTTGAAAAACACCTGAAAATCTAGTCACACTGGATCCCCTTCACCATGTGACAGTGACCTCCCAGTCCCAGGTATGGCCAGCTGCCTTTTTTTATGTGACTCACCGGACCCCAGCAAACATTTGAGCTTGCCAGCCCTAATTTTTTTTTCTAAAATTTTATTCATTTGACAGAGAGAGAGAGAGAGAGATCACAAGCAGGCAGAGAGGCAGGCAGAGAGAGAGAGAGAGGGAAGCAGGCTTCCCGCTGAGCAGAGAGCCTGATGCAGGGATCCATCCCAGGACCCCGGGATCATGACCTGAGCCGGAGGCAGAGGCTTTAACCCACTGAACCACCCAGGCGCCTCTGCCAGCCCTAATTTAAGCAAACTCTGAGTTTCTGCTGTATAGTGCTGAAACCCAAACTGGTTCAGTTCCAGACTATAGCAGGACTGTTGTCTCCTGGCACTTGCTTTCCAGTGAGTGATCGGCAATGAGACATCGACAATAAAATTGGGATCTTTAGAAGCCAAGTCATGTAGAAATTTAAAATCAATGACCCAATGAGTGTTCACATCCTCTGCCAATAAAATCAAATGAAAAATATCATCATCTATAAAATGCTGGTTATTAAGAAAGGCTAGCCAAATTACCTAAGAGTGTTCCTACCATTTAGGGGTTTATTACCAGCCTCCCTATTGGACGAGAAGCCCCATGAGGGCGGGGATTTTGTTTTGATCATTGCTGGATGCCCAGTGCCTGAAACAATGCATGATACACTGTGGGCACTTAGCAAAGATTTGTCGGGCAAACGAACAGTAGGATTTATGGACATTTTACTGATGCTAGGCTTCATTCTGTGCATGTTACGAGGATCAAGACCTCAGAGGTGCTCTTAAGCAAATAAAGAAATGGAGACAGACGGTACCAATGTGCCACTGTTGCCAACGTGGGTCAAGGATGCAACGCAATGAAGGGGCAGGTGTCCCACATCTCATCTCCAGCCACTGGGCTATCCTGCTTCTTCCCTACACTCAAACTGTGGCTCCATTTCTTGGGCAGGAACTAATAAGCTAAGGTTCCCCCAGCCAGTCCAGGCCTTTGAATCTCCTTCCAGAGCAAAGTAGCTACTCACTAAAAGCGTGCTGGGTTTGAGTCATTAAAATTATGGTTTCTCTAAAAATGAGAACAGAAGGGCTATAACAGGACCCTGTAATCAAATGAAAAAAAAATCAAATGAAATTATGATGTTAGGGCGCCTGGGTGGTTCAGTGGGTTAAGCTTCTGCCTACAGCTCAGGTCATGATCCCAGGGTCCTGGGATTGAGCCCCGAATCGGGCTCTCTGCTCAGCAGGGAGCCTACTTCCTCCTATATCTCTCTCTGCCTGCCTCTCTGTCTACTTGTGCTCTCTGTCAAATAAATAAATAAAATCTTAAAAAAAAATTATGACATTAAAGACACTCCTGGGGCTCTGCTTCTATTTTTGTGTCTTCTTTAAGTCAGTCACTCTGTCTTTATAAGTTTCTGTTTTCCCATCTATAAAAATTGGGAGCATACTTTACTCCTACATCCTTTCCCTGGGAACATTTGAAGGGCAAGATGTGATGGAGGAAAATTTAAAACGTGTAAATATTTATAATCACACAACTCCGATGAGTTTAAAACACTGCTTGCAATTCGTTGTTTCATTTTCTGCCCCTCCCCCCCCCTTGCCATCAAGAGCTCTCTTAGCAGGACAAGGATCCTTAGCTCCAGCCAAATGGGGAAAGTGAGACCTGCAAGCATTGCCTCACCCGCCAAAAATCACAAAGTCTGCCAAGGGTAGATCTAGAACCCAGACTTTTCCTCTAGGCCAAGTGTAGTAGCTGAACAAAGACTAGAGGAAAATGGCTTATTGTTGCAGACAGGCTCTGCGAAGTCTGGGCAGGGAGAGGGGGTGGCTCAGATAGTCGGACAGTAAACCCCACAAGGAAGAGGACACAGCAGGGATTCCAGAGCTGTGACAGACCGTGAGCAAGATAAGAAAGGAAAGCAGAGGCTCCCAGGTAAAGGGCATTTGCCAGGTGCTTCAAAGAACATTCCAGAAATGGTTAAATGGGAAGTCTAGAGCAGAGTTGCTGACAGATATAAAAAGGGATGGGTGGGCTGAGACACAGAAGTCTTGGGAGGTTTTCTCAGCAGGAAGAATTTGGGTACCGGTGGTAGCCAGTCCTGAATTCAAATCCTGCAGCTGCTTCTTTCTGTTTCCAAACAAGCCTCCCCTTTTCCTCACCAGTCTGGCTGATATGAGGTCGGAAAGAGAGAAGGTCTGCAAGCTTCCAGAGCCTGGCACTCAACAGACAAGAGCTCCTTCTCTGATCCTCCCGAGGCTGGCTGGACAGGAGGCGAGGAGAGACAGGCAGGGGAGATGAGAGGCTCTCAGATGCCAGGCTGGGACTTCATTAGGGATGTGAGACCCAGCGCCATTTCCCCCTCAAGCTCCTGCTGCAGGCAGAACGCATCTCAATCCGGCAGCGCGGGGGGCTGCGTGGGCTCAGGTGTGGGTTTTCACCGCAGTGTCGATTTTATACAAAGAGCTCTCTCTGCCGTCAGACTTGCACCGGTTCCGTAACTGGGGAGACACGGCTGATTGTTTCCTCCTTCACATCATCTTTCAAGTGTGTCTTTGAGGCTGCTCTTCCTGGATTGTTCAGGGGAGTCGTGTGGAAATAGATAATCACCTCCCTGCTCCGTGCTGACCGGCTTTACCCTTTCCAGAGCTTTGCCGCCTCTGTGAACCCCGCCAAGCCTCCTCCAGAATCATCTTAACCTGGGAAGGCTGGCTTTCCTGTTATTATTATTTTTTGAGAGCACTTGAGTCTAAGGAAGCAGATTCATTCAAGGGGAAACAGGCAGCTGCTCACCATTAGCAGGAAGGAGATAAATAATTGCTTTTTAATACATTATTTATTGCTCGTTCCATTCTCACATCTTTCTTGCGGAGCTCGGAAACCCAGCCGTGCTGAAGGAGGCTTATTTGCCCGCCGCTGTATAAATGTAGACAATAAAAGTGTGTTGATACTGGCGGCAAAGGCTGGGGTTCATTGAGAAATTTTTGTCCTGCTGTACCGGTTTTCCATAACGCTCTGATTTGAACCTTTTTTTTTTTTTTTTCCTTGTGTCAAGTCATTTCACAGGTGGTGGGAAATAACTTCTTTCTGGGCTCAAGCCCAGCTCTTGATTACACAGCCTTTCCGTTCTAGTGTGTCTGAGGGATGTGTGAGGAACATGGGGAAGTGTGTCTCACCATCCACCGAGGGTTTGTGAATTTGCTGGGGTCATGTTGGGATTTCTGGGGGGAAATGCAAATTTTACTCAAGGTCCCATGAGCACAGGGCAGGAAGGAAATTCACCAGGAGACCTGAAGCAGTGTTGTACCCACATGCCGTCATTTTTCAAAGCACTCAGCTCTTTATTTGATTTTTCACAACCCTGACGGGGCAAGATAGTGGCTGTCCCCATTTCACAGATGAGAAAAACCAAGGTTGAATGTCTCAGACCAAGCATCCCATGCTTACAAATTCCTAGGTCTTTTCCTGTTTACTGGGGCTGCTGGCTCAGAGATATCACCGGGTCCTACGGGCATGGCCACCATCCGCAGAATTGTACGTGCAGTGGCTGAAAGTGTCCCAAGTGGGTAAAGTTGAAAGGCCAATTGAAAGTCGCCTTACACAGCAGTCACAAACTGGACACAGGCAGGAACAAATATTGGCCCCGGGCTTTTTGGACCCACAGTGCTTTGTTTGGTTTTATAACCGTGTAAGTCTGTTGCAAATACTTCTGCCTCAGAAGAGTTTATATGAACATGTGAATTTCTGTTTCTCTTGAGAAGTCAGGTCTGGCCACACTGATGCCCCCCCCACCCTTCATGGGTCATGGCCCCCATTGAGCTGACCGAGTGACCGCTGTCCCTTTACATAGACTTGAACACTCTAGTTCACCAACATCCCAGCTGCTCCCTGATGTCTTATACTCAGCCCATTTCGGTCCGTGAGGTTGCCTAGCTGGTTCGGCAAGCATTTAAAATATTCCAGAATTTAATTTAATGTATTGATTTAATCATGCCTGTGGGGAAGACTTCACGGGCGTACCAAGGGAATAAATATACCATGAAAAGGAAACCTCCCTTCCACTTGGTCCTGGAGGTTCCCAGGACAACCACTGCTACTAGATCCCCTGTGTCTCTTTCTAGAGAGGCCATATGCATCTGCAAGCACGTTATAGCATCACCTTTTTTAAAAACACAAATGCACACAACATTCGCCATTTGATGCAACTGTATTTTTGGTGTATTTTCACTATCGTACCTTATCTACAGAGAGATCTGTCTTGTTCTTTCCAAAGTCTGCATAATATTCCTTTGTGTGGATGCACTGAAATTTACGTAACCAGTTGTATACTGATGGTCATTTAGGTTGCTTGCAATCAATCACACATGGTGCTAAAGTGAATATCTTTGCGCCTGCTTCTCTGGGCAAGCGTGAGTGCATCTGGAGAAAGGTTCCTAGAGCTGGAACTGCTGCATCAGAGAATGTGACTTTAAAATTGCAATATTGTCGGGGCGCCTGGGTTGCTCAGTTGGTTGGACATCTGTCTTTGACTCAGGTCATGATCCCAGGGTTCTGGGACTGAGCTCTACATCCAGCTCCCTGCTCAGCAGGGAGTCTGCTTCTCCCTGTCACTCTGCCTCTCCTCCCTGCTTATGGTCTCTCTCTCTCTCTTTCTATCTCTATCTCTGTCTGTCTGTCTCAAATAAATAAATAAAATCTTTAAAAAACTAAGTAAAAATAAAACCGTGACATGGTCACATGACCCTTTAAGAAGGGGTGCTATTGACACCCCCATGTGACGGCATGTGGGTACAACACTGCTGACACCCCCAATAAGAATGCCTCCTAAGTCTAGGGGCTCTTATTCCACCATTTGATGGGTGAGCGAACAGAGGCCCCGAGAGGGGAAGCAACATCACTGATAAATAGCACAGCCCAGACTTGAAATGACCCAGGACCCATGATGCTGTTCGCTGCCTCCCTCCGCTGGGCCCCAGCTGTTCTGCTGTTCCTGTCTGCTCCCCCTCTACATAGAAAACTAAAACAAGGGGCCCTGGGATTAGCTCTGGGGTTTGGCAACTAGACCCAGGCCAGCTCTGGGGGAGCAGATGTTCCGCTAACAAACACTTCCATCGTGACTGGCGCACGCTGCCACCTTGGTGGGTTTTCACAGCAGCCAAGGCCAAAGCGTAAATGGACCATGGAAGCTGAATTACCAGCCCAGCCCTCAGTGGTTTTTAAATTATAGATTTTTAAACAAAGCTAAATATAGAGCAATTAAGAAATGGCTCCACGTTCTACCCCAAAAAACAAAACAGCTGAACTAGAGCTAACACAGCCCATGCATATGCATGTGAAATCGGAGATGAACTGAGCTTGCTGCTTAGAGGAAAATCCAAGCCCCTTCCCTCGGTTTCTCTGGTTTAGCCACACATACCTGCCCCAGGGCCTTTGTACACGCTGTTCCCACTACCTGCTAGGACCCCTCTCTTCTCCATTCTTCTCTTAGCTGACTCCTTCTCTTTTTTTCCAATACAGACCTCAGGTTTTCTATCTCTCTCAATTCCTAGCCCAGACTCGTTTATCCTTTCTTGTGGCTTTTAGGACAACTGACCGTTTTTTCACTTATTTGCTTTCTCTTTTTTCCTTTGGTCTGATTCCCCCCACTAGAGCCCAAAGTCTCTGTTTCTTTCTCTGTACCACTATAATAATAGTTCCACTCTGCCTGTTACTTGGAGGACAGTTGAGAGCCTGAAGGCCAACCCACACATGGAGATCTCTTCTCCTTTGAACTCAGTAGGACTTCTAGTCTGTGGCCGGAAATTTAAATCTGCATTTTATACTATGGCAATTCTCTAAGCACACAGCTCTACCACAGAAAGCATATAACACAATGTCAGGTGGGATGGGGAGAAACTTCAACCACCTTTTTAATGGCACCTGCCTTCCACTGCCACCCTGCTCTAACGCGCGTAATTCCTGTCTTCTCACTGATAGTCCTACCTACCTAACTTGCTTCTTCTAGTCTCTTTTATACTCTGGAGCCAGAGGGGTCCTGTTAAAGAAGCCTGATTATGTTACCCCTCTGCTCAGGACTTTCCATGGCTCCCATCTTCCTCAGAGGAAAATCCCAAGTCTTGACCATGACGTAAGTGACCTGCACAAGCAGCCCCATCCCATGTCCCCCACCTCCTGGATGTCACCTACTGTTCTATGCCCCTCCACCCCGGGTTCACCCATCTCTAAGCACATTGATATCTTCAAATATGCCACACGCTCTTGTCTCAGTATCAGTGCATCTTTTGTTCATGAGCCTGGAAGCTTCTCTGCCACATGTTTTGCATGGTTTGTATTCTTAGCTCCTACAAGTCTTCAGTTAACTGTCAGCTTTTTGCACAGGCTTCCCCAACCGCCTCAGTTAAAATGGCTGCCAACCCATCTCCCCATCCCTGTCTCTTTTGTCGACTTCCTTTTTCTCCAACACACTGACCCCCTCCCTGTGTCCCATCGATCTTCCTTATTTCTCTCCCACGTGGTCTGTCTCCCTTACCGGAAGTAAGCTCCAAGAAGACAGGACATTTTTGTTTTGTTCACAGCTATATTACTCATGCCTTGAACAGTACATTTGTAGGAGTGCAATCATTCTCATCAGATGAAAGAATGATTCTGGGTTACTGAGGGTGAGCAACAGAAACAGACTCTGGGTGGCAGAAGCAGGAGCTGCTCGTTTCCTGGTAGGTTGGGGAAGCCCCAGCCAGGGCCACAACCAGCAGGAATCCAGCAATCTCAGGAGAGCCGGGCTGCAGAATCATAGCTGAGCTGATGGAACAGCTAGCACCACTGCTACTTGTGACAAATGACCTCTCGATTTGCAGCCACCTGCCCACATTTCAGGGTCCAGGGAGCGATGCCTGACCGCTTGTGACTGCCGCCATCGTGGTCTGGGTTTGGGAAGGCGGACTCGGCCATTGCAGCCTCCACAAATGACTCCTTTCCTGAAAAGGGAGATTGTGATGCTTTAAGAAGGGAAAAACTCGGATGCTGGGCAGAAAAATAAATTAATTAATTAATAATAACAAGATAACAATAATAAATAGTTCCTTTCTCTAGAGCAAGTATGGTTGTCAAGAATGCGATCTCCGCACTAAAAGTTGAGGGAAAAGAAAAAGAAAATCCCCAAATGGGTAAATCTATTTTGTTACTCTCAACCAAAGGTGTTCAAATGATCTTCAGGCATGTGAAAAGATGCTCAATTGAACTTAACATAATAGAAACGCTAATTAGAACCAGACCTGAGACACTCTCTCTCACCCATCACATTGGCAAAAACCCAAAAACTTATCAACACACTTTGCTGGAGATGCTGCAGGGAAACAGGTAAATTCACGGATGGCTGGCAGGTGTGCTAGAAGGCATGCCTCCCATGGAGGGCATTTGGCAGCACCTCGGAAAACTGTGTATGCCTCCACCCTGTGTCACAGCCATCCCACAAACTGGAATTTACTGAGAAAATACACTTCCACAAATAAAAATCACATATGGAAGAGGTTATTCACTGTGACATTTTTTTGTTACAGTAAAATATTGAAAACAACCTAAGTGCCCATCCATAGAAGACTGGCTGAATAAATTATCCTAGAACCATACAACTGAGTACTATGCAACCACAAAAACGAATACAGAGTGACTTCCTGCAAGTGTTAAGTCACAAAGCAAGGTACAAACAGATGTCTGTAGAACCTCAAGGAGGGTATGCTAAGTGAAATAAGCCAGTCATAAAAAGAGAGATGCTGTGTGATTCCACTACCTAAAGCAGGCAAATTCATAGAAACGAAGTACGGTGGTGACCAGGGGCTGGAAGGAGAGGGGAGTAGAGTTGTTGTTCAATGGCTATAGAGTTTTAGTTTGGCAGGATGGAAGGTTCGAGAGCTCTGTCACACGACAGGACTGAGCCCTTAAGATGGTTAAATGATAAGTTTATGTAATGTATTTTTTACCATAATTTTCTAAAATGTTTAACTATACATAGTATGCCTTTGTGTAACAAACATGAGGAAAGAGGAACATATAGAGTATTTGTGTCTTTTTCTAAAAGGAAAGATAAACCAGAAATGAATGAAAACATTTTCCTGGGGCAGGTAAGCTGAGAAGGGGAAGGAAGGAGATGGGATGGAGACTTGCCTTTATATATCCTCTTCACAAAAAGGCTCCAGCACTTGAAACTTATGAATGTTTTAAAAGAATAAAATAAATTTAGAAGGATCTAGAAGGCAAATCCTAACTTTGAACTCAAACAGAAATGGATGCACTAGGCTGTATACCATAGTGATAGTATAACCGTACACACACACACACACACACACACACGAAGTAATTCTGGCAACTTTTGAACATAATATTCTGACTGTCCATCTCTAGTGGGATATATATGGTCTGGGATCCAAAAAAGAATGAAGAAAACGTCACCTGCTTTGGAGGGCTTTCTGTCCATAGGGGTACAATGTAACAATTCTGAACCTATTTTGTAGGCTTGTATAGCAGGCTGGGCTGAATGAGTTAGGTATCATTATCTAATGTATCATTATCATTGGGACCCAATGTCCTCAAGGTGAGAAGTGGGAATGGGGGAGGGAGAAGAAAGCCCTGTTGAGTTTTGAGTGAAATGGAAGGCATTCTATAAACTCGGGAATTGTCCTGTGGAACAGAAATGACATGACATCAAAACTGATTGGAACTATTCTCCCTAAATAGGGCTCCCAGAAGAAGCATCCCATGGGCTCCTACTACTTGAACTTCCAGAACAGTCCCTGGTCCTTTCAGTGTGGCTTTTCCTTGATTCTTGGGGCTACTTCATGAAGGTTCATTGTATGTGTTAACTCGGCTAGCCTATAGTCCCCAGGCATTTAATCAAATCTGGATGTCACAGTGAAGGTTTTCTGTAGAAGTGATTAAAGCCCCTAATCAGTTGACTTTAAGTAAGAGAGCTTATTCTAGGTCACCTGGGTGGTCTGACCCAATCAGGTGAAAGGCCTTAAAAACAGAATGGAGGATTTCCACAAGAGAATAAATTCTGCCCATGGACACAGCTAGAGTCCGTGCCTCAGAATGCCAGCCTGCCTTCCCGACAGCCTGGCCCTCAGATTTAGGCCTTCCCTAGCCAGTCCCACTGGCATGTAAGCCAATTCCTTGTGATAAAACTCTGAATATATATCTTCTACTGGCTGTTTCTTGGATTGAACCCTGACTGATAACACCTTCTAATAAACGTCTTTGATTTCTCCCTTGATGTAGTCAGTTTCTGTTGCTTACCACCACGGAGTAGAACCCCGCATAAACTACGGTATTGGGAACGTCCCCATCATGCTTCCTGTAGAAACTTTTCGGCATGGAGAAGGTCAGCCACAGCCATGATCCTTGTCGGCCATGGGTTCCATGTTTACCAAACTCTGCGCCTTCTGGATTCAGGGAGGACCTGGTGGGGGGCCTCGCTAGGATTCGATGAATGAATAACTATTTCTATTAGCAACAGGGCCTAAGGTCAGGCAGTTCTGGGTTCCTTTCTCTGTGCCTTGCTAATCAGGCTCTGGATTTGTCAGAGGCCCTGAAATATTCATGAACAACTGCTCCAGTGATTTTAACAGCTGCACAAATAGAGAGGGGCCCAGAGGGGTAGCAAGGAGGCAGGGGACCTGGGCTCGTCATGTCATCTTCTCACCTGTTCTCAATCCCATTAGACGAAGAAAGAATCTGGGAATTGCCAAGGATCTCTGAGAGCCAGATAGGGCCAGGCCTGAGGCAGGAAACCACAGGAGCCCAGGGGCCCCGGCATCAGTATCTCTTGGAGGGGGCCTGTTAAGATATGGGGCACTGGTAATAGACTGAGGTCATCTGCATCAGTAGGTGTGGGCTGGGGCCCTGGATTTGACATTTTGAACAGGAGATCCTGATGCCACTGGTCTGGGGACCTCACTGCTCTACGGTATTAAAGCAAAGGCTGGAAAAGAGAAAAGTGCAGACAGACGACACTTTATCTGTCTACAGAAGCCAGCCAGAGTCTTATGCGCATCCGGGTCTCTTCTCTGCACCGCAGGCTTGGCACCGACCTGCGGCAGCTACTTGGCTATTCTGGGATGTGTTCAGAGGCCCCCGAGCCACCAGTCTGAGCAAGACCCACCTTACTGTCCCCAGAGTCCCATCACTCTGACACCCTAGCTGTGAGATGGCCTACCTGTGCATCTCGGCAGACGACGTAAAGTCTCTCTCTTCAGTTTGTGCATCTGTGAAATGGGGACAGCAACAGGTACGGCCTCGTCAGTGGCCGTCAGGACTCCAGGAGATGACATGCACAAGAGCGCTGGCCCCTAGCAAGCAGTCGCCTCCATCAGGATCCTGGCAGGAGGCGAGATTTCATTCCACTAGAGGACCCTCTAGTGAGCAATGCAGGTGCTGCTCACAGAGGTGTGGGGAGGGTTGTGGGAGCCAAGGAGGGATCCAGAGGCACCTGGAGATTTTGCAATTGAGAACAGCCGATTTCATCCTCCGCTGCTGAAGAGGCAAGGAGAGGAACTGGGCTACCAGTGACCAGAGAGGGCTGGGGCTCGGAGGAGGACCAGCCCAGCGGGCGCTGAGCCATGGAAGGGGGAAACCCCTGCCAGAGACGCTACAGCAGTGTAGGGGGGTAGCCGGGAAGAAATACTCAGACTTCTCACTGCTCCAGCCTTCTGATCTCCTGCAAGGCTTCCCATTGGAAAGGAGCCAGGGATGTGGTACATACAGATCCATTGGTACATGATGTGGTACATACAGATCCATTGGTACATGATGTGGTACATACAGATCCATTGGTACATGATGTGGTACATACAGATACATTTGCTGGAGCAGGGGGCAGGCAGGGGGGGAAGGGCAGAGAAGGACTGGGTTAAAATCAGGCACCCAGCACTTCGCACACATGTACTGCGGTCATCAGCAGGGTGAGCATGCGTCCTAGCTTCCTGGGACAATTCCAGCTTTAATGCCCGTTGTACATTTTCATCCCCAAAGTTGTCCCCAAGGGGATAAATTGCACAGTCACCCTCCTTCTTAGCTATTATCAAAGCAAGAGAAAATCTGATCTGCCGTGGGAAGCATTCCAAAGAAAGCACCTGATCCTTGGGCTACAACATGTCCAAACTCGAGTTTTCCTCATTGATGCAAGTGGGAGTGACTTGGGTGTGTTTCACTGGTGAGCACAACCATACACAAGACACAGATAGAGTGCACACTACGGCTTATAGAAAATGCTCTTCTGTATTTGTCTTCTACATCAACAGATAAGGTTATTGTGTTTAAGCACCTAAGCTGCACTACTTTGGGAAACTCTCAGTTTAGGGGTCGAGAGCACAGAGAATGACTACTCCCCTAGAGCCCTCTCTAGAACCCCCAGGTGAGGGGCAGCAGGTGCACTGGGCTCGCGCACAAGAAATCCCCCAAGCAGCCAAGACAGAGTGAGATCTCTGGGTCCAGAGAATCTGCCGCCCATCTCCTACCCGCTTGCTTGATCTATTTAGCAAACTCACTCCACATCTCGCCTCTTCTTTGAGCCTGACATCTAGCAGGATCTTTGAAATTTATTTTCTCCTTTTAGCCTGCTGTATATTTAATGTCTGAGTGAAAGAACAAAGGAAGGCGAACACAAGACAAGATCGTTTCATTCCTTCAACGGGCTGTTGTGTAGCCCAACTCGAGCTCAGCCAACATAAATGTTTTAAAATTCTGCCTTTGCACAGAATAAGTGCTGGTGTAGTCATCCGCTCCCAAGCCAGGCCCTATTTCTGCCTTTCATTTGGTGACTTAAAAGGCCCCCGCATCAATCATTAACAACCTATTAACACAAGCCGCCCAGAGAAGTTTTTCCTGGTCTGATCAACCACAATGGAAGAAACTCCTGTCGCCCAGCTGGCTGGCCATCCGCGTGCGCGGCCCGTGCAGACTGTTTTCAGCTTTGAAAAGGGCCTGCTGATTCCTCTTTCATCTCTCTCCGAGTAACAGATACCTGGTCGGCCTGCTCTCCTCCTCCCCCACTGCAAAGTTATCCACCTGCTTCCCCGACTTCTGGCGTTCAGAGCTGCTTGCACAAACATCCACGGTATTGATCGCGTGTAACTGACATGCAGGGCGGCAAGATGTCCACTCGGCATGTGGGCCAGAGCTCACATCTGTGTTCTCCATGCATGTCAGACCAAGGAGCGTCTCGAGGTGTCTTGAGAAGGCACTTTTCTGCCTGGTGTTTCTGACTCTTGTATTTAATTGGTTTTGATT
Organism: Mustela nivalis; assembly: GCF_964662115.1. Lineage (NCBI taxonomy): Eukaryota > Metazoa > Chordata > Mammalia > Carnivora > Mustelidae > Mustela > Mustela nivalis. Next base: position 27,862,396 of record NC_139037.1, on the reverse strand, counting down.
TGAAGCAAAAACAATCAACACCAAGAGGCTTTTGCTAGTCAGCTTGAACCTGGTTTTTGTTTTTGTTTTGTTTTGTTGGTTTTTGTTGTTGTTGTTGTTGTTGTTTGTTTGTTTTGTTTTGTTTGTGTTTTAAAGTCCATGGGATTTGGACAAAGACACATCCTGGAACTTGGCCAACCTGGAGAATTGGACTCACGGCTTGATGTTGACACTGATTCACCAAATGACCTTGAGGAAGTCACTGGTCCGCACTGGACTGGTTTCTTTGCCTCAGAATGAGAAGTTTGGTCTCCTCTGATTCTAGAAACTCTGACCACAAGGTTTTCGTGCCAGCTCTGGTACTGAGTCTGGCTGAGTGTCCTCCTCTTCCCCTGCCCCTGGCCCCGTGCTTGTTTCCCCGTCTTGCGAGTGGGAACAATAAGATTGGTCTGTCCTCCTTCCAAGAGCTATGTGCTGGCCAAGGATGGGGAAGCAATATAAGGGACTTTGGAGGACTAAGGAATGAAAGCACCAAGGACTTGAGCAAAATGTGTGGTTACTCACGCATGTGTTGGTGGATCCCTCCAAGGACCTTGGCTGTGGGAGTGACAGCACTCACATTAGCCTGTCTCCCTCGGCACTTGTGAGTTTCTTGAGAAGAGATCATGTCGTATCCATTCTGTACCTAACCCAGAACCTGGCACCTTGTGACTACTCCCAATATCTACCAGCCAAGTGACTGGAAGAATGTCTGAATGGATAAGAACAGCAGGCAGCAGATAAATTAGCACTTAAAGCCATGAGAAAGGAGAAATAGGGGAAAAGTACTACACACACCACCTGCTGATTCCTCTGCCTCATTTTATCTCTGCTGTCAAGGGTTCATTCTCTCTTTCTGCCTTTTTTTTTTTTTTTAAACTACCAGGGCACTGCTAAAGTCAATACCCTAAGAGTGATATTTTAAATTCTAAACCTGCCAATGAAGCCGAGTTGAACAGGCACCAGTGTTCCTGTTTGGTAACTAGACCATCTACTTCTATATCCAAACTACCCTTAACTCTGTCTTTATTCCCACCCTCACTTGCTTCCTACTCAGTTGACTTACATGACATCTGCTCCTTTCGAAGGTAAGAGAGTCTGTCTTCACTCATTCGTTAATTCGGTAAATAATTATTAAGAGCCACGAGAGAGAAATCAGGCACCATACTGAATTCAGGAGCCAAATAGGTGACTGAGACTTGGCTTCCCGTCAGGAGAGGCTGGATCATGCTGCAAAACCAAGCCAATTTCACAATCTCAGAAACCTACAGTGTTGAGTCCACCTCATGCTCATGTTGCATGTCCGTCACCCGTCACTAGGGGGCGCTGCTCCTCCAAGTCCTTGAGACCAAGGCTGGGCAGGAGCTTCCACATTCCTGCGGCAGTGGGAAAAGGACCTAGTAAATCATGCCACTCGCTCTTTAAGCTTCCTCCTGGAGGTGACATACATCACTTCTACTCACATGTCATCGCCCGTGCCTGGCTTTACAGACAGCTAGAAAATGCAATCTAAGAATTGGCATGTTTGTGGCCGGCACTAACGACCACTCCCGACACCGCTCCTGCCCTCTGGGAGGTTAGAGCTAGGAAGAGACTCAGGTGTGTAAGCCACCAAACACTGGAGTCTGATCAGCAGTGGCTCTGGCAGAAGACCACCCAGGGGGCTGTGGGAGGATAGAGAAGAAAGGTCCTGTCCATGTCTCTGCAGCATCAGAGACTTTATCTTTATCTTGCTCTGTTCAACAGAGATCTCTAATGTCAAATTGGTTAGAGCCTATCATAGTCAGTGAGAACAAAAGGAAATCGTGTTTGGCTCTCTAGCTCCCTCTTTCTCTTTCCCCCTCCCACAGTTTAGAGCAGAAGCATGGGGAAGAGAGTCTTAGCTCAATAGGTATGAACAGAATTGCAAGAAGCCTTGAAGGGTAGAGAATGTGGCCGAGGAGAAAGCAAAAATATTCCAGGCCCAGAAACAACCTGAGTAGATGTTTAGGTGCAGGAAAGCATTCTTCGCCTAGCCACGTGGCAAAGACATCCCTTTTGGCCAAGGAGAGGCTACTCTCAGCACACGTCCTGGCCAGCTACAGGTGCACACACATGCAGGTATGCACACGTGCACAGCCACCACTGGGGCCCCGTCTTCCCAGAACCCTCCCCCACCCATCACACTCTTCCCACTGCCTATGTCTGAAGTCTCTTTTGTCCCCACTGGGCTCATCCCCTCTCTCCCTTTGTGCTATCTGTGTGCACACGACCTCAGCATGCTGGAGCAGGTGACTGGTCCCTAGGTGACCCGCTGTGCCATGAATTAACACTTTAGATGCTGGATCCAGGGGAGCTTCATAGAGTCCAAGGGAGAAGACAAGAATGCCAGGGCAACAAAAGCCTATGGGGGTGCTGTGTGTTGGATAATGCCCCCGCCCAAATTCATGCCCCCCCCAACCTCAGAAAGCTGACTTTATTTGGAAACAGGACCTTCAAAGATGTCATTGGTTAAGGACCTCAAGATTAAGGATGCAGCCTAAATCCCATGACTGGAGTCCTTATAAGAAAGGAAGAGGACACAGAGAGACACACACAGAGAAGGAGGCCATGTGGAGACAGAGGCAGAGATTGGTGTGATGTGGTCATGAGCCAGGGAATATCCAGGACCACCAGAAGATGGAAGAGGCAAGGAAGGACTGTCTCCGAAAGCCTTCAGAGTGAACATGACCTTGCTACCATCTAGACTCCAGAACAGCGAGAGAATAAACTTCCACGGTGCTAAGCCACTCCACCTGTGGTTATTTGTTCCCCCAGCTTCCAGAAACTTCTTATCCTACAGAATTTCAGCAACTAATGATTCCTGCAGTAGAAACACAGCCTATCAGTCCAATCTGGTCCAACCTTCTCATATTCTAGGTACCGGATGGCTGGGAAGAAGAAGCCCGCCATTAACAATGGGTGTCAGACCAAGTTGGACCTAGAAGTCAGGCCTATATTCCTTCCCTGGCATTCTCTAGCTGTGGCAATGGAACTGGGAAGGCATGGAGTATGTCCCTTCTCTGTCCCCTTCTGGTCTCCTTCCCCATGCCCCCTCCTCTGGTCCATTTATGCCTCCCCGGCCACCCCAGGCCACCCTGCCTTGTTTGGCCGCTGGAACCTTTGCCAAAACCTATATTTAGTTGTTGAAAGAACCTTGCCTGAGTGCCTCTGAAGTTAATGATGGGATCTTTGAAAACGACATTAGAAGCAAAACATAAGCAACTGAAGACATGAAACCACCTCGAGTCCATCTGTTCGAGCACGATCCACCTCAGAGCTCCCATTTCTCATGTAAAACAGAAGATATGATTTATAATTTATATCTCACCGGTACAACCCTGATTGAAGCAAGCCACTTTGATGAAATGTTGGTTTTCATGCTAGTGGAACACCATTCCAAATCAGAGAATACTTAGAACTCTAACTCCTCTCCTGCCACTTTGAAGTAGAAAGATTTGTATTTTATGTGCTTTTCTTAAAAAAAAAAGAAAGAAAGAAAGAAAGAAAAAAAGAAAACTATGTACCCTCCAACATGCATGTGGTGGAAATATAAAACATTTACGTGCGAATCAGCACCGAAATGTAATTACCGCTTTAAGCATTGAGAATATTTATAGACTCGTATCTCGTGTTGAAGACCTGGTTCCAATAATTCTCAGAAAATTGCAAAATTCATACTTTGTTTTCTTGGGACTAACTTAATTTATTTGAAATCTACAACACATGAAGAACAAAATCAAAGCGCGTCAACTTTCCATCACCTCAACTAATGATCTAATAAAGTTGTTCCGAGGAAATGTATGTGTATATGTATATGTGACTTTGATTGGTCGAGAAAGTGAGACGGAGTCAGAAAGACAGGCAGAAAGGGAAAGAAAAAGAGGCCGAAATTTGGAAGACAGTCTCTCCTATTCTTAGGGGAACATCTAGAAAATACCAGTTACCATACAACTAAAATATCAATCAAGTTAAATCTCTTATTTTTTCTTCGAGATTTTATTTATTTATTTGACAGACAGAGATCACAAGTAGACAGAGAGGTAGGCAGAGAGAGGGGGGAAGCAGGCTCCCTGTGAGCAGAGAGCCCGATGTGGGGGCTCGATCCCAGGATCTGGAGACCAAGACCTGAGCCGAAGGTAGAGGCTTAACCCACTGAGCCACCCAGGCACCCCAAACAAGTTAAACCTCTTAATTATGTCCCCAAGTGATACAACTAGCCAGTGAGTCAACATCATAAAAATCCTTCCTTCACAGGTGTTCACTGCTCCCTCCTGGGCCAGGGATCATTCTAGAGGTTGAAGAGACTGAGGATTCTGTGATAAGCAAGACAGGTTACTCCTCCCCTTGGAGAACATACATACCTTCCAGTGAAGGACCAGAAAATAAACAAATTAATATATGGCCTGCCTTTATGAAAGCTATAATAAACAATTTAAAAAGCAGCAAGCTATTTTTAAGGAAAAGGAAAAGAGGGTGTGTCATTTTTGATGGGGAAGGGCTTTCTGGAGAGGTGACATTTAAGCGGTTCCTGGAATTAAGTGCAGGAGACAGTCGTGCAAAGACCTGGGGATATGGATTCTGGCGAGGAGCAGACAGTGAGTGCAAAGGGCTTGCGGTTGGAACAAGGTTGTGTTACTTGAGGAAGAGCCAGGAGGTTTGCTGTGGCTAGGCAGGGGTGAATGGGGCAAAGAGGAAGTGAGGAGGGTGTGCTGAGGAAGTTGGGCAGAGCCACACCCCATGAAGTACGAAATGGAGGCCGTGCAGACTTTGTCCTGCATCAAAACCAGAAAGGGTGGGTTTAGCTACTCAGTCTCAGTCGAACAACCACAGGCTAAGTGTCAGGAAATAGGCAAGGCTCTGAAGGTACCAGGCACTGTGGGGAAGAAAAGACATTCACAATGATTGTAGAATCAGGAAATGTAGAATCAGGACAAGGAAGCTATGCTCAAAGGGCATTGCCTTTGACCTGAGCCCTGAGATAAGGTGGATATTTGGGCAGATAGAAAAGGGAGAACTTGAAATTCATTCATTCATTCATTCCATCAATATTTACGGAGTGGCCAAGCACTATGCAGTTAGACTGTGAGAGGACACAGCTGAAGATGAACAAAACAAGATCAGTGCCCTTGCGGAACTTAGGGTCCACGAGTCATCCACACAAATACAGTTCTGACTGCAGGGCGTCCTGGACAAGAGAGGTTCATAGCCCTTGGTGGACTCACCAAGGGTTATCAGGGAGACTTCTCTGGAGAAGTCCTGCCTGGCTGGGAGCGACCTGGGGGAAGGGGTTGGGGTCAGGAGCTTTCTAAGGGAAGATGACATCCATGCAAAGAACCTGTGGTTCAAGGACTCAGAAGGACAGTGATGGGAATCACAGCCGAGATGAGGTTGGTGGAAGTAGTCCAGGGCCCAGCCATGATGCAGAGCAATGGAAGGGCCATGAAAGGGTTGAACATGAGGTGAGGGTCATGACATAGAGTCACATACTGAAAAACCCGCTCTTGAGTACGGAGAGCAGCTGAAGGGAGAGAAGCCGGGTAAAATTATGGAAATCAGATGATGGCTGCTGCAGAAGTCTAGGGAGGAGAGAAGTTGCTAGTGGAGGAGACAGTAGAAACGGAGGGGAAGAGAAGCCATCAGGTTCAAGAGAGAGATTTAGGAGGTTGTGTTAGGTCTCAGGCTTGTGCATGGCATGCCAATGGGACTTGTTGGCTGCCTTGTGAGCAGAAGTGACAGGTGACACTTCCAGGTTGAAGCGTTAAGAGCCAGTCGCGGTGGGACTGCCTATGCTCTGTCTTTCCCTTTGAATGACATCGTCATCATTTCGAATGGGGACCACTTACACATCCTGGGTCCCTTGTGTGGAGGAAACATGGAGCAGAGCCCAGGTGACCCTGTGGATACGTAGCATGAGTTGGACTTCAACTTCTGCCAACTTAAGCCTCTGAGATGGGGGGATTGTTTGTTACTGCAACGTAACCCAGCCTACGCCGCCCAGAAAAAGAAATAAGAAGGCATGACGGGGATGCAATTACAAGGAATGAGAATGGAAGCAACAGTTATCCTGAGCTCTCCAATGCATATTTTCAGGTTGCTTTCAAGCACTCCTCAGCCCTCTGAGGGAGTCCACCGTATTCCTTGTCCTCTCCAAATTCAATCTGAAGTGATCCGGCATGACACAGAGGAAAGCAAATCTCTCTTCGGCAAATGTGGTCTTTAATGGTAGCAAAGTGCTTTGATGATGAAAAGTTCTCTGCGAGTGCCAAGCATTATTATCCTGCATCACATGTCAGTATGCACTTTAAAAAAAAAAAAAAAAAAGATTCAATTAAACTGCCTTGCCATTGTTTTATGATAAAACCATCAGACATTTTCAAAAGGGTCAAGTCATGACAGGAATATTTAACTCCTAGGAGAAGCAGAGGGTAATTGGAGTGGACTGGAGAAAAAAACCATTCAGTTGGCCTGAATTCGTGGGCGAGAGAGGCCACATAAGAGAATAAGGGTTAAGAGTGGTCGGTTAAGGAGCCCAAGGGTACAGAACCTGTGGGGGTGCTGACTAAAAGGATCTGGGTCCCCAGCGTCTCTGTGTGGGCAGGTGAGGCAGAGACAACCCAGCTGGGGCATAAGGAAGCAGGGAGGGAGGCGGACTCACTCACGGTCATTGCCGTTTTCTGTGCATCAGTCTCAGATGAAAGAGCCTGGGAGCTAGGAAGCTGAGCCCTGACCCCATTACCCCCACTTCCTGTTTGCTAACTATGATAATCTTCAGCGGTGGGAATCTCCATTACGAAAGAGATGGAAAAAGATGCAGAGGAGGACAGCCTGGAGGAGGAGGAGGCATCTTCAGGATAGTAGGGGGGCTGGAACGGCTCCAACGGGCAGGCATCTTACGGCGTAATATTCAGCGGTCTGATTCTAAGGTGCTACCCTATGTGGAGAGGACACGTGACAATTTCAATCAGACCACCCCTGAGTCGTACAAAGAAAACGTCACTTTTCTTTTCGATAATTGGTCTCACTATCTCCCCAAACCTCTTGCCACTGGTTGTGTGTGTGAGGCGGTAGGTTTGGGAATGGGTATTGTAAGCTTGCTTGTAAAGATGACTCCGTTTCCTCAGTTGGAAGCATGTCCCCTGAGTTCAGGTCGTCTCTTCTGGTGCTCATGTGTGTGACACCGGAGGGAAGGGACCTCTTAGCCACACCAGGCTTTCTGCTGGCACCTGCTGACGTCGGCTCTGCTTGCAGGACCAGAGCCCCACCATGGCGATCCACCCCATCTGGACAGTCGAGATGCTGCTGACGTGGAGAATGTGGCCCTGGCATTTCCAGCTGAGGACGGCCATGCGAGCTTCCCTTCCTGGCCATGCCTTGCATTTTCCTCTCACGGCTCCCCTGCCAGGAAGGGGCTTTCCGCTTCCTCTTCTTGTCCGCAGGGACGTCTCCTCTCTTCTATCACCTTCCTTCCCAAGGTGGCATTCACCGTTCACTGGAGCAGGCAGGGCGGAAAGGCTGCGGACAGGGTGATTCATAGAGGGCTTGGATGAAAACCACAGGCATTTAATATTTTTAAAATATTTTCTCCATCAAAAGAGGTGCATTCCTTTAGCCTAAGGTTTATTTCGTCTCATAAAATGCAGATACGCCTAGAAGGTGGCAAGCAAAACGTCTTCTTTCTTAAAACCCTGTTGGAAAACATGAGTTGGTGGTTGGTTCATCCACACCGGAGAGGACGTGAGCCTTGCCATCTGCCCGTCCGTCCATCCGTGCATTCGTTCATTCATTCATTCATTCACTCATTCATTCATTCAGGCCTAGACACCAGGAATCACCAACTACCCAGAGGCATAGAAAAGGACAAGGACAGTAACTAACCACAGGTGTGAGCAAGGCCAGCTGGGGACAGTACAGGATGTTCCGGGAATGAAGGACTTAGAGAAGGGGATCCGGGAAGGTGACCTGAACACGTGACAGGTGACACATTAAGGACAAGAAGGACTCGTGGGGCTGGGGTGGGGTGGACGATAGAGGCACTCACAACAAAGCCAATGTGTGCAGAGGCCTTGAGGTAGGAAGGAGCCGGACGGGTCCCCTCCAGAGTGGCCTCTGGAAATAGGCTCTAGAGAGGACGGCTGAGCGAGCGGAGCCAGTATGGGACGGAACTGAGGCCGTCCAAAGTCACCTTGAGAATCTGACAGCTAAAACCAGGGGCCACTCTCACAGATCATTGTCAAAACCCGACAGATTTTTGAAGTTCTATCCTCTTGGCTTCCTAACTGAATTTCGACGTCCCTCCACCTTGGCCAGCTTGGTGTGTTTTCAGGTTCTCTCCTGACTCCCCGGAGGAGGTCTGCCTTGAAGGGACCTCGATGGCACCCTGACCTAGCGCCTGTCCTAACCAACCAGGTCACGAGGCAGTCACCTTCATGGAGTTTGTTCCCATAACTCCCAGCAGGGGGAAGAGTCAAGGCTTCCTCCTTCCGGCTGGCACCCTGCCCTGCCTTCATCAGGGGGCACAAATCCCAAATCTACAAATCCCAAAACTCAGAGGGGTTTTGATGCCTTTTTGTGTCTATATCTCAAGGCTAATGACCTGTATGTCCTCCTAATACTACCGGCAAAAGACTTCCAGGCCCCTCCCACCTCCCTCGGGCCTCCCTGCCTCCACTCGTATCAAACTTTAAGTTTTCAGCTTGATAAACTGTCATGATCTCTTCATAGGGGACCCCATATCCAGTCTGATCCCCCCACCATGGGGCCAGCCAAAGTGATCTTGTCCAGTTGCATATCTAACCACGTGGCTCTCTGCTTCACCCACTTGAGTGGCTCCCTTGCTCTCAGGGGAGAGGAGGACCCCTGCCCAGTGCACAGGGTGTGGGGAGACCCAGCCGGTCCCCCTCCTCCAGCTTCATGCAGCCGCCATGCCCCCCATCTCTCTCCACCTCCCAGCCACACCGACCTTCTCAGAGCTCCTAGAGGGGACCATGCTGCCACCCACCAAATGGCCAGTCTCCCCTCCGTAGTTCCTTCTTTGGGGCAGTTTTCCCCAGTTGCCAGAGTCAGTTTCCCCTCTGGCCTCCTACTCCATTACCCTTCAGAGCACTGGTCTTATTCCTGTATCTTTACTGAATTCATAGCTGTCTACCCCTGCTTGATTTTGCACTCTTTGAAAGCAGAGACGATGGTGTGTGACTATGACATACAGTGAGTTGGAAGAAAAAAGAATTTTCAATAGGAATGAGTGAAGAATGAGTGAAGAATCTGGCTGTATCCCCAGCATCCCTGTACATGAAAGACCGCAGAACAGCCTGCAAGGCCTTACATGGTCGGCACCCTTTACCTAGCCTCCCTCCTTTACTGACCCCTGTTCGCCACCTCCCCTGGAGCACTTAGCTCTGGCCTCACGGGTGTTCCTGGTGTCCCGGCTTCTTCAGTGTTCCTGCAATGGACCAAACACGTTCCAGCCACAGGGCCTTTGCATATGCTGCTCCTGGAATTCTTTCAGTATTCATGTGGCTGATTCCCTCTTTTCATTCCAATCTCTGCTCTCCTTCCCAGTGAGGACTTCTCTGATCTCCACACACACACAAAAAATAAGCCTTCCCTCGCCACACTTGCTAACCCTCTCTGCTCTGCTTCATTTTCTTCTCATAGCCCTTATCACTTCCTGGATCCTGTGCTCAAAGACTCGTTTTCCCTGGATCCTGTGGCAAGACAAATGAAGCTCTATCCTCAGCTGAGCTCTTGAATATGGGTGGGCTCCAAATTCCCAGCTGCTGATTAATAGCATTCGTGATAATCACTAAGTACTAACTGTATCCCCAGAATATTTTGGTTATATCTGTGTGTATAACTCCTACAGTACCACTATGGAAAAGGGAGTTAGAAGCCCCACTTGGTAGTGAAGGAAAATGGTATTCAGAGGGGTTAAGTGACTCGCCACACATCCCACAGCTGGGATCTGTACGCGCGCCGTCAAATTTCGAGAGCAGAATAGTTGGCAAACACGGGCCCTTGGCCAACCCCAACCCACTACATGGTTCTGTGCCACCATCAAGCTGAGAATAACCATTTCCATTTTTAAATAGTTGGGAGGAAAATAAGCAACAGGACCACACCCAGTCCACAAAGCCTAAAATGTGTACTAGAGCAAACGTACAGAATTACGAATCCCCTGTATGTTCCCCATGCAGACAGAGGGGATGCGGAGAATGGGTGCATGTGTAAGTGACATTTATTGGGTCGCCCTTATGCTCCAGACACCCGCTAAGCCCCTTTGTGGCTTTTCTCCTACCTCGTCCCCTAGAAGCTTGGCTGTAGCTCAGAGGGAACGGAGTCCTGGAGAGGAAGGGACGGGGACCAGGTCAGATGTTAAGAGACAGAAGAGGATGCGGAATCATGAACTAATTAATGGCTGGTGAGGCCTCTAACATTCATCTGTTACCAGCACCTTGTTTTATGGATTCAAAACAGAAAGCGGCCCCCCGAGTCCCCCAGGGAGGCGCAGAGAGGCCAGGCGCAGCGGGCTAACACTGCAACCCTACTGCGATCCCTTGACCAGCCGTTTACCCCGGTGCTGTCGGTCCTTCCCTCCCCCCCTCCCCCCTCGTTTCCAACCCCTGAGGCGTCTTCCCCAGCTTACATCCGGCCCCTTTCCTCTCCCGTCCTGACCTTCCTCCTCACCCACCGCTGCCCGCCTGCCAGGACGACCCCAACGACAAATTAAGCAAAAGGAAAAACTGAATTGATAGGATCTGAGCGAGGGAAGCACAAAGGCCCCAGTTTCCTCTGCACATTATACAGGAAGATCTGGGCCACGTGGGGAGCGGGCACCGGGCCCTTTGATGTTTGCCTTGCTGCAAGTAACAAGCAGAGGGACATGGGAAGCCTCCACCTCCTCCATCCAAACTCACAACAGCAGGTTTCCAACCATGCTTGAAACAAATCCAGAGATGAAAAAAAAAAAAAAAAAAAAAGAAAAGAAAAGAAAGAGAAGAAAGGAAGCCTAGGAAGAGGAGAGAGACAATTGTTGTTTAGAGAGCTTTCAGGACGAGACCCTTCAAAACTGACTATAGGACACGTTAAAGAGCTTAAGGACACCCTCAACACAGCGCTGGGCTGAACTCCCAAGGGGTCATCTGCAGGAACATGGGCCTGAACTGAGGCTGTTCCTGGTGGGGACACCAGGCCCTCCTCTGCACACGTAAGCTGGGATTTCTGACAGCCTGGCCCAGGACGCTGCCACCTTGCCAGCTGCCGTGCTCACTTTCACCAGTCAGGGCACCTGGTCTGTAAATGTAAAAATCCAGAGACCCTCAAGCCCAGCTCTGGTATTCATGGTTCGGTGCGTGACATGGGCCACATGACCGCAGTTAGGTACTAAGGGGAAGCACTAGTCGATTGATTCTCTCTCATTCTGCCCCAATTTTTATTGTAGTGAGGTGGGAGGCTAATGTGTGGCTCCCAAATCACCTTGGGCTTATTCTGTAGCATTAGAAGTTCTAGAATATTCCAAGGTGCCGACTGGAGATCAAAGCTCTTGTACCATTACAACACCTTCCTGCTTTCATTCACCATGTTGGCCAAAAACATTATTTAGGAATTAGAGAAGAAATAGATATAGGCAAGAAATTTTCCTTCCAGGAGGTGGGGGGATTGAGTAAGATGCATTAGTCTTTTCTCTTTGTGGAATTATTTGTGGCATGACTTTTTTTTTTTTAATCTTAATATGCCAACAACTCTACTGTCATTATTCTACAGGTGGCAGGACTAAGGCTCAGCAAAGGTAATCAAGTTGCCCAGAGATTGTAGAGTTTTAAGCGTTGGAGCCAGACATCCAGCCCAGGGCTCTCTGATTTTAAAACCTGAGCTCCTTCAGAAATATCCATTTGTATTCATCTTAAAATGGCCGTGTGGGGGCGCCTGGGTGGCTCAGTGGGTTAAACATCCAATTTTTTATTTTGACTCAGGTCATGATTTCAGGGTCATGAAATTGAGCCCCGTGTAGGATTCTGCACTCAATAGGGAGTCTGCTTGGGATTCTCTCTCTTCCTTCCCCTCTGCCTCTCCTCTCTCTCTCCCCCCAATAAATAAATAAAATCTTTTTAAAAAATGTTCCTGTGACTCCCTCATTAACAGCCTGTGCACTGGAAGGGTTCAGTTGATGTTCTTTGAAAATGAGACCAAAGTAACTTGGACTTGGCACCAGCCTGGGCTTGGACATATCCGCATTGTCCACTCTGCCAGCAAAGTTGGAAGGTGAAGGTCTTCTGCTGTTGACATACATAAGTACCAGCATGCTCTGTACTCAGATTTATTTCCCCATCCTTGACCCCAACCCTCAACTTGTATTTCCACCTGACAACTCAACAATTTAACTTGAATCTCAAACTCAGCATGGCCAGATCTATAATCTTGACATTTCCCCTCTAAGCCTTCTCCCTGACCATTGCCCAGGTCTTTCTTATCCCAACAGCAGCACCACCATTCATCTGGTCAACCCAGCCAAATGCTTTGGAGGTATCTATTTGATGAGTCCAGGAATTTGAGCCCAGATCCTGCCCCAAGGGACCAACTGATCTAAACCCGTGGGTGCAGCGTGAGCATCTGGAAAGAATGGGTTGGTGGGATGACTCTCTTGAGAGCAATCATACAGACAAGAGGCTGCACAAGAGAGTAGAATATGGGTCTCTAGGAAAGAATGCCTCAGTAGAACCACTTACGCATCTAGGAGGGAAGAAAGCTTCCAAGGAACCATTTCGGCCTCTCAGTCAAAGCAATCTCCCTTGGCAGAAGCTCTAGAGTCCAAACTTACATGGCATTTTCTCCGTGCCTGACCCTGCTTACGTGTTCTAACCACTATCTGTCTATTAACTCATTGAGTCCTCACAATAACACAGGGAGGGGGGAGATATATTTCTCTCCCATCTAAAACTTCCAGGGTTGGTGGTCTGGGTTAGAATTTGTTCTCCTCCCCGGTGGGGACCCTTGTGCCTTCTATCTTGTTACCTTGCCTCATTTGAGGTGGCTGCTGGAGCCCCAGCCTTTATGCACAATTCCAGCCTGCAGGAAAGAAGAAGCTATAAAGAAAGGAAGACATGAGACAATGTCTCTAGTGAGGACACCCTCCAGAAGTTGCATGTCCTCCCTTCCCATAGGATCACTAACCAGAACGTGGTCATGTAATCACACTTAGCTTCGAGGGAAGCTGGACAGGACCTCTTCCAGGCAGCCAAGGAGCCATTTAAAAGCCAGTGGTCTCTCTGGGGGAGGAAAAACAGAAAATACCCATTTGGGGACAGTAAGGGAACTCTGCCACACAAACTGAGTAAGCTGACCTGGAGCAGCCCAGAGAGCCTTGGGGCTAGTTCACCAGTATATCAGCTATCTGTTTCTGCATAACAGCTTATTCCCAACCTTCACAGCTTTAAACAAAGCACGCATTATATCACGCAGTCCCTGAGGGTCAGGATCCACAAGCAGGTAGGCCGGTTAGCTCTGGGTCTCTCGGGGGCTCTCACAAGCAGTGGGGGCTGCTGTCATCTGAAGGTTCAGCCTGGGTTGGCGTACCCACTTCTGGGCTCCCTCACAGGGTTGTTGGCAGGCCTCAGCCTCAATTGGAGGCTTCAGTTCTTGGCAGGGTGGGTGTCTCGGGTGGCTTCTGGCAACATAGAAGCTTGTTTTCTCCAGAGCCGGACATCCAAGGGAGGGAGGCAGAAGAGAGAAAAAGAGAGAGAGAGAGAGAGCATCCAACACAGAAGCCAGTCTTTTATGACACATTCTCAAATGACATATACCATTACTTCCGCCATTTTTTTTTTATCACACAGCCCACCTTGGTGCAAAGCCAGGAGGACTAAGCAAGGATGTGAATGTCAAGAGTTGGGATCTGTTGGCCAAGTTGACACCTGACTACCAACCATGGGTAGATAAGCGAGAGGCAGGGGATAGACAGAGGCTCAGGAAGGCTCACTGGCCCCAGACAGCAGCAGGTCAAAGGGTAAGGAATTCAATAGAATATTCCTTGGGTCTGCCCCCTGATACCTACCCAATCACCCCTAAGGAATAAACCTTTTTTCCAGTTCAGGGAGAAAGACAGTCTTAATAGCACAGAATGAGCAGCGCTGGTATCCACACTATCTGCCCCTCAAGCGTCCCCAGGAGCAAAGACAAGACCACTGCATGGGTAAACATCTTAGCTAAGTAGGGACGCAGGGCACCAACGAGAAGTGAGCTCACAGAGGGCTTCGCCAGCTCTCGAAAGACCGCTGCTCACCATTGGAACTCGCTAGTATGGAGGAGCCGGTCATTCCCAGGACTGACAGTCTCCACCAGCTCATTACCTGGAACCGGGGACCCAATACCTTGTAGAAGGTATAAATGATCACGGAGGCAATGAAATGCTCACCTCCCTAGCCAAATGCCAACATGGAGGCCTTTGTGCATGGATATCTTAACTCTTTCAGCGGGGGAAAAATATCTTTAGTCTTATTTTCTTCCAAGCCCAGGGGTTACTCAGGAAGCCAGCTTCCGTGACTTGTACACGGAGGCTAATTTGTACAGCTGTTGCCTAAGAGTGGGGAACAAGGCAGGGTGGGGAGGACAATGGCAGGCAAAGCACACTGCTGGAGACAGTCCGCCATTGAACTCGACCTTAATATTCTAGTCCATGAGCCAGCACTTGCACTAGAGCCTGTTTTTTTTTTTTTTAAAGGGGGGGCAGGAAAAACCCACACACATTCTTTCAATTTCTAAAGGGAAATTTGACTCGCGTTGCAGAACAAAGGATGAAGAAATAGAAGTAAAAGAAAATCAAAGAAAAAGTGATTTGGATTCAAGGGGATCAGATGTTTCATTTACTGCAGGTTGGAGACCTTCAATCAGTCAAATGAAAGGAACATTTGTATTAAAATACCTACGAGGCAGAGAGAAAAGCCTTGATCGGGCGCAGGAGAGTAAAGTTACAGCAATCTTGCTGAGAGATATGAACCCACCTTCGAAGCTATCTGTTCCCAATATTGGAGGTTTTTGGTGTTACGAACCTGAGATGAAAGGTAGTCGTTTTAACGTCTGGGTCTGGAAGCCAGACGCTGAAATTAGCAGCATTCTCAAAGTGCATGCTGGAGGGCCAGGGAGCCCAGAAGGGGGTAAAAATATAGTTGCTTGATGAAGATGAAAAAATATTAATGTAACACTGAGGGTTTGTCACCTCTGCAAGCAGGTGGTGGACAGGAAGTATGAAAACACCTTCTACCAGATGAGAAAGGGCAGGGAAGGAGCACTAGACTGGGAGTCGGGGGACCTGGGATATAGCGTTAAGATGGTAGCTCCATGGTGATGGGACTTGGCGGGTCTGGTTCACAGTGTCAAGCATATAGGGGGTGTCCCATGGATAGACATCAAATGAATGTATGAACAATTAAGTGAATGTGACCTTAGGTAAACCCTTTTCCTTTGGGGGCATAAGTCTTGCAAACAAGAGAAGGTTTGACTAGCTGTGGGGTTTCCCAGTGGGATGGGTACCATCTGGTTGGGATTGGGTGATAGACATGAATGTGACATTGAATCATATTGACAAACAGATAAGGGGATCGCTATTGAACTATCCCTGGAACTTTGTGAGTTCCTGGAGGAGAAAGTCTCAGTCCCAAGGTACTGAGATTTTAACACCGCTCTTCTGTTTCTAAACCCCTTTTCATCATTATAAGAGGGAGGCCTCAGGCAGGGCATCCAGCTAAGGTTAATAACATGATTTCTTTCCTTTGTATTTATTTTTATAGTTACTTATTTATGGCGAGCGATAATAGTTTTCCTTTTACAGGACTGATTTTTTTTTAAGGTTTCTTTGTCAGACAAAATTATAGTTCAATAATAGAAATAAATGGTTCAAGAGGGTTGTAGATAAGGCATACATCTTTTTTTTCCCATTTTATTTTATTTTATTTCTTTTCAGTGTTCCAAAATTCATTGTTGATGCACCACACCCAGGGCTCCATGCAATATGTGCCCTCCTTAACACCCACCACCAGGCTCACACATCTCTCCACCCCCACTCCTCTCCAAAATCCTCAGTTTGTTTCTCAGAGTCCATTGTGATGGGGAGACTTGAATACCTTGGGCTTGGGAAAAACTGTCTCAGCTGACCTCCAAGGTCTCTGTTTGTGAAAACAGAACCAGCTGTCTCCAGCAGAGGCACGTGTAGCCTAAACTTTAGGAGGATAGGTCCATCTATTCAGTAAATATTTATATGGGAGCCTGGTTGACTCAATCGGTTAAGCGACTGCCTTCAACTCTGGTCATGATCCCAGGGTCCTGGGACCTTCTCCCTCTCCCTGCTTGTTCTCTCTCTCTCTCTCTCTCTCCCTGCCAAATAAATAAATAAAACCTTTAAAAATATATTTATCAAGGGCATTCTATGTGTTCACTGCTGTCCTAGGTACTGGAGATACAGCAGGGGGAGAAAATAAACCAAAGAATCCTTGTCTTTGTGGAATATCTATTCTAGAGTTGTGAGACAGGATGGGGTCGAGCCCATGAATCACACCAGGGTACAAAGTTTAAGAAGGTAGTCACTGCCAAGGTCATGCACACCCAGACTGAGCTTGAGCATGGTGTTCAACTTGACATAGTTGATCATTATGAGGGCTGCGGACTCTGCCCCTGGAGGCTCTGCTGTTTGATCTTGGGTGGGCCCCCGAATCAGTATTTTGCCGTGCTTTTCCAAATCATTCCATGAGTGGTTCATGAGAACCACTGAGATATAGCTCATTCTTATAGTCTGGCAGTTTTTCAATGGCATCTACTTCCAAAAGTCAATCAATATTTATCAAACAATTTAACTAAGTATTGAAAAAGTCAGTGAGTTGCCACTCACCACAATGACAAAAATACCTCCTTTCCTTTATGTGTTGATCAGGTATCAGGGCTGTTCTGAGCTTATTACACTTGTTGCCTTACAGAGTCTGGCAATCCTCTACAGGATAAGTATGATTCCCAACATGGCCCCATTGTGCAGATGATGAAACAGAGGCAAAGAGAGTTTAAAGAACGTGCCCAAGGTCACCAGAAGAGCCACGCTCCTAACCACGGTGCCCTACCACCTCTATGGGATGACCTTGGTGTCTGAGCGCTTGGGCACAGGGGTGACAGTGAAAGTGAGTGAAGGAGGGGGTGATTTGTACCTTAAAGCTAGCACAGAGAAGTAGTCTTTACTTCTACCAAAATATGTCCTCTCTCTTCCTCCCAACATCAGGCCCATTCCAGCTTCATTTTGCTTAAAGTCACATGTTAAAGCCATGACTATGTAATAACGTTTCTCTCTGAGGGAAAAAATACAATAATGCATGCCCAAGAATCTCTAACAACGGTCCTCCCACCTTAGTGCTGGGCTTACCTTGGGGAATGGTGGGGCGTGCAGTCAACGGAGATTCAGATCTGATTTAGCAGAAGAAACAAGAAATTCAAACTTAGCATCAAGGCCCTCAATTTCTATGTGGGCTTTCACTTACATATACCTGTGAGGGGCAGATATATGCTTTGTAAAATATGCAAGGCAAAGCTGGAGGGGAAAAAAACATCCCTCAGGGTCTGGTCTAAGATCTTTGCATGATCTAGGACAAGCGCTTGGGTTTCTCTGGGCCTTGAATCTAAAGCCTAAGAACATAAAAAGCATCATTTATTCTTTCTTCAACTTTCAGTGACCATTTCTACATATTAATTCTAGTCAATACATTGCTATTTCCAAAACCCAGATCTGACAGCATCCTCTGTGGTTTAAAACCTGCAATGGGCCTCAGGCCAAAATGGAGCAGGGTGTCCTGGGTCCTTGGCACTCTGGCCCTGCCTACCTTTCATTCCTCACCATCCCTAAAACAGATGCTCCCCAACATCTTTTTCTCCTGCTGCCCCCCCCACTCTCCCCCAACATTCCTAGCACTGCCCTACCCCCCCGGGGGGGGGGGGGCTGCCACAGGCTCTTCTAGCTTTCTTGTGTGATCTACCTGCAGCCTTTATCTATGGACCCATGGCCAGGCTCAAGCTTTCCCCTCTGGGAAGGGCTTCTCCTGCTGTCTTGCAGCTTGGGGCCCAGCAAACGGAGAGGCAGAGCTAACAGTTAACCCCATGAGGTAGGCAGGGAGGTCTTGAAAGTCCAAGAAAAGCCTTCCTGAAAAGTCACTTTTGCAAAAGCCTCCAGCCGGAGGACTCTTTCGCCAAGCATGGAACCCACCCGCAGAAAGAACGAGAAAGCAATTTCACATGTTGGAAAAAGGCCCAGGGCAGAAGAAATGAAAAGCCACCAGTTGGCAGGAGGTGTGACAGAGGTTGAGCAGAAAACCCAGAGCAAATGGGAGGCTGAACGTTTCTAGGCCACATATGGGCCCCAGCCCTCAGCAGGCTGACACTCGCTTCTAAAGGGCTCAGACAGCCCCTGCACCACCCCCCCCCCACACACAAGCACACACAGGGCCTCCTTCTTGGCCAACAGGCAGGGAGAGGGGCGCATGCACAAGGCTGGCTCTGGGCTCCAGGCTCCGGGGGACAGGGTGATCCTTTCAAGGCAGAGCAAGGTCCTGGCTGTGTCTCCATCAGTCACCGGAGTGGAGACCAACACCTCCACCAGGAACATCCCCCTTTTCTGCTCTGAATATCCAGACCTTCTCCCTGGAAAGCAGAGTCTCAGACACCAAAATGTCACCCCGCAGGGACAGGACAAGAACACCGTGCCCAGCGCAGCCTGGCACTCTCCTGCTCAGCCCCAGCTGGCTTCAGCCAGATCTGGATTGTCCCTGACATATCAGATACTGGCACTTTCATGGGAAATCTTTGGTGGGTTATGAAGATGATGCTTGGCTTTTCGAAAATACTGTACGGCACAAAATAAAGAAGGCCTCCCGTGCCTGAGCTCTGATGCACGGGCTCAGATTAAGCTCATTGAATTCAGACCAAATAAATATGGCCCTTAAGTCTGCATCACTCTCTCTCTTTGGCTGAGAATTAAAATTCTGTCATTGAATTGGATTTTTCTTAAGATCAAGATGTTTGGCTTCGTGGGAGACGGGCCTTCAGTAAGCAAGATATTATTGCCTACTGAAAGTGTTATCCGTAGACCTATTGCCTACTGTGTCCTGATAACAGGCCTATCGGTAGTATATTAACTATCAGGCAATCAGTAGTATGCAGGCAATAGTAATCAATAGTCGTATATTATCAATATCTTATCATGATCACTTTTCTGGGCGTTCTCGACGCCTCTGTATTTTTATCTGAGAGCAGTCTCCGTAGCATTACTTTCTGTTTTAATTTTAAGAACAAGAAACTTTCTGCACCCTCATAGGTTGGACTCCGTGCCACAATTTTATAGTTTGGGGAACTGAGGCCCAGAGAGGAGACAGGCTTCTGGGGCTCACAGAGCTGGTTAGACGCCCCGCTCCCGGGCTCCCCTTCTATTCATCCTGACTTCGCACCCCTCGGCATATTTGTCTAGCCCGCACACCCACACCCGCTGTGTTTGTGTTTTCCCTGGTCCTGAAAGGGAAGCCCACCAGGTTGCCAGATGTCCCGGGCTCCAGGGAGCGCGCGCGGAAGTGGTCTGCCCTCGATGAGAAGCAGGCCCGGGCCAGGGTGTAATCTGGCCTTCTCATCAGGCCCAACTTTCCGCCCGCAGCAGATAAGAAGCCGGCGTGGTGGGGACTGACGCACGGTCACGCACCCAGGGCCCCTCCTGCGTTCTTTCATCTGGGCTCTGTGGCGGGCCTGCCCTCCCCCTCTTAGGCACCAGCGAAGCCCCGGGACCCCTCAGCCCATGTGCGAGGGCGAGGCATCTCTGTCTTTGCTGGGTCCTGAGCTTTCCCCATTCCTTCCCTTTCTCGGGTCCCTCTGGTTTCTGGGGGATCTGTTGAACCAAAGCACCTGAAACCAGAATTTTCTGCTTTATAGTGGGCTCCTGCATCACCCTAGGGAGCCTGCAGAAGCTGCACGAAGCCAAACTCAGGTTCTCATGGGGAGATCGCAGGCTGCTTGGCTGAGAGGGACTTCCTGGTCCATGTCAGAGGGCACCTCTTCAGGGAGCCCTTGCTCCAGCTTCCGGAAAGTGGCCTTGAGGCTTGAGGGACTCTGGCTCACTGAGCCCAGCAAGGAGCCGGGTGCAGGGCCTGATCTCACAATCCTGAGCCGAAAGCAAGAGTCGGATGCTTGGAAGCTTAACCGGACTGAGCCACCCAGGCACCCTCATTATGTCTTTGAACCCTCCTAGTTACATCACAAAAGTTTCTGTTTGAAGGTAGTGTGTCTTCAACACCCAACACAGGCTGAGTATTTGTGTTGTTTCCTTCGTGTTTTAGCAAAGAGAGAGTACGCTTCAGCCTCCAGTCTGTTCCAGGCTGCCAAGAGAAGGTAGAATTTAAGAAACAGTTTCTTTTAATTGAAGGGATTTGCATGGTTCCTAACTACAAGTCTATTGACAGCAGCGACATGGACTTTGCTCTGTAGATAAATTGACGGGTAATTCTGAAAAGCACGTCCATTGAAAGGGGGAAAAAATCACTAAGTCAATAAGTTTTGATGACACTCAGATATGGCCAAATTTATAAAGGGAGCCACAAGGGAAGGAAGTTCTGGAATCACCAAGATAATCCACATTGTTGGGGGGCAGGGGGCTTGGCTATCAGCGTGATTACAATTGCTGTTTTTCGGTGTCAGTTCAAGAGATGCCACAAATCCTGAGAGGCCGGATGGGTTCCAAGCCCAGACGCCCTCCCCTATCCCTCCATCACCAGGACTCAGGCTGAAGAAGAAACCAGAAGATACTCAGGCTGGCGCCAGGACACTAAGACGCAGCCCAGTGGGCTCCGAGATCCTGTAAAACAGGTGGGACAAGTTGGATGGCCTTTCCCATTCTGAGGATCAGACAATCCTTGCTTGCTGGGTCCCTCATTTTTCTCTGCTGGGTTCAAAGCCAGGTTCGCCAATGAGACGTGATCTTTCTATAACGCAGCCCTGGGCTTCCACTGAGAAACTGCATGGCAGAAAGATGTTTGGTGCAGAAGATCTCTGGGGTCAGGCAGATTCACCTTTCTGAGCCTCGGTTCCTCATCACAAAATGCTGTTCCTGATGACATCAACGTCACAGGGATTATAGAATCGCTAAGATTAGAGAGAGAGAGTCTCACCAAGTGTGGGAACATTACTCTGAGATTAGGTGAGTGATGCGTGGACAAAGCATTAAGTAATTAATATTCACTCGAGTTTCTCCGTCGCACCAATGGGAAGTCTCAGTGTGGAACTAACATGGCTTAACCACACTCCTCCGATGCTTGCCAAGTTAACCCTCCCCGGGGGCGGAGAGCGAGGCCCTGGGCGAGGTCCAACTAGGATCCTAGGAGCTTGCTGGAGGGATGTGAAGACTATGCCCTCAGGTGAGCCCTGGGAACAGAACAGAAGCCACGGGGACAGCGCCAGTTTGAGCTGGACCCTGAAGAAGGAATATTCCTCGGACCAAGCAGGCTTGGAAGAGCATACAGGCTTGAGGCAGGACAACCCCTGCAGAATGGGGATGAGGGGCATAGTCTCAGCCTAGTTTGTGACATGCAGCCCTCCAGTGAGGCCAAGGAACCCCCTTTATAGGATTTATCTTTTTAAAAATGTGACAGGGAAAAAATTCTGTATTGTTACCACAGATTTTAAAAAATTGTGATAAAATACACATAATGTAAAATGTACCATTCTAGCCATTTTTAAGCATAGGGTTAGTGGCATTAGGTACACAATGTGGTAAACCGCGACCACCATCCATCTCTAGGACTTCTTTCATCTTCCCAAGCTGAAACTCTGTTCCCATTAGATAATACCTCCCTCGCCCCTCCTCCCCCAGCCCCAGCACCACCCTGCTGTCTTCCTCCATGAATTTGACTCTTGGTACCTCATCTGAGTGGAATCACACAGTATATGTCTTTTGTTGTTGTTGTTGTTGTTTCTTTCTACGATTTATTTATTTATTTTTTTGAGAAACAGAGAGAGCAAGCAGGAGGAGCAGCAGACAGAGGGAGAGGGAGAAGCAGGCTCCCCGCTGAGCAGGGAGCCCGATGCGGGACTCGGTCCCCGGACCCTTAGATCATGACCCAAGCTGAAGGCAGAGGCTTAACCCACTGAGCCACCCGGGCACCCATTACTTGTCCTTTTGTGCCTGGCTCATGTCATTCAACATCACATTCTCACATTTTATTACAGAGTAACAGTTTCCCAAGGATACAAAAAAAAAAAAAAAAAAAAAAAGGACTACAAAGAAAATAAATTCAAGGGAATGACCGTTGTGTGAATAATCTTAAAACATACAGTAATTCCTGTGCGTTTATCAACCTTTACATAACGTGATATAGAAGTGGGTCTCATAGTTATTTCAGGATAGTAATGATTCTCTTTCAAGATATCCCGTAAGAACTATCACGTGGCATGAAATATCTGTGATATCGACGAGTGACAAAGATGTACAAGTCGGAAGTGATAGGGCCGATATATTTGTGGTTTGTTATCCGAAGGAACTTTCCTTTGAGACTGAAGGAAATGCTAACTTTCAGACAGAAATTCACACGCCCCAAAATGTGTGTGTGCCCATGGGCGTGTGCAGGTGTGCGTGTGCATCAATTTCCCCCATGTAACCTCATCCACTTCCTGAATCCTTCTCATGGGCCTTCCAGGGGTTTTCTGCTCCAGGAGAGCCAAGTTAATGAGTCCCACCCAAGAATGGGCATTTTTTTTTTTGTTCTCCACTGGCTATTTATTTTTTAAAGATTTATTTGTTCACTTTAAAGATTTTATTTATTTATATATTTGACAGACAGAGATCACAAGTAGGCAGAGAGGCAGGCAGAGAGAGAGCGGGAAGCAGGCTACCTGCTGAGCAGAGAGCCCGATGCGGGGCTCCATCCCAGGACCCTGGGATCATGACCTGAGGCCCAACCCACTGAGCCACCTGGGTGCCCCTATTTGTTCATTTTAGAGAGAACGTGCAGGAGCAGAGGGAGAGGGAGAAACGGACTCCATCCACACTGAGTGGGGCGCCCCATGCAGAGCTTGATCCCAGGACGCTGACCGAGGGCATGACCTGAGCAGAAATCAACAGTTCAAATCTCAACCCACTGAGCTCCTCTCCGAAAGCTTATTTCAGTCTTGGCTCTAAGGTGGGGCTGAGCCAGAGTCTCCCCAATTCCACCTGACCCCAGAAACTGGCATGGACAGTGGGCTGGTCTCTGAACCCCAAGCAACCTTTCTTAAGCCCCCACCCGCCCTCCGGATGGCCTAAGAAAGGGAGCAATTCAGATCCAGGACAAGCCCGTCATCCTTGCTCTGAAAACCCTTCCTCTTAAGCCTCGTGGCTCATCTCTATTTGTCCCCCCGAGACGCACTCCGCACTCGGATGAAGCCGGGGGTGGCTGAAACGGAGGAGACCCTACCCTGAGTGTAGACGGCAGTGATCCCACCAACGGAGGAGGCACACTGCCTGCTTCATAGCGTCGTTTCATTTTTCTCATCTGCAAACAGGCTTTGGATGGCCAACCTTTAATTAAGATGCCGTTTTCTTGTCAAAAGCAATGTGTTCTAATAAATACCATCTGAGCTGGGGCGGGGGTACCACAGAAATTATAGCTGTAGCTGAAAAACCATGAAGGCCTTCTGGAAGGGAATAGTTTCCATGTGCTTCGGTGAGGAGGACACGCCCCGCGAACCGTGTTCCCAGCTTTAGAGCCAAGCCACGGGGCTGGGGTCCTACTTTCTCCAGTGGAGAGAGGGCAGAGAGAGAGAGGGCCAAGAGATGCAGGGCTTTGGCTTAAATGATCCCTACTCCGGCGCTTTGACTTTAGAATCAAGAAGGTATAGGGCAAGCGATGACGGTGGACGAGACCCGTGGGCTTTGGAGGAGGAAGTTTCTAGAAAAGAAAATGTTTCTGCAGCCTGACCTATCTCAGCATCCTTGTGACCACCCCTCACCCCCAGCACCTAGAGCTGCCAGATAAAATCCAAGCTGTCCAGTGACATCTGAATTTCAGGTGAATAATGAATAGGTTTCTTTTTTTTTTTTTTTTTAGGATTTTATTAATTTGACAGGGACACAGTGAGAGAGGAAACACAAGCAGGGGGAGTGGGAGAGGGAAAAGCAGGCTTCCCGCAGAGCAGAGAGACCAATGTGGGACTCGAACCCAGGACCCTGGGATCATGACCTGAGCCAAAGGCAGACGCTCAACCACTGAGCCACCCAGGCACCCCAATGAATAGGTTTCTTTAGTGTAAGTGTGTCCTGTGCAATGTGCTAAAAATATACAAAAACATGATCATTGTTTTCCTAAAATTTAGAGTTAATGGAGTGTCCTGTATTTACTAAATCAGGCAGCTCTACCACCCCTCTAACAGGATTTGGGAGCCTCTCCTTATAAAGAAACGCTGGGCCAGCCTGGGACATATTGAGGTCAGCTTAGAGAGATCTTCACAGTCAGCACAGTGGTTAAGAATGTGAACCTGGGAGTCTTAAAGGCTCAAAGTGGCTCCCAATCCAGGGCAGTCGCTGCCTAGAGGGTTGACCTTGAGATGGTTCCCTGGCCCCCCAGATCCTCACGTTTGTCCTCTGCAGCATGGGGAGACTGAAATTCAGGGCCGATATTCGCCAATATCCAGGGCGATAGCCTTGTACTGGTTGTTTAAAAATGAGAGCACTTCCCAGGCCAGTTGTTAAACAGCTTTCCATCCCTACCTCCACCGAGCTCCAGCCCTTCTCCTAGTCAGTGAGCATCTGGCACAGACAGATCATCCGGGGCTCAGCCAGGTGTCTCTTCTGATGGGCAGGTGTCATGATTTAGGGACCGCTATGCAGGCTGACTATCACTCCTGTAAGGAAAACCCCTCTTGGAAGTGTAAGGGTTAAATGAAATGATGTGGAAGAACTATGTGTTTCAGGACCTGGCCCAAAGATATCTCTCTCTCTCTCTCACACACACACACATGCACACACGCACACACACACACACACGTGGTGGAAGAATGAATCCATATTCTACTTAAAAGGAAGAGCCTTGGGGTGCCTGGGTGGCTCAGTGGGTTAAAGCCTCTGCCTTTGGCTCAAGTCATGATCCCAGCAGCCTGGGATAGAGCCCTGAATCGGACTCTCTGCTCAGTGGGGAGCCTGCTTCCTCCTCTCTCTCTCTCTCTCTGCCTGCCTCTCTGCCTACTTGCAATCTCTGTCAAATAAATAAATAAAATCTTTAAAAAAAAAAAAAAAAAAAAACAAAAAGGAAGAGCTTGTTTTTCTTGTTTCCTTTGCACATAACAAAGTTTTCTCTCTCCATGTATATGAATGTACGTACACACACATATATACATATATAGACACATATATGTGATGTGTGTGCTAGAATCGCAAATCAATTTTAACAAATCGTAAAGATCATTCCAGTTCTAGTTCCATTCCTTCCCTTTAACACAGTAGAAAACTGAGATCTGGCTTTATTTACTGACGTACTTAAACATGGCTCTATACATTGGAGGAGAATAGTTTTAAGGAATCATCAGAAAGATGGTTTGCTCAAAAACGTCCCTTTCATCCAACGGCCACAAAACTTGAAATTCCACCATTAGTATTTTATGCATCTTTTAAAATTAAACAGGTGTATCAAGGTGTTTCTCAAAGCTCCCTCTGTTCAAGCCTGCAATGACCCAGGGTTATCCTGAGACACTTGAATGTTGGGCAGACGGGGAGAGGGGGTGGTAGGAAGGAGATTCTAAAGAAGCTGAAAGACACATGTGACCAACTTGAAAACTTTGTGACAGGCTGGCTAGGCACGAAATTGTCCCACTGTGACAGTTGTCTGTTTCAGCCGTTGCATGATACAGAAGACAAAATGCATAAATACTAACCGATCATTTCATTCAAAAGAACTCCGACTAGAAAGCTGGACCCCTTGATGCTGTCTTATGCTAAACAGAGCTAAAAGCCTCTCTTATTTTGTTGGCCAAGGATTTTTCGACTGGGTGGACAGAAATGTTTTTCACGGATCTACAAAGCATCGATGGTAAAACAAAGCCTCAAAATGTCCAGAGGCAAAAGTATAGCCAGGACCGTATCTATTCATAAACTGGTTCTCCCACTTGGGTGAGAGCTCTAACTGTTGGAGATCAATGTCCCTTGCATTTGAATGTGTCCTTCTCTGTCAGTGAAAGTCAGCCCACCTGTGTGTTATTTGGGGGACAGTTGTCGAGACCTAACCAGTTGCTGGGATCAACTGGTTGATATTTTCTCTACAACCAAGGAAACACAACCCCTTCCAATAACTTGGTTGGTTTGGAAGATCGGCATCTAAGGAAAAGGAAGGAAACTTCTAGAGAACTGGGGGGATTAAAATTCTGGCGATTTCTTCTAATACCAATATTTGTGACTTATTAATTACCAATGAGTGATCACCAAACGCAGAGAGGTTTTCCCATCAGAATCTAATTAGTTTCATTGTCTTCTCTCTGAGTTCTATTGTATTGTGCTGTACCCATCGACTGCCTGTTTTAATTAATTTTGCACTGCATTCAAAGCTTTTGCTTTTGTGCCTCTCCGTTTGATTTAAATTCCTTTTTGCAGATAAATAAATAAATAAATATCAAAGCTAATGAGACTCTGAAGATTCGAGATGTAAATATCATATGCAAATGCCTTTTTGGGTCCCAGCTCGGCGGAAGACCAAAAATAACACTTGGAAGTTTGATTAAGAAATCTCAGGCTCCCCTTTCCAGACCTCCCTCCAGACAATCTTTCTGCTGGCAAATTCGGTTATTTGACCAAAAAAACGTGCCCCACACAAGCAAAAACCCCAGAAGCGAGTTCCTTTCAAGAAGAGCTCAAACGGGCCTCAGATTGTGCTGAGCTACGGAAGAGCCGTCTCCAACGGACTGATTCAGATCTGTCCTGAGAGGTTTCCAGTGTCTGTGTGTGTGTGTTTGCGTGTTTGTGTGTTTGTGTGTTTGTGTGTGTAGGCACATGTTCACATGCTCACACATCTTTCACACACATGCGGACTCACGAACACCAACACCAAGACCACAGACATGTGCATACACAAGTTCATGCAGACACACAGACAGATTCCACATACACACTCACACATACCTACACCAAATGCACACACACACACACACACACACACACTCATGCAACTTCACACACATGCACAAAATCACACACACCAACACTCACACAAACGCACACACATTCGCGACACACATTTTCACACTCACACGCACACAAGCTCGCACTCCTATCCATGCACACACACAGGTGCATCATCCCCTCACACACGCACCCTCATTCACCTACAAATTCACACACATGCACGCGCACGCGCACCCACGTTCTCCCACACAGCGGGACACGTGATTCCTGCCTCGGCTGGTCCAGCTTTCCCGTTTCGAACCTCTGTCTCCAGCGTCCTCCCAAGGGACACCTCTGTCAGATAGACCAGGACCCCCTCCACCCCCCCCAACTTCTCACCTCCCCACTTCTCCACCCCCTTAGCCCCCCCCCCCGCCCACCCTGCGAGGTGCAGGGCGGGCTACACAGTTATTAAACTGTATCCAAAGCGCTCTGACATTGTGCAATCTGCTTTTACCCGGACTATTTGTATCCTTTCCCGAGAAAGTCTGATTCATTTCCCAGAAAGGTTCATCTGCTATTAATCTTTCAGGATATAGTTAGTGTTGTGATATTTTCAGATATTGTTTTCGGGTGGCAGGGGGAGGGGAGGGCGGATTTCACATGGCTGTCCCCTGACAGATTCCGAGCTTACACAGTGCCTGTAAGCAGCTCAGAATTGTGTGACAACATTTCCATGCAAGGGACTTACAATCATGTTTCATTAATTCGACGTGAATGAAGCCTCATTTCTGGCCTTGAGGAGCTTAAGACTTATGTGAAATTAATAACAGAACAGATGTCTTCACAATTTGGTTCCTCTGGAAAAAAAAAAAAAAAAAGAACCTGATTACTTTGAAAACTTCAATGCTTTAAAATGCAGACCCAGGGAGTTTTTACTCTGGGGTAAAGAGTGATGCCTTGATATCGTCCACATTGCAGAACTAAGTGGAATTTAAATGTCAGATTTATATTAAATAGTCGTATTCCCCATTATGACATATAATAAACAACAGCTTATTACTTTCATTAATAAGATGTGTTGGACATTTAAACTAAAGCTTCCAAGATAGAGCTGGCACCTCGTATGCCGGAGACACTGGGGAGGTGTGGGAAATATGCAAGCAGCCTGGTTTTTAGCTTGGTTTCTGATAATTTAATCACTGATTCCTCCCAGGAAAACAAAATGCATCTGTGCTCACACAAAACTCACCCCTTTATAAAGGACTTGAGTCATCTCCTGCAGACATGTGTGCCGAGGGCTCTCCATTTCACAGGACATTTTAAGTCTTGCCTCTTTATTTTATTTTTCCCTCTTGCCTGAAATCCTTCCCCTTCATCTAGGCTTCTGTAGCACTAGGTGCCTCTCCAGCTGAATTTTAACACTCCTCCGGGTTCCAGTGTGGCTACGCAGCAGTGGGGGCTGGGTTTTTAATTCCCAAAGTCCAAAGAGGGCAAGAGCGATGGAAAGCTCCCTCCATGGGGATGGGTTGTTCTGGAAGTGGGAGAGAGAGAGCTGAGACAACCCCCCCCCCCCGCCCCCACTCACCACCCCACCAAGGCATCAGGCAGTTCCCTTTCCTCTGGCAACACAAGTTAATGAGGGTTGCAGAGGGTGGGAATTGTGAAATGGCAAAGCCCAGAGTTAACTACTAGCTTCCAGAATCCATTCCCTAAAACCACCGTGATGGTTCTCTCTTCCAATCCAACCATGGGGGCTGGACTTGGAACCTTCCCCCTTTTCCCCATGAGAAAGCAAGAACACGGAACCAAGTAATCTGAAAGCCCCTCACTGAAAGCCCCTCATCTGAAAGCCAACTAGAGGCTCCGTGTCCTCTAGTTGTTGCCTTCCCTGTCCCTTGTTCTCTTATTTCTCTCCTTTCCCTCCCTTCTTCCTCACCTGGACCGGGCTGAGGGTCCCAAGTTCCAGTCATCTCTGCTAACTGACCCACCGATGGTGGTCTGGAGAAGCTCCAAGGGGAAGTGACCGGTCCCTGCACTTCCTAAGGGAGTGTGGCCTTGGGCAAGACACAGAGTAGTTGGAGCCCCTGTCCCCCTCATTTGAAAGGGGACAGAAGCAGCCCCATCCAGGGCTCTCGTGAGGATGCTAAGAGCCTGGAAAGTGCTTGGCAGGAGGTTCTCCACCAGTTGAGCTACTGGAGGGGTGATAAGCCCTTCAGAAATGTGCAGGTTTGAAAAGATTATACAACGCATCTGCCATCTATTCCCGGACATCCCTGAGTGGGGTTCTGGAGCAACGGGACACAGTCAAACTCTTTGATATCTCTGTATCACAGGACCGGTCACCACTTCCTTCTCCCCATGGGGCACCGCGGCTGGCAGGCCCTCACCACACTGGCTTCTGGCAAAGCGGGGCATCCGCGGTGGATGTCCTGTGACCCAGTTTCCTACAGCTGGCTCCGCTCACCTTAGAGAGGCTTGCAGGAGCCATGAACCTTTGGGATTCCTGAGCTGAGAGATGCCTGATGATTGTGGCACGAGTCACTCAGCTCTAAGTGAAAACCCAAGTCAGATAGGGTTCGGCAAATAATGGTGGTAGCGATCCGTTTACTAGTGTATGCAACGGAAGAGTACAGGGGTGGATCGAGGTACTCTGACAAGGTCCCTAGGACTCAGTTTCTCCTAACGCCCTTCTTCACTTTCACTTTGTGTTGGCCTCAACCTCAAGCAGATGCATCCCTCATGGTGACAAAATGGCTGCCAACAGTGCCAGCTACACGTTTCTGAGGTTGGGCCCCATGAAAAACAGCACATACTTCTGTCCCGAAATCTAAACAACAGCCATTGGGCATCACCATGGCTCTGATGGAGTCACTTGTCCATCATGAAACCAATCAATGCCCAAGGTCACATGTTCACCTGGATCTGGGGATGGATTCCTCTTGGCCCAACCTGCCTAAACTTGAGAGTAGGGAATTCTAAATGGAGGCCAGGGCTGGGGGCAAAACCACAGATGCCTGTTACCATGGTGACCTCTTTTTTCATGCTGAAGGGACAACAACCCTCCCATTTCAGCAGAAAGGGTATCAAAACTAAGGGAGGAAACACCTGGCCAATCAGCCATCAAGGTGCTGGCAAAGCCAAGACTCTGACCCAGATATCTCAGTTCAAGACTCCTTTTGCCACACCAATGCTCCAATCCCAGGCTGCTCAACAGAGCCTGCTCCAAAGCCTTGTAGGAGATTGTTTTTAAAGTTCCTGCATATTTCCTTCCAATCCATTTATGCATTATTGAATGTCTACAAACATGGATTCATCTGGAATTTATTTGGATATAAGTTGTGAGGTAGGGGTCTAATTATATATATATATATATTTTTTTTTTTTCCACGATGACTGTTTAGTTATTCCAAAGACATTTATTCAGTAAGTCATAGCCCCCTCCCCACTTCTTTGAAATTCCCAAACCTTGGAATATTTCAGCATTCTACATTTAACTCATTGTCTGGAGGCTACGCAATTATTCCACAAGGCCAAGATCACTCCTGGGCTCGTGGGAGCCATCTTGCACACAAGGTAGGCGATACAGGTATAGTAATTCTGATAAGGAACCAGGGCTGTGAGCAGGCACCCACCAGAGAACTACACTGACCCATGCCATCAATAAAAGCACGGTGGGAATACTTCTCACCGTGAACCTCTGCTTGTGTGCAGGTTTCAGCCACGAAGTGGAAAAATTTGAACACCAAAACAAGACATAAAAGTACACAGCTCTGTAAACAAAAACTTGCAGCGCAAAGATTGAGGAGGTTCTCCTGTCAGCGTCAATTCCCAGGACACGAGGATTCACCCCCAGCTAGGACAGCTTCTGGAACACGCTGTTAAGTTTGTGACTCTGTAGACATAACCAGACAATTACCTTCTCACCAGCAGGTGAGAAGTTAACAAACTCCTGGAAATTTCCTTGAGCTCGAGGTGATCCTGGGACCTCCCTCCCACAGGGGAAGACCTGGGCACCCTTTAATCTTCTTAGAGCAAAATCCACTGGGTAAAATTATAATTTGATATGGATGCACTCAGCCAATAGAAACTCATAAACCGTCTTAACATCATAATGCATTGTGAAAAAGAATCGCTAAGTACCAGGAAACATATGAGAACCCCAGGCTTCCATTCATCTCATCTCTAGCTTTATGCGAGGGCAGCATATTAAAGTGATTTCAACTTCAGAGCACAGCTCCCCGAAGAGTGCTCCAGTCTTAATTAAAATGTCAATGAAATACAAAAGTGCATAGGGGACATTCTCAGAAATCATTCCCTTTTAACTTCCTTCTGGCTGGCCACTCCTTCCTTCGAGCCTGCTAGCTTGGTCACTCACTCAGTACAGGTACTCAACCCACCCTTGTATGCTGCCATGGGGGAGCCCTGGTCCAGGCGTTCCCATCCCCCGGGGGGAGACCAGAGGGAGGTGGCCCGCAGATTCTGCTTGAGGCTTCCCTGGATCTTGAGCTGCCCCGCGTGGAAAGCATGGAGGAGACTTACTTGGGTGCAGAGCTCAGAGCTGCAGAATAAGGGTGGGCTGGAAAGGTGGGGGAAATAAGAGAAAACATCAGCCTCAGAGCAGCTGGGTGCGGCATCAGTGAACTGAGAGAAACAAGAGGGACGTGGGGATTTTTTTTTTTTTTAACTCAGGAATTGAAAATGCAGATATCTATGGTGACATAAGGGAGGCTGTAGAGAAGGGGCAGGGGAGGAGGAAGGGGTAGAGATGGCCACGAGCTAGAAATCACTGTCCTCTCAAAAGGGGTCCCTACTCAGCTTCAAGACGTTTACGTGTGGGAGTGCTAACCTGATATCACTATACCTTCTGAGTTTTTTTTTTTTTAAGGAAAAATCCAGAAGTCTGCATTTTGCAAATGTGAAATCTCATGATTTTGTATTGGCTACTTATTAAATATTTAAATAATATTTATATTTGTTAATATTATTCAGAATTTAAAATCTTTGCATGGATCAACGTATGACCAAAAGGAAACACGTGTGGATGACTTTCTGTCCTGGGAGTGAGCTATTAGGTCCCAGGGATGTCCCTTCCTTAATCTCTGTGCCCATCCATCCATCCATGTATCCGTCCTCCAGTGAACAGTCACCCATGCCTCCAAGTTCAAGTGTATACAATAAAACAGAAATGATTCTAACCATATATTCAGTCTTCTCTCCAGTCCCATTCTGATCCTGTCTTGGCTTGAGAAAGGGAGGTAGCCAGATATCGTATTTAAATAATATTGTGTGTGTGTGTTAAGCCCAGACCAGGAATTAAAAGGCAAACTTTTTTGATATACCTGTCTTGACTTCTAAGTCGCCCATGACCTTGGATTCATGCCTTCCTTTCTTTCTCACAGCACAAGCTGAAGAATCTTTTATAAGACTTTTCCATTGTCAGAGCGACCGTTCCTGGTCTGGCTCATGACCTCACTTCAGGCTCCAAGCCGATGGTCACTTTTCTGTTGACTTCCCCTCTGGCAAGCTGGCCTTCAGAGGCTTGCATGTCTGAATCATGACTTCCATGTCCCCACGGGTCCTTGTGCATGGTGGGGGAGGGGCAAGGGTGGGGTTCTTAATAGCAGGAGTAAGGCAAGCCCTTCTCTGTAGGTGGTGGCCTTCCTTTTGGTTGAGGTGAGGGCTTTGGGAAGAAGCCTATCCTAATTATCCCCCTAATTATCCCGCACCTGATGTCACTGGTGCCTTTCGAGGGCAGGGACCTCCACTTCTAGGGACCTCACTTCTACAACCCCAGTGCCCAGCACAGAGACTGCACAAAGCAGGTGTGTCCTTGGCAGGGGAACTGGCTCACTGGGGTGGGGCGGGGGAGAATACCATTTTGCTGAAGGGGAATTAAAGATCAGAGAAGACAAGGGACTTGCCTGAAGCCCGTTCCTCGCTTGTCCCTCACACCTCTGTCAAAGGAACCCAGATCGTGCTAAATACTTAACTGTCATTTGACTGCCCCTTTGGGAAAAGTATCCCTGTTTAGCACGATCTCTACCTGGAAAGACAGTTGCACTGACTGAGGGCAAGGGAGAGGAGGAGGATTCCAGTCATTCCTGAAGTCCCACCTTTAAGGAAGCATTTAACTTCCCTTGAGGCACAAGGAGGGAGCCCAACCAGCCTTGACCTTGGCTGTCTAATAATGCATCTCCTCGATGCATTTGGAGAGGCAGGGATGGGGACAGAGGCTTGGGTTCACTCTCCTTCGTATGTGCCAGTTGCTGAGAACTAATGTATATTTTCTTCATCTTATCTGTCTTTCCAGCTTTTGATTGATAGGAGTGGGTATGTTTCTTCTGTAAGAGCGAACCACATTTATTCAACAGATTACACTTTAATTTCACTGCCAGGACATCGTATGAACAGATAATCTCCAAAAAAAAAAAAAAAAAAAAAAGTTCTGGATTTCTTAAAAAGTGAATTTAATTATAAGTAGTAATGTGTGCTGGAGATTTATAATTATGAGAAGTCATGTTCTGTAAGTCTGAAATGACAGATTATGTTTCAACGACTTATTGGGGAGGAATTAAAGGACCCTATTTATTAGTTGTAAATGTATGATTATTACGGCTTTGCTTGAACACGCGCGCGCGCACACACACACACACACACATCACTCACAGCATATTCTATCTGGATTTAGCATGCCTAATCCTTTCGACAAGAATCATATTTTGCACCCAAAGCTGCCACTCCGTTAATTTGTTTGTGAGACAGAAGCAGGCAAGTAATCTTTGTCTTCTGATCCCTGAATGACAATAATTTCAAGTCCTTTGTGGGCATGTTTTTCGGTGTTCCTCCCTCCCTCCTTGCAAAGTGATTACAAAGTTGACATGGGTCAGAGAACAGAAATGCTGTTGTTACAGAGGAAATGAAGAAGGTTTTGTGGGTATCGGTGGGGAGGATGGGGGTGGGGTATTGGTGGGGCAGGAGGCATGTGGCAGAGGCTGCAAAGGGCCTGGGACGGAGCTGTGCTTCTTCCCAACCGCAAAATATTTACTGAGCATCTACTACACTCCAGGCAGCATACCAGGCACATTGGAGGGGTTATCTCAATTAAGCCTCTCGGAACAACCCCCCACGGTAGATATCTGGTGTATTTATTTTACAGGTGGGGGAAAACTGAGGTTTAGAGAGATCATTGAGCAACTAGTCCAAGGTAACTGAGTTTAGGGAGCAGGCATTAGAAGGGCCAAATTCTACATGGTCGGCACAGCTCCCCGTTCCCCACCCCGGGTGAGACACAGGCTCACTGGGGAGGGAAGGAGAGCTGTGGGCAGTGGTATAAGCTGAGGGTCTGTGTGTATAGTGCTCTGGGAGACAGGAAGAGAAGGAGAGATTCGTGGTGCTGGGTCAAGACAGGGAGAGTGGTGGGGGGCTGGGGAGATCTAAGATATTCAGGCAGGACTCTGGAGACCATGACATCCAGCCAACCCCTGAAGGATGAGAAGGCTTCTCTGGGCAAGGAACACCCCATGCAGTAGACAAATTCTTTTCTTTTTTTTTTTTAAGATTTTATTTATTTATTTGAGAGAGAGAGAGCACAAGCAGAAGGAGAAGCGGGCTCCCTGCTGAGCAAGGAGCCCAATGCGGGACTCGATCCCAGGACCCTGGGGTCATGACCTGAGCCAAAGGCAGACACTCCACAGACCAAGCCACGCAGGCATCCTGAAATAGACAAATTCTGAAGTGTGCAAAGAAAGGGGCGTGTGTTTGCAAACGTGTGAGGAGGGCTTATGGTACAAGGAAAAGCAGGGGAGGAGGAAGGAGAGGCAGAGACAGGACCTAAGTCTGGAAGAATCACAAAAAAGGGCCTCTAGCACCCAGCTAAGGGGCTTAGACCTCCTGTAGACGGTGGGAAACCATTGGTGGTTCACGAACATGAGCTGGTCTTGGGGAAAGATGTAGGCAGCTCTTTCGCCTACAAGCGGGTAACATAGGCCCGGGAAGGCTGTAGAAGCCAGAGAAAGCCCACACCATCCAAAGGGGTAGCCACTCCTTGGGCCCGATCCACTGTGCACCAAGAACCCGGAGCTCCCAACTTGTTACCGGAAGCTAGAGACGCAGTAGCTGGATTGCAGAAATAGTCCCTCCTTTTTGTAGGTTCGTGCCTTGCACAGTGTGACTTGGTCCCTCTTCCCACCGCACGTTGGAACCTTCCTCCCCAACCCTGGAGCTGCTCACAGACGTCTCCTCGGCCATAACAGAGCCTGGCTTCTGGGCGGCCTCACACACCTCCACTGTCTCCCGCCAGTCCGCCACCCACACACACATCGAGGGACCAGAGACTCAGTAAACGTTTCTGGCTCACCAAACATCCGAAAGGGTTCTGTTCTAAGTTGCTGGGGTCTGGGAAGGGGAGGAAGCCCAAGAACAGGTCACACCCTGTCACAGCCACCCTGTCCTTGCTGCAGGAGGCATGGTCCACCCCCAAGGCCGCTGTGGCCTCAGCCCTCAGTGCCCCCAACTCATGCACAACCACAGGCCCCAATGCCGCCATGTCTCCCTCAGCCCCAGCCCCCAGGGCCATAGCTGGGGCTGTGACACCCAAGGGCTCTGAGCCCCAAGCATTTGAATCTAAAATCTCTCCCTTTGGGGTGCCACCTTGTTTGAACACTCTGTGGACCGAACAAGCCCTCGGGCAGGCCGCAGTCCGCCCTCCAGCCTCCAGTGGGCCTACGAAGTTCTTACTCCAGGGCCTGCATCCTGGGTCAGTGAGGCCCAGGGGCTCCGGGCAGGCTCTCAAGCCAGATCCTACAGCTAGATCTTTCTCTGTCCCCAAGGTCGTGCTGTTGCGTGAATTGGAAATACTCTCTCTGGGCAGAGGCCCCTCCAGCAGCCGCGGACAGACACAGCAGGTCAGGGCTGGTCTTAGCGGGAGGTAAGCCCCACTCAACCCCCAGCCAGGGCCTATGGTTTAAGGCGCCATGTGACATACATCAGAACTTGAATCAGCCCAAGGTTCCTTCCCCCTCTTCAGCTTTCAAGACCCCACTCCAGTGACGCCTCCTCTGTTAAGTCCTCCCTGATGCCCTCCCTTGACTGAGATTGCTCCTTCAGAAACTCTTAAAGCCCCGGGAGCCCCCTTCTTCAGCTTCTGCCTTGTCCTGGGGGGTCCCTCATCACCTCCCAGTCACCCCTCCACACCACGTGACCAAGGAGGGATGCCCAGCTGCCACCCACATGGGTGTCCACAGGCTCTAGGGCAGGAGTGGGGGGAGGGGCGGTCGTGACTCTGAAGGAAAGAGGGGATGCATGGAGGGGTCCTCTGGGAATCTGAATCAAAGGGAACCTAAAGGCGTCCAAGGAGGCTGGCCTCTCTCTCTCCCACTCTGCTTTGCTGCAGGCGGCGTGCCTCGCAAAGGTTCCCCAGGGAGACGGGCATCGCCTACAAGGTGAATGGTGGACACCCCCCACCCCATCCCTTTCCTAGGTCTCCCTCGTAGCTGCTCATCTGCATTCCCACCATAAATCCTCCTCAGAGTCTGGCCTAGAGGCACGTACTCCAGCGAACCTCCACCAGGTGAAGGAAGGGGCTTGTCAACCCCTTCCTGCTGGTCACCGAGCAGGGAGGCAAGGACTAGGCGAGTTTGACAAGCTGGAACAGCACCTGGAGAAAGTTCCAGACTTAGAGACTGACTTGGGCATCCCAGTTGGGGCTCCGGGAGCCTGGATGGGTCTGTGGGTCTCTGGGCTGTGGCGGGGAGGACAGGGGACTGAAGTCAAGCTACGGGGACGGAGGGCGCTGAAGCCCTGGGGAGCAGAGGGGAGCCAAGTGGCATCTGTGGCCAACCTGGGGGAGGGGGAGGTCGGGGTGGTACTTACAGCAGAGGGATTTTCTGGATTCTTAGAAAAACAATAGCCAGGGCTTGTTGCTGGGACAGAAGGATTGGGGTCACCAGCTGGCTGTTAGGTACCGTGATTGGTTCCTGATGCTTCGGAATTCAAGGACAAGAGGCCCTTGGGGACTCCGGCTGACCCTCAGTCTCCCTAGCCTTCTCCCCAGCTCTCACCCGGGGCCCCACAGTATGTAGGATGTCCTGATTGTCCATTCTCCTCTCCTCACTTTGCTCTTCTTCCCCTGGGGCGTGTGGTGGGGATGAAGTCTTAGAGGTGTTTCCCTGAGACCACACAGGCACAGGAAGCAGACAAATCATCTCAAAGCCATGGGCTTCTTGTCCTTTGCCTGGGCACCTGCTGAAGGCAATTGCTTGCTAGGCATAGAGTGGGGTACAGGCCTGGGCTTGGGTGAGGAAGGGGACATTCTGGGTGGGGGCTGGTGGAATAAGGCCATCCCTGAAGGTAAGGGGCCAACAACCCCGAGTCCTGGGATCTCAGAAAGGTGTGACAGAGGCATCCCCGGGTTCCCATTGTCCTCGGGGCACAATCCAACTCCTTAGCTCAGCCAAACAGCATCATCTGGCTCCACAAGCCCCCCGCCACAACTTCATCTTCCTTTATTTCCACAATGAACCCTTCCAGCCATTGGGGTGCTAGCAACAGGAAGATACCCTGACTAACTTAAGGGCAATGGGGGTCATTGGGGGTAACACCAAGCAAGAGCCTCACAAGAGAAGCAGGGGTCAAGATGGGGATACCAGTCCATGAGGCCCCACAGCCAGCATGCTTGGGCTGCCAGAATTCTCTATATTTTTCTGTCACTCAAGATTTCATGGGCATCTCATTGGCTGAGCCTAGATCACAGCCCAGCTATAGGGTAGCCAGAGGAAGGATCTGGCCCAAGAAGGCGTCAAGGACTCACTTGGCTGCTGAAGAGCAAAGAGTGCCCCAGTTTACCGTCTCAGCAACAGTCCTCAGTGGGAAGGACAGAATTCCCCCAGAGGAAGAGGGGACATGTGTTTGGTGATCAAACCCACAAATGTCCGTTGTGCCTTTCACTCGCTTTGCAGCAGCCCCAGTGCCCTGCTTTTTGTTCCTCAAATACAAGAAGCTTGCTCCTACCACAGGGCCTTTGCACTTGGCATGTTCTCTACCTAGAACACTCTTCTGTACATGTCTGGTTCTGTTTCTTTCTTTCTTTCTTGGAACTCAGATCTAAAGTCTGTTCCCCTCAAAGTCTCCCACCCCACCACCCCTTCTCAAGATTTCCCCATCAGATCATCTCGAGACCATCGTCCAAATATCTTCCCACCAGCCCAAATCACTTTATCTATGGTCATGTCTGCGTTGTGTTGCCTGTCTCCTTCCACTAGAATGCAGGCACCATGAAAGCAGTGACTGTAGTTAGTCATTAAGCCTTTACCATGTAAATAAGCAAATAGGAACAAGGAGACCCAGACAAGGGATGGGCAGCCTGGCCAAGGAGGCCCAGAGAGGAGACCGTGATGGCATTCAGGGTGCAGAAGCCAAACTTCGTCCATGCTAGGACACTGGCTATAGGCTGGCTAGGAGGATGGGCTCCACATCAGATTGCCTGGGTAGGTGCTCACTGATTGTACCTCAGTTTCCTCATCTTGGAAATGAGAATCCCGGACATGAACTGGGTGACGATTTTATTGCTGAACAAGCCGGGAGAGGCTACAAAAAAAAAAAAAAAAAAAAAAAAAGAGGACTTCCACGGAAGTCCCTTTAAAGGCATGCTTCTCCAACTTCATCTTTGCCAGAACTATAATAACCTGGAATGTCGTCAAAAGGTCCTCAGGAAGCATCCCTCCTACCCCAAAACTCTGATTCAGTAGCTCTCAAGTGGAATCCTGGAACATTTCCAGGAACAGCCTCCCACGATTTTCAAGTTGAAACCAAGAGATTGTAATTGCGCCTTAATGACACTAGATGGAGCAACGAGCCCAGAGAAATGGTCCGACCCAAGCCGCGCAGAGCTCTGTGGCTGCTTCCCCAAGAGTGGCCACCAGATGGCGTAGGCTGCCTACAGAAGGAGCCGCACTGTGTGCCGCGGGGAGAAAAGGTTTCCCATGTCTTATAGAATGAGATGCAGGAGGGGGACACACACACACCCTTCCCTGCTAAGGTGGGTTTTAGCCGCAGGGAGGAGCCCTGATAATAAATAAACTCGTCTGTTTATTTCAGGGTGATGGATTTCACCCCTGTCCCGATCAGATCAGTGTCCCATCGGCCAATAATCTCTGCAGTTCTTCCCAGGGCAAAGGCTTTGCATTCAGTAGGTGCTCAACAAAGACCTGATCACTTAAACAGATACGCACACATGCACACAGGCCTGCTTGGTGAGCCCCGTGGAAAACAATTAGGTAGTGATCATTTCATTATTAAGTGCCTACTGCGTGCAGGCCAGGCACTGTGTTAAGTGTTTAATACACACTAACAGATCCTTCCCCATAGCCCTGAGAGGCGGCTGTTATGATTACTGGACACAGAAGGGGAATGAGGCTCCACGGGGTTAATCACAGTCAGAAAGCCGTAGGCAACCCTCAAGTGATGTTGCAGAGCAAGGGCTCTGAACCAAGGAGGGCTTCTGGGGGTGAGTTGGGAGCAGGCTCCAAAGTAGGAGAGAGTCAAGGACTAGCAAAGGGAGGGCATTGAGAGAACACCCCTGAGCAAAGGGGAAACCATTGGGCTGAGAGTGGTGGAGAGGCAGGTGTTTGGCTGCAGAGGTGCTAGAAGGGGGTGGAAGCTAGTGGGGTGGGGAGCTGGCTGATAGAGTTCCCAGTGGCTAGGGAGGTAGCTGCTGCTACGGGGGAAAAAGTCAATAGACTCAGGTTCCAGTGCTACACGTACATGCTGTGTGTCCTCAGTCAAGTTTCCTAACTTCCCTGGGCTCCCTTTCCCTCCTATTCACAGCCCAGTCACAGGTTCACTGGGAGGACTGAGTGTAGCAACCTATGAGAAAGTGCCTGCCACAGTTCCCTGTTCAACGTGAGCCCCCCGGGGTTGCCGCTTTTCTTTCCCTTATCATGTGACCTAAGCAAATCTTTCTCTGTGCCTCAGTTTCCCCCATCTCTCCAGGGTGGCCAAGTAGAGTCCTGGTTGGGTGCAAGGGCTCTGGTGTCAGAGAGCCCCGGGGGTCTCCTGGTGCTGATGTTGGGTGTATGACCTCAGAGGCATCCAGCTGGGGCATGGGGATGGAGGCTATATGCTCGAGCATCAGCCAGTTGTGAATGCTGTTCCAGGGGGAGGACATGGACTTGGGAGGGCAAGGATGGGGTAATGAACTTCTGCTAAGCCAGTTCCCAAAGTGTTGACCGCTGGCTCCCAGCATATCAGCAGCTGGCGGCACAGGTCCTCTGGTCCAAGGCAGATGCAAGCAGCACATCAGCCTACCCATTGCCGAGGACAGATTAAAGGAGTCCTCTCTGCGGCCTCCCTGACACCAAGATCCCCGGACTTCTTGAATGCCTCCAAGCACAGGGAGCTTACTACTTCCTGGTATTCTGTGCTTCTCTTTGCCTGCTCAAGCAATGGCAGGAATGGGGCCCCTTCCTTGCTGATGCCCTCGTGAGGTGTAAATAAAGAATCAGGCGGACAGACCAGCACCATCAAGTCCATAATCCGCATAGTCTCATCCACTGAGGATGTGAACCCCACCCCACCCCCAGCCCCCGGCAGGATCCTGCCTGCATTAGCAGGCTGGTGGCAGACCCTTCCCAGGTACCACATGCATCACCCAGGATGATTTAAGGTACAAGTAACAGAAATGCTACTCAAATTGGATTAAGTCTAAAAGGACTCATCAAATGGAAAAATCCAAGGCAAGATTGGTTTCAGGTAAAGCTAGATCTGGGGGTCTCAATGAATGTCCCCAAGTCTGTGTCTCCTGCTTCCCTTTCCACTCTCAGGCAGCCACTACCCCTCAGATAGAAACCGCCAAGTAGCTCCCGCACCTCTAGGGGACTTGAGGCTGGCCTGGCCTGTGCCACAGGGGAGGGAGAAGCCCTATCCCGAGCCAAGCTCAGCACACTGTGAACTCAAGAACAGAGCAGAGTACTGAGCAGGCACAAAGAGTACCACGTTCCGTCCTGACCATCCCAGCCAGAGACCACACATCTGGACAAAGACAAAGGCCGAGGCTAGAGCTAATGGAACAGGGGAGAGCCAGGGGGGGTGTCGTGGCCTGCACGACAAATCGACCAGGAACGAGAGGGTAAGAGGATGGTGAAAAGAAATTAAGAGACAAAGAGATGGGGGCAGGAGGAGCACCAAGGAGGGTGTCCAACAGTGCCCATTTTATTCAAGGCTGTGAGGCATTATACAGCTAACAGAAACAAAAGTAAGAAAAGTATCTATTTTCAGCTGATTTCTAAAGAGTTTGCAACATGCACAGAAAATCCTTCAAGCTTTCCCATTATCTATTTCCCAAGCACCAATAGCAGACCTTCTAGCGCCAGATGTAC
Organism: Mustela nivalis; assembly: GCF_964662115.1. Classification (NCBI taxonomy): domain Eukaryota; kingdom Metazoa; phylum Chordata; class Mammalia; order Carnivora; family Mustelidae; genus Mustela; species Mustela nivalis. The sequence continues at coordinate 27,820,864 of NC_139037.1, read as the reverse complement.
TGACTTCAAAGCCACTCAAGACATAGTTTGTGTAAGCACAGCACCGTCTTACCGTGATGTAGTCTAGAGCCCATGCAAGGACAGCAGGGACCAGCCAAGAACTTCTGACCCCGGCCAAATCGTCTCTATCTGACTAGCAAACGTGTGGGAAGTCACGTAGGTGAGCGCGCAATACAGAGCACAGACCCTTTCTCAGTGCTACTCGACTTGATCAACCTAAGCCTTTGGTTCAGCTATTCAGCCTTTAAAGGAGGCACAAGTCAGGCGTGGTTTGGTCCTCATCTCAAGCCTTATCGTGGCCTCCCATATCTCCCCTTTAAATAAATCAAGCATATGAATTTGTGCTTGAGTGTGCAGTCGTTGTTGTCCTGCACGATTCTGTACAATGTACCATATTAAAACAAAAGCAAGTGGGGCGCCTGAGTGGCTCAGTGGGTTAAAGCCTCTGCCTTTGGCCCAGGTCATGATCCCAGGGTCCTGGGATCGAGCCCCGCATCGGGCTCTCTGCTCAGCGGGAAGCCTGCTTCCTCCTCTCTCTGCCTGCCTCTCTGCCTACTTGTGATCTCTGTCTGTCAAATAAATAAAATTAAAAAAAAAATTAAAACAAAAGCAAGTAATAAAATGAGGAGTCCAGTAAACAACCAGAAAGAGTGTTACTAGTGCTGCTATTCCTGCTATCAACAAACCCAAAAAACGTTTGACTTGTTTGAGCTGCAGCTGCATTTTAAGGGCAAACTGGTAACCATAATTAGCATACCAAGGTCCTTCTACTTCCACAGGTAATAACATATATGGAGGTTGTATAGTTATAAACACTATCATGGGACCTGTGCCTGACGAAGACAGGGACATAGGTAGACAATTTATTAACACACAATGGTCACAATGGGTATTATACAATAGATGTCCCCCTTGGAAAGAGGTGAGAACTATTGATCCCGAGCCCACTACCAGTAAAAAAAGGTCTAGGAACATAGGTCCGCAAAGTCAGATAGAAGTCTTTTGTGGCAGTATAACCATTTCTGGCTATTTGCACTCCAGCTGGTCCCAGGGTAGCCATCAGTTTCCGGAGTTCTGCATGAAACATCCCTCTGGCTGTAAGGGGGGAGACGTCTTCTTCTCCTCCGCCGATTTCTCTGACTCAGGGTCAGTGTTGCAATTCGTTGCCGCAGGGGCGAGGAGTCGGCACCATCTCTCTGGTATCCAGCGTGCGGTGTCCTCATCCTGTGGAAAAACACAAACCAAACCGCGTCCTCTGCGGAGAACAGGGTCAGGACCCTTCCAAGTGCCCATCAGGGGGGTCTTTCCACCTAGCCTAAGGAAGAGGAGAAAAGTCTGGATGCCAAAAGCGTTCAGCTGCTGTGCGACCTATATCATTGACATTCAAAAAATTTAAAACATAAAGAGTTAAAATTAAATGCATATGAGGAGAGTATTTCATTTTTCCCTGTAGCATCTCCCCCTCTTTTAATTTTTTGAGGTAAGATTTAAGGGTATCATTAGCTTTTTCGACAATGGCTTGTCCTTGTGAATTATAGGGGATGTCCACTGAATGTTCTGATTTGTTTGTAAATAAATATTTTTACATTTTGTAAGTTACAGACATCTTAAGAAAAAAAATATCCCTAGTCTGGAAGAGCAAACATTAGAGACTCAGCAATGTTTAAAATAAGACAAAGTATTAAGAGACACAACACTATAATCTTTTAGTTTATTTAGTTCCATGTTACTAAATCTGGTTTAGTCCGAATGTAGTAGCCCTTACTTCTGTAAATTTTTACCCATTTTAGTTCCCAGGATTTTAACATATCAAAGACCTGTATTTGTCCTGAAATTTTTCCCATATGAATTTTTTTTAAGGCGGAATGTATCTTACAAGAGAACTAAAACAATTATAAATGACAAAATTCAGAATAGATATGGTTAAATTATCAGGTGATGACTTTATCAAAATATTAAAACTTTAGGAAATGTATAGAACTCTTAGAGCAGTTACAGCATTTATCCAAATGTAACCCAAGGTTTATCATTGGTTTAGTAGTACTTACTGAGTATTTTAGTATACCAAGGGAAAGCCTTATGAGTCAAAGAGATCTTATAATTTAAATCTTGTCGGCAATTGTTAAAACCTTAGAAAGTTTTAAAATGCATGCCTAAATATAATTAGGGATGTTAAACATCTGATAAAACAAAACATAGAAACTGGGTTTTTTGGGCAGGCAAAGAGACAACCATAACAGATTAATTAACCTAAGAAAACTTTGCCCTTCTAAACAGAGAGACAACCAGCTTTTCTATATCAGTGTCTTTTCTTTTATTATTATTAAGCATGTAGTCCTAAGAGAGTGGGTTTACTGGGTTTCCCTCCTATCATGAATGATGCTGCAGACAAAGGGAGGAGGATCCTTTAGATGTTGTCCTGACCATACCTAAAGTTCCTTTCCCGAAGATTTCCCCTCACAAACCTTTCACAACTTGCTTTTGTATTCAGGCTTTGTCCCAAGTCATTTTCTTCCAAACAACCTTTCATTTAAGACACAATTACCTTCTTTTACTTTTAACAAAATGCGATCTCATTCCTTAAACCATTCTTACATATTTCTTACTTTCTACATATAGGGTTGTTTTCCTCATTTCCACCAGCCTTACAGTGAGCAGAATTTTGCACTCTTAGAAATATCTTAATCTTTAGTGAAGACAAAATATAAACCAATCGTGAACAGTTACAACAGAATTTTTTAGAAGGCAAATTATGAAACAGTTAAGTATAAAAAATGTTTATTCTTAGTTTCTTTGTAGTAAGAAGTCAAAAGTATAAACCTATATCAAGTGCTTAATGCTTTAGTATTTTATTTTATTTGGTTAAGGCCTAGATGTTCATAATTTAATTCTATTTGTTACCCAAAGGCACTCCATCCTCAGGGGCGTTTAAAGGGTCTGATTGTGAACCAGTGAGAGCAGCGATCAACTTAGGAGAGGGAGGAGGAATATCTGCGTCCCAGGGCTCATTTATATCCTCATGCTCATCTACTACCAAATCACAGGGGGGATCCCGAGAGGCTATAGATAAATCTATAGAGTGTTGCAGATCTAAAGCCTCCCAAATATCCTCCCAAATTTTCATTGTTCCTTTAGGGCAAGCACATGACCCCCTAATTTTTAATTGATTTTTAATCTTTTGCCCACTTTTTGCCATGCATCTAAACTTACAATTTTTTTCCTTTGGGAACCACGAACATAACACTGAAACAGTGTCAAAGAACTGCTGCAAGTTTCGTTTAGTCACCTTGGACCCCTGCTTTTTCATTAGGGCCTGCAATGCTGTCAAAAAGAAAGTTTGTTGCGCAGATGGACCTTGCCCCATGTTATTTTACTCCTGTTGCGGCCCTGAAAAACCAGGCTCCTCTTACCTGGCTTTGGTAACTACTTACCTATAAGCGTGCACCTCCTGAAGGTGCTCAAGTCCGTTTGGGCGCCACTTGTCATGGCCGGCGCGACAAATCGACCAGGTAAGAGGATGGTGAAAAGAAATTAAGAGACAAAGAGATGGGGGCAGGAGGAGCACCAAGGAGGGTGTCCAACAGTGCCCATTTTATTCAAGGCTGTGAGGCATTATACAGCTAACAGAAACATTCATAAGAAAAGTATCTATTTTTGGCTGATTACTAAACAGTTTGCAACATGCACAGAAAATCCTTCAAGCTTTCCCATCACCTATTTCCCAAGCACCAATAGCAGACCTTCCAGCGCCAGATGTACTGACTTCAAAGCCACTCAAGACATAGTTTGTGCAAGCACAGCACCGTCTTACCGTGGTGCAGTCTATAGCCCGTGCAAGGGCAGCAGGGACCAGCCAAGAACTTCTGACCCCGGCCAAATCGTCTGTATCTGACTAGCTCACCTACTAGTCACATAGGTGAGCGCGCAATAGAGCACAGACCCTTTCTCAGTGCTACTCGACTTGATCGACCTAAGCCTTTGGTTCGGCTATTCAGCCTTTAAAGGAGGCATAGGTCAGGGCCTGGTTTGGTCCTCATCTCAAGCCTTATCGTAGCCTCCCACGGGGGAGGGGGGGTGGGCAGGGAGGGCGCCCCAGAGGAG